>NW_023596545.1:22918167-22953167 GCF_011947565.3 Pollicipes pollicipes | reverse complement strand
GCTGGCGACGGCGGCGCAGCCCAACGGCGGCAAGGGCATGCGACTCGAGGCCCAAGCTGGCTCCTCTTGCAAGAGCACTACGGGGCTTAGATTGTCGCCGCGTCCTGGCGGCCGCCCAGAGAACGCCAAGTCCGCAATCTCTCCATCGGATATCGTTAGAGCGGTGCATTGGATGCGTGCGCTCTTGTCGGCTGCAGAGAGACCGCCTGCCGGCACCGTAAAGGGTCGGCAACAGCATGCAATAGATTCAGATCGAAGGATCATGGCCAGGCTTGCTGTGCTCATCACACTCCTTTCCAACCGCTTATCTCGGTTTAACTGCCGTGATACAAGCATCATTCAGGACATGCCGTCAGCACATGTCATCATTCAGTTTGATGATGTCACTGACGTCAGTTCCATGTTTCGTTGTCCCGCTGTCCACCGTGTCTGCCACGCCTGTGCACCGCACTGACGAGGGAGGACACGGACCGTAGTCAGGAAATGTGGAAGCTGTTTATGATGTTGTGTTTATGAAGGAAGTGTTTATGTTGTGTTTATGAAGGAAGCTGTTGATGACGTGTTTATGATGTTGTGTGCGAAGACGGGGCTGAGGTGGGCTGACGAAGGCGGGCAGCAGCCACAGGACAAGATGTGCTCGTAAAGAGCGCCCGGCTGTGTTCCCATGTTGTGTGCGGAGACGGGGCTGAGGTGGGCTGACGGAGGCGGGCAGCAGCCACAGGACAAGATGTGCTCGTAAAGAGCGCCCGGCTGTGTTCCCATGTGAAGTTTTGGCTCCGGCGTCGACGAAGATTTCTCTTGAAGACGTGAGATCCTTCAACCTACTCAGGCAATCAGAACTGATGCTATCATTGGGGTTTTAGGTAACTCACTCAGGCATTCAGCAGCTGAGACTCTATGAGCATCACCTGTCTCTCAGGCTGACAAGAAGGGCAGGCACCGCGGGGAGTTGAATCCTACGCCTCTGGCTGCCCATACGCGCTGCAGAACCTTCTGCAGCCAGTTTCTCGATACCGAGAACTACGGTTGTCAGTGAAGGTGTAACGGAGAGGGCAACGCTGCGGCGTACCTCAAAGGATAAGACACACCGTTCTGTGAACGGCAGCCGTGCGAGAGAGTGAGGGAGCATGCGGGTACGAGTATGTGTGTACAGGAATACGTGGCACTGCGCGCGAAAAGGCGCGCGGTTGTTATTACGTACGAATAACAGGTCGTGTGATGTGCGTGAGGTGCGTTAAATGGTCCCGACGTAACCTTTGTAGGTGTTAGGTTGCTGATATTGAGGATATATATCACGTGCTCTCGATATATGACAGGTTAGCGCTGTTCTGGCCGCGCGTCATATTCTCCTGATGCATCATGTTCATCCGATGCGTCGTGTTCTCCCGATGCGTCATGTTCACTAGATGCGTCGTGTTCTCTGATGCGTCGTGTTCTCCCGATGCGTCATGCTCTCCGATGCGTCGTGTTTTCCCGATGCGTCATGTTTTCTCGAAGGGTTGTGTTCTCCCGATGCGTCGTGTTCTCCGATACGTCCCGATGCGTCATGTTCTCCAGGCGCGTCACGTTCTCCGATGCGTCACGGGCTGACGCTATGAAATGCACCGCACGGACGGCGAGCTGCCTTTGGCGCACGCAGATCGCCATACTTGCGGCACAGGGGTTGTGGTGCCTTTGTTGTGTTTTGGTTGGAGGAATCAACTCACCGGTACTCTTGGTCTTGCAGTTTGCTTTCTAGGTAGATGTTTTTTACAGGTGGTCACGTCCTACTTATGTCTCGGTGACAGTTTTTAACGCGACCCTGGGCCCATTTCGAAACCTGGAAGGTCAAGCCTGACAAAAAGACCTCGGTTATCTTCCCTGTAGAATTTGCAAGAGGCTCGCGAGCGTCTATTTCCTTCTGCCAGCGACCTTGACCTAGGCCTGAGCCTATGACCTTGGTTTGCACACTGTCGACCAGCTCATGCGCAGCAGGGACCAGGTCGCGGCGTAAATCGGGCTAGAGACGGGTGCAAATTGTGTAAATCGTGCGGACAGCGCTCCAAGCAGTAACTCAAGACCAACACCCAACCGCAGCACGAGCGATAGACCGCATGACCCGTGTGGGGGCCTACGCGACCTGCCACCCGTGCAGCCGGATATCCTGGCCAAAGTGGAAGGTCGGAGCGTGCCGCGATCGACCCCGACAGCGCGCGCCTCAGACACCAGGATCCGATCAACCCGGAACGCGGTTGAGGGGTACAGCGAAAGAGATGGAACGAGGGGGATCAACTGTGCAATGGCTGGATGCAGGAATGAAGGTCATGAGGAGGGAGGAGGCGGGAGAGGGAGCAGGGGCTCACGCACCGGCGGGGTCGCTGGTCAATGCAATGGGCGGCTTGCATCGCTCACCTGTAACCGGGGATGAGACCCGAGATGTGCTAATCCCGGCACCGGCTGGCACCCGTGCTCTTACAAGACACAGATAGCTGCACTGCGGAGTGGCAAGTTCTAAGCAGTGGATGCGAAGTAGACAGTGACATATCTGCCATCCAATGGAAAAACCCCATGTGTTCATTTCTGACCAGTTTGCGTTGCTTTATGTCATATGATTCGTATTCTCATCCTGAATTCAGATATTTAGACCAATGGTTCAAATTTACGCAAGCTTTTAGCTAAAGGAATGGGTTAAAGCTTATGAAAATTCGAACTAATGTTTTGATGACCAAATTTAAAATGAGTAGACGAGTCGGAGAACATTAAAAACGCAAAACGGCCAATAATCAAAATATGGATTTTACCTTTGCACGGCAGAGATATCCGTGAAGTGAGCGCCGCGTTCGTAATTGGATTCAGATGCGACCTCTGAGTTCGTTAAAAATTACCTAGAGAAAGTTACTCGCGATTTAACAAGTTCAAGAAGCTTATCACGATTAATCACTTAGATTAGTGCATGGCCACGTTGACTTTCGTTTCATGACAGCATCTGTCTATGAGGGTCAAATTTGGGGTTACAGGGCGCGGAGCGCCTTCCAAAATATGTCCCAAACCTGCCAGGGAAATGGAGGGGAAACTGGTGTCTGAAGATATACCAAAGCAAGCTCCAGAGTGAGCGGTATAGCTGTAATCAAAAGCGGTTTACCCCTTTAAGGGCAAAACCTAGGTCAAAAGGCCGATCCTTTCAGAAGTCTTAACATACCTTTGCCACTTACTTAAATCGGGATCAGTAAATACCCATCGTCAAACTTAAGCGCGAGCGAAATTTTCTCAAGAATCGCTGTTGACCTTCACATCCGCCCTCATATTGCGGCATTGTTCCACTGAAGCAGCGGTCACATGGATATCATCATGCGTCACGTCATAACCCCATAGCATAACGGATGCCATAGCCGGCGCTTACTCGTCGCCAGACCGTTCGACAGTGGGCGGGCACCCACAGGGGCCTGCGAGCATGAACACTGGTACTGCATCGATGACATGCACGTTGTGACTGGTGCGTGTTTCTTAGGCCATCGTTGCATGCGTACGTTAACATGTTATAGAAATGGTTTTACATTGTTTGTGCAACCATGGCAGAGGCATATAACGCGTGCCATGGCAACATTTTAGTATCCATGGCATTTGTATTAGAAGTAGCCCGCTCATTGTGTTGCTGTGCGCTGTCCTGCCCTGCGCAATGCTTTAAATAGTGCATTCCTGAATCTAATTCAGCGGTGCCGGGTTTGTAAGCGGCACCCACTGAAACTTACGATTAACTGCTCTGTGTGGAACAAAAAATTTACTATGTTGCTGGCGTCCGATGCGGACCTTTGAAAGCCCTTCTCAGATACCTCTCCGCGCTCTACATAAGTCCTACTACAAAGCACATTGCGGCAACCCAAATTAGCATACAGATTGGCTGTGCGCAACCGCGCCCCGAGATAACCGCGAGTATGTTGAGACTGTTTTCGAGGACGCCACGTCGCTGCCGTCTCGCGAGGCCCACGGGTGCGACGGGGGGCGCCTCGTCAGCGCAGCCGGAGCCGCGGGCGGGCCAGCACAGGACCCTGCACAACTGACAAAGCCCCGCAATGACTGCAGCGCGCTGCCCAGCCTCAGATGCGTCCGTGACGTCATAACGAACGTGCGCTGAGGGCTTGGACGCGGGTTGTCTGCTGGGACGCGCAAACGCACTGCTCCGGATGAGTTTACTGCGGCCAATGCCAGTACAGTTTAACGTCAGCTTTGCCGCGAAGGCAGGAGGCAAGCAAGCGTAGAACCGGCAGAAAGCGGCACGCATCGGACCAAACTTCGCGTTTTGAGCTAGCTTAAGGTACCAACGCCACCCTGTCTGGGAATGCAGCCTATTGCAAAGTTTAGAATATCAAAAGCTGCGAATGGTTATAACTCGCGAGTCTTTGATAACGCTGCCCCGGTGCGCGCTGGACACATTAATTATGCAAGGCTTCCTTCGAGGCGGTGATTGCACTCTGATCTGAGAAGCAATTACTGCGGCGGAAGTAAAACCGACCCACTCTCCGAGGACCGCACGGTCCTGATTCATCGCTCGCAGTCTCGGAGACAGCCGACATCGTCATAATCTATACGAGGAACACTTATTTCCTTCAGTTATGCAGCACGATGGAGGCTCTTCTTAATATGGCCGGCGGCCATGTCAGCACGCGGCAACTGGACGGCGAGAACTTGCAACTCGGGGCAGCAGAAAGTAGGCGCCTGTCGGCGCGCCTGCCTCCCAACTTTGGAGCGTTAAACAGCTAGCAAATGACGGCGCATGAAAGTGGAAAAAAATCGGTGAAGTCAAACCGCACCCCGAAGCGTCGTCGGGGAGCAGCGGTCCCCTGCACCCTGGCATGGCGAACTATGTGGACTCGTGTTCTCGAGACCGCGCTCAGCTTCTTGGCTCGACCGAGATGACCAACTGGCTATGGGATATGCTCATGCGCAGCTCTCAACTCCCAACTCAGTTCATCATGATAAACCGACGCTGCAGTGTTGGGACATCGCGGGGCGCGCTACAATGTCGCATCTGAAATGACCGGTGACATTGGAATCGCTGTTTCGAGATGACGGGGGCAAGGCCCTAGTACAATCGTTGCGAAACCTTCGCACTCGGACGGGATCCTCAGGGTCTCACCCTTGGTTTTTTTCCGGAATGGTCTCGAAAAACTCTTAATGGTTTGCAGCACGATGCTGAACGTTCAAGCACCTGAGTTGCCATCACTTTTACACACCTGGAAATTTAACGATCTTGCCGATTCATGATCTATGACTTCTTTCTTAATGTTATGTCGGTGACTATTGAAAAAGGGAGAAGCAACGCCCATTCATCTTAAAAGACGCACCTAAGAGGGGCTGTCTACTTGTCGCTAACACTCTAAGGTGAATAAGCATCGTCCTAATGGTCTAACAAGCAATATCTCAGAGTACTTGCAGTAGAGTAGTTGCATTATGACAGAACTGGTCCCAGAAACACAAATGGTTGTCTTTTAAACTTAACTCGCATGTAGGAACATAACTACGTACACGGTCTAAATCCAGGCAATAGTCAAGACTTTTACCTAAAGTTACAACTAATTTGATAGAATTGCCCATTTCTAAGCAGAAAGCACTACCGGGCATAAAAAGACAGGGCATTTCATGCTCCAACCTGCAAAAAATTAGCACTATTTTTGACAACGATGAGGGTTTTGTAAGAACTTGTATTCAACATCACATCTTTTTAAATTACATGTGACACGCTGGAAACCAAACAAGTAGGCTATGTGTGCGTCCATGGTGTTCATAGTGTTGTCTTCCGCCCTCAAACTAACGCGCAAACTCCAATGGCACATGGGCCACACGGCATGATCTCCGAAAAGGCTCACTGGCCCGTAGCCCAATACAAGATCGACGCCCCCATCCCACCCGACAGAGTCTAGCGACATACAGCCCCAAAACGCTCACCACCTCCGATCTCGGCTGGTACCGCGACACGAGCCAATCAGAATCGAATACGTCGCAGAGCGGCCTGCAGCACTCCAAGGTCAAAGTCAATGACAAGGCCACTAAATTGAAGGCGGACGTCAACAAAAGTGATACTGGCGCGTCAGTGGCAACAAATGGCAACAACAAGTGGTTGATGAGTACATTAGGTTAGGTGAGACAACGTGACGCGAGGTCAGGTAAAATAATGTCGCATCTCATCAAGATCTCTCATCGTCATTTCATTTCAGCAAAACCTCGCTCAGCACAAAACTCGTGTCCATCATCGCATCTTTAAATCACTTGTGACTCACTGGAATTCAAACAATAGATTATGTGTGCATCCAAGGTATTTATAGTTACACTGATGTGTCAGTGGCAACTGTTTTTGTTTTGTTTATCAGTAAGTTAGGCTAAGTGACGCAAGGTGAGACCAGATTAGGTAGTATGTGAGGTGGAATATAGTGAAATAGTGTTACATCTCACCACGCGCAAAACTTCCATGCTTCATTTCCCAGCTACGTCACAAATGGTTTAAGAGATGCGGGATTAAGTACACATTCACGTTATCCTCATCCTTCATTGCGAGATGCCAATGGTCACAGCTGGCTCGCCATCGCTAAGTAGTGTGAATTGTTACATCACTTGGTCCTATTTGTATTTGATATTGTCTATGGCAATTATAAGGATGAGACAAGTGTTTATCCTCCATTGCATAAACATTAGTAGTCGATCAATGAAACTTGACATAATTAAAACAAAATGGGTCACGGCTATACACTGTTGTTATTATGCTCATTTAATTACGGCCTAAAATATAATGTCCGTGTTTTTAAATTATTAACGACGTCTTCTGTTGTTCAAGAGACATCTTACGAACAATATACTCTGGTAGCTAAATTAAGATTGCCACGCCTGTATATGAATATTCTTATACACCTACAACTAATATAGTCCATCTTCTTCATGTTGCATGATATGGAATAAGTAATAATAGTCGGCGCCACGTGTCATATAAAAGAGCGATTCATTTTCCGGGCCCGGTCAAGGCTAATGAAAAGTACATACTCGTTAAAAATTGGCCAAAAATTCGTCGGCCACACAATTTATCCTCTGCTAGACGTGCCTCAAGAATGCACCCGACAGATTGTTAGCGTTCGCCCGGACTCCATAAGGTCTATACCTAGCGTTTACGACTGAATGCAATAACGGTTAACATACACTTCATCACACACATACATCACGCGGCAAACTTACCAGTCTTTCATGTCTTTCTTCGCATTTATTCGCCCCACATTGAAATCCTGCCATTCTACTGGATATGCGGCGTTCAAAGTAAAAATAGAATGATGAAGTCGCTCATGTCTGGCGACAGTGAGCGCGATTTCTATACATATATATATATATATATATATATATATATATATATATATATAAAATAAAAGGAAGCTTAGAAGTAGAAAAGACTGCTCCAATCAACAAAATTTATCGACGTAGTAAATGTTCACCTCAATACGTTATTGTTTGACTGCGTCATGGACAGTGTGTACGACAGTACTCACCTGCAGTTCCTTATTCTCCCGAAAGGTGGTTCGCGGCGATGCTGGATGTGTGCTGGCCCAAATATACTTGGGTGCTCGCGTTTTGGTCCTTTTATGTGGTGTTTTTGCACATATGTTCGTGAGTTTAAGATGCTTACTTGTGTCGAGATAGTCGGTTTTGGCGCTTTTCTAGAGTTATTCCATTGGAAGTTTTATTTTTGTAATAGGTAGTAAGAATGTGCTGCATCTTATTTCATGCACCACAAAGCGTAATTCGTGTCAAAATCTCACACAGTTTGCACAAAATTGGCTAGCTGCCAGTTGGCGGGCGTCACATATGTATATAAATATATATATATATATATATATATATATATATATATATATATATTTATATACATATGTGACGCCCGCCAACTGGCAGCTAGCCAATTTTGTGCAAACTGTGTGAGATTTTGACACGAATTACGCTTTGTGGTGCATGAAATAAGATGCAGCACATTCTTACTACCTATTACAAAAATAAAACTTCCAATGGAATAACTCTAGAAAAGCGCCAAAACCGACTATCTCGACACAAGTAAGCATCTTAAACTCACGAACATATGTGCAAAAACACCACATAAAAGGACCAAAACGCGAGCACCCAAGTATATTTGGGCCAGCACACATCCAGCATCGCCGCGAACCACCTTTCGGGAGAATAAGGAACTGCAGGTGAGTACTGTCGTACACACTGTCCATGACGCAGTCAAACAATAACGTATTGAGGTGAACATTTACTACGTCGATAAATTTTGTTGATTGGAGCAGTCTTTTCTGCTTCTAAGTTTGCCAATAGTTAGAAGTGAGCGCATTTAATCAAATCTGGTGCTTGCTACATTATCTTAAAATGTGGGCCCTTTCGGTGCAGGAGTTTCGGAGTAACATTTCTATAAATGTCGTCAGGGGTGTCGCAACTCTTTGAACAGTGTCACATCCTGCATGACTCCACTTTGATCCTTGCGAGGTGTCATAAGACTCCCGCATGAGTTTTTTTTTGTATCATAAAACAACCCGACAGGTGTAGTTTCCAGAGTCAAAAAGTGGCTCCAAAAACTGTGGGGTCCAAGCGATTGTGCTACCTCTTTTTGGAGTTAACACAGGCCATGTATCAAAAACAGACAAAAGACCCTTTAAATATGCCGTTTCTAGTATTATTCTAACGCCTTTAGAGGGTCACTCTCTGGGAATCTCACAGTGAAGTAAATCTTCTCAGTGCAGTTGTGCATGGCGGACGATATGCTCGACAGACGGTGTGCCATCGCGTGCTGAAGGTAAGGTTATTCATATATCGTGTTTGTATCCAATTTTTGAGCGAGCAGCACGCGGATGGTGAAGATTGGAAACCTGCCAACCCTGCGGTAGCCTCGCTGCTTTTTTTCTGGGCGATGGTTGTCCACGACGCTCCCCGGGGAAATTGTGCGCATTTCGAGTGTCGCCATCGCGGCCTGGCGGCCTGCAATTGATTACCACCGTCGTAGACTCGCTCGCGATGGCACCACTGGTGTGGAATGCCAAACAGACGGCCTTTGCTCGGACGATGACGTCACGAGGGCCGCAGACCGGTGTCCCTCGGTGGAGCCGGCCGGCAGAGCAGCCCGTCGCTGGGGCGAACACGCGATAAGAGGAGGCACGTGCCTGCGGGGGACATGTCGCTGCGGTGGACAAGTCCTGCGACGGACATGTCGCTGCGGTGGACAAGTCCTCCGACGGATTGTCGCTGCAGTGGACACATCCTCGCGGAGGACATGTCGCTGCGGGGGGGGGGACATGTGGCTGCTGCGGTAGACACGTCCCTGCGACGGACATGTCGCTACGGTAGACACGCGGCTGGGACGAACACGCGACATGAGGAGACTCGTGGCTGTGGCGGACACGTGGATGGATTGGATACGTGGCTGGGTCGGAAGCGTGGCCGAGGAGACACGTGGTCGCTGGCGGTGGTTTATCAGCGGACCTAGACCAAAGTTGGCCGTGCCAACGCAATGTCGGAGGAAACCAAGACACTTTCAGAGCTTCCAATTTGGAGCCCAGATAAGGTATCAAGGAAGGATGTCATTTCCGTTAGGGAAACAAACATCATAATTTGAGGTAAACTCTTATGACTTGACGATACAGGACGTAGATATTGCATCAAGATCTGAGAATAGTGACAAAACCTATCTAAATAAGGGAAAGTTATTCATCAACAGTCACCAGGCGGGGACGGGGGGGGGGGGGGGGCGCTCTTTGGATCTTTTCTTTAATGAGCTGATAATCGCTTAAGATAGGCATTGATATTTTCAGTACCTGAGGTTTTGTCGTTTTTACTCATCCTGTCAGCTTTTCAGAACCTTTTCTTTAATAGATCTTGACACATGACCATTGTTTGGCAGCCAAGACAGTTCATTCGTTGGCAGTAAAGACACCTTACTGATTTGCTTTTCATGAAGACAGCCAAGCTTGACGTCAGTGATGTCAGGTCCGACTACGGCGAGGGTCTAGATCACCACGGGTCGAGTTAGATCAGATTTGTCGGGTGTACCGTCATGTAGGCTTTACGGCACCTTCACTTGAAAACACGGTTTAACATGATCCACCAAATCGACATAATGTGGTCAAACATAGCGCTATTAGTTGTACTACATTTGGTAGGTCAAGGTCATACCGGGTCAAAGAAAGCACCGATAAGCATTGCTTGCGCCGTGGTTGGTTTAGACTTTGGCACAGTGACTGCACTGGACTGGACTGTAACGTTGGCCTATAGAGCCATTGATAAACTTTCAGAGGTTGGGGAGCGCTCAACCCAATCTGGCCCACTTAGTTTTTGCACCCCTGATTAGGGATTTTTATGACAACATCAAAAAGATCGTTCGTGATATGGCCAATTATGTCTTAACAATGCTGCGAATGTCTTGTTGACCGAAGCATCAGTTTCTCCTGTAAACGGGAGGAAGTGTGTATACCTTTGAGAAATCACCATCCTAAGCATTTTTTGTACGCATTGCGTCAAAATTTAGGGTCGTGGCATGCGTAGAGACGGTTACGGAGCTCGTATTTGGCTTCATCCTCCAATGCAATATGGCGACACTACTACGAAAAAATTCAACGACCTGATTTAATTCATCATGACAGATCTCCTTCTTTCGCTGGTTGCTCTCTGATAGAAGAATCATAAAAAACATCGAAAAACCCGAGGAAAGGACGAATTGGTTTTTTCGTAGTTGATTGGTTGAATTACAAGCATTTCTGCACGCACGCTCTGTTTTTCATGCAAAACACTTTCAATGAGTTCCCAGGTCAAGACTATGCAAAAACTTCCGCTTTCCCGCCAAGCGGTGCAGCTAGCAAAACTAATGCATGCCAGAAGAGCAAAGGAGCCGGGACCTTAATGATCTTCTGCACAGTAAATGAAGGATTTTATTTATCAGTTATCAACGACATGCCATGATAGCAAAAGTGAATTACCATTGACTTCCTATGCTCCTACGTGTTGCTTCAATACTCTATCAAAGATGGCATTTACAATGTTCAGGCAATTAACGGCAATGTCAAGGTAACAAATCAAACGGCAACACGGTAGGGAGGTAGTGAAAAAAGTGCGGCAACACGGTAGGGAGGATGTTGAATCCCGTAGACAACAGATAATATTCCGTGGAAATAATACCAAAGTATTTGGTCCGGTGTCTTCACATGCTTAACCCGACAGTTTTGCATTTGCTCAGTGATAATCAGCCAGTCAGCAGGATCGGTCCACCTCCTCGATCTTCTCACATGATGCTAAAGGCGACAAAAACACGACTGTTTTCACGGCCTGCAGTGATGGTCTGGGGACATTGGCACACAGAGACACCTAACGGGAGCGTTTCGCGGATCAGTCCCCATCGTTTACATTCAGGCCCGTCGCCAGACCAAGCTCCCAAGGGGTGCACCAACGTGCCAGTCGGACGCTTGGTGTAAACACGATCCATTGTTATATTGACAAAGCTATTTCCAACTAAACCCGCGCTGTCTTGGAACAGTTGTTTTCCACACGCACACGCACACGCACACGCACACGCACACGCACACGCACACGCACACGCACACGCACACGCACACGCACGCACACACACACACACACACACACACACACACACACACACACACACACACACACACACACACACACACACACACACACACACACACACACACACACAAGTTGGACCTTTTGTGAGTGTTGGGGAGGTGGTTAGTGGAGAGGAAATACAAAGTCGGGCAAAATGTTCTATAACACTGCCACTTCCTGGTTTTCTAAATGGTGGCTAATGGTTATCGTGATTGCTGGTTGTGAACACATCATGGAAACGACACGCCAAGACGACGAATGGATAAACGCAACGCATGAACATCTTGCAAAATATAGCGACAGGATTTACTTTTGGAAATGCTTTGCGTGCGTATCTACCAAGAACGCATTTTGTGGCGGAACGCGTGTTTATGAATTCCCAATTCACGCGTAGTTGTTTTAGGAAGCGGAGTCGTGTTTTAAGAACATGAAGCTGTATGCGAAGCCTGTGGCTTCGATTTTGGCGCATACAAAGCCGTAGGAGGACTAAGCGGCTTTGAGTTTAGGAAACGTGAAACCAAAGCCGAACCATTTAGCCTAAGCCTTACCCTGCTGAAGCTTTTTCGCTTGGCACTAACAACTTTTCACCCAATAAGAAGTTAAAACGTACTGTTTAATCTATACATAGATTGAAACATACACAAGACTGACAGATTTAAAAGGACTTTACCACATTTGTATGAGGTTTTAAACTCAAACGGACATCTTGAAAGTCATTCGGTGCAGTTCACAGCCCTGTCCTTAAGACCTAAGCCCTTCCAGTTTATGAGCTACACACCCGTATTGACTATTTCAAGGTCACCCATCCATCCACAACGTCATAATGACGACACTTGAGTCCTGCCATTCAGTTACCATGCAGCAATCAAGGCTGAGAAAGATATACTTGCCAAGGCGATTAATTGGCTTCCAATGTTGTGTAAGGTACGATGACGTAATCAAGCAATGACGCATTGAAGAGCATATCTATTAAACACAAAACTGTGTTATTTTTAGCAGCCTTTTCCAAGCAAAACTTTTCCTTTATATGTACACACCCACACCCACCCACACCCACACCCACACCCACACCCACACCCACGCCCACACCCACACCCATACCCGCATATATATATATATATATATATATATATATATATATATATATATATATATATACATATATATCTGTGTGTGTGTGTGTGTGTGTGTGTGTGTGTGTGTGTGGTGTGTGTGTGTGTGTGTGCGTGTGTGTGTGTGTGTGTGTGTGTGTGTGTGTGTGTGTGTGTGTGTGTGTGTGTGTGTGTGTGTGTGTGTGTGTGTGTGTGTGTGTGTGTGTGTGTGTGTGTGTGTGTGTGTGTGTGTGTGTGTGTGTGTGTGTGTGTGTGTGTGTGTGTGTGTGTGTGTGTGTGTGTGTGTGTGTGTGTGTGTGTGTGTGTGTGTGTGTGTGTGTGTGTGTGTGTGTGTGTGTGTGTGTGTGTGTGTGTGTGTGTGTGTGTGTGTGTGTGTGTGTGTGTGTGTGTGTGTGTGTGTGTGTGTGTGTGTGTGTGTTGGTGCGAACAAAGACAAATCTCAGCTTAATATGTTACCTGCGTTTGCGAATGGGCTAAGCCGTTGGAGGTGCTGTCCTTACAATATGAAATGTGTTCCTTGCTGAGCTCAGTCGGCGGGGTTCTGGTTGCAACATAAAGTCCAGAGTCGCAAAGTCCAGAGTCGTAAAATCCAGTGTTCAAAACCTCCAGAATCCATGGCAACCAGGCTAGTTTGGATTCCGGTCGCTATATAACACTACAGAAGCATATTTGAGTCCTAACGCTATTTCCTTCTTTTGTTAACAGATGGCACAGTCAACCTGGCATTCCACTGATGATCATGTGATGCGTACAGTCAAGCATGGTTAATATGAATTTCCTAGACTCCTGGCGGCCGTGTCCGGCCTGGGTGCCGCCACGCCCCTGGGCTTACCGGCGGACTGGACGCAGAGGCGCCGGGTGGCGGCGCGGCCGGAGGGATACCTCGTTTGCCGGCCCGCCGGGGGCGTGGCTGCCGGCCAGACCGTCGAGCTGGGCAGCCTCTGGGCTGGCCTGTGTGTCCGAGCTCCGCGTCCAACCGCTTGTACATTATTTCCACATATATACAGTGATTGAGCGGAATCATTGTCTGCAAATTTGGTGGGCGGCGGCTTGTCTGTCGGGACGGCCTGCAATACCGATCGGGACTGTACGTCTCACCGGCTTCTATTGCTATTTCGATGCGGAACGCCTTAATTACGCATTTATCAGGCATAAGGTACGTATGATGCGGTACTGATGTGGCCAGGACTCCATACCAGGATAGAAAAGTCCAGAGATGAGCACCCTAACCGCTAACCACCATGCCACAATCGTCCCTCTGCGGCGCGAACTGCACCCGTCTCGAGAACTCCAGACAGGTGTTGCTGGCCCCAAATTCTATACTTCGAAGGTTCTTAAGTGTAAAAGGAAGAAAGCGTGTCAAGGTTGATGAAGTGGATGGCGAATACAATTTCACGATTTTACCAATTCATTCAGCTTATCTGTCGCACACCAGCTCAGTGACATGCACTCGGTTCCGCTGTTCAGATGGTGTATCGACAGCGCCTTTAAGTGCGGCACGTGCGTAGTGTTTTGCGTGACGCTTGGCAGGCAGTTGAATACATTCGTAGTCAACCTTGGCCTTTTTACTTCCTGTCTGCTTGCAACCAAGAATGCGGTTCACTATTCAGTTGCAGGGGTTTCACCCTCCTCCCCCCGCTGTAACTTGGATTGCAGCCTGCAGATTTGTGAGAAAGTGAGCCAAATTCGGAGAGAAACCAATTCGTTGGCATGTTATCACGGTGCCCTTCGTTGTATTTTCATCGCTCAGCAAACCAATTTATATTGGAAAACCACGCCTTTTTAAAACGTACTTAATCGAAGAAACGAGTAGGTTGGGCGATTGAACGTGTCTCACCAAAGTAGCATCCGGATTGGACTGATGAGACAGCCTCCATCCCCTATCTTTGAGAGTAAAGGCATGTAGAATGCAAAGTAAGTAAAGGACATGTAGAATTCAGAATAAGTCCTGCTTTCAGGAGCGTAAAAAATGCAATTGGAGGAGGGAGGGCAATAGGTCAAATAAAATCATTAACAATATAGGTTAGCATGCCAGGAGCTTGAGGCCTATATGCGCGCCTACCTGGAGCAGACATCAAATCGGTCAGCCTTACACATCAGTCGTGAATTCTTTTAAAAAAGAGAAACATCACCAGCACATACAGTAATTAACGGAACCAAACACCGCGGGGAATCTTATCCACAACCCACCATACCAAACAGCAGGCAACCCGACAGGGGCTTTCCACAATTACCGTGCAGCTACTGCCGAATAACCAGCTATTTCCGATGCCACGAGTCAGGGATCAAAGTTTTGAATTATCTAATGCGCCTGCTGCCAAGGTCGTGCTGACGCGGCAAAGTTTGTGCGCTCAAACAAAACGTTGTCCATATCCGTGCACAATGGTTTAACTGGGCGGCGCTGTACCGCATGACGTCCCTCTTCGGCCGAGGGGAGCGAAATTAGGTGCGGCTAAACCCTTCTCATTTCCTCACCTCTCAAGACCATTTATAATTTCTGCTTAAGACAACACGACGAAGAATGACACCACAAATAGAACTTGATATTTGTTCATTTCTAGCGCATTACTGACGTTATTGCTTGATGACACAGATAAAGCCATGCATTGACATGCACTGTAAGGTTCATACACTTATCACATTAATTTCTCTGTCGTATTTGTAACCTAACTAGAATCGGTGAACGCAGCAGGAGAGTACTACTGTGGTTGGTGATCAGAAGTGGTTGAAATTGCTCGTGAGCAGTCATGCTGCTTCGCGTTTGAAACACCTTCAAAG
This sequence comes from Pollicipes pollicipes, assembly GCF_011947565.3. Taxonomy (NCBI): domain Eukaryota; kingdom Metazoa; phylum Arthropoda; class Thecostraca; order Pollicipedomorpha; family Pollicipedidae; genus Pollicipes; species Pollicipes pollicipes. The sequence goes on along the minus strand of NW_023596545.1, from coordinate 22,937,664 downwards.
CTTTACCTCACGTCTAGAGCGACATTGCAACAGGGCTGCTTTACGGTGAAACGACAGTGTCCTAGGTGGTTTGTATGTACCAAAGTTGTATGAGGGATAAATGAGGTGTATGTGTGAATGAATATGCATGCACATTTTTGTTGATCTTGAGTGGTTGGGCCTGATTTGTTAGCCAATTCTCTATGAAAGGGAATCACTATTTCCGTCGCTAAGTGTTGAGGCTCTCCTTTTTTGACACCACTAGGTTTGGGCTTGTTAGATGCATGTGTGATGCAGATAATGAAAATGAGAAACGGGACTCCAGAACTGTTCTGATATATTCAACTCCTGGGCAAAGTTGCTTGTTGCGTAGGCACCAAATGCATTTAGCATTTTGCTCTTTTTTTAGCATTTAGCCTAACATATCTGACAGCTTGGATCACACAGTATGACCAGGTGATTTTCAGTTAAATTCAGATTTTCAGTTTTCAGTTAAATTACGTTTTTGTCAGAGATGGTGTCAGAATTAGCTTTGATTTTCAGTAAATACGCTTAATTTAACAATGGCTTTGTCAGTTGAAAATGACTCTTTTAAAAAAGGAGTTGCTAATGCGATGGTATGACTATTCACCGCATTCAAAAGTCCTCCAGCTCGCATAAAATCAATTGTATCTTAAGAGCATGATGTATTCTAAAGTCACACGTTTGCGTGGGAGCAAGTGTTTTGGTAACAAATCAGTAGTTACAGAACACTGGTGAATCCAGACCATGAGACGGCTCCGCGGACGCTAGAAACCAGAAAAGATGCTCGATTATGACCATTATTACAGGCAATTTTAGCACGCGCCATGCGTGTGAATGGCATGCATAACTGATCGTGCTATGTTACGTTTCTCAGTATTCAAAGCCATCCAATCAGCCATTGGGCCTGTTCACCGATAGACCCGAAAACAATGTTAGAGCGTCGCAGGCGAACACTACCGCAAATGGTTAGCCGTTACGAGAATCGGCTACAGAACCCCGAACTGTCCATCCGCACAACTACGCAGCCACCGGCGATAACTGAGCCAAGCCCATTCGCACCCTACGACTACAGTACAACGCACTCTGTCAAACGACAAGGACCATACCTACTAAAGTGTGCTACCGAATTTTTCCCAGGCTGGAGGCCGGGCAGCCCCTCTTGGTTATTTATTTGCAGTAAACGTCCGTGGCAGCAATGCTTCATGTTCTTAAAATCTGGGCTGAGACGCCCTGGCCACTGTTCTTTCTCTTTCCCTTCCACCCACCCTTATTCCTGAGCTTCCGTTTAACAGCACACTAAGCAATGTGAGATGCCAACTTTTTACCTAATACATGGGTATGCCATGGAGTACGTACGTATATATATATATATATATATATATATATATATATATATATATATATTGATATAAATAGCTCAAGCCTATCCGAGTTACTCGTTAGTCGTTATTGGTGTGCTCTTCAGCAGCCTGGCTATGACAAAAACGCGAATGGCCGTATACACATTCACCGCGGGTAAGCTAATCCGCTATTTACTCCGGAAAACGTCAACAGTGCGCCAGATTTGAGCAATTGTCAAATCTTTTCAGTGATGTCAGCTGTTTGGATATTTTCACAAAGCTATCAAAATGCTCTTGAGACCGGAGGAAATTGAAAGACTCTAGCCACACCCGACGAAATCGGCTCCGGTAGCCTTTTATCGAGTAATATCCGAACCATTAGGTGAGGGGTTGCGAGGAAGTGGGACAGTATCCCAAACCGTGGATCTCACGCACGCTGGACGTTATGAACACTGGACTTTTTGAACACTGGACCTAATGTTTCTCCTCTGTCCAGGGGTTTGGACGTTTTCTGGACCTTGTGAACGCTGGATGATCCGATTCTGGACTTTTTTGAACTTTATGAACTCTGGACGTTTCTTTGCGCATCTGGGCAAAATGTGTTCTGCCCAGCAACATATATGCAGCCTCCAACACAACTGCTTTATTGCGCTATGATAAAGCGGCGTTTGTACGCGATAACGCTACGTCACATGCGCTGGTACGAAGTGCGACAATTTTGGAAAGCAGCGAAATGTGTGTTCAATTAGCGATGTAAGCCACTGGATGGCAAGCATGAATAAAAAACTGCTCACAAAAAGTTGCATGCGTTTTTTATGTATAAGTGATTGTCTTACCCATTCCTACTGTTGATTGGCGGAACTTGTGGCTTTGCATATCGCGACGCATGTGCTTAACAGGTTGATCTCTGGTTTTCTAGGAAGGGCAATGTCTGCAACCTCGCTGTTTAAAAGTGCGAATACAGTTCCGCTTCAAGTCAACACCATTTGAGAACCACTGCTGTGGGCGGCTGTTTAGCTGCATCATAGTCACAGCTCTAATTTTGACACAGCGCTAACCACGAAATGTGCTGTCATACACGCCAGCCGAGCGGAAGATAATTTGTTCTGGTGCTAGTCCTGCAACTTCTGATCAGACCTGTTCCCGAAGAAGGCGCTCCTTGGCTAGTTGTTAACAACTCGAGGATGTTTTCTGACCGCTAACACTAACTGCTAGCCGATAAGAAAGCATGGGTAACTTACAACACGATGGAAAAAGGGTAAGTGCCGAAATCACCAGCCGTGACTTCGAGCCATCAACGATAGAAATATACCTGGAATAGAAGCATCGAGCCAAACAAGCAAAGCCTCACGAACTTTCAAAAGCCAACATCATGTGGTCTAATTAGGACGAGACTGATAACGGGTCACACAAATTGACCCGTTATCTTTCCGTCCACGAGGGGCCCCGGAGTTTTTCCCCTTTTTTCTGGAATAAATTATGGGTAAAGTTGCTAATTTCAACGTGAGATTATCTGTGGCCATTTACCGAAATTTGTTGAAGGCATTTGGCTGAAAAGGATAGATATTCCTTATTGGTCACAGGACATACAATCCTAATACTTTCATGGGTGTTTCCTAACTTTATCAGCCTGTGGGGGGGGGGGGGGGATACTACCTGCTGCACTTACATATTATTCGCTCGGATGTTAGGGATAGGTCAGGACTTTAATAGTCAAGCTAGAGACCAGGTTCGTGCTTTATGTGTCATACATGTGTCATATGTATGTCATACGTATGTTATATGTTTGTCATACATTTGCAACACGTATGGCATGCGTATTATCGCCACATCTGTATGTCATGTATTCATAATAGATGTTCTATAGCTATGCATGTCCTTTCTAATGTTGCCCTCTCCATTAATGTGGCTTGTTGAATTTTTATGCAGCCAGACAGGGTACCGAAACTAGAAGCTTCAGGATTTTGCCTGTCTGACCTCAACAGGACATATTACAGGAACAACCAGTAGTGCCCATCTGATGTAGCGTCGATGTTAAGTGGCGCCCATCTTTTGTAGTTTTCCAATAATTAATCAACGTCATTTTCTGCTTTGCTTAAGCACGCTTCGTTCTTGAGAAAACAAAATGGTTTTATTGAAAACTATTTTATGCCTATGATCTAGTTTGACCAGCAAAAGTTGTATTCACCATTGTTCATTTGCATAAATCTGATGCAGCAAGCGAATGTCTTCCAATGAGGTTTTCTCCGTGGCTCTAGTGTGCCTAGTTTTTGATATTTCATGCGGAACCTCTGGAGCTTTCTCACAAGGCCAAAGCAAAAAAGAGCAAAAAAAAGCAAAGCAAGACAAAGCTAAACAAAAACGCCCGAAGGAGCGATGTTAACTAATCGTGTTTTACGCTGAACCATCTACATCCAACACGAATGTCGCATGTCTCGACAGCCGCCGCCGGTTTACACCAAATCTCCGTTGTCTCATCTGCAACAGTATTGAGCAGGTGCCATCCGAATGCATCCGGTGCACCGCATGGTTCCAGTCGCACTCCTCGCCGTGCCGGAGGCCGCTGCAGGCCAGGGGCTGTTCTGCGTACGTCGCCCGTGCGGGGCCGACGCCAGGATATGACCAGGGCGAAATGTGTGGCATCGCAGCGCATTATTACATGTTAGGCGTCCCTAGCGTGAGAGCCGCAGTGCGTCCAGGAACGAGCTTGACTCGTAACGTGTGGTGCTGCCGCAGTTTTGCAGAGTTATACACATACCTTAGCTAACCCTGGGTGGTAGCTGAAATGGTATTGGTTGGCATAATTTCTCTCGTACTCTTCCCATCCCCCTCTCTCTCTCTCTCTGTCTTTCTCCCTCTGTCTCTCTGTCTTTCCATCTCTCTCTCTCCTCTCTCTCTCTCTCTCTCTCTCTCTCTCTCTCTCTCTCTCTCTCTCTCTCTCTCTCTCTCTCTCTCTCTCTCTCTCTCTCTCTCTCTCTCTCTCTCTCTCCTCTCTCTCTCTCTCTCTCTCTCTCTCTCTCTCTCTCTCTCTCTCTCTCTCTCTCTCTCTCTCTCTCTCTCTCTCTCTCTCTCCTCTCTCTCTCCTCTCTCTCTCTCTCTCTCCTCTCTCTCTCTCTCTCTCTCTCTCTCTCTCTCTCTCTCCCCCTTCCCCCGCCTCTGTCTAGTCAGCTTTCACCTCTGCAACGCAACGCTGAAGCAGAGGACAGAAACCTCTTCATTTTTCCCTCTACCTTCCCGTTTTGCCGCCCCTCTTTTTCCCCTCCCTCCGTCTTTTCCACTGTGGCCCGTGGATCCACTCCCGTCCCGTATAACGACCTTTCCGTGGGACCCATAACGTTGTTTACGCGGCGCCAATTTATGGCCGTTCAAATGAATGGAAACAGCCGTTGCGCGCCACTCCGTCGGCTTCCGTCAGGTGGGGTGGCCTGTTTTGGCGCGGCGTGGCGCGTTGCCGCGCTGGAACAGCCACGGCGCTCCAGCGCTGGCCGCCACCGCCGCCGGGGCCAGCGAGGCGACCTCGTTCGTTCAGACCCCTGAGGCGTGCGCACGCCTGAGACGAGCCTCGTTTGGCTGGCGGTGGCCAGAATGGACGAGCAGTGAAAGGGGAGCCGTGGCGCGAGCTGTCACTTGTCCGTCAATTGGTTAGCAGCGTGCGGGAAGCTCCTCCAAATATGCAGAAGTAATGCAGCGCTTCGACAGTTCAAATACAAGCCATGGGCGTGCACAGCGCAAACATCCTGGACTTCGTAACGCGGCGTAGAATTCAGGAGAGGACGCAAAAATGACGCCCAGACGACCGATGTTTAGATTGCTCTGTTGACGATATCTGAGTCCAATCATCTCGCTTGAGACGTATCGCTAGGGTGGTACCGGCAAATATGCGAAATAGGCAACCGAGAACATCGCGAACCTGCAGTGACCTTTTACATTACACGCAAACGACAACATCTGTTGCAGCGCCCTCTTCGGGTAACAAATAACATTAACAAACACTATCTGTCAATGGAGTCTACAACCAGAGGAGGAATCGGCCCTAGGTCCAGCGTTGTTGCGCTGCTCCTCCGTGTTCCGCAATTGTTCCACCAACGTGGTTGGTCACGCTTGTTAAATGTATTTTTCTCCGATCTGCCCGAACATTTTCAAGCTCGGGGCTGGGCTGGGACATCCTGACAAAGGTATGTCAATCACCCTGTGCGGTCCTTTGCATTTAGGCTCACGTTGCTGACAGTTCAGTTTGATTGTGCGGCCGACACAATTAACACAGCGACGAAAAACAGACCTGGTTATAACAACGGCATGCCAAAAAAGCCGCGAATAGTGCGGCCTGCGATTCACATGAGACATATGGATACGCTTGGTTTGCGGCAATGTACATCATATTGCTGGCTTTGCGTGCAATTACCAGTAGTCGATAATTTGTATGAAAATTCTTATTGATGATCGACATCCAATCTGGAAACATTGTATAATACCATACACAATTCAGCCGAAAACATCTCACAATGCCACGCAAAGCTGAACCGAACGCCCCAGAAGACTTCACAATCCCGTAGTTGGCATTGCAGTGCTTATGTCATGCATGAAAACCGGCACAGGCAGTCCGTTAGCGTGTGTATCAGCTTGGTCGGCGAGCAAGGACAGGCGGCTTGTAAGCAACTTTTTCGCTCGGAGCATTTCGTATTAATGCTGTGTGCAAGTAATCTCTGAGATCCCAGAAGTATTGGAATTCACTTGCTCGCTTTTGCCGGTTTTTAGTCAGAAATAGTTGCTGGGATCTTTGCTCTCCTCTGTACTGTCATGTTGCCAATGCCATGCCAATCACCTAGCAGAATGTTGCAAATGACTTGCTCGGTGAGAAAAAGTGGGCCCAAATTCGCCATTGGTAAAAGTCGTCAACACGTTGTCCTGTGTTTAATTGGAAAACTCGCATATTATATCGAGGGGCTTGGACGAATGGATGAATGATGAAAGAATAAAAATCTCTTGAACCAGCAAGTTAGATTTTGTGGTTCGGAATAAACGAACTCATAACGGACGTGAGCGCTATGTTCAGGCCTCTGATACCAAAACCTAAGCCACGGAAGCCGCTTACCTTTTTGGGAACCCATGCAAATAAACCACTAACACGCGCTCGGGTGGCGTCAAATTGACCATCCCCAAAGGTTTTTCCAGAATGGTTTCCGAACGACGCGGCGAAGTCGCGCCAAATTTTTCATATATATATATATATATATATATATATATGTATGTATATAGAAAATTAAATAGTGGATCGTTTGGTATCAAAAATTTATACTTACCTTGTAAGATCGCTAACCTATGGCAGGTCAAAGTCAGGCCATGGTTTCAGCGAAGGCAATTTCTAGGGAGTCCTTCAACCTAATCCAACAACGGAGTGCTACATGAAGTCATGCATCTCTGAGATGCTTTCATAGGCAACACAACAGTTGAATGAGCAAATTACATTGACCTTTTGGTCAGGTATGAAGGTCACATCAAGGTCAAAACTAACCTGTTTTGTTACTCTAGGGTTTGCTGTATGGGATAGTTTCTGGTGTTCATTTCTAGTTCATTGATGGCAGGAACCGCATATAAACATCTTCCATGGACTTTTAGAGGCCAGAATAGGTCATTCACATAAAATGACCCAAGTCAACATTTTGTTTTAGGAACAATACTGCCTAGCGTAATCTTTGTCGCTTAGACAGATGCAAAACTCAAAGCAATCTTGCATAATTTTGATCTCCTTGGCCTTTAAAAGGTCAAACAATGCCACTGACCTTGAATGAGAATGTGGACTTTTGCTTAGAAACGGTTTTCTAGGTTCTGGGGCACTTTGGAACTTGGAATCTGGAACTTGACCTTGTTTGACCTTTTTTGACCCAAAGGTCACAAAGGTCAGGTGACCTAGGAGCCTGAAACTTCGAAAGTGAGTTCAGGTATAGGTTAACACACTCCGTAAATTTTGTGTCTCTAGCTTTCTTAGTTCCTGAGATCTCAGCTTGGTCAAATTGCCCCCCCCCCCCACCCCACCCGAGCGAAGGGTATCTAGCCGGCCACCCGGGCACGTGCTAATTAATTGCAAGGCTTTTCTTCATGAGTTAGCTTGTGGAAGGTGCGATGATGTGCAGCCTTTGTGAGTAAATTTGCAACTAGTATTATCAGGCTTGGCCCGCTTCGAGGTCCAATAAGACGTGGCCATTTTCATTGATGAAATGGATGCGGCTGTGGATGGTGATTGCGGCTAATACACTGCGAGAAGCACACAGTTTTAAAAGCAGCCATGGACACAGAGATATCGGCTACACGACTGCGTTTGCGATGCAATCTTGGTAGAGTCGTGGCGCAATCTCTTGGCAATCTTTGGAGCACGAATTTGTCTTAGCTTAGACCAAGGAGCGTTGTTTCGCCAATAAGGTGGAAGGGAGAGGCTAAACGGTACCAAATGGCTAAATATACCCAGAATACATCCACATGGATTTATATCTCAATTAGGTCACATTTCGTATCATGCTAGGGAGCTTCTTAGCCTGAAAAATGCTTATTAGACTCCTTGCGTCTGACATTCAAGAGCGGGGATGAACCATGTGGCATTGGCCGTTCCCGACCAGTTGCTGGTATCAACGGCGGACAATGTTGAACTCGAGGAATGTTGTGCGGGCCGTAGATGCACTCACACCATATGGCGGCTTTACGATCTTACGTCCTCTGGTTGTAGATATCCATCCGTTAAGCCTTCCTTAACTAGCCATCCCCCACAATCGCCCCCCCCCCCCCCCCCCCCCTCCACCCCCAGACGCTGGATCTATGGCTTGCGTTCGAATGAGCATTACCGGCTTCAAGCACCAATCCACAACATTGCCAATGCGACTACCACATTCGCAATCCCCTCCGGCATGTGATGCTGGGCTCTCTTTACTGTCTTTGATGGTCTTGCTCCTGACGTCTGATTGCCAAGATAATGACGCTGTTGCACCCACGTCCTTGAAAATTTCCCATTCCGTCCAAGAGGTACATTCTTCTGTCTATTTGAGACTTACGAACATAACGTGCTCTAACGCTTAGTCACAGCAGAAAACGGAGATCAGCATTTTCGGCTAGACGATAACCCAACGTCAGTTAGACGATTTTTTTTCATTTTCTGTCTATCTCGGTCAACGTATTACGCTCAGTGCACATAAACACTGCGAGTGTCAATTTCAACTAAGGCCAGATCAACCTTGAACAAAATCTTGACCTAGCTGGAATATTTCATACATTCCAGTCTGCGACATAATTTGTTTGCTCCTTGGCTTTTAGGGACTGACGCAGTATATATCATGCTGTCAGTCTTCCTGAAACTAGTTAAATCAGGTTACCACTTATGCCAATCTTGAAAGCATGAATCTTCCAAATTGTTGGGTCTTACTGGTACGCATGAACTAGAAAAATACGGACAGGTAGTTGCACCATCGTTTTGTTACTGATGGCAATTTTTGGAAGAAATTCGTAATCTGTCATGTCGTCGACGATTGCAAACAGGCAGTTGCACATAATGACTGCACTATTTAACAACCAAACCAGGGTTCTTGAAATCAATGCAGCGTAACGTGCGCAAAAGCCAAAATAACCTACACTCTATAGGAACTGCCCCACTTGATCCAGTTCGGTTAACCTTCAACTAAGGGCTTAAAACAATTAGCTACGGAGTTACTTATTTTCGTAAGTGTTGAATTTAGCACAGGGCATTAATATGACTGTCATAAGCTCATGAAAGTGCAACCGTTCCCAGAAATTGGTCATTTTTAGATGCCACTGATCATCATTGCATTGCATCGCATTATATTGCATACATTGGTTGACAACGTCCGGGTTGTAGCGGGAGATGTGTCGTTGTGCACTTCCCGTCCCAATGCGCTTGGTTTAGGGTGAATGAACTGTCAAAGGACATATTTCAAAGTCATCTTTACGGACTTTACGGACGATATGGTTGGACCGATATCGAATATCGCCGTTGCCAGGAAACAAATCTAGCTTTCATCCCAGTCTGGGCGACCTCCGACATATCCTATATGTTGTTCCCATTTCCTGGGTTAAAACACGGAGGTCGTGTCTCACGTTTGGCAAGAACATGGGCCACTTCTAAAAAGATGGGGTTGGGTGGGTGAGGGAGGAGCAGCTGGGCTGAGCCCCTAGCTGTCTGGAGCTATCGAGCACCGGTGTGGGAGCGGTGTGATTGGAAATATAAAACTGGCCATCAACATCCCTCTCCTCCCCCAATTTGGGAGGGCTTCCGGTCACCCTTGGGCTGCCAGTAGCACCAAAGGCAAAAGAAAAGCGTTACTATAAAAGTGATGAAAATTATATTTTTTAGGCCTCTTAGCGTATGATGCTTACTTCACATCGGGTAGCCAGGTGGATGATGCCAGGTCTCTGGTGGCCAGCGAGGCCCAGTACAGTTCACCGGTTTGCCAGCAGGGCCGGGTCAGGTCACCGGGGTGGGCCAGGGGTGCGGGTCGCGTCGCCACCGACGGAAGCGGAGCCAGCGGCGGATGATTGAACAAGACCACAGCAGGAGTGGCCGGGTGATGGGATGGCTGACCCGGTGGTGGGCTGCTGCCGGGGGGAGAGCCTGCTCCGTCAGCGCCTGACCCGCCCGCGCAGGCCGCCCGCCCTCGGCTCCTGTCTTCCGGACAGGGAACGCTGAAATCCAGGAGATAGCCACTTTTGATAGCCTGAAGGTGCTACACATGTGTATTGTCTGCGCACTTCGTGTGTGTTTTGCGTCCCCTGCGTCGTGCAGCTTCAGAGGAAGCGATTGTTGTTGCTGTGGTGGACTGACCTAGAATGGCTGTTGGGGTGACCTTCAATGGGGGCTGGGGCTGCCAACAATTTGACTAAAAGTACCTGAGGGTATGGACGTAGAAATGGTGGAGTAGGCTCTGCACCGGTCTGGTCACACAGACGATGTGCAGATGATGATGGCAGGTCGCAGATGGTGTGTAGGTCACTGACATCGGACAGACCCAGGACAACACGCGCCCAGGTGGTCCGTTGAATATCCTTTGCTCGGAATTGGGTCAATTTAACTACACTGAGATCTCAGAAACTAAAAGAGCTAAAGGCACGAAATGCACAGGGTATGTTGGCCTGTATGTGAACCCATTTGCGTCAAAATTAAGCATTTCTGTTGGGGTCAACTGACGTAAACAAGATCAAACTCAATACCGGTATTCAAGTGCCTCCCAAAATATTGATAACTGGTCTAAGAAATGGTCATTAATGCTCAGTTAAGGTCAGTGGTCTCTTTTGACCTTTCCAGGTCAGGGTGACCAAAATTACACAAGACTGCTTTGAGTAGCATTTGAATAAGAGTAAATTTTGCGCTCGACAGTATATTCCCAACAACAAATGTTGATCCCAGTCATTTAGGTCAGTGACCTGTTCTCACCTTCAAGAAATGCATGGAGGATTTGTAATGTGGTTCCTGTTATCAATAGATTGGAAATAAGCATCAGAAACTATATCATACAGGAAGCCTTAGACTAACAAGGCAAAGTAGTTTTGACTTTGTTTGACCTTTCAACCTGACCCTAGGTCAATGGAATTCGTTTATTTAGTTATTGTCTCCTAAGAAACTTTCTGGGGATGTATCGCTTCGTCTAATACTCCGTTATTGCAGTGGAATGAACAATTCTCTAGATATTGTATTCGCTGAATCGTTTGCCTGACTTTGCTATAGGTCACCAACCTTACAAGGTACATCTAAACTTTTGATACCAAACGACCCGCTATCCAATTGTCTACAGATCTGCAGCTTTGGTGCGGCTGCGTCGCGCCGTTCGGAAACCATTTTGGAAAAACCTTCGGGAGGGGGAAGGGGTCAACTTGAGCCCCACCCGAGCGCGCGTCCATTCTAGAAAAAAAACATCCGGGTAAAACCGCTCTACCTTGGTTTCATGACACATACTTGAAACCGGGAGCCATTAGTGCATTGCAGCGATTGAAAGTAAACAATTTTACAATAGTACATGTTGCCACTTCAGAGTTGAAATCTGCATCATCTTGAAGCTGAAACATCAATGTAACACCGCTCATTACGTACTTATTATTCTATCCAATGCCAATCTGTGACTTCAACCAGCCTGATATGTCTTTATCAGCATATTCAATGGGTCCTCGATTTGCTTTTGACCCTGATGACAAAAAGGAGTGGATTTTCAACGGGTGCAAAATCACAAAGGCGCATTGTCCACGTAGATAAGACATTACTGTTAGCCTTATTCCTCGGATAAAAACCAAGAGAATAGATTATATGGTTTGATATCTCGGCAACATGCCTTTATCGAAACAATAGCTGAAGTGAATTCAAAATTGCCAATATGTAAGCCGCAAATCTGTATGCAATTTTGAACTCATTTCAGCTATTGCTTCGATAAAGGCATGTTGCAGAAATATCAACCCAACTCTATCTCCATTTTACTGGTTTTTCTCCAGGAATAAGGCTAATACTACTGTTTTATCTATGTGAATAATGCCTCTCGTTAATGCACTAAACCAAGCACGTAGGGCGCATTATTCGTTTCATTCTTAGGGTTCTTAGCTGGCATATATCAATTCACGTTACCTCTTTGCCATGTGGCATGGGTGACATTCCAGTGTCATAGGGACGTATGTTTTTATCAGTAGATGATGGCTTTGGATGTGGTGCTCGATCGCCCGCAGGAGAGCCTGCAGTTGGTCACAATGGCGAGTTCGGTCGGTGGAGCCTTGTACAGATTCGGCTGCCTATTCCGCTGGGTTCCATCATTATCACGCATTCGTTATGAATAGTTTGATGAAGCAGGATATAATGACAAGTAACTTGGCTTATTACTAGTCGTAAGAGCCGTGGCTGACGTTAGCGCCTTGCAACGAACGTGATCAGGCTGCTACGCAGCGTTTTAAATCGTGCCTTTGAAACCGATGGTTTCGAATGCTCGATACGCGATTGTGAATCGGGTTCAATGAAGGGTGCAAGGCTTTTGGCTGGCGTTAGTTGTGTTCGTGTCGTGAGAGGCCCACCGGCTTGAAAGGCGTAGGTTAGCCGATTGTCAGTTTTTTAAGGGCGCTGTGTGGTTCTTCCGAGAATTTATCACGAAGGGTGTCCCTGATAATGGCGTAAAAAACCTTCCGACGAGGGAGGCTCGTTGTATGTGGATACGCGAACTTTAACTTCATAGGCAAACAGAAGACATTTGAGTGATACTTGTCAAGAATTGATCCGAGGCTTCCTGCTATCGAGAGGAACTGCGGCTTTGGGGTCAGAAGCCGAGTATCACCAGCGTAGGTCTCGCGCACTGCCTGCCGCACCTCAGATTAGCCAATTGAATCACCAGCGTAGGTCTCGCGCACTGCTCGCCGCACCTCGCATTAGCGAACTGACTGGTTGACAGATTGACGGACTGACTGGAATAAAACGCTTTTAATGGGCTCTATATGTTTATAGACTTACGAAAAGGCGCCAGATGTGTTCAAAAATGTCTCATGCATCCGCTGATAGTAATATTACATGGGTTTCGTGTCAGATTCCGTCTTTCCGTGGTGAAGGTCGCCAATGTTTGTAGCTAATTGCGCGATAACATCAGGTAATCAAGGGCCATATCACTTTGAGATGCTTGTGGAGCCATGTTAATCGGTAGACATAGGTCGAGAGGAAGGCAGGTCTGCCAGATGCGTACGAGTGAGGTAGGGAGCGAGCTCAGGAAGAAAGGATAGCTGATCTTGCCTCCGAAATGCAAGTAAAGCACTTTTCTCCCTTGAGTCTCCTTTTAGATTAAACCCATAAAGGGAGCTTGGGAGATAGGGATTTTCCAACATTACATTTCTAGATTCGCATTACTATATATCTAGTTCTTCCATTTGAAATAAAAGAAACTCACGCCGCTTAAAACGACGCTCCGAGGGTTTCCGATAACCCGAAGCAGAAGCCGAACGAAGCAATTTCCTGCGGCCGGCTGTACGCGGCGGCTGATGATATTGGCGTCTGCCAAAGGTCGTCAGCGACTCAGCGAGGCGGGCAGCACAACAACGACCCCTGTGTTCCGGCTCTAGCTGTCGGGGCACGGCCGCGTCCGGGCTGCAGACCGAGCGTGGAGACTAGGACGACTACCCCGTTTCCGGGCGGCCCGGAGCGAGGTCGACCGTAGTTCATGGACCCCCGTGGTCGACCGCGGCAAAACTGGCTGGCCTGGGGACCCTATTGAGCAGATGGTGCCAAGGTGGTGTGGTCTGTGGGTCCTCTGTTGGGCAAACTCTGACAGGCTGACGTGGTTCGGGCTGCCTGAGGGCAGACCCTGAGAAGTTGAACTCGTTGAGAGGTCCTACATGGACCCAACGAAAGTGATAGGTCCGGAAATCCAAGCATCGAACCCTGTCATGATGGACCTGATATACCTGACGTAAACATGTGGGCTGGTTAAACCCGTCCCATGTATGCACTAGCCCATATTCCATATTAGCTCAGGCACTTGTCCCCTAAAGGTGACAGTTTTGGTCGCGATGATGAGATGCATCGTTATGTGCCGCGACGTGGCTGTTTTAGCGATCACCATCGCCATCCAGCCTGCGGACACCGGCGGCTGACAGGGCTAGACGGTCCTGGACGCCAGCGTGCGGGTCGGTGCCACAACACCCCAGGCTCACAGGTCACGTGTAGGTCACGGAACCCACCGGCCTGCGGGTCGGTCCCGCAGCGCCCCAGGCTCACGGGTCACGTGCAGGCGTCAGACCAACCGGCCGGCGGCGCACAGCTCACCGGACGCGCTCGGTACGGTTGAACCAGGCCGGCGATAACGCCCACACAACAAATCAGCACCTAAACAAATCGTAGAGAGTTAAGACCACTCGGCTCGGCAGATAGCGAGCGAGCGAAGCGAAACAGCGGCAACAAGTCGTGTTAAAGAGACTGTTTTACGTTTAACTGGGTGGTTGGAATGATGTAGTCATTTTTAAAGTAATTCCCTGCAGTTCACAGGCATGCCTTTTTAATTCTTAGAAACCACTTTGTCTTAACGTTTCTAGGGCATGTCGGCTCAAGTGTTAAAGTCTCTCGAGAACAGGAGCTAACAGGTGCGCGCCAGAGCAGTGTCGTCCCCGACGGCCGAGGGGAGTGGGTTGGGGTGGGGTGTGATATCCAGCCTGGGTATCCACAGTGTATGTCAGGTCGGGGTCTGCCCTTCCATTATCCGCAGGAAAAGGTCGACGGCAGATGTCGCCGCTCTCCTGCTGCTCTCTGTGTGTACAACTTGTTGATGTCACTGCCGTGCACCGCACCATTGAACATGCAGATCAAGCACATAGGATTGAAGTACTTCGTGACGGCCGCCAAGGGCCAGGAAGCTTTTCTGCACGCAAACCATCTGGCCACCACTGAGTTCAATTTCACGTCAGTTTTAGTCTCTAGTATGTTTTGTTCTCGTTCCTCCTGACTTTGTACAAATTTTCCTTAAACATTAATCTTTAACTTTTCAAACCTGGTGATGGGCTTGCAGCCGATTAGCAGCTTTCTCAGAGAGGCTCATATTATGGAGTGTGATGTTGTCCTGTACACGAAAAGTCGCGTGTGCCATGTGTCATCCCCTGTATGAGCTCAAAATGCTTGTTTCTCCAAGATGACTAACGAGCAGAACTTCACCATTCACTGGTAGGCAACGCGGTAAGACCCTGACGGAGCGCGCTCGAAGGGATTAAAAGGTGTCTTTTGTGTCACCAACAAAATCGGGAACAGTCTAAATTGTCTCCTGGCGGCAAATAATCAGAAACCGTCGCAATAGAACCATAAATGGGATGGCGCGCACAAAACAAATATATTTGTTTTGTACGGGCGTCATCAGTGCGGCATCACCATAACACAAGTGTTAAGGGAATTCTGTTTGCAGTAAAATATCATTGCCAGAAATCCTGGTCGTTAGGGCGTAAGTCTTAGTGCATGAGTGGCCGGCGTAACGGTCTTTTAAGATTAATGGGCGCATCGGTTCATTTCAAACCTAAAATGACACATGCACGAAGGAATGCGAGAATATGTTTGGTCAGCGACCGTATCACAACCATAGATGGCAAGTAACAAATATCATGCGCTATCGCATACCTTACTGGGTCAATACCAATGATCGGGACAGGGCTCTTGCAGAGTTTCAGCCATTCATAAACATAACTTTCAACCGCTTTGCCGTCAGTTTTACACTCTTTTTAATGCTACAAAGTGCGTCACTGCAAGTTGAGAATTACTATGTCGTTTCATATCACAGATATGCCCTATGCCCATAACTGCACTGTCCGAGAGGAAATTTCGTAGTTTTCCACAATAGACAACAGTCAAACTTCTAGCATTTGCAATCCGTACCTGGGAGAGTTTTTCTTCCCAATCCAGAACCACCAACAAGCAATCCAACACGCAATGACCCATTACATAAGCTGGGTTACATGGATGGCGGGGTAATGTCAACGTGACGAGGCGTGCATGGCGAGATTGGTCGGTTACTTCGGATTTCGGGCGTTGCGATTATTCGCTTAATGGCGACGCAATTTCGTGTCTAGGCAACCAGTTATTATTTCAGCGCCGCTCATGAAGACCACGATCGGCGGGCTGTGTAAAGTAGCATTTGAGGAGCGTAAATATCATAACCACCAATAGCATTCGTTCGCTTAACCGTTATGGGTATTATTCACGTACAGCACATCATATGCTCCAGCTACGGACCTCAAAGGTTATGATCGCACATCACGGAACTCGTAAAAAGAGACAGACACAAAATATTGGTCGTATTAACGCGCACCTGCGCCATTGAAACCATTTATATCTTAACAGAGCGTGCGGAGCAGTACTGAGACTTTGCAGCAGCGGGAGGAAGCCGTATCATTGGAGAGTCGCGTTTGATCACCGGAGCTGTCAAATGTCCGGCAACAAGATCTGCTTGTTAAAACTGAGACACAACATTTCAGAAACGTGAATGCTGGATATATTTCCACCTCCAAATAATCATCCTGTTTTTGGCAGAAGAACCCCAACAACGGGAACGTATTTCTAACATAAGATCCGGCTAGTAGTAGTTGCCGGCAGTCTACACAAACAACCAGACGACACCGGCCACACAACCTGCAGTCGTAAAAATCACGTTAAATCATCACAGCCAATGCGCTACTTGCGGCACAGCGGATCATATGACTATCAACCTTGGCAAGTTCTAGGCACATAGTAGGCAACGAACAACGGTCGAAAACTTCCTAAATATCGCATAATCACATATCAGCACAGCCAATGCGATACTTGTAGCACAGCGGATCGTAGGACTCAGTCTCGGCAGTCTAAGCAACAACAGGTAAAGCAACTATCACAAAACTTCGTGAACATTGTGCTACTCACGTTGAATCTACACAGCCAATGCGTTGATGGCAACACAGCGGATCACATGACCAACAATATCGGTACCTATTCCTAGACACCCATTTAACAACGTACACGGTCACAAAAACTTCCTGCACATCGTACTAATCACGTCAAATCAGCACAGCCAATGCGATACCCGCGAATACAGCGGATATTCGGATCACAGCGGATGAGCGGATCATCAGTCTCGGCAGACGTAACATACAAACGGTGCCTGCCAGGTTGTTGCATCGGCACAACGGCAATCACACCCACTTTTTGCATGTTGTACACTGGATCCACGATTCACGGCTGAGGCCTATACTGCGTCCCACAGTACAGACACGACTCTTTTATCGTCAGCCTTTGGCAAGTCCCTTGCACCTCCCAGCTTTCTCTTCTTACCTTTCGTGTTAGTGGTGTTGCTCTTGGCATCGAACAGTCCGTGTTGACACACGCTCGTGTTTGGTTTACGACTTTCGGGTCTTCTTCTCCCCTTCCTCTTTTTTGTCTTTGCAGCTCTGGTGTACTTGTAGCTATCACGGTTTTCCTTTTTCTGCCCTCGACGACTGGAAGTGGCAAGGAAGTGTAAGGATACGGTTATGGAACATAGGCATAGGCATTGAACGACATGGCTCACTGCAGGATCCTTTGGAATACAAAATTGTGTATTAAAAAAACTATATTTTGACGGAATTACAACATAATAACGAACATAGGAAGGATGAAAATGATAGAAATTTATAATCACGAAAATATGACAGTTCTAATGACAGAATGTTTTCTTAGGATCGTATGGACGATCTGGGGTCTGTTTAATGCGACTTTGTCATTGCTGCTATTATCGGTTTAAGGAAGAAATTGGGATAAAAATAACTGCCGACTTTCGGATATCCCCGAAACTCCTGCGGTGGGACCAGGCGGACTACGAGAGATGCTGGGCTGAGTGGATCACCTCCTTGGACCCTCAGCCGGGGCCCGTGACGGCCCAGGAACTGCATCCGGTTCGTTGCTTGCAAATGGTGGCTTTCCAGCTGCAGGTCAACCGGATCAGTCGGCCTCCTTGACAGGGATGGGAGGGTTCCGGACGTCTCACGCGGTCCCTCTTCGTGTGTATCCGCTTCGTGTGTGTAACCTCGTGTGCGCCCACTTCATGTGTGTTTTCATTGTGTGTCCGCCCGTGTTCCTGTGTGTCCGCTTCGTGTGTGTCGTCTTCAGCCACCCGGGCGCTCCCGCAGTCGCTGAGGGAGCTGGTCTGTCGGTCACGTCTGCGGGAAGGAAGTCATCCTTGGTGAAGACTTCAGTAACCAGTGGCCAGATTCCTGTCGTTCGAAAGCCCGGGATGTTGGCTGGGGTGGCCGAACGGATCAGCGCCTACCCCATGAGCTTCCCCATGTTCACAAGCTTGATGGGCTTTCCCGCGTTTTGAAGCATCCAGCTGTCTACCTGCTTGTTGAAGCTTGTCTTCATCGGACCGGAGACGGTGACATCGAGCGGTTGGAGCCTGTGACTCGTGTGAGGAGGTAGAATCACGATATGGACTCCATTGTCCTTAGCCAACGTCAACACGTTCAGGCTGATATGGCTGATGTGATTGTCGAGCACCAAGACGACTGGATTGTTGCTTGCTCCATGTGCTTCACAATGTGCTGCATCACCTTCTCAAAGTTTTCAGGCGTCATCCACCCGCTGCTGTGACACAGCTGCAGCGATCCTCCCGAGGTGCCTTCCATCAGATTTTCCCGAAGAGTCTTCCTTGGGAAGACGTAGGCAGGGGAACTATATGCCCCACTGGAGTCACAGCGACACATCGCGGCAACTTCACCCCTCTCCGCAGAGGTGACCTTCCCGACCTGTTTGTCTCTCTTTCCAGCAGTGACTTTTCCAGGCTTCTGTACAGTCGTGAATCTCGTTTCATCTAAATTTAAAATCCTCGCACCTGAGACTCCCGTCTGTTTCAGGACCTCAGACAGATTTCCGAATAATTCCTCGACATTGTACCTGTTGAAGGCTCCAGCTCGCGCGCTGGATGTAGCTTCAAGTTTTCGCAGTGCCAGCTGGGTGTTCCTTTTCATGAAGACCTTCATCCACTCGCGCACCGCTTCTTCATTTTCAGCCCAGGAGGCGGGAAAATGTTTGTCATTTTTAACTGCCATTTGGTAGGCAATTTCACGTGTTTGCTTGTGCGTTAAACCACGGAACATCTTCGAGCAATGCATCACATATTCACCGAGGGCTTGCTCCTCGTCAGCAGTGAATATCTTCGAACGACTGCAGCTGTGCCGAAGACGAGCTGCTGGATCGACATTGTGCTTTGCGACATAACTTCCAAGGACGCTTTCGCTCACACTGTGGGCTTCTGCAACATTTCGCAGACTCACTCCCCCTTCTACAACATCTTTGACAACCAGCAGCATGGAATCATGAGATAGATAGGTATGTGTAACATTATACACAAGTGACATTAATGTTTCCTGCAGGAGAATTGGGACATCTGCATGACAATAGGGACGGGTGTCCCGATTCTACTGCAGCGCACGCTAGCTGCTAGACGAGTTCTCCACCGTTTGTCAATTGGCTTATATAATTACAAATGCAAGCAAGAAATTAACATTATGTGAGCTTACAATGTGAAATAGTTAAAAGAAAAGATGGGTTGACATGAACAGCACAAACAACTTGAAATAACACTCGAGAAGCATAGTTTTTTGGCACTCGCCCCGTACAGCGTTCCTGTGCACCGGAAAACGACAGCTGATAGTTTCTAGA
>NW_023596545.1:22875620-22917167 GCF_011947565.3 Pollicipes pollicipes | reverse complement strand
TCTTTCTCTCTCTCTCTCTTCTATCTGTATCTCTCTCTCTCTCTCTCTCTCTCTCTCTCTCTCTCTCTCTCTCTCTCTCTCTCTTCTCCTCTCTCTTCTCTCTCTCTCTCTCCTCTCTCTCTTCTCTCTCTCTCTCTCTCTCTCTCTCTCTCTCTCTCTCTCTCTCTCTCTCTCTCTCTCTCTCTCTCTCTCTCTCTCTCCTTCCATAAACGTCAAGCCTCACTCGCATGCCTGTGAAGGGATTGCTCGAAGACATTCAACTTTGGAAGGTTTTGGGGGCAGACATCAGATATTATGAATATGCTCACTGATAACTATTAGTGTGCCTTTAAGTGGAAGCAACACTCTAGACAACGCCATTGTCTTTTTTGGTACATATGATGCTCAAGATGTCATGGGTTCATTACGTCATCGTACTTCGTACAAAATCGGCTGAGAGCCGATTGACGGCCATTTCATCTGGGAGTCGTGCTCACGAACACCAAATATGAACGACCGCAGCAACTACGCTTGTCTGGGCCTTAGTTGCCGCATGGCCAATGGATGACATAATTTGATTGACAGGGCTGTGAACTGCATCAATTATCTTTACGAGGGGTAATCCATCCCAGAATCGCAGGGAAATGTGAAACACTTTCTTTCATGCGTGACAAATTGTTATCAGGTGGAGGAGGAAATGCCTTGCCCACTCTTAAAAGCACCACTGACCATTGTCATTTCAGTGCCAAGAGAACATGAAGTATTTCTTTACAGCCTAGAGTTTTCTTTAATACCCTAGAGAGTTGGGGAGAGAAGGGAGTTGGAGGGGCGCAATATCCCACCAAAAGGTGGGGATCCCCTCTCCAGGCCTGCTTTGCGTTTTTCATAACGCGGGCAGATGGCTAAGGCGACGGGCGGGCCTGCTGGCGACGGCCGGCCGCAGCCCAACGGCGGCAAGGGCATGCGACTCGAGGCCCAAGCTGGCTCCTCTTGCAAGAGCACTACGGGGCTTAGATTGTCGCCGCGTCCTGGCGGCACGCCAGAGAACGCCAAGTCCGCATCTCTCCATCGGAATCGTTAGAGCGGTGCATTGGATGCGTGCGCTCTTGTCGGCTGCAGAGAGACCGCCTGCCCGGCACCGTAAAGGGTCGGCAACAGCATGCAATAGATTAGATCGAAGGATCATGGCCAGGCTTGCTGTGCTCATCACACTCCTTTCCAACCGCTTATCTCGGTTTTAACTGCCGTGATACAAGCATCATTTCAGGACATGCCGTCAGCACATGTCATCATTCAGTTTGATGATGTCACTGACGTCAGTTCCATGTTTCGTTGTCCCGCTGTCCACGTGTCTGCCACGCCTGTGCACCGCACTGACGAGGGAGGACACGGACCGTAGTCAGGAAATGTGGAAGCTGTTTATGATGTTGTGTTTATGAAGGAAGTGTTTATGTTGTGTTTATGAAGGAAGCTGTTGATGACGTGTTTATGATGTTGTGTGCGAAGACGGGGCTGAGGTGGGCTGACGAAGGCGGGCAGCAGCCACAGGACAAGATGTGCTCGTAAAGAGCGCCCGGCTTGTGTCCCATGTTGTGTGCGGAGACGGGGCTGAGGTGGGCTGACGGAGGCGGGCAGCAGCCACAGGACAAGATGTGCTCGTAAAGAGCGCCCGGCTGTGTTCCCATGTGAAGTTTTGGCTCCCGGCGTCGACGAGATTTCTCTTGAAGACGTGAGATCCTTCAACCTACTCAGGCAATCAGAACTGATGCTATCATTGGGGTTTTAGGTAACTCACTCAGGCATTCAGCAGCTGAGACTCTATGAGCATCACCTGTCTCTCAGGCTGACAAGAAGGGCAGGCACCGCGGGGAGTTGAATCCTACGCCTCTGGCTGCCCATACGCGCTGCAGAACCTTCTGCAGCCAGTTTCTCGATACCGAGAACTACGGTTGTCAGTGAAGGTGTAACGGAGAGGGCAACGCTGCGGCGTACCTCAAAGGATAAGACACACCGTTCTGTGAACGGCAGCCGTGCGAGAGAGTGAGGGAGCATGCGGGTACGAGTATGTGTGTACAGGAATACGTGGCACTGCGCGCGAAAAGGCGCGCGGTTGTTATTACGTACGAATAACAGGTCGTGTGATGTGCGTGAGGTGCGTTAAATGGTCCCGACGTAACCTTTGTAGGTGTTAGGTTGCTGATATTGAGGATATATATCACGTGCTCTCGATATATGACAGGTTAGCGCTGTTCTGGCCGCGCGTCATATTCTCCTGATGCATCATGTTCATCCGATGCGTCGTGTTCTCCCGATGCGTCATGTTCACTAGATGCGTCGTGTTCTCTGATGCGTCGTGTTCTCCCGATGCGTCATGCTCTCCGATGCGTCGTGTTTTCCCGATGCGTCATGTTTTCTCGAAGGGTTGTGTTCTCCCGATGCGTCGTGTTCTCCGATACGTCCCGATGCGTCATGTTCTCCAGGCGCGTCACGTTCTCCGATGCGTCACGGGCTGACGCTATGAAATGCACCGCACGGACGGCGAGCTGCCTTTGGCGCACGCAGATCGCCATACTTGCGGCACAGGGGTGTGGTGCCTTTGTTGTGTTTTGGTTGGAGGAATCAACTCACCGGTACTCTTGGTCTTGCAGTTTGCTTTCTAGGTAGATGTTTTTTACAGGTGGTCACGTCCTACTTATGTCTCGGTGACAGTTTTAACGCGACCTGGGCCCATTTCGAAACCTGGAAGGTCAAGCCTGACAAAAAGACCTCGGTTATCTTCCCTGTAGAATTTGCAAGAGGCTCGCGAGCGCTATTTCCTTCTGCCAGCGACCTTGACCTAGGCCTGAGCCTATGACCTTGGTTTGCACACTGTCGACAGCTCATGCGCAGCAGGGACCAGGTCGCGGCGTAAATCGGGCTAGAGACGGGTGCAAATTGTGTAAATCGTGCGGACAGCGCTCCAAGCAGTAACTCAAGACCAACACCCAACCGCAGCACGAGCGATAGACCGCATGACCCGTGTGGGGGCCTACGCGACCTGCCACCCGTGCAGCCGGATATCCTGGCCAAAGTGGAAGGTCGGAGCGTGCCGCGATCGACCCCGACAGCGCGCGCCTCAGACACCAGGATCCGATCAACCCGGAACGCGGTTGAGGGGTACAGCGAAAGAGATGGAACGAGGGGGATTAACTGTGCAATGGCTGGATGCAGGAATGAAGGTCATGAGGAGGGAGGAGGCGGGAGAGGGAGCAGGGGCTCACGCACCGGCGGGGTCGCTGGTCAATGCAATGGGCGGCTTGCATCGCTCACCTGTAACCGGGGATGAGACCCGAGATGTGCTAATCCCGGCACCGGCTGGCACCCGTGCTCTTACAAGACACAGATAGCTGCACTGCGGAGTGGCAAGTTCTAAGCAGTGGATGCGAAGTAGACAGTGACATATCTGCCATCCAATGGAAAAACCCCATGTGTTCATTTCTGACCAGTTTGCGTTGCTTTATGTCATCTGATTCGTATTCTCATCCTGAATTCAGATATTTAGACCAATGGTTCAAATTTACGCAAGCTTTTAGCTAAAGGAATGGGTTAAAGCTTATGAAAATTCGAACTAATGTTTTGATGACCAAATTTAAAATGAGTAGACGAGTCGGAGAACATTAAAAACGCAAAACGGCCAATAATCAAAATATGGATTTTACCTTTGCACGGCAGAGATATCCGTGAAGTGAGCGCCGCGTTCGTAATTGGATTCAGATGCGACCTCTGAGTTCGTTAAAAATTACCTAGAGAAAGTTACTCGCGATTTAACAAGTTCAAGAAGCTTATCACGATTAATCACTTATATTAGTGCATGGCCACGTTGACTTTCGTTTCATGACAGCATCTGTCTATGAGGGTCAAATTTGGGGTTACAGGGCGCGGAGCGCCTTCCAAAATATGTCCCAAACCTGCCAGGGAAATGGAGGGGAAACTGGTGTCTGAAGATATACCAAAGCAAGCTCCAGAGTGAGCGGTATAGCTGTAATCAAAAGCGGTTTACCTTTAAGGGCAAAACCTAGGTCAAAAGGCCGATCCTTTCAGAAGTCTTAACATACCTTTGCCACTTACTTAAATCGGGATCAGTAAATACCCATCGTCAAACTTAAGCGCGAGCGAAATTTTCTCAAGAATCGCTGTTGACCTTCACATCCGCCCTCATATTGCGGCATTGTTCCACTGAAGCAGCGGTCACATGGATATCATCATGCGTCACGTCATAACCCCATAGCATAACGGATGCCATAGCCGGCGCTTACTCGTCGCCAGACCGTTCGACAGTGGGCGGGCACCCACAGGGGCCTGCGAGCATGAACACTGGTACTGCATCGATGACATGCACGTTGTGACTGGTGCGTGTTTCTTAGGCCATCGTTGCATGCGTACGTTAACATGTTATAGAAATGGTTTTACATTGTTTGTGCAACCATGGCAGAGGCATATAACGCGTGCCATGGCAACATTTTAGTATCCATGGCATTTGTATTAGAAGTAGCCCGCTCATTGTGTTGCTGTGCGCTGTCCTGCCCTGCGCAATGCTTTAAATAGTGCATTCCTGAATCTAATTCAGCGGTGCCGGGTTTGTAAGCGGCACCCACTGAAACTTACGATTAACTGCTCTGTGTGGAACAAAAAATTTACTATGTTGCTGGCGTCCCGATGCGGACCTTTGAAAGCCCTTCTCAGATACCTCTCCGCGCTCTACATAAGTCCTACTACAAAGCACATTGCGGCAACCCAAATTAGCATACAGATTGGCTGTGCGCAACCGCGCCCGAGATAACCGCGAGTATGTTGAGACTGTTTCGAGGACGCCACGTCGCTGCCGTCTCGCGAGGCCCACGGGTGCGACGGGGGCGCCTCGTCAGCGCAGCCGGAGCCGCGGGCGGGCCAGCACAGGACCCTGCACAACTGACAAAGCCCCGCAATGACTGCAGCGCGCTGCCAGCCTCAGATGCGTCCGTGACGTCATAACGAACGTGCGCTGAGGGCTTGGACGCGGGTGTCTGCTGGGACGCGCAAACGCACTGCTCCGGATGAGTTTACTGCGGCCAATGCCAGTACAGTTTAACGTCAGCTTTGCCGCGAAGGCAGGAGGCAAGCAAGCGTAGAACCGGCAGAAGCGGCACGCATCGGACCAAACTTCGCGTTTTGAGCTAGCTTAAGGTACCAACGCCACCCTGTCTGGGAATGCAGCCTATTGCAAAGTTTAGAATATCAAAAGCTGCGAATGGTTATAACTCGCGAGTCTTTGATAACGCTGCCCCGGTGCGCGCTGGACACATTAATTATGCAAGGCTTCCTTCGAGGCGGTGATTGCACTCTGATCTGAGAAGCAATTACTGCGGCGGAAGTAAAACCGACCCACTCTCCGAGGACCGCACGGTCCTGATTCATCGCTCGCAGTCTCGGAGACAGCCGACATCGTCATAATCTATACGAGGAACACTTATTTCCTTCAGTTATGCAGCACGATGGAGGCTCTTCTTAATATGGCCGGCGGCCATGTCAGCACGCGGCAACTGGACGGCGAGAACTTGCAACTCGGGGCAGCAGAAAGTAGGCGCCTGTCGGCGCGCCTGCCTCCCAACTTTGGAGCGTTAAACAGCTAGCAAATGACGGCGCATGAAAGTGGAAAAAAATCGGTGAAGTCAAACCGCACCCCGAAGCGTCGTCGGGGAGCAGCGGTCCCCTGCACCCTGGCATGGCGAACTATGTGGACTCGTGTTCTCGAGACCGCGCTCAGCTTCTTGGCTCGACCGAGATGACCAACCGGCTATGGGATATGCTCATGCGCAGCTCTCAACTCCCAACTCAGTTCATCATGATAAACCGACGCTGCAGTGTTGGGACATCGCGGGGCGCGCTACAATGTCGCATCTGAAATGACCGGTGATATTGGAATCGCTGTTTCGAGATGACGGGGGCAAGGCCCTAGTACAATCGTTGCGAAACCTTCGCACTCGGACGGGATCCTCAGGGTCTCACCCTTGGTTTTTTCCGGAATGGTCTCGAAAAACTCTTAATGGTTTGCAGCACGATGCTGAACGTTCAAGCACCTGAGTTGCCATCACTTTTACACACCTGGAAATTTAACGATCTTGCCGATTCATGATCTATGACTTCTTTCTTAATGTTATGTCGGTGACTATTGAAAAAGGGAGAAGCAACGCCCATTCATCTCAAAAGACGCACCTAAGAGGGGCTGTCTACTTGTCGCTAACACTCTAAGGTGAATAAGCATCGTCCTAATGGTCTAACAAGCAATATCTCAGAGTACTTGCAGTAGAGTAGTTGCATTATGACAGAACTGGTCCCAGAAACACAAATGGTTGTCTTTTAAACTTAACTCGCATGTAGGAACATAACTACGTACACGGTCTAAATCCAGGCAATAGTCAAGACTTTTACCTAAAGTTACAACTAATTTGATAGAATTGCCCATTTCTAAGCAGAAGCACTACCGGGCATAAAAAGACAGGGCATTTCATGCTCCAACCTGCAAAAAATTAGCACTATTTTTACAACGATGAGGGTGTAAGAACTTGTATTCAACATCACATCTTTTAAATTACATGTGACACGCTGGAAACCAAACAAGTAGGCTATGTGTGCGTCCATGGTGTTCATAGTGTTGTCTTCCGCCCTCAAACTAACGCGCAAACTCCAGTGGCACATGGGCCACACGGCATGATCTCCGAAAAGGCTCACTGGCCGTAGCCAATACAAGATCGACGCCCCCATCCACCCGACAGAGTCTAGCGACATACAGCCCTAAAACGCTCACCACCTCCGATCTCGGCTGGTACCGCGACACGAGCCAATCAGAATCGAATACATCGCAGAGCGGCTGCAGCACTCCAAGGTCAAAGTCAATGACAAGGCCACTAAATTGAAGGCGGGCGTCAACAAAAGTGATACTGGCGCGTCAGTGGCAACAAATGGCAACAACAAGTGGTTGATGAGTACATTAGGTTAGGTGAGACAACGTGACGCGAGGTCAGGTAAAATAATGTCGCATCTCATCAAGATCTCTCATCGTCATTTCATTTCAGCAAAACCTCGCTCAGCACAAAACTCGTGTCCATCATCGCATCTTTAAAATCACTTGTGACTCACTGGAATTCAAACAAATAGATTATGTGTGCATCCAAGGTATTTATAGTTACACTGATGTGTCAGTGGCAACTGTTTTTGTTTTGTTTATCAGTAAGTTAGGCTAAGTGACGCAAGGTGAGACCAGATTAGGTAGTATGTGAGGTGGAATATAGTGAAATAGTGTTACATCTCACCACGCGCAAAACTTCCATGCTTCATTTCCCAGCTACGTCACAAATGGTTTAAGAGATGCGGGATTAAGTACACATTCACGTTATCCTCATCCTTCATTGCGAGATGCCAATGGTCACAGCTGGCTCGCCATCGCTAAGTAGTGTGAATTGTTACATCACTTTGTCCTATTTGTATTTGATATTGTCTATGGCAATTATAAGGATGAGACAAGTGTTTATCCTCCATTGCATAAACATTAGTAGTCGACCAATGAAATTGACATAATAAAAACAAAATGGGTCACGGCTATACACTGTTGTTATTATGCTCATTTAATTACGGCTAAAATATAATGTCCGTGTTTTTAAATTATTAACGACGTCTTCTGTTGTTCAAGAGACATCTTACGAACAATATACTCTGGTAGCTAAATTAAGATTGCCACGCCTGTATATGAATATTCTTATACACCTACAACTAATATAGTCCATCTTCTTCATGTTGCATGATATGGAATAAGTAATAATAGTCGGCGCCACGTGTCATATAAAAGAGCGATTCATTTTCCGGGCCCGGTCAAGGCTAATGAAAAGTACATACTCGTTAAAAATTGGCCAAAAATTCGTCGGCCACACAATTTATCCTCTGCTAGACGTGCCTCAAGAATGCACCCGACAGATTGTTAGCGTTCGCCCGGACTCCATAAGGTCTATACCTAGCGTTTACGACTGAATGCAATAACGGTTAACATACACTTCATCACACACATACATCACGCGGCAAACTTACCAGTCTTTCATGTCTTTCTTCGCATTTATTCGCCCCACATTGAAATCCTGCCATTCTACTGGATATGCGGCGTTCAAAGTAAAAATAGAATGATGGAGTCGCTCATGTCTGGCGACAGTGAGCGCGATTTCTATACATGTATATATATATATATATAAAATAAAAGGAAGCTTAGAAGTAGAAAAGACTGCTCCAATCAACAAAATTTATCGACGTAGTAAATGTTCACCTCAATACGTTATTGTTTGACTGCGTCATGGACAGTGTGTACGACAGTACTCACCTGCAGTTCCTTATTCTCCCGAAAGGTGGTTCGCGGCGATGCTGGATGTGTGCTGGCCCAAATATACTTGGGTGCTCGCGTTTTGGTCCTTTTATGTGGTGTTTTTGCACATTTGTTCGTGAGTTTAAGATGCTTACTTGTGTCGAGATAGTCGGTTTTGGCGCTTTTCTAGAGTTATTCCATTGGAAGTTTTATTTTTGTAATAGGTAGTAAGAATGTGCTGCATCTTATTTCATGCACCACAAAGCGTAATTCGTGTCAAAATCTCACACAGTTTGCACAAAATTGGCTAGCTGCCAGTTGGCGGGCGTCACATATGTATATAAATATATATATATATATATATATATATATATATGCATATATATATATATATATATATATATATATATATATATATATATATATTACTGGCAGGTAACCAATTTTGTGCAAACTGTGTGAGATTTTGACACGAATTACGTTTTGTGGTGCATGAAATAAGATGCTACACATTCTTACTACCTATTACAAAAATAAGACTTCCAATGGAATAACTCTAGAAAAGCGCTATAACCGCGCATCTCGATACAAGTAAGCATCTTAAACTCACGAACAAATGTACAAAAACACCACATAAAAGGACCAAAACGCGAGCACCCAAGTATATTTGGGTCAGCACACATCCAGCACCGCCGCGAACCACCTCTCGGGAGAATAAGGAACTGCAAGTGAGTACTGTCGTACAAACGATCCATGACGCAGTCAAACAATAACGTATTGAGGTGAACATTTACTACGTCGATAAATTTTGTTGATTGGAGCAGTCTTTTCTGCTTCTAAGTTTGCCAATAGTTAGAAGTGAGCGCATTTAATCAAATCTGGTGCTTGCTACATTATCTTAAAATGTGGGCCCTTTCGGTGCAGGAGTTTCGGAGTAACATTTCTATAAATGTCGTCAGGGGTGTCGCAACTCTTTGAACAGTGTCACATCCTGCATGACTCCACTTTGATCCTTGCGAGGTGTCATAAGACTCCCGCATGAGTTTTTTTTGTATCATAAAACAACCCGACAGGTGTAGTTTCCAGAGTCAAAAAGTGGCTCCAAAAACTGTGGGGTCCAAGCGATTGTGCTACCTCTTTTTGGAGTTAACACAGGCCATGTATCAAAAACAGACAAAAGACCCTTTAAATATGCCGTTTCTAGTATTATTCTAACGCCTTTAGAGGGTCACTGTCTGGGAATCTCACAGTGAAGTAAATCTTTCTCAGTGCAGTTGTGCATGGCGGACGATATGCTCGACAGACGGTGTGCCATCGCGTGCTGAAGGTAAGGTTATTCATATATCGTGTTTGTATCCAATTTTTGAGCGAGCAGCACGCGGATGGTGAAGATTGGAAACCTGCCAACCCTGCGGTAGCCTCGCTGCTTTTTTTCTGGGCGATGGTTGTCCACGACGCTCCCCGGGGAAATTGTGCGCATTTCGAGTGTCGCCATCGCGGCCTGGCGGCCTGCAATTGATTACCACCGTCGTAGACTCGCTCGCGATGGCACCACTGGTGTGGAATGCCAAACAGACGGCCTTTGCTCGGACGGTGACGTCACGAGGGCCGCAGACCGGTGTCCCTCGGTGGAGCCGGCCGGCAGAGCAGCCCGTCGCTGGGGCGAACACGCGATAAGAGGAGGCACGTGCCTGCGGGGGACATGTCGCTGCGGTGGACAAGTCCTGCGACGGACATGTCGCTGCGGTGGACAAGTCCTCCGACGGATTGTCGCTGCAGTGGACACATCCTCGCGGAGGATATGTCGCTGCGGGGGGGGGGACATGTGGCTGCTGCGGTAGACACGTCCCTGCGACGGACATGTCGCTACGGTAGACACGCGGCTGGGACGAACACGCGACATGAGGAGACTCGTGGCTGTGGCGGACACGTGGATGGATTGGATACGTGGCTGGGTCGGAAGCGTGGCCGAGGAGACACGTGGTCGCTGGCGGTGGTTTATCAGCGGACCTAGACCAAAGTTGGCCGTGCCAACGCAATGTCGGAGGAAACCAAGACACTTTCAGAGCTTCCAATTTGGAGCCCAGATAAGGTATCAAGGAAGGATGTCATTTCCGTTAGGGAAACAAACATCATAATTTGAGGTAAACTCTTATGACTTGACGATACAGGACGTA
The DNA here is from genome assembly GCF_011947565.3 of Pollicipes pollicipes. Taxonomy (NCBI): domain Eukaryota; kingdom Metazoa; phylum Arthropoda; class Thecostraca; order Pollicipedomorpha; family Pollicipedidae; genus Pollicipes; species Pollicipes pollicipes. The sequence continues at coordinate 22,906,649 of NW_023596545.1, read as the reverse complement.
GATATTGCATCAAGATCTGAGAATAGTGACAAAACCTATCTAAATAAGAGAAAGTTATTCATCAACAGTCACCAGGCGGGGACGGGGGGGGGGGGCGCTCTTTGGATCTTTTCTTTAATGAGCTGATAATCGCTTAAGATAGGCATTGATATTTTCAGTACCTGAGGTTTTGTCGTTTTTACTCATCCTGTCAGCTTTTCAGAACCTTTTCTTTAATAGATCTTGACACATGACCATTGTTTGGCAGCCAAGACAGTTCATTCGTTGGCAGTAAAGACACCTTACTGATTTGCTTTTCATGAAGACAGCCAAGCTTGACGTCAGTGATGTCAGGTCCGACTACGGCGAGGGTCTAGATCACCACGGGTCGAGTTAGATCAGATTTGTCGGGTGTACCGTCATGTAGGCTTTACGGCACCTTCACTTGAAAACACGGTTTAACATGATCCACCAAATCGACATAATGTGGTCAAACATAGCGCTATTAGTTGTACTACATTTGGTAGGTCAAGGTCATACCGGGTCAAAGAAAGCACCGATAAGCATTGCTTGCGCCGTGGTTGGTTTAGACTTTGGCACAGTGACTGCACTGGACTGGACTGTAACGTTGGCCTATAGAGCCATTGATAAACTTTCAGAGGTTGGGGAGCGCTCAACCCAATCTGGCCCACTTAGTTTTTGCACCCCTGATTAGGGATTTTTATGACAACATCAAAAAGATCGTTCGTGATATGGCCAATTATGTCTTAACAATGCTGCGAATGTCTTGTTGACCGAAGCATCAGTTTCTCCTATAAACGGGAGGAAGTGTGTATACCTTTGAGAAATCACCATCCTAAGCATTTTTTGTACGTATTGCGTCAAAATTTAGGGTCGTGGCATGCGTAGAGACGGTTACGGAGCTCGTATTTGGCTTCATCCTCCAATGCAATATGGCGACACTACTACGAAAAAATTCAACGACCTGATTTAATTCATCATGACAGATCTCCTTCTTTCGCTGGTTGCTCTCTGATAGAATAATCATAAAAAACATCGAAAAACCCGAGGAAAGGACGAATTGGTTTTTTCGTAGTTGATTGGTTGAATTACAAGCATTTCTGCACGCACGCTCTGTTTTTCATGCAAAACACTTTCAATGAGTTCCCAGGTCAAGACTATGCAAAAACTTCCGCTTTCCCGCCAAGCGGTGCAGCTAGCAAAACTAATGCATGCCAGAAGAGCAAAGGAGCCGGGACCTTAATGATCTTCTGCACAGTAAATGAAGGATTTTATTTATCAGTTATCAACGACATGCCATGATAGCAAAAGTGAATTACCATTGACTTCCTATGCTCCTACGTGTTGCTTCAATACTCTATCAAAGATGGCATTTACAATGTTCAGGCAATTAACGGCAATGTCAAGGTAACAAATCAAACGGCAACACGGTAGGGAGGTAGTGAAAAAAGTGCGGCAACACGGTAGGGAGGATGTTGAATCCCGTAGACAACAGATAATATTCCGTGGAAATAATACCAAAGTATTTGGTCCGGTGTCTTCACATGCTTAACCCGACAGTTTTGCATTTGCTCAGTGATAATCAGCCAGTCAGCAGGATCGGTCCACCTCCTCGATCTTCTCACATGATGCTAAAGGCGACAAAAACACGACTGTTTTCACGGCCTGCAGTGATGGTCTGGGGACATTGGCACACAGAGACACCTAACGGGAGCGTTTCGCGGATCAGTCCCCATCGTTTACATTCAGGCCCGTCGCCAGACCAAGCTCCCAAGGGGTGCACCAACGTGCCAGTCGGACGCTTGGTGTAAACACGATCCATTGTTATATTGACAAAGCTATTTCCAACTAAACCCGCGCTGTCTTGGAACAGTTGTTTTCCACACGCACACGCACACGCACACGCACACGCACACGCACACGCACACGCACACGCACACGCACACGCACGCACACACACACACACACACACACACACACACACACACACACACACACACACACACACACACACACACACACACACACACACACAAGTTGGACCTTTTGTGAGTGTTGGGGAGGTGGTTAGTGGAGAGGAAATACAAAGTCGGGCAAAATGTTCTATAACACTGCCACTTCCTGGTTTTCTAAATGGTTTTCTAAATGGTTATCGTGATTGCTGGTTGTGAACACATCATGGAAACGACACGCCAAGACGACGAATGGATAAACGCAACGCATGAACATCTTGCAAAATATAGCGACAGGATTTACTTTTGGAAATGCTTTGCGTGCGTATCTACCAAGAACGCATTTTGTGGCGGAACACGTGTTTATGAATTCCCAATTCACGCGTAGTTGTTTTAGGAAGCGGAGTCGTGTTTTAAGAACATGAAGCTGTATGCGAAGCCTGTGGCTTCGATTTTGGCGCATACAAAGCCGTAGGAGGACTAAGCGGCTTTGAGTTTAGGAAACGTGAAACCAAAGCCGAACCATTTAGTCTAAGCCTTACCCTGCTGAAGCTTTTTCGCTTGGCACTAACAACTTTTCACCCAATAAGAAGTTAAAACGTACTGTTTAATCTATACATAGATTGAAACATACACAAGACTGACAGATTTAAAAGGACTTTACCACATTTGTATGAGGTTTTAAACTCAAACGGACATCTTGAAAGTCATTCGGTGCAGTTCACAGCCCTGTCCTTAAGACCTAAGCCCTTCCAGTTTATGAGCTACACACCCGTATTGACTATTTCAAGGTCACCCATCCATCCACAACGTCATAATGACGACACTTGAGTCCTGCCATTCAGTTACCATGCAGCAATCAAGGCTGAGAAAGATATACTTGCCAAGGCGATTAATTGGCTTCCAATGTTGTGTAAGGTACGATGACGTAATCAAGCAATGACGCATTGAAGAGCATGTCTATTAAACACAAAACTGTGTTATTTTAGCAGCCTTTTCCAAGCAAAACTTTTCCTTTATATGTACACACCCACACCCACCACACCCACACCCACACCCACACCCACACCCACGCCCACACCCACACCCATACCCGCATATATATATATATATATATATATATATATATATATATATATATATATATATATATATACATATATATCTGTGTGTGTGTGTGTGTGTGTGTGTGTGTGTGTGTGTGTGGTGTGTGTGTGTGTGTGTGTGTGTGTGTGTGTGTGTGTGTGTGTGTGTGTGTGTGTGTGTGTGTGTGTGTGTGTGTGTGTGTGTGTGTGTGTGTGTGTGTGTGTGTGTGTGTGTGTGTGTGTGTGTGTGTGTGTGTGTGTGTGTGTGTGTGTGGTGTGTGTGTGTGTGTGTGTGTGTGTGTGTGTGTGTGTGTGTGTGTGTGTGTGTGTGTGTGGTGTGTTGTGTGTGTGTGTGTGTGTGTGTTGGTGCGAACAAAGACAAATCTCAGCTTAATATGTTACCTGTGTTTGCGAATGGGCTAAGCCGTTGGAGGTGCTGTCCTTACAATATGAAATGTGTTCCTTGCTGAGCTCAGTCGGCGGGGTTCTGGTTGCAACATAAAGTCCAGAGTCGCAAAGTCCAGAGTCGTAAAATCCAGTGTTCAAAACCTCCAGAATCCATGGCAACCAGGCTAGTTTGGATTCCGGTCGCTATATAACACTACAGAAGCATATTTGAGTCCTAACGCTATTTCCTTCTTTTGTTAACAGATGGCACAGTCAACCTGGCATTCCACTGATGATCATGTGATGCGTACAGTCAAGCATGGTTAATATGAATTTCCTAGACTCCTGGCGGCCGTGTCCGGCCTGGGTGCCGCCACGCCCCTGGGCTTACCGGCGGACTGGACGCAGAGGCGCCGGGTGGCGGCGCGGCCGGAGGGATACCTCGTTTGCCGGCCCGCCGGGGGCGTGGCTGCCGGCCAGACCGTCGAGCTGGGCAGCCTCTGGGCTGGCCTGTGTGTCCGAGCTCCGCGTCCAACCGCTTGTACATTATTTCCACATATATACAGTGATTGAGCGGAATCATTGTCTGCAAATTTGGTGGGCGGCGGCTTGTCTGTCGGGACGGCCTGCAATACCGATCGGGACTGTACGTCTCACCGGCTTCTATTGCTATTTCGATGCGGAACGCCTTAATTACGCATTTATCAGGCATAGGGTACGTATGATGCGGTACTGATGTGGCCAGGACTCCATACCAGGATAGAAAAGTCCAGAGATGAGCACCCTAACCGCTAACCACCATGCCACAATCGTCCCTCTGCGGCGCGAACTGCACCCGTCTCGAGAACTCCAGACAGGTGTTGCTGGCCCCAAATTCTATACTTCGAAGGTTCTTAAGTGTAAAAGGAAGAAAGCGTGTCAAGGTTGATGAAGTGGATGGCGAATACAATTTCACGATTTTACCAATTCATTCAGCTTATCTGTCGCACACCAGCTCAGTGACATGCACTCGGTTCCGCTGTTCAGATGGTGTATCGACAGCGCCTTTAAGTGCGGCACGTGCGTAGTGTTTTGCGTGACGCTTGGCAGGCAGTTGAATACATTCGTAGTCAACCTTGGCCTTTTTACTTCCTGTCTGCTTGCAACCAAGAATGCGGTTCACTATTCAGTTGCAGGGGTTTCACCCTCCTCCCCCCGCTGTAACTTGGATTGCAGCCTGCAGATTTGTGAGAAAGTGAGCCAAATTCGGAGAGAAACCAATTCGTTGGCATGTTATCACGGTGCCCTTCGTTGTATTTTCATCGCTCAGCAAACCAATTTATATTGGAAAACCACGCCTTTTTAAAACGTACTTAATCGAAGAAACGAGTAGGTTGGGCGATTGAACGTGTCTCACCAAAGTAGCATCCGGATTGGACTGATGAGACAGCCTCCATCCCCTATCTTTGAGAGTAAAGGCATGTAGAATGCAAAGTAAGTAAAGGCATGTAGAATTCAGAATAAGTCCTGCTTTCAGGAGCGTAAAAAATGCAATTGGAGGAGGGAGGGCAATAGGTCAAATAAAATCATTAACAATATAGGTTAGCATGCCAGGAGCTTGAGGCCTATATGCGCGCCTACCTGGAGCAGACATCAAATCGGTCAGCCTTACACATCAGTCGTGAATTCTTTTAAAAAAGAGAAACATCACCAGCACATACAGTAATTAACGGAACCAAACACCGCGGGGAATCTTATCCACAACCCACCATACCAAACAGCAGGCAACCCGACAGGGGCTTTCCACAATTACCGTGCAGCTACTGCCGAATAACCAGCTATTTCCGATGCCACGAGTCAGGGATCAAAGTTTTGAATTATCTAATGCGCCTGCTGCCAAGGTCGTGCTGACGCGGCAAAGTTTGTGCGCTCAAACAAAACGTTGTCCATATCCGTGCACAATGGTTTAACTGGGCGGCGCTGTACCGCATGACGTCCCTCTTCGGCCGAGGGGAGCGAAATTAGGTGCGGCTAAACCCTTCTCATTTCCTCACCTCTCAAGACCATTTATAATTTCTGCTTAAGACAACACGACGAAGAATGACACCACAAATAGAACTTGATATTTGTTCATTTCTAGCGCATTACTGACGTTATTGCTTGATGACACAGATAAAGCCATGCATTGATATGCACTGTAAGGTTCATACACTTATCACATTAATTTCTCTGTCATATTTGTAACCTAACTAGAATCGGTGAACGCAGCAGGAGAGTACTACTGTGGTTGGTGATCAGAAGTGGTTGAAATTGCTCGTGAGCAGTCATGCTGCTTCGCGTTTGAAACACCTTCAAAGCTTTACCTCACGTCTAGAGCGACATTGCAACAGGGCTGCTTTACGGTGAAACGACAGTGTCCTAGGTGGTTTGTATGTACCAAAGTTGTATGAGGAATAAATGAGGTGTATGTGTGAATGAATATGCATGCACATTTTTGTTGATCTTGAGTGGTTGGGCCTGATTTGTTAGCCAATTCTCTATGAAAGGGAATCACTATTTCCGTCGCTAAGTGTTGAGGGTCTCCTTTTTTGACACCACTAGGTTTGGGCTTGTTAGATGCATGTGTGATGCAGATAATGAAAATGAGAAACGGGACTCCAGAACTGTTCTGATATATTCAACTCCTGGGCAAAGTTGCTTGTTGCGTAGGCACCAAATGCATTTAGCATTTTGCTCTTTTTTTAGCATTTAGCCTAACATATCTGACAGCTTGGATCACACAGTATGACCAGGTGATTTTCAGTTAAATTCAGATTTTCAGTTTTCAGTTAAATTACGTTTTTGTCAGAGATGGTGTCAGAATTAGCTTTGATTTTCAGTAAATACGCTTAATTTAACAATGGCTTTGTCAGTTGAAAATGACTCTTTTAAAAAAGGAGTTGCTAATGCGATGGTATGACTATTCACCGCATTCAAAAGTCCTCCAGCTCGCATAAAATCAATTGTATCTTAAGAGCATGATGTATTCTAAAGTCACACGTTTGCGTGGGAGCAAGTGTTTTGGTAACAAATCAGTAGTTACAGAACACTGGTGAATCCAGACCATGAGACGGCTCCGCGGACGCTAGAAACCAGAAAAGATGCTCGATTATGACCATTACTACAGGCAATTTTAGCACGCGCCATGCGTGTGAATGGCATGCATAACTGATCGTGCTATGTTACGTTTCTCAGTATTCAAAGCCATCCAATCAGCCATTGGGCCTGTTCACCGATAGACCCGAAAACAATGTTAGAGCGTCGCAGGCGAACACTACCGCAAATGGTTAGCCGTTACGAGAATCGGCTACAGAACCCCGAACTGTCCATCCGCACAACTACGCAGCCACCGGCGATAACTGAGCCAAGCCCATTCGCACCCTACGACTACAGTACAACGCACTCTGTCAAACGACAAGGACCATACCTACTAAAGTGTGCTACCGAATTTTTCCCAGGCTGGAGGCCGGGCAGCCCCTCTTGGTTATTTATTTGCAGTAAACGTCCGTGGCAGCAATGCTTCATGTTCTTAAAATCTGGGCTGAGACGCCCTGGCCACTGTTCTTTCTCTTTCCCTTCCACCCACCCTTATTCCTGAGCTTCCGTTTAACAGCACACTAAGCAATGTGAGATGCCAACTTTTTACCTAATACATGGGTATGCCATGGAGTACGTACGTATATATATATATATATATATATATATATATATATATATATATATATATATATATATATATTGATATAAACAGCTCAAGCCTATCCGAGTTACTCGTTAGTCGTTATTGGTGTGCTCTTCAGCAGCCTGGCTATGACAAAAACGCGAATGGCCGTATACACATTCACCGCGGGTAAGCTAATCCGCTATTTACTCCGGAAAACGTCAACAGTGCGCCAGATTTGAGCAATTGTCAAATCTTTTCAGTGATGTCAGCTGTTTGGATATTTTCACAAAGCTATCAAAATGCTCTTGAGACCGGAGGAAATTGAAAGACTCTAGCCACACCCGACGAAATCGGCTCCGGTAGCCTTTTATCGAGTAATATCCGAACCATTAGGTGAGGGGTTGCGAGGAAGTGGGACAGTATCCCAAACCGTGGATCTCACGCACGCTGGACGTTATGAACACTGGACTTTTTGAACACTGGACCTAATGTTTCTCCTCTGTCCAGGGGTTTGGACGTTTTCTGGACCTTGTGAACGCTGGATGATCCGATTCTGGACATTTTTGAACTTTATGAACTCTGGACGTTTCATTGCGCATCTGGGCAAAATGTGTTCTGCCCAGCAACATATATGCAGCCTCCAACACAACTGCTTTATTGCGCTATGATAAAGCGGCGTTTGTACGCGATAACGCTACGTCACATGCGCTGGTACGAAGTGCGACAATTTTGGAAAGCAGCGAAATGTGTGTTCAATTAGCGATGTAAGCCACTGGATGGCAAGCATGAATAAAAAGCTGCTCACAAAAAGTTGCATGCGTTTTTTATGTATAAGTGATTGTCTTACCCATTCCTACTGTTGATTGGCGGAACTTGTGGCTTTGCATATCGCGACGCATGTGCTTAACAGGTTGATCTCTGGTTTTCTAGGAAGGGCAATGTCTGCAACCTCGCTGTTTAAAAGTGCGAATACAGTTCCGCTTCAAGTCAACACCATTTGAGAACCACTGCTGTGAGCGGCTGTTTAGCTGCATCATAGTCACAGCTCTAATTTTGACACAGCGCTAACCACGAAATGTGCTGTCATACACGCCAGCCGAGCGGAAGATAATTTGTTCTGGTGCTAGTCCTGCAACTTCTGATCAGACCTGTTCCCGAAGAAGGCGCTCCTTGGCTAGTTGTTAACAACTCGAGGATGTTTTCTGACCGTTAACACTAACTGCTAGCCGATAAGAAAGCATGGGTAACTTACAACACGATGGAAAAAGGGTAAGTGCCGAAATCACCAGCCGTGACTTCGAGCCATCAACGATAGAAATATACCTGGAATAGAAGCATCGAGCCAAACAAGCAAAGCCTCACGAACTTTCAAAAGCCAACATCATGTGGTCTAATTAGGACGAGACTGATAACGGGTCACACAAATTGACCCGTTATCTTTCCGTCCACGAGGGGCCCCGGAGTTTTTCCCCTTTTTTTCTGGAATAAATTATGGGTAAAGTTGCTAATTTCAACGTGAGATTATCTGTGGCCATTTACCGAAATTTGTTGAAGGCATTTGGCTGAAAAGGATAGATATTCCTTATTGGTCACAGGACATACAATCCTAATACTTTCATGGGTGTTTCCTAACTTTATCAGCCTGTGGGGGGGGGGGGGGGATACTACCTGCTGCACTTACATATTATTCGCTCGGATGTTAGGGATAGGTCAGGACTTTAATAGTCAAGCTAGAGACCAGGTTCGTGTTTTATGTGTCATACATGTGTCATATGTATGTCATACGTATGTTATATGTTTGTCATACATTTGCAACACGTATGGCATGCGTATTATCGCCACATCTGTATGTCATGTATTCATAATAGATGTTCTATAGCTATGCATGTCCTTTCTAATGTTGCCCTCTCCATTAATGTGGCTTGTTGAATTTTTATGCAGCCAGACAGGGTACCGAAACTAGAAGCTTCAGGATTTTGCCTGTCTGACCTCACAGGACATATTACAGGAACAACCAGTAGTGCCCATCTGATGTAGCGTCGATGTTAAGTGGCGCCCATCTTTTGTAGTTTTCCAATAATTAATCAACGTCATTTTCTGCTTTGCTTAAGCACGCTTCGTTCTTGAGAAAACAAAATGGTTTTATTGAAAACTATTTTATGCCTATGATCTAGTTTGACCAGCAAAAGTTGTATCCACCATTGTTCATTTGCATAAATCTGATGCAGGCAAGCGAATGTCTTCCAATGAGGTTTTCTCCGTGGCTCTAGTGTGCCTAGTTTTTGATATTTCATGCGGAACCTCTGGAGCTTTCTCACAAGGCCAAAGCAAAAAAGAGCAAAAAAAAGCAAAGCAAGACAAAGCTAAACAAAAACGCCCGAAGGAGCGATGTTGACTAATCGTGTTTTACGCTGAACCATCTACATCCAACACGAATGTCGCATGTCTCGACAGCCGCCGGTTTACACCAAATCTCCGTTGTCTCATCTGCAACAGTATTGAGCAGGTGCCATCCGAATGCATCCGGTGCACCGCATGGTTCCAGTCGCACTCCTCGCCGTGCCGGAGGCCGCTGCAGGCCAGGGGCTGTTCTGCGTACGTCGCCCGTGCGGGGCCGACGCCAGGATATGACCAGGGCGAAATGTGTGGCATCGCAGCGCATTATTACATGTTAGGCGTCCCTAGCGTGAGAGCCGCAGTGCGTCCAGGAACGAGCTTGACTCGTAACGTGTGGTGCTGCCGCAGTTTTGCAGAGTTATACACATACCTTAGCTAACCCTGGGTGGTAGCTGAAATGGTATTGGTTGGCATAATTTCTCTCGTACTCTTCCCATCCCCCTCTCTCTCTCTCTCTGTCTTTCTCCCTCTGTCTCTCTGTCTTTCCATCTCTCTCTCTCTCTCTCTCTCTCTCTCTCTCTCTCTCTCTCTCTCTCTCTCTCTCTCTCTCTCTCTCTCTCTCTCTCTCTCTCTCTCTCTCTCTCTCTCTCTTCTCTCTCTCTCTCTCTCTCTCTCTCTCTCTCTATCTCTCTCTCTCTCTCTCTCTCTCTCTCTCTCTCTCTCTCTCTCTCTCTCTCTCTCTCTCTCTCTCTCTCTCTCTCTTCTCTCTCTCTCTCTTCTCTCTTCTCTCCCTGCTCTTCTCTCTCTCTCTCTCTCTCTCTCTCTCTCTCTCTCTCTCTCTCTCTCTCTCTCTCTCTCTCTCTCTCTCTCTCTCTCTCTCTCTCTCTCTCTCTCGCTATCTCTCTCTCTCTCTCCTCTCCTTCTCTCTCTCTCTCCTCTCTCTCTCTCTCTCTCTCTCTCTCTCTATCTCTCTCTTCTCTCTCTCTTCTCTCTATCTCTCTCTCTCTCTCTCTCTCCTCTCTCTCTCTCTTCTCTCTCTCTCCTCTCTCTCTCTCTCTCGCTCTCTCTCTCTCTCTCTCTCCTCTCTCTCTCTCTCTCTCTCTCTCTCTCTCTCTCTCTCTCTCTCTCTCTCTCTCTCTCTCTCTCTCGCTCTCTCTCTCTCTCTCTCTCTCTCTCTCTCTCTCCTCTCTCTCTCTCTCTCTCTTCTCTCTCTCTCTCTCTCTCTCTCTCTCTCCTCTCTCTCTCTCTCCCCTTCCCCCGCCTCTGTCTAGTCAGCTTTCACCTCTGCAACGCAACGCTGAAGCAGAGGACAGAAACCTCTTCATTTTTCCCTCTACCTTCCCGTTTTGCCGCCCCTCTTTTCCCCTCCCTCCGTCTTTTCCACTGTGGCCCGTGGATCCACTCCCGTCCCGTATAACGACCTTTCCGTGGGACCCATAACGTTGTTTACGCGGCGCAATTTATGGCCGTTCAAATGAATGGAAACAGCCGTTGCGCGCCACTCCGTCGGCTTCCGTCAGGTGGGTGGCCTGTTTTGGCGCGGCGGTGGCGCGTGCCGCGCTGGAACAGCCACGGCGCTCCAGCGCTGGCCGCCACCGCCGCCGGGGCCAGCGAGGCGACCTCGTTCGTCCAGACCCCTGAGGCGTGCGCACGCCTGAGACGAGCCTCGTTTGGCTGGCGGTGGCCAGAATGGACGAGCAGTGAAAGGGGAGCCGTGGCGCGAGCTGTCACTTGTCCGTCAATTGGTTAGCAGCGTGCGGGAAGCTCCTCCAAATATGCAGAAGTAATGCAGTGCTTCGACAGTTCAAATACAAGCCATGGGCGTGCACAGCGCAAACATCCTGGACTTCGTAACGCGGCGTAGAATTCAGGAGAGGACGCAAAAATGACGCCCAGACGACCGATGTTTAGATTGCTCTGTTGCCGATATCTGAGTCCAATCATCTCGCTTGAGACGTATCGCTAGGGTGGTACCGGCAAATATGCGAAATAGGCAACCGAGAACATCGCGAACCTGCAGTGACCTTTTACATTACACGCAAACGACAACATCTGTTGCAGCGCCCTCTTCGGGTAACAAATAACATTAACAAACACTATCTGTCAATGGAGTCTACAACCAGAGGAGGAATCGGCCCTAGGTCCAGCGTTGTTGCGCTGCTCCTCCGTGTTCCGCAATTGTTCCACCAACGTGGTTGGTCACGCTTGTTAAATGTATTTTTCTCGATCTGCCCGAACATTTTCAAGCTCGGGGCTGGGCTGGGACATCCTGACAAAGGTATGTCAATCACCCTGTGCGGTCCTTTGCATTTAGGCTCACGTTGCTGACAGTTCAGTTTGATTGTGCGGCCGACACAATTAACACAGCGACGAAAAACAGACCTGGTTATAACAACGGCATGCCAAAAAAGCCGCGAATAGTGCGGCCTGCGATTCACATGAGACATATGGATACGCTTGGTTTGCGGCAATGTACATCATATTGCTGGCTTTGCGTGCAATTACCAGTAGTCGATAATTTGTATGAAAATTATTATTGATGATCGACATCCAATCTGGAAACATTGTATAATACCATACACAATTCAGCCGAAAACATCTCACAATGCCACGCAAAGCTGAACCGAACGCCCCAGAAGACTTCACAATCCCGTAGTTGGCATTGCAGTGCTTATGTCATGCATGAAAACCGGCACAGGCAGTCCGTTAGCGTGTGTATCAGCTTGGTCGGCGAGCAAGGACAGGCGGCTTGTAAGCAACTTTTTCGCTCGGAGCATTTCGTATTAATGCTGTGTGCAAGTAATCTCTGAGATCCCAGAAGTATTGGAATTCACTTGCTCGCTTTTGCCGGTTTTTAGTCAGAAATAGTTGCTGGGATCTTTGCTCTCCTCTGCACTGTCATGTTGCCAATGCCATGCCAATCACCTAGCAGAATGTTGCAAATGACTTGCTCGGTGAGAAAAAGTGGGCCCAAATTCGCCATTGGTAAAAGTCGTCAACACGTTGTCCTGTGTTTAATTGGAAAACTCGCATATTATATCGAGGGGCTTGGACGAATGGATGAATGATGATGAAAGAATAAAAATCTCTTGAACCAGCAAGTTAGATTTTGTGGTTCGGAATAAACGAACTCATAACGGACGTGAGCGCTATGTTCAGGCCTCTGATACCAAAACCTAAGCCACGGAAGCCGCTTACCTTTTTGGGAACCCATGCAAATAAACCACTAACACGCGCTCGGGTGGCGTCAAATTGACCATCCCCAAAGGTTTTTCCAGAATGGTTTCCGAACGACGCGGCGAAGTCGCGCCAAATTTTTCATATATATATATATATATATATATATATATATATATATATATATGTATGTATATAGAAAATTAAATAGTGGATCGTTTGGTATCAAAAATTTATACTTACCTTGTAAGATCGCTAACCTATGGCAGGTCAAAGTCAGGCCATGGTTTCAGCGAAGGCAATTTCTAGGGAGTCCTTCAACCTAATCCAACAACGGAGTGCTACATGAAGTCATGCATCTCTGAGATGCTTTCATAGGCAACACAACAGTTGAATGAGCAAATTACATTGACCTTTGGTCAGGTATGAAGGTCACATCAAGGTCAAAACTAACCTGTTTTGTTACTCTAGGGTTTGCTGTATGGGATAGTTTCTGGTGTTCATTTCTAGTTCATTGATGGCAGGAACCGCATAAAACATCTTCCATGGACTTTTTAGAGGCCAGAATAGGTCATTCACATAAAATGACCCAGGTCAACATTTTGTTTTAGGAACATACTGCCTAGCGTAATCTTTGTCGCTTAGACAGATGCAAAACTCAAAGCAATCTTGCATAATTTTGATCTCCTTGGCCTTTAAAAGGTCAAACAATGCCACTGACCTTGAATGAGAATGTGGACTTTTGCTTAGAAACGGTTTTCTAGGTTCTGGGGCACTTTGGAACTTGGAATCTGGAACTTGACCTTGTTTGACCTTTTTTGACCCAAAGGTCACAAAGGTCAGGTGACCTAGGAGCCTGAAACTTCGAAAGTGAGTTCAGGTATAGGTTAACACACTCCGTAAATTTTGTGTCTCTAGCTTTCTTAGTTCCTGAGATCTCAGCTTGGTCAAATTGCCCCCCCCCCCACCCCACCCGAGCGAAGGGTATCTAGCGGCACACCCGGGCACGTGCTAATTAATGCAAGGCTTTCTTCATGAGTTTAGCTTGTGGAAGGTGCGATTGATGTGCAGCCTTTGTGAGTAAATTTGCAACTAGTATTATCAGGCTTGGCCCGCTTCGAGGTCCAATAAGACGTGGCCATTTTCATTGATGAAATGGATGCGGCTGTGGATGGTGCTTGCGGCTAATACACTGCGAGAAGCACACAGTTTTTAAAAGCAGCCATGGACACAGAGATATCGGCTACACGACTGTGTTGCGATGCAATCTTGGTAGGTCGTGGCGCAATCTCTTGGCAATCTTTGGAGCACGAATTTGTCTTAGCTTAGACCAAGGAGCGTTTGTTTCGCCAATAAGGTGGAAGGGAGAGGCTAAACGGTACCAAATGGCTAATATACCCAGAATACATCCACATGGATTTATATATCAATTAGGTCACATTTCGTATCATGCTAGGGAGCTTCTTAGCCTGAAAAAATGCGTATTAGACTCCTTGCGTCTGACATTCAACGAGCGGGGATGAACCATGTGGCATTGGCCGTTCCCGACCAGTTGCTGGTAGCAACGGCGGACAATGTTGAACTCGAGGAATGTTGTGCGGGCCGTAGATGCACTCCCACCACTATGGCGGCTTTACGATCTTACGTCCTCTGGTTGTAGATATCCATCCGTTAAGCCTTCCTTAACTAGCCATCCCCCACAATCGCCCCCCCCCCACCCCCTCCACCCCCAGACGCTGGATCTATGGCTTGCGTTCGAATGAGCATTACCGGCTTCAAGCACCAATCCACAACATTGCCAATGCGACTACCACATTCGCAATCCCCTCCGGCATGTGATGCTGGGCTCTCTTTACTGTCTTTGATGGTCTTGCTCCTGACGTCTGATTGCCAAGATAATGACGCTGTTGCACCCACGTCCTTGAAAATTTCCCATTCCGTCCAAGAGGTACATTCTTCTGTCTATTTGAGACTTACGAACATAACGTGCTCTAACGCTTAGTCACAGCAGAAAACGGAGATCAGCATTTTCGGCTAAGACGATAACCAACGTCAGTTAGACGATTTTTTTCATTTTCTGTCTATCTCGGTCAACGTATTACGCTCAGTGCACATAAACACTGCGAGTGTCAATTTCAACTAAGGCCAGATCAACCTTGAACAAAATCTTGACCTAGCTGGAATATTTCACACATTCCAGTCTGCGACATAATTTGTTTGCTCCTTGGCTTTTAGGGACTGACGCAGTATATATCATGCTGTCAGTCTTCCTGAAACTAGTTAAATCAGGTTACCACTTATGCCAATCTTGAAAGCGTGAATCTTCCAAATTGTTGGGTCTTACTGGTACGCATGAACTAGAAAAATACGGACAGGTAGTTGCACCATCGTTTTGTTACTGATGGCAATTTTTGGAAGAAATTCGTAATCTGTCATGTCGTCGACGATTGCAAACAGGCAGTTGCACATAATGACTGCACTATTTAACAACCAAACCAGGGTTCTTGAAATCAATGCAGCGTAACGTGCGCAAAAGCCAAAATAACCTACACTCTATAGGAACTGCCCCACTTGATCCAGTTCGGTTAACCTTCAACTAAGGGCTTAAAACAATTAGCTACGGAGTTACTTATTTTCGTAAGTGTTGAATTTAGCACAGGGCATTAATATGACTGTACATAAGCTCCTGAAAGTGCACCGTTCCCAGAAATTGGTCATTTTTAGATGCACTGATCATCATTGCATTGCATCGCATTATATTGCATACATTGGTTGACAACGTCCGGGTAGCGGGATGGTCGTTGTGCACTTCCCGTCCCAATGCGCTTGGTTTAGGGTGAATGAACTGTCAAAGACATATTTCAAAGTCATCTTTACGGACTTTACGGACGATATGGTGACGATGTCTGAATATCGCGTTGCCAGGAAACAAATCTAGCTTTCATCCCAGTCTGGGCGACCTCCGACATATCCTATATGTTGTTCCCATTTTCTGGGTTAAAACACGGAGGTCGTGTCTCACGTTTGGCAAGAACATGGGCCACTTCTAAAAAGTTGGGGTTGGGTGGGTGAGGGAGGAGCAGCTGGGGCTGAGCCCCTAGCTGTCTGGAGCTATCGAGCACCGGTCGTGGGAGCGGTGATTGGAAATATAAAACTGGCCATCAACATCCCTCTCCTCCCCCAATTTGGGAGGGCTTCCGGTCACCCTTGGGCTGCCAGTAGCACCAAAGGCAAAAGAAAAGCGTAACTATAAAAGTGATGAAAATTATATTTTTAGGCCTCTTAGCGTATGATGCTTACTTCACATCGGGTCGCCAGGTGGATGATGCCAGGTCTCTGGTGGCCGCGAGGCCCAGTACCGTCACCGGTGCCAGCAGGGCCGGGTCAGGTCACCGGGGCAGCGGGGTCGCGTCGCCACCGACGGCAGCGGAGCCAGCGGCGGCTGATTGAACAAGACACAGCAGGAGTGGCCGGTGAGGGATGGCTGACCCGGTGGTGGGCTGCTGCCGGGGGGAGAGCCTGCTCCGTCAGCGCCTGACCTCGCCGCGCAGGCCGCCGCCCTCGGCTCCTGTCTTCCCGGACAGGGAACCGACTGAAATCCAGGACTGATAGCCACTTTGATAGCCTGAAGGTGCTACACATGTGTTGTTTGCGCACTTCGTGTGTGTTTTGCGTCCCTGCGTCGTGCAGCTTCAGAGGAAGCGATTGTGGTGCTGTGGTGACTGACCTAGAATGGCTGTTGGGTGACCTTCAATGGGGCTGGGGCTGCCAACAATTTGACTAAAAGTAACTGAGGGTATGGACGTAGAAATGGTTGGAGTAGCTCTGCACCGGTCTGGTCACACAGACGATGTGCAGATGATGATGTGCAGGTCGCAGATGGTGTGTAGGTCACTGACCATCGGACAGACCCAGGACAACACGCGCCCAGGTGGTCCGTTGAATACCCTTTGCTCGGATTGGTGTCAATTTAACTACACTGAGATCTCAGAAACTAAAAGAGCTAAAGGCACGAAATGCACAGGGTATGTTGGCCTGTATGTGAACCCATTTGCGTCAAAATTAAGCATTTCTGTGGGGTCAACTGACGTAAAACAAGATCAAACTCAATACCGGTATTCAAAGTGCCTCCAAAATATTGATAACTGGTCTAAGAAATGGTCATTAATGCTCAGTTAAGGTCAGTGGTCTTTTTGACCTTTCCAGGTCAGGGTGACCAAAATTACACAAGACTGCTTTGAGTAGCATTTGAATAAGAGTAAAATTTTGCGCTCGACAGTATATTCCCAACAACAAATGTTGATCCCAGTCATTTTAGGTCAGTGACCTGTTCTCACCTTCAAGAAATGCATGGAGGATTTGTAATGTGGTTCCTGTTATCAATAGATTGGAAATAAGCATCAGAAACTATATCATACAGGAAGCCTTAGACTAACAAGGCAAAGTAGTTTTGACTTTTGTTTGACCTTTCAACCTGACCCTAGGTCAATGGAATTCGTTTATTTAGTTATTGTCTCCTAAGAAACTTTCTGGGGATGTATCGCTTCGTCTAATACTCCGTTATTGCAGTGGAATGAACAATTCTCTAGATATTGTATTCGCTGAATCGTTTGCCTGACTTTGCTATAGGTCACCAACCTTACAAGGTACATCTAAACTTTTGATACCAAACGACCCGCTATCCAATTGTCTACAGATCTGCAGCTTTGGTGCGGCTGCGTCGCGCCGTTCGGAAACCATTTTGGAAAAACCTTCGGGAGGGGGAAGGGGTCAACTTGAGCCCCACCCGAGTGCGCGTCCATTCTAGAAAAAAACATCCGGGTAAAACCGCTCTACCTTGGTTTCATGACACATACTTGAAACCGGGAGCCATTAGTGCATTGCAGCGATTGAAAGTAAACAATTTTACAATAGTACATGTTGCCACTTCAGAGTTGAAATCTGCATCATCTTGAAGCTGAAACATCAATGTAACACCGCTCATTACGTACTTATTATTCTATCCAATGCCAATCTGTGACTTCAACCAGCCTGATATGTCTTTATCAGCATATTCAATGGGTCCTCGATATTGTCTTTTGACCCTGATGACAAACAAGGAGTGGATTTTCAACGGGTGCAAAATCACAAAGGCGCATTGTCCACGTAGATAAGACATTACTGTTAGCCTTATTCCTCGGATAAAAACCAAGAGAATAGATATATAGCTGGTTTGATATCTCGGCAACATGCCTTTATCGAAACAATAGCTGAAGTGAATTCAAAATTGCCAATATGTAAGCCGCAAATCTGTATGCAATTTTGAACTCATTTCAGCTATTGCTTCGATAAAGGCATGTTGCAGAAATATCAACCCAACTCTATCTCCATTTTACTGGTTTTTCTCCAGGAATAAGGCTAATACTACTGTTTTATCTATGTGAATAATGCCTCTCGTTAATGCACTAAACCAAGCACGTAGGGCGCATTATTCGTTTCATTCTTAGGGTTCTTAGCTGGCATATATCAATTCACGTTACCTCTTTGCCATGTGGCATGGGTGACATTCCAGTGTCATAGGGACGTATGTTTTTATCAGTAGATGATGGCTTTGGATGTGGTGCTCGATCGCCCGCAGGAGAGACTGCAGTTGGTCACAATGGCGAGTTCGGTCGGTGGAGCCTTGTACAGATTCGGCTGCCTATTCCGCTGGGTTCCATCATTATCACGCATTCGTTATGAATAGTTTGATGAAGCAGGATATAATGACAAGTAACTTGGCTTATTACTAGTCGTAAGAGCCGTGGCTGACGTTAGCGCCTTGCAACGAACGTGATCAGGCTGCTACGCAGCGTTTTAAATCGTGCCTTTGAAACCGATGGTTTCGAATGCTCGATACGCGATTGTGAATCGGGGTTCAATGAAGGGTGCAAGGCTTTTGGCTGGCGTTAGTTGTGTTCGTGTCGTGAGAGGCCCACCGGCTTGAAAGGCGTAGGTTAGCCGATTGTCAGTTTTTTAAGGGCGCTGTGTGGTTCTTCCGAGAATTTATCACGAAGGGTGTCCCTGATAATGGCGTAAAAAACCTTCCGACGAGGGAGGCTCGTTGTATGTGGATACGCGAAACTTTAACTTCATAGGCAAACAGAAGACATTTGAGTGATACTTGTCAAGAATTGATCCGAGGCTTCCTGCTATCGAGAGGAACTGCGGCTTTGGGGTCAGAAGCCGAGTATCACCAGCGTAGGTCCCGCGCACTGCCTGCCGCACCTCAGATTAGCCAATTGAATCACCAGCGTAGGTCTCGCGCACTGCTCGCCGCACCTCGCATTAGCGAACTGACTGGTTGACAGATTGACGGACTGACTGGAATAAAACGCTTTTAATGGGCTCTATATTGTTTATAGACTTACGAAAAGGCGCCAGATGTGTTCAAAAATGTCCCATGAATCCGCTGATAGTAATATTACATGGGTTTCGTGTCAGATTCCGTCTTTCCGTGGTGAAGGTCGCCAATGTTTGTAGCTAATTGCGCGATAACATCAGGTAATCAAGGGCCATATCACTTTGAGATGCTTGTGGAGCCATGTTAATCGGTAGACATAGGTCGAGAGGAAGGCAGGTCTGCCAGATGCGTACGAGTGAGGTAGGGAGCGAGCTCAGGAAGAAAGGATAGCTGATCTTGCCTCCGGAATGCAAGTAAAGCACTTTTCTCCCTTGAGTCTCCTTTTAGATTAAACCCATAAAGGGAGCTTGAGAGATAGGGATTTTCCAACATTACATTTCTAGATTCGCATTACTATATATCTAGTTCTTCCATTTGAAATAAAAGAAACTCACGCCGCTTAAAACGACGCTCCGAGGGTTTCCGATAACCCGAAGCAGAAGCCGAACGAAGCAATTTCCTGCGGCCGGCTGTACGCGGCGGCTGATGATATTGGCGTCTGCCAAAGGTCGTCAGCGACTCAGCGAGGCGGGCAGCAACAACGACCCCTGTGTTCCGGCTCTAGCTGTCGGGGCACGGCCGCGTCCGGGCTGCAGACCGAGCGTGGAGACTAGGACGACTACCCCGTTTCCGGGCGGCCCGGAGCGAGGTCGACCGTAGTTCATGGACCCCCGTGGTCGACCGCGGCAAAACTGGCTGGCCTGGGGACCCTATTGAGCAGATGGTGCCAAGGTGGTGTGGTCTGTGGGTCCTCTGTTGGGCAAACTCTGACAGGCTGACGTGGTTCGGGCTGCCTGAGGGCAGACCCTGAGAAGTTGAACTCGTTGAGAGGTCCTACATGGACCCAACGAAAGTGATAGGTCCGGAAATCCAAGCATCGAACCCTGTCATGATGGACCTGATATACCTGACGTAAACATGTGGGCTGGTTAAACCCGTCCCATGTATGCACTAGCCCATATTCCATATTAGCTCAGGCACTTGTCCCCTAAAGGTGACAGTTTTGGTCGCGATGATGAGATGCATCGTTATGTGCCGCGACGTGGCTGTTTTAGCGATCACCATCGCCATCCAGCCTGCGGACACCGGCGGCTGACAGGGCTAGACGGTCCTGGACGCCAGCGTGCGGGTCGGTGCCAACAACACCCCAGGCTCACAGGTCACGTGTAGGTCACGGAAACCCACCGGCCTGCGGGTCGGTCCCGCAGCGCCCAGGCTCACGGGTCACGTGCAGGCGTCAGACCAACCGGCCGGCGGCGCACAGCTCACCGGACGCGCTCGGTACGGTTGAACCAGGCCGGCGATAACGCCCACACAACAAATCAGCACCTAAACAAATCGTAGAGAGTTAAGACCACTCGGCTCGGCAGATAGCGAGCGAGCGAAGCGAAACAGCGGCAACAAGTCGTGTTAAAGAGACTGTTTTACGTTTAACTGGGTGGTTGGAATGATGTAGTCATTTTTAAAGTAATTCCCTGCAGTTCACAGGCATGCCTTTTTAATTCTTAGAAACCACTTTGTCTTAACGTTTCTAGGGCATGTCGGCTCAAGTGTTAAAGTCTCTCGAGAACAGGAGCTAACAGGTGCGCGCCAGAGCAGTGTCGTCCCCGACGGCCGAGGGGAGTGGGTTGGGGTGGGGTGCTGATATCCAGCCTGGGTATCCACAGTGTATGTCAGGTCGGGGTCTGCCCTTCCATTATCCGCAGGAAAAGGTCGACGGCAGATGTCGCCGCTCTCCTGCTGCTCTCTGTGTGTACAACTTGTTGATGTCACTGCCGTGCACCGCACCATTGAACATGCAGATCAAGCACATAGGATTGAAGTACTTCGTGACGGCCGCCAAGGGCCAGGAAGCTTTTCTGCACGCAAACCATCTGGCCACCACTGAGTTCAATTTCACGTCAGTTTTAGTCTCTAGTATGTTTTGTTCTCGTTCCTCCTGACTTTGTACAAATTTTCCTTAAACATTAATCTTTAACTTTTCAAACCTGGTGATGGGCTTGCAGCCGATTAGCAGCTTTCTCAGAGAGGCTCATATTATGGAGTGTGATGTTGTCCTGTACACGAAAAGTCGCGTGTGCCATGTGTCATCCCCTGTATGAGCTCAAAATGCTTGTTTCTCCAAGATGACTAACGAGCAAACTTCACCATTCACTGGTAGGCAACGCGGTAAGACCCTGACGGAGCGCGCTCGAAGGGATTAAAAGGTGTCTTTTGTGTCACCAACAAAATCGGGAACAGTCTAAATTGTCTCCTGGCGGCAAATAATCAGAAACCGTCGCAATAGAACCATAAATGGGATGGCGCGCACAAAACAAATATATTTGTTTTGTACGGGCGTCATCAGTGCGGCATCACCATAACACAAGTGTTAAGGGAATTCTGTTTGCAGTAAAATATCATTGCCAGAAATCCTGGTCGTTAGGGCGTAAGTCTTAGTGCATGAGTGGCCGGCGTAACGGTCTTTTAAGATTAATGGGCGCATCGGTTCATTTCAAACCTAAAATGACACATGCACGAAGGAATGCGAGAATATGTTTGGTCAGCGACCGTATCACAACCATAGATGGCAAGTAACAAATATCATGCGCTATCGCATACCTTACTGGGTCAATACCAATGATCGGGACAGGGCTCTTGCAGAGTTTCAGCCATTCATAAACATAACTTTCAACCGCTTTGCCGTCAGTTTTACACTCTTTTTAATGCTACAAAGTGCGTCACTGCAAGTTGAGAATTACTATGTCGTTTCATATCACAGATATGCCCTATGCCCATAACTGCACTGTCCGAGAGGAAATTTCGTAGTTTTCCACAATAGACAACAGTCAAACTTCTAGCATTTGCAATCCGTACCTGGGAGAGTTTTTCTTCCCAATCCAGAACCACCAACAAGCAATCCAACACGCAATGACCCATTACATAAGCTGGGTTACATGGATGGCGGGGTAATGTCAACGTGACGAGGCGTGCATGGCGAGATTGGTCGGTTACTTCGGATTTCGGGCGTTGCGATTATTTCGCTTATGGCGACGCCATTTCGTGTCTAGCAACAGTTATTATTTCAGCGCCGCTCAGAGACCACGATCGCGGCTGTGTAAAGTAGCATTTGAGGAGCGTAAATATCATAACCACCAATAGCATTCGTTCGCTTAACCGTTATGGGTATATTCACGTACAGCACATCATATGCTCCAGCTACGGACCTAAAAGGTTATGATCGCACATCACGAACTCGTAAAAAAGAGACAGACACAAAATATTTGTCGTATTAAAGCGCACTGCGCCATTGAAACATTTATATCTTAACAGAGCGTGCGGAGCCAGTACTGCGTTGCAGCAGCGGGAAGCCGATCATTGGAGAGTCGCGTTTGATCACCGGAGCTGTCAAATGTCCGGCACAAGATCTCGTGTTAAAACTGAGACACAACATTTCAGAACGTGAATGCTGGATATATTTTCCACCTCCAAATAATCATCCTGTTTTTGGCAGAAGAACCCCAACAACGGGAACGTATTTCTAACATAAGATCCGGCTAGTAGTAGTGCCGGCAGTCTACACAACAACCAGACGACACCGCCACACAACCTGCAGTCGTAAAAATCACGTTAAATCATCACAGCCAATGCGCTACTTGCGGCACAGCGGATCATATGACTATCAACCTTGGCAGTCTAGGCACATAGTAGGCAACGACAACGGTCGAAAACTTCCTAAATATCGCATAATCACATATCAGCACAGCCAATGCGATACTTGTAGCACAGCGGATCGTAGGACTCAGTCTCGGCAGTCTAAGCAACAAACAGGTAAAGCAACTATCACAAAACTTCGTGAACATTGTGCTACTCACGTTGAATCTACACAGCCAATGCGTTGATGGCAACACAGCGGATCACATGACCAACAATATCGGTACCTATCCTAGACACCCATTTAACAACGTACACGGTCACAAAACTTCCTGCACATCGTACTAATCACGTCAAATCAGCACAGCCAATGCGATACCCGCAATACAGCGGATATCGGATCACAGCGGATGAGCGGATCATCAGTCTCGGCAGACGTAACATACAAACGGTGCCTGCCAGGTTGTTGCATCGGCACACGGCAATCACACCCACTTTTTGCATGTTGTACACTGGATCCACGATTCACGGCTGAGCCTATACTGCGTCCCACAGTACAGACACGACTCTTTATCGTCAGCCTTTGGCAAGTCCCTTGCAC
Organism: Pollicipes pollicipes; assembly: GCF_011947565.3. Classification (NCBI taxonomy): domain Eukaryota; kingdom Metazoa; phylum Arthropoda; class Thecostraca; order Pollicipedomorpha; family Pollicipedidae; genus Pollicipes; species Pollicipes pollicipes. Next base: position 22,883,374 of record NW_023596545.1, on the reverse strand, counting down.
CTCCCAGCTTTCTCTTCTTACCTTTCGTGTTAGTGGTGTTGCTCTTGGCATCGAACAGTCGTGTTGACACACGCTCGTGTTTGGTTTACGACTTTCGGGTCTTCTTCTCCCCTTCCTCTTTTTTGTCTTTGCAGCTCTGGTGTACTTGTAGCTATCACGGTTTTTCCTTTTTCTGCCCTCGACGACTGGAAGTGCAAGGAAGTGTAAGGATACGGTTATGGAACATAGGCATAGGCATTGGACGACATGGCTCACTGCAGGATCCTTTGGAATACAAAATTGTGTATTAAAAAACTATATTTTGACGGAATTACAACATAATTAACGAACATAGGAAGGATGAAAATGATAGAAAATTTATAATCACGAAAATATGACAGTTCTAATGACAGAATGTTTTCTTAAGGATCGTATGGACGATCTGGGGTCTGTTTAATGCTACTTTGTCATTGCTGCTTTATCGGTTTAAGGAAGAAATTGGGATAAAAATAACTCACTTTCGGATATCCCCGAAACTCCTGCGGTGGGACCAGGCGGACTACGAGAGATGCTGGGCTGAGTGGATCACCTCCTTGGACCTCAGCCGGGGCCCGTGACGGCCCAGGAACTGCATCCGGTTCGTTGCTTGCAAATGGTGGCTTTCCAGCTGCAGGTCAACCGGATCAGTCGGCCTCCTTGACAGGGATGGAGGTTCCGGACTCTCGACGCGGTCCTCTTCGTGTGTATCCGCTTCGTGTGTGTCACCTCGTGTGCGCCCACTTCATGTGTGTTTTCATTGTGTGTCCGCTTCCTGTGTGTCCGCTTCGTGTGTGTCGTCTTCAGCCACCCCGGGCGCTCCCGCAGTCGCTGAGGGAGCTGGTCTGTCGGTCACGTCTGCGGGAAGGAAGTCATCCTTGGTGAAGACTTCAGTAACCAGTGGCCAGATTCCTGTCGTTCGAAAGCCCGGGATGTTGGCTGGGGTGGCCGAACGGATCAGCGCCTACCCCATGAGCTTCCCCATGTTCACAAGCTTGATGGGCTTTCCCGCGTTTTGAAGCATCCAGCTGTCTACCTGCTTGTTGAAGCTTGTCTTCATCGGACCGGAGACGGTGACATCGAGCGGTTGGAGCCTGTGACTCGTGTGAGGAGGTAGAATCACGATATGGACTCCATTGTCCTTAGCCAACGTCAACACGTTCAGGCTGATATGGCTGATGTGATTGTCGAGCACCAAGACGACTGGATTGTTCTTGCTTGCTCCATGTGCTTCACAATGTGCTGCATCACCTTCTCAAAGTTTTCAGGCGTCATCCACCCGCTGCTGTGACACAGCTGCAGCGATCCTCCCGAGGTGCCTTCCATCAGATTTTCCCGAAGAGTCTTCCTTGGGAAGACGTAGGCAGGGGAACTATATGCCCCACTGGAGTCACAGCGACACATCGCGGCAACTTCACCCCTCTCCGCAGAGGTGACCTTCCCGACCTGTTTGTCTCTCTTTCCAGCAGTGACTTTTCCAGGCTTCTGTACAGTCGTGAATCTCGTTTCATCTAAATTTAAAATCCTCGCACCTGAGACTCCCGTCTGTTTCAGGACCTCAGACAGATTTCCGAATAATTCCTCGACATTGTACCTGTTGAAGGCTCCAGCTCGCGCGCTGGATGTAGCTTCAAGTTTTCGCAGTGCCAGCTGGGTGTTCCTTTTCATGAAGACCTTCATCCACTCGCGCACCGCTTCTTCATTTTCAGCCCAGGAGGCGGGAAAATGTTTGTCATTTTTAACTGCCATTTGGTAGGCAATTTCACGTGTTTGCTTGTGCGTTAAACCACGGAACATCTTCGAGCAATGCATCACATATTCACCGAGGGCTTGCTCCTCGTCAGCAGTGAATATCTTCGAACGACTGCAGCTGTGCCGAAGACGAGCTGCTGGATCGACATTGTGCTTTGCGACATAACTTCCAAGGACGCTTTCGCTCACACTGTGGGCTTCTGCAACATTTCGCAGACTCACTCCCCCTTCTACAACATCTTTGACAACCAGCAGCATGGAATCATGAGATAGATAGGTATGTGTAACATTATACACAAGTGACATTAATGTTTCCTGCAGGAGAATTGGGACATCTGCATGACAATAGGGACGGGTGTCCCGATTCTACTGCAGCGCACGCTAGCTGCTAGACGAGTTCTCCACCGTTTGTCAATTGGCTTATATAATTACAAATGCAAGCAAGAAAATTAACATTATGTGAGCTTACAATGTGAAATAGTTAAAAGAAAAGATGGGTTGACATGAACAGCACAAACAACTTGAAATAACACTCGAGAAGCATAGTTTTTTGGCACTCGCCCCGTACAGCGTTCCTGTGCACCGGAAAACGACAGCTGATAGTTTCTAGCATTGCTTGATACAAAAAAGAAACACATGAAAGTACAAGTGGTGATCCGGAGCTGCCCATCTCTCAGATATTTGCGTGTCCCTATTCTCTTTCGTCTCAATTCTCCCGCCTCTCCCCTACATATATTATGTAACCATATGTTATATAGTGTGCAATCTTATGTATCGTATATATGCATATAATATACATCAATATATGTATATATATATATATATATATATATATATATATATATATATATATATATATATATATATGAACAGTATAATTCAATCTTACCAAAAGGCTCAATTTGGTTTAAAATCGAGCTGTTTTAGTTTTACATTCTTTCGTCGCGCATTGAACGGGTTTCTCAGGGGCACACCATTGGCCGGAGGGGGCAGAGTCCATCCCTTTTTCATCTCAAAAACGGCCGGGCCGAATCCAAAAATCGAAATTGTATTCAATAGTACCTTGGCGTGCGGTCTTAGACCACGCAACAAAGTTATGTTTTAGTGTGAATTAAGGTCACAGGTTCAGGTAAAATCATCAAAATGCTACTCTGTTATAGCTGAGCGTTCCCACAACGCATTTCATTCAGGAGCACTTCTCATGATGCGAATTCATTTCCCCTGATCAAATGTGCTACTTTGGAAGGTTTCCAATGTTGTTTGCGCCGCACTGAGCCCTAAACAAATGCCGTGCAAATGAAAACTGAAACCTTGGCTCATGTGTCTATTTTGGTATATTTGATTTCATCAGTGACCATCTAAGCGCAAAGTGGAAGAGCTTAGCCGCAATTATGGGTATCAGACACGTGCGCAAGAGCTGTTGCTTGTTCATAAACTGTCTAAGGTCATGGTCATATGAATAACCACGGTGGTAAATGAGTGGTTGGACCCGCTGTTCGCGTTTCTCTCGACGGTTCAGTCCCACCGACAGCGCATCCTGGTGCCCCTCATCCCCACCGCCAGTCACGCGGTCGTCGGTTGGCGTGTGAAACTGGTAGCGGCCTCCACCGCCCCGTCACGGCGCTGCTGCGGCAGGCCTGAGCCCCGCCGCCCGCTGCCGTGGGCCGGGCCCACCTGGACACGGGCTACATGCGCTGTGATGCGTTTCAAGCCATATCTCAGTCATTACCACAAATAGTTGCTTGAAACTTGGTACAGGCAACCATCATAATCGTATCTGGTATACCCTTTTGCTCTCTTATTAATTTTGAATCTGAGGCCAAAAAATGTCGAGTGTACCATTCATAAATATTTATTACATTTAACATGCCAATACTTCAAGGTGCAATATTGAAGGAACGCAACGACAAGACACATCAATGATGGACAGCAAGCTAATATTTCCCTATAACATACGTAAAATATGCTCGTTCGTTCGGCTTCTGTGTCAGGTTGTCCACGCCTCTGCGCTTTCGACAAAACGCCGGCAAACATGACGTTCCTCTGACGTCACACGCTTGATCTATCATAGTCTCGTAGTAAGATATTTTGACACAAGGCGTATAACTCATTAATTAACGGCTGCTACAAATTTCACAGCGGTATCTCTGACCGATGTTGAATTATCACGAATATATGACGGGGGCAGATTTGAACCCCGGTCAATGCCGGACTCTCGTAGGAGATCATGATAAGTAGCAACACGGGATGTGTGCAGATGTGCTTCTGCACACATTTCTGTTGTATAAATCCGTTGCCATGGTGTCGGCACATCGCGAGCGGTCCGCGGCATTTTCGGTTGCCGCCCGTCGCCCACGCCGGCGTTCTCAGAAGCCAGACCTTCTAGGGGCATGTCGATGTCAAGAGAAGTCCAATGGCTGCCCCAGAGAAGACCGAAAGATTGGGCGCGATCGCACGACGTGCCGGAAATGTATCCTTCGAAAATATTGCGGGGCCACGTCCCAAGCTGATTGTTACTTGGAAGCGCTGGAATTCGTGCACAGTCTGCTGGCTTCGGATCTCGAGCGTGTCCACGAGACCCGCCTCATCGCCGATCTCAAATCAGGTCCGGAGCTTCTGCAGACGGGCCTTCCGGCCAGATCCTCAGCCATTCTGCTTAATACGGGGCTAATTTAGTATGACAAATTCATAGCTTAACTCTGCACTGGGGAGTAGGTCAGGCACGCTTCAATCACCGGGACGAAACTGCTGGATGCCTGGCCAACGAAGTGGCGGTTTTGGAGCAGATCACCGGTCCCGTCGACCCGACCTGGGTGTAAGAGCTACCAGGTGCGACAATGTTGATCTGGCCCATGCCAGAGCCGTGCTAACCCACGCCCAAATGCTGCATCCGATGCCTGAGCTTGACCCACTGGGGCTCATCATTGTCTCTCGACAGCGGATGGACGAAATTTGAATTTGTGGACAAATGGAATTCGATCCTTCCTCTTGACATACGAATGGTTTATCTCATTTCCTTTAGGCCGACTCATTATCTCAGAAACCTAAATTTGGCATTGCGTCCACTTGTTCTGGCTTCTAATGGGTGTCCTCGCACCAAACGAAAACTATTTAAGACAACAATTCCCAGCTTTGACTCACATGTCAATGTCACATGTCTATGTGCCACTCACACACCATGTTACCTTGAAATCAATGTTAGCAAAAGGTCAAGCCCGTTAAGCTTATGTTTAATGTTAAATTATTCAATAGTTTTATACTTTATTTTTATTTTTATTTTATAAAACCTATCTTAGCACTTAGCCAGCACCTCACTCACAGCCGCCTGCCACACCGCGGATTTAGTGAACCGACAGGTTGGCAAGAGCTTAATCAGCGTAATCTTGTAAAAAAAACTTATACAACAACCTTACCAGAAGAAGCTCAAGACACTTTTGAACGCTCAAGTTAGCGAAACCGGTCTCACTTAATGGATCATGATGAGGAACTCACATAGCAGTGGCATCAGAAAATTCACAAGACATTTTTGAACACCTCTTTTCCCTTGACTTAGCTCTATTTGCAATAAAATAACAAAAGTTTTGCATCTCACCAGTCAACTGGCTAGTTGGCTAAAGCTACGATGCGGGTAAGCAGCGTGCGAGGCATATGCCGGCGACACCCGGCTCTTACCCAAAGTCGCTGCTGCTCTCGGCCGCAGGAAGCCTGGATGAAGCCTTGACATGCGTCGCTTGAACGCTCCTCGTTGAGCTACGTTCTTCATGCCGGTGAGCTTCTTACGATATGAGCATAGCCAACGGCAGCCTACGACCTTGCACTGAATCCGATTCACAACCGGGTAATGAGCCTTCGAAGCCATCGGTTTCAGATAGCACGCCTTAAAACGCCGCGCAGCACGCTAACCACATTCGTCGCAAGGTGCTAAGGCCAGCCGCGCTCCTTGCGATTAGTAAAAACCCTCGTTATTTGATATCTTGCACTGCTCAATGTATGCAATAAATCTTCTGAAAAAATCTGTGAAATGCACTAATCTGAGTGGCATTGGAAAAGCACAGTGTCGCCTCTGATCTGTGATGTCATTACCAACATAGAACAGTTTGTGGTATATTTCTGCCGCCTGCTAAAAATTATCCTAATTAGAGCTATAATGTTTGGAAGTATTTTATGGCGCAGCTTCCTCATACAGCAAAGCATCAATATTTCGGCATTTCTACACAAGCTCATGCTGCAAGCGTTAGCAAGTACACACCAATACCAAACCCTGAGTTCCGTCCAACTGAGATGGTCTGTTGTAATTTGTTTGTATTCTCGCAGTTTTATTCCTAAATAGCTCGCAAAAGTGTACACTTTTGTTAGCGATCATATTCTGTAAATCGGTAGTTCTTTCACCCTTGCGTACTAGGCCACATCTCGGACGGGGCAAACGAGTTAGTCCATCAGCCATCAGCCATCAGTCATCATCAAGTGATCTCGAACGAACGGGGCAAACGAGTCGGTCCATCAGCCATCAGCCATCAAACATCATCAAGTCATCTCGGACGGGGTAAACGAGTCAGTCCATCAGCTTGTTACATGACATCAGTCGACATGAATATGATGGGGTGAGAAGGCTCAGTCGCGGTGTCCACCGCTTGCTCCTTGCACTGGCTAACTCAGGCACGCCTTTGCTTTCCCCGAACGGCGTGAGCAGAGGCAGAGGCAGAGGCGGCAGAGGCAGAGGCCCGTGGCAAGCTCCACACGCCCGGGGCACACGGAAGTCCGCCGGCGTACAGCAGCAGCCGCCCGGGGCACACGGCAGTCCGCCGGCGTACAGCCAGCGGCCGCCAGGGGCACACGGCAGTCCGCCGGCGTACAGCAGCGGCCGCCAGGGGCACACGGCAGTCCGCCGGCGTACACCAGCGGCCGCCAGGGGCACACGGCAGTCCGCCGGCGTACACCAGCGGCCGCCAGGGGCACACGGCAGTCCGCCGGCGTACAGCAGCAGCCGCCAGGGGCACACGGCAGTCCGCCGGCGTACAGCAGCGGCCGCCAGGGGCACAGCGGCAGTCCGCCGGCGTACAGCAGCAGCCGCCCGGGGCACACGGCAGTCCGCCGGCGTACAGCAGCGGCCGCTGGCCGTCCGGCTGCGGCCGAGTCAGGCCTACCGCAGTAGGCATGACGCGATTCAAACCCACTGCAGCATGCACGCAGCTGGCTTGCCTCTCAAACACAGATGGCCTGGACTGAAGGTCTGTTTGATTTATAACACACTGGTAACTGAAGGCTAGGCGCCTGTCTGCACGGCCAGTCATTCACAAAAACAAACATTCCTGGGTGCATCAGTTTTTGCACGCATCATTTTGGTGTAATGCTATATTTGCATGCCTTCACATCAGTATGGTTTTATGATTGTGGGAAGTTTGTGTTCAGTACTGTTGGGTTCGTCCCAGAGGCGTTCCAAAAAGCTTACAGCCGATAACTGGCATTCTCAAGAGAAGCGAAAAGGTAAAATTGCCACGTGGCGCGGAGTCGAATTAGACCAGCACGCAGTTCATTCCAAAGTCCTATGGCATACGACTACTGAGATGACATAAGTCATGAGCACGGCTGCAAGGGGACAAACCCTTAGTTCCAGTACGAATGCGAATCGGCTATCGCATTCGCACACGATCACTCCCACGTGCGACTGCGCAGTCCGTCCTGAATGGTGTTGTGCTGTTCCTGCGTCGGTGTCATCCAGGTTTTACGAGATATGCACCCAGCTGCGGGCATGCGATCGTGTGATTTCGGGAAAGTGTAGATCACACAGCCTCCATGTATGGTTTCCGTATTGAAAATAAGCTAGTCGCGCTGTACGATTGTTTTGCAAATGGGTTGCATGGCAGAGTGGGGACCGAATGCGTATAAAGCAGTCCTAATAAGATCGATGGAAATATTAATGTGGAATGAAGTGAAGACTAGGACAAATTAATCAGAACAAAGCGGTTTGGTCCTATCGTATTGTGCTA
>NW_023596545.1:22808120-22873120 GCF_011947565.3 Pollicipes pollicipes | reverse complement strand
CGTCGACGGTCAATGTGTGCGAGCGTAATGGGGAGAAAACTCAAGGTTCAACGTGAAAACGTATATAATGCATAATGCAATTCAAATGTAATGTATCTGATCGGAGGCAAAGCCGACACGCGATACATACAAAAAATCACATGTTCATGCCTGTATTCATTACCGCATGGCTATAGACCGAGCGTGTACGTTTGTAGCTGCAGTGGCGCGCCCTGACACAGTCCGGTCAGTAATGCCTTTGACAAAGCAAGGTCCCTGCAACCACCGAAGCATTGCCATGAACGCTTCAGCAACAAGCTGCACAGTTTTATAGAAGTTGTTTAGAACATTCAAACGCCATCTGTTTGATGGAGGTCCGTACTAATGCAACGTTGCAGTACCGCCACTGTTCCCCGTTTCATGGGAAACAAACTTTTCAAATCGTGAAAAACTGAAGACCGATCGGAGACAGGCCCAGGTCTCACCTACAAGTCGTCACAGCTAGAAGAAATAACTAGAATTGGTGAGGGAAGACAAACGGTCATAGGGGCAGAAGTGAGGGTGCAATATGAATGAAATCTTATGCGCTTCCGTGCTTAAGCCGTAGATTCGCCTTGGCAAACAGAACAGGTAGAGAGGTGAGACCAGCTGTATGACGTTGGTAAACGTATCATCTACCAGCCGTTAAGGGATCTCAGTACTGTATGCAAATCATCGGGCAATATCAACACTGTCCGACCCACGGGCTGTCCGTTCCTGAAACTCAGTTGGTTGGGACGCCGAAGTTTGGATTCAGTCACTCGTGGCTGGGTGGATTTGAGTCGCTTCAGGCGCTCTTAATTTGTTTCTGACTGGGATGGTCTGCAGCCGGTAGTAGCGGTCGCGCTAAAGGTCAGGTTACGTGATAGGGCGAGGACCGTTCTGAGCACTATAGCACGCTAAACTTTCGTCACAAAATTCTGCCGCTGGACCAATATTTCACAGTCGGGTAATATAATCCGGGTGCAATAAGTAATGCTTAGCGTCCGTGCTGATTCCAGAAATTCGCCCATTAAAAGAACTTGGACTACATCGCAATTACCCTTCCGGAAATTCAGCCTTAAATACAACACACACTGGCCTGAACCAGGTCAGATGGGGCAAAGCTAGCTGCATACTAGGCTAACCACTTTGTTTGTTTGTTGTTTGACCATACCAGTCTCATCTGATGCATTCTTATGCACTAGTCGTCACGTCCAGTCCCGTGCTGCGCCGTTCTGTCCCGTCGCGTACGGGACGGGAGGGGACGGGACGGCCTGGTCTTGTCTTGTTCTGCTCTCTGTCCTTTCGTCTGCCCTGCCCTCTGCCATAGGGCCTAACACCCTCTATCCTCTAATGACCCCCGTCAATTACTGTCCTTGTTCTGCCGTGTGCTGCGCATTCTGTCCGGTACTCTGTCTCCTACGCTGTTATCTCTCATGCTGGCAACACCATGCACATGGACTGCGCCCCTGACGGACCTGGTCTCGCCGACCTCAAAACCAGACAAGAACGTACCACACGTAGGCTTCGGAAGTGGTTCGGCGCCAACTCTCTCCAAATTAACGGAACAAAAACTATTTGTTATGCTCGTAGGATAAAAGCAAAATTTAAGAAGTCAGCTGACTTCACGTTTAAGTAAACGGTTCGACCGTACATACCTCAAGTGGCATCAACATTTCCAGCATCATAGCTGACTCCGGTGTGTCAAGGGGTGCCCATGTCTCGAGCGTGGTGAAAAAGAGTAGCATTCTTGTTTCGCTGCACAAATGTTGTCATTACTCTACTTCGGATCTTCTCGAAGTCATTATCCAGGCGTATATATTCCTTCACATCATTTACTGCCTGTGCGTGTGACCTGACACCGTAACAGCCACCATCTGGATGGCTTCCACATACTGATGCTGATACTAATACTGTCCTACCCTTTCCCGTGCTCTGCCTTATACCTTGCCGTATACCCCCTATTATGTGCTCTGTCAATGTTCTTTATTGGCTTTTGCCCTGCTTTTCCCAGTTCAGTCCCTTTATTGCCATAACCTGATCTGTCACGCCCTTCGGCATCACCTTCTGGTCCACTCTTTCCTTCTACCCCCCCCCCCCCCCGCCTCCCTCCTGTCCCCTGCCCTCTCTGCGCACTGCAATGCATTCCGGCCTGCGTCCCGTCCGCTCTCCAATGGGGCAAGGTCGTCTGTTGTGCGGTTTGCCGCTTATGTGCTGTCCTGTCCGGATGCTGTGTAGCACGAACATGTCGTCGATGGTCAGTATTATCTGACGTCCGTGCTGTCCTGTCCGGATACTGTGTAGCACGAACATGTCGTCGATGGCGGTATTATCTGGCGCTGCGTGTCTGGTAAGACAGCGCTGCTTTGTGCTTGTGTAAGGCTGCTGCGGTGGTAACGTAGGAGGCCGTTTTGGACTATTTTATGGAAATGTCCACGGTGGTCAAATATTTCGTGTCGGGACACCGAAGACACCATTTGAATTTGAATTGGCGTTCAAGTACGCATTCTTTGCTCCCAAATAGAGCACGTGTTGACGGTGCGGACCTTGCCAGGCCCCTGACGATGTCAGTAAACACGTCAACGCTCCAGATCAACGCTGCCTGCCTACTATGGCTCAGAACAGACGCGATTCTGCCCACTATGGCTCAGGGCAGGCGCGATCCTGCCCACTGCGGCCTGAACTGCTCACCGTCGCGCTCCGACCGGCGCCGAGCCCCTCCGACGGCGCCCGTCGGCGCGTGCGGCCCGAGCCAGACCAGTGTGGACCGGCTGGTGGCGCGGTCAGCACGCCCGTCGCCCAGCTGCGTGCAGGTAGGTCACGGTGCTGACATTCTCGAGACGCCGCGCCACGCTGCTCACGTGCCGTCACATGTGTACGCTCCGCTTGGGTGACAAAGAAGCTCAGGAACGTTGACACGTACAGCTGCGGGGTCTGGGCGCATTTTTCATCATTTCATCGATACACCGTAGAGTTAATGTTTGCAAGGCAATGCTTCAGTTTGTGAAACAACCATCAGCAGGTGTGCTGTTCATTACTGTTGGATACCTCTCACGAATTCACAAATCGCTGAACGAGAAGTAGTATCACAGGAGTAGCGTTTCAAATCGAGATAAGATCGGTCGCAGTGGCCAGTCAGTATTTTCAGGGATTGCTCTATTGGTGACTGTGTGTTGGGGTGAACGAATTTGGCATAAATCCACACAATATTGCATTACTGAGATATACATAGAAACGCCTTGAGCTCCTGGCTTTCAAGATTTATGAGTTTAGAAGTCTTATGTTGCCAGTCATCAACCTCTAATATACTAGGAGTTGCTGGTTTAACGACGCTGTGCAAATTCATCGGTTATATTATCAACACTGGACGGCTCAGCTGCGTTTATGATCACAGGTAATCATGAGCATCATTTTCAGCAACATCTGGTGAGGTTTATCGCCAATATGAAAGCGGCCAAATAATTCAGGGCCGCCGAAGCTTGAGAAAAAAGCGTTCCCCAAATTTGCATACGCAGCTCGAAAAACTTTTATATGATCGGATCACTTCAGGTTATGAAACTCGAGCTCAACTCAACTTTTTGCCTTAGAGTGCTCGCTCTTCGCATTGCAATTCCTGTTAGGCACGAATAAGAGTACCTTTAGTTCGTAATTTCCAATAATTTTAGCCTAAGGGTTATGGGATTGTGCATGCTTGCACCTTGTATGCATGATTCACATGTGCTTGGCTTACTATGCAAGGGCCTAATGCGCCGTAGCCAAGTCAGCGCCATATATTTCAAGCTATAGATATGGGAACCATCTAATCTGCACCATGACATATGCAGATCATTCTAGTAACCTTTGCTGCAGTAGCACCGGAACGTGTTTTATTGTTATATAGCTCTGAACTCAGGGAGCTAGAATTGCTTTTGAACTAGGGTGGGAGCGAAAAATTCCATCGCAAAAAGGCCGTGCAGGAGTGAGAAATCAATTCACAGTAGATGGAGCTAATGAGCTGGTGACTGATGCTTCAGCAAACAAAGGCATCTATTTCAAGTTGGCATGGACGTATTATCATAAACCTGACAAACTTTTTGGTTAACATATTAGGCCGTTAAAGTGAAACAGAATACATTAAAGCATGACAGTGTTATAAGCATAAATAATTTTTAACACCAAAAGTTTGATGCTGTACTTTGCACTTCACTTCCACAGCACTTTAACACAAAACAAAGCAAAGGGATTGAATAACAAAATCACAGAAAATTCAACAAGCATAAAGCACTCAAACAAAAGAACCTTGGACTCCTACACATCAGAGCATCATGAAGTCAAACACAATATACATACCTTTGGCTTTTGCTAAGATGGGGTCAGGGAAAACAAACATTTTGCCACTGTTTCTTACGAAATACCAATGCTTATTCCACGAAAGTAGCCTAACTTTGCCCAACGTAAAGAGGCCTTACTTCATATCATCCTGTCTAACCTGTTTGTATCACAGCAGCAGCTGTGAGCTACTGATTCTTGCACAATTCCCATTGCCACTTGTCATGCACTTGACCAACTTAACCTAACTTAGAGTAGCCCATATGTTGTACATCATCTCAACTCACCTATCTGTTGACAGCAGCACTTATGATAAAAACATGACATAGCTAATTTTTGGCTGGTTTCAACTTGCATTTTTGTTCAGCTCATTTATGTATGCTTGTTGACATCAGACAAAGTCGACAGCACACAAATCAAAACACTTGAAATCACTTTGAACAACTTACTCTGATTGCCATAGCTAACCTATGTTAAGGGCAATAATGGGTATGCTCCACAAAACAATCTCTCTTCTCCGAAAGTAACGTAACCTTTAGATGACCATGCCAGTATTGCTGTTTGCCTTTTCAGCTACAGCAAAGGCATCTACTTAGGCTTGTTTATTCATATTAATTACAAAGTTTGAGATGTTGGCTTCACAGTTTAAATGGGATGGTCTGACTATTTGCTACATACTAATATTCGACTCATATTCTAATTGCTATGCAGCTTAGAGTTTCCCTGTGTTAAAAATATAGTGCATATACACAGAACAGTCATTTGCCAGCCAGCAAACCATGACAACTATGAAAACAAAACATCTGGTTACAGAATCATGAGAGACCACTTCAAGAAATTTTGGGGCAAGTAATCAAGAGTATGAAACATGGTAAGCCCAATGCATGACTTGTGGCATCATAATTTGTCTGACGACAAAACTCGATCGATTGAAACAGAAAATGGCTAGCTCTGGTCACCATTCATGTGTTGAAAGCAGGTAAGGTAAGCAATTGCTTGAATCACAGGAGGCTTACTGGCTTCCTCCTGCTCCCCCAAGACGAAAAGTCAGTACCTTTTGCATGGTCTGCTGGCAGACAGGGTCATCCCACTCACCCCCCAAATATAAATATCAATCATGCCACCGACCTATGAGATTAAAATGCGAAACAAGTAAGAAGTGTGCATGACAAATATCTCCAGGGGGCTTTCGCCATAAAACACTTCTGTATTACCTGCGTCAGGCCTGTCCCAAAGCTCTGTATGGCAGCATTAGGATTGCCTTGTCAGGTAGCCTAGTGAGTTAGACACTCGAAAGGCTTAGATTTATCATTATTGAGCACCGCCATGAACCAAGACAACGGTTAAACGAGGGTTTCACAGGGTAAAAATGGCGGTAGAAATAAGTTTCGTGCTTCAAGTTGTCTCCTTTATTCCCCGTGAATTGTTCACTCTTGAGTGCATATCAAACATGTTTGGGCGGCTGCCGAATTAATCCAATTTATGTATGAAATACGTGCGAGTTTGCAGTTGGAGAATCTTGCAGAGAAATTGGTTAACATTTTAAGCAACAGATGGTACCTCTAGAGACAGTCCAAAAAAAAGGAAGAATATAGTGTTATCACACTCGTATGATACCACGAAAAATAGAAGAAGTCAGATAATTATAACGATCGATATATATTTGTTACCAGCTGAGTTGACTTAAAATCTGTTAAAATAAGTGCTCAAATGGTGATATCCACCATGTAAATTTAATATGGAGGACATTTCTTGAATCCTTTACTCCTGCATTTTAGGAATTATCGGGGAAAAGAAATACGTGGAGTAAAATTATCTACCAGGTCTTGCTGGTGTTCAAACCAGGCCCTGTTTTTGTGGTGGTGAGACGAAAAATAGCAGATGCGTGAAAACCTTGCATTTGGCACACAGCTGCCGATGGTAATGCATTTTGTAAAGAAGCCAAACTTAATGTGTGCAAGCGGCTTGAGTCACTAGGGTTCTTGGGCTTGGAGGTGCCTGGCGCCCTTGCTCTGTGCATACAAAGACATGATTCAGATGAAGATGAGGCAGGACGTAGGTATAGGTGTCCAGGTTCTGCAGAGCCTCGTTTATGCTTGGTGGTTTCAAGTTAGCTCGGTTTTGGACGACATCTGAAAAACTCAGAAAGGGAAATAGGGGTTTGGCATGTGCGATTAGACAATGTCAGACGGGAGTGAAAAATTCATATAAAATATGGGGAAAAGGAGGGAAAATTTCCTCCTCATAGGGTGTTGCTTTACACCCAAAGTCGGCAATTATAGGACACTATCTGATCTTGCCCGGCATCAATGCTGTGCAGGGTGCTTGCAAGAGCAAACCTCTTGACTGGTTCGTAGTGGCCACAGTCATGAGAATGATGTGCAGCGTTTTATGTAATCAACAAAATGAAAAAGAGAGAAATACTACTCATCATTGTGAGATAATAGAAAATCTAATGTTTTAACAGGCAACTTAAGAAAGCGTTGGAAAGCGCACACTCGCAGTGCACTCAAAGTCATGCAAGTGGTTCTAACCGGTTATAACCGATGTTATCTGGCTCAAACTTGCTTCCCATTGTCAGGACGGGTGTTTTGCCAGTGTTTGTCGGAAGAGGGAGCCCCATGTGCCTGGCAACACTGATCAGCTGAACATAGACCGCTGTCGGAGCCGTCACGCATCTAGGGTTCATGCCGTCGGTTTACGCAGACTGTCGGACTGTCACACGCGAATTTCGGCTCGCACGGCGAGTTAAGAGATTCGGTGTGTTTACAGCCACTGCGAATGGTCAAATGTTTCGCCGTGTCGGCTCCCGCGACAGGGTTTTAGTGGTCCGGTTTGTGTTCATTCATACGGTGATTGATCCGGCGTGTCTGTTCCCGCGGTGATTGATCCGGTGTGTCCGCTCCCACGGTGATTGGTCCAGGGTGTCCGCTCTCACGGTGATTGGTCCAGGGTGTCCGCTGTCACGGTGATTGGTTCTGTGTGTACGCTCCCACGGCGATTGGCCCGGTGTGTCCGCTCCTACGGCGATTGGTCCAGTGTGTCCACTCCCACGGCGATTGATCCGGTGTGTCCGCTACCACGGTGAATGGTCCAGGGTGTTCGCTCTCACGGTGGTTGGTTTGATGTGTCCGCTCCCACGGCTATTGGTCCGGTGTGTTCACTCCCACGGGGATTGGTCCGGTGTGTCCGCTCCCACGGTGATTGGCCCAGTGTATCCGCTGTCACGATGATTGGTTCGGTGTGTCCGCTCCCATGGTGATTGGTTCGGTGTGTCCGCTCCCACGGTGATTGGTACGGAGTGGAGGCGTCCGCGGCAGGTGGACACACCGGTCGAACAGACTAAGTGTGGAGAGACGCGCTTCCGGTGTGACATCTGCTTAGATGGGTAATGTACAACAAACTCCTGATTATTATTCAGAATGTCCGCACCGGGGCGTCAGTTTCAAACGTGAAATCCTGACGTCCCAAAAACAGATCATGCAAGAGCCACAGGGGAAGAAGGCTTTGTATATCTCATGTTGGAAAGAATTCGAGTAGTGACGTTGAATTCCAGCATCAATTAAACGTCGAGGAATATGAATGAAGCGATCTTTGGGGGTCAGATCAGGTCTTCGGACTAGAAGGAATGTAATTAAGTCCCCTGCCTGTATTCAAAGCCGGGTGCCTTTACTACCACTGAGGCTGTGCGGAGCATGTCTGGCACGCCGAGTCATATCCTGATCACAATCCCTCGATGTGCCTGAGTTGTAATGAAATGAGGTCATAAGGGCCAAACTTAGCGCTAAGACCGTAACCCTTAATCTCCACAACTAAGGGCAGTGAGATAACTTAACAAACGGCATTTGCCGTTCCTTGTCAACTTACATCGGGCATGCATTAATGCAACCGTAAGAGTGTCAAATCAAACCGTTAACAGTGAGATCAATTATCTACAAATTTCTTCCTTAGACATAATTATCCTGGCTGGCCTTGGGGGACCGGGCGTCCTGCCAAAAATATGTAGCCTGGTCTCATCGCGGACCTGACAAAATGTTGCAAATTAATAGATGACAGTACTCTATAGCACATTATAGAACAAATCGTTTTATTAGTTGTACGAACGGGAATTTTGCATTGCTTGCAATTTTCAAGTTTCTACCATGTAAGCCACCGAATGTGACAACATTCTCAGAGCTCTGTGAAGGACATATGGAAAACGACTTTTATTTCCGTACGTGCGTAAGACCTCGCAGACCGGACAAGCATATGGTTTAAACATGACGTAACCATTGCCAACGTCAAAGTTTCTTTGACCCAACCACGCAGGTTGACTCGCGGAGGTACAGCAATCCCCATCTCCCTTCCGCCCCCGCGAGTAGTGGCGGAACCGCCATAGCTGGCGAACGACGTTGAGATCATGCACACCTTAAAGCTTTGCTATCTTCAGTTTTTTTAAACAGCAAATTAATATCCCCGGACGCAGTTTTTCAACCAAGACAGATGACCCGAAGGGCTGCTGTTGTTGCGCCCTCTCTTCTGCCGTAATTACATGGACTAGTAATTATCTTATGGGTTATGATAGGTGATCTGCAGGTGATAGCTGTGTCCAATGGGGTCCGTTATGGGCAAACAACATCCAGAATGCTACAGAACAAAAAAAAAATTGACAACCTACCATGTCGTCTGAGTACGGAAGGCACGCGCTAACTTTCTATGTTATCAATTCAAGAGCTTCTTTTTTGCAGACCCAATTATGGACAGAAACTGTCATGATTTGACCTGGTAATGTACACGGTATTCGTCACGTGCATATTCCCGTTCGCGACCACCTATTTAAAGGGAGTGTTCAACATTTCAGGACATTGAGAAGGCAAGCATCCTATATGATGGAAAAGTTCACTTGTAGGTATTGTTTCAAGTCAGCAAAAAACTGTTCTAGTTAACACAATATCACTATGTAGCGAATACTCTTCTCAATCCGTCATCGTGCGCTTGCGTCATGGAACTTCTCTATGCCGTCACAGGCGCTGCCGGACTGGCCGGTGTCAGAATCGTCACTGCAGCTGACGGGCTGGCTCACTTGTGCTTCTACTCGCCGCATGGTAGTTTGTTAATTTATGCGTGCGTGATAAACTCGACGATCGTTTGGCGCGCGTTTTATCCCTTTCTTCTGGCTGTTTGGTTTATTTTTCCCTGCTAATATGTTGTTTACCTGTATTTGCATTCTCTGCTCCGGCGCCGTTATTAAATTTTCGCTTCCCAGCCTCATTTCCGTCATCATTTATGGATCTGCACACATACTTGCATTGTATTCCGCAAAACGCGAATGGTGTTCAAAACATGCATTTGACGCATTAAGCTGCTTGAAAACCAGCTGCTGACCATTCCCAGTTGAAAACCAGCTGGAAATGATCTGAAACATGGCTATGCCAGTTTCATCGGAACTGAGAACCGTTTATTGGCGTTGTATTGTTGCTACAGCCGGCTGCCAGGGTGGCTGCGAGAGAGAGAGAGAGAGAGAGAGAGAGAGAGGAGAGAGAGAGAGAGAGAGAGAGAGAGAGAGAGAGAGAGAGAGAGAGAGAGAGAGAGAGAGAGAGAGAGAGAGAGAGAGAGAGAGGAGAGAGAGAGACACTAGAGAGAGAGAGAGAGAGAGAGAGAGAGAGAGAGAGAGAGAGAGAGAGAGAGAGAGAGAGAGAGAGTTGATATGCAGAGGTAGTGAGCACGCCGCTCGAGCCGGAGGCCCCTCTCAGATGCGTTATCGCGGCGCGGAAATCTGGCCTCCGCTCCGTTGGTGTTTGCTCCAGTGGCCTCTCGTCCTCTGAACAGGGGGGGTGGGCCGTGCTCGGCGCGCCCCGGTTTGTCTGCCGGAATGGCACGTCCGACGGTCGGAATGTTGCCCATGTGGACCATTCAGCTCCGCTCTGCACTGCGTGTGCTAAAGCAACAAATTATCTGTCACTTCCGGAGCATTGGGACTTATGAACTACTTGTCCAGTAAATAAACACTTGGCAGTAAATGTCTCCCAATCGGAAGTGATCCTCTGAGGTATAATATGTCATTCATCGCTCGGAGCAAAGATATAGCCTCTCATAATTGGGGAAGTGTATCACGTCCGTTTAAGTGCGAAAACGGGTAAATTCCTGGAAATGTTTTCCTCCTGCTTTCACTGATAGCTGTATTCTTCTTCTCGGGGTTTTAGCAAAAAAGTTGCGTCTTGATACAAACCTCTCCTTTGCGAGTTTGATCCTGCAAATTCCAAAAACAACTTAGCTCTGCTCGGCACTGGACAACACGAAATAGGCCTCGGTTAAAAGTGGTGAGAAGCGTCAGGGATCCTCATTGGAAAGGTTAAGGAAGGCAATTTTCGTGATCAAGGATGATGTACAATGCGTTTGAAATGGAGGGCAATTAATTACTCTTTGCATCCCAGCAAGAAGCTTTTACGTCCTTTGTGCCCTATAACGGAAACAAAGCTTACCAGAAGTCTCAAAACACCATTGTTCTGTCAGCAGCCGCTGGTTCACAGTTGACATAAGATTAGTTGACGATAGTTCACGCACGAAATGTTTCCATAAATTTATGCAATAACATTTCTCGCTTAATTATGTTGTGTCGGAAACGAACACTGAAAGCGACAGCAGCCATAGCTGGAGTCGTGTTGGTTCACGCGGCGGGAGATTCGGTATTCTGTTGTGTTCGTTCTCACGGCGAGGGGTCCAGTGTTCCGGCGTGTCCGTTCTCACGGCGTGGGGTCCAGTGTTCCGGCGTGTCCGTTCTCACAGCGAGGGGTCCAGTGTTCCGGCGTGTCCGGTCTCACGGTGACGGGTCCAGTGTTCCGGCGTGTCCGTTCTCACGGCGAGGGGTCCAGTGTTCCGGCGTGTCCGTTCTCACGGCGAGGGGTCCAGTGTTCCGGCGTGTCCGTTCTCACGGCGAGGGGTCCAGTGTTCCGGCGTGCCCGTTCTCACGGCGAGGGGTCCAGTGTTCCGGCTTGTCCGTTCTCACGGCGAGGGGTCCAGTGTTCCGGCGTGTCCGTTCTCACGGCGAGGGGTTCAGTGCTCTGGCGTGTCCGTTCTCACGGCGAGAGGTCCAGTGTTCCGGCGTGTCCGCCCTCACGGCAAGGGAGCCAGTGGTCCGGTGTGTCCGTTCTCACGGCTGGGAGTTTGATGGCCGATGAGTCTGCTCTCAGGGCTAGGAGTTCAGTGGTCCGGTGAGTCCGTTTTCACGGCTAGGAGTTCGCTGATCCGGCGAGTTCTTTCTTACCGCTAGGAATTCAGTGGTCCGATGAGTCTGCCCTCACGGCTAGGTGTTTGGTGGTCGGATTAGTCCGTTCTCACAACTAGGAGTTCGGTTGTCCGGTGAGTCCGTTTTCACTGCTAGAAGTTTATTGGTGTTGTGTGGTGTGTCCGCACTGACGGTGAGTTGTCTCACTGGACCGGCAGGTTGCGAAAAAGGCTTGTTTGATTTGGTCCCTACTTTTGTATATATGATTGTTATTTAGGATGTTGTATACAGCGTGTTCATACCGAAAAGATCATAGGAATATTATAATAAGAAGATAAAGAGGCACTGATATCGGCAGCACCATGCACGTGTGCTCGACTACAGCCGCCAAGGTGTGATTTGTGCCGGTCCTGATGCAGCGTTCGAGTCATGCAGTCTAGACCGATCATACCTCATACTGGTGTATAATTTCTTCATTATTGATATCCCTTGCGCCTCGCAGAGACAACCAGTACCGCTTCGTCGTCTTTGGGGCTTTATGACACACCCATTACTTTGGCTATATGGCGCCAATACTGCTTCGGTGTCAGCAGCCGGTACAGCGCTATCGAAATATTTTATGTCTGCATACCGCACATTCCACCGTAACGATTCTTGTAGTCAACGATTGAACGCAATGGAAATTCCAAATAAGATCATACCGAAAAATAACACAAAACAGACCACCCTCAAATATGCAACGCACGATGACCAAGATATAAGATCTCGTAAACTAGGTCCACTAATAATGAAAAGCGTCTTGCGTCTCGATAACTGCCAGGGCCATTTGAGACGGGTGCCTTTATTAGGTATCATGTGGGATGCGGCGGTGGTGCGGCCGGGACCCGAACCAAGGACCGACGGGTCCACAGCCGAGTGACGTAACCCCTATACCACCCAGCCGAGTGCCATATCCCCTTTACCACCCAGCCGAGTGCCGTACGCCCTATATCACCCAGCCGAGTGTCGTAACCCCTATACCACCCAGCCGAGTGTCGTAACCCCTATACCACCCAGCCGAGTGCCGTACCCCCTATACCACCCAGCCGAGTGTCGTACCCCCTATACCACCCAGCCGAGTGTCGTACCCCCTATACCACCCAGCCGAGTGCCGTACCCCCTATGCCACCCAGCCGAGTGCCGCAACCCTATACCACCCAGCCGAGTGCCGTACCCCCTATACCACCCAACCGAGTGTCGTAACCCCTATACCACCCAGTCGAGTGCCGTACCCTCTATACCACCCAGCCGAGTGCCGTACCCCCTATACCACCCAGCCGAGTGCCGTACCCCTTTACCACCCAGCCGAGTACTGTAACCCCTATACCACCCAACCCAGTGTCGTAACCCCTTTACCACCACCACCCCTAAGTTACGTTGATGTAAACAAGAAAGACATTGAGCTTCTGGTCCTCGCCATCATGACCTCATGCATTGAGAATCACCTAGCTGGAGACGACCTCTATTACACTAGCGACAGAAGCATACTTCGCGTGGTGAGTAAGGGGGGTGGGGGGACTGAATCACGAAAGATTATGGAATTTTTCAAACTCGCCAACTAACGTCCTCGACGACGGATCTTGCCCATTTTTCTCTCAAACTGGGCGGGGGAAGATTGGGCTCCAAGTTAGGGGCTTAGACCCCCCAAACTGAACTGAAAACTACACTCCTGACTAGTGGCATCAGTTCAACGCCGCCATCAAACAACCGTTGAAGTATCTTATTGATATTTTTCAAAGTATATACCAGTGATCGTGCATTGACGTCCCTTACCCAGTAACTTATCGTCGATTATTTTCAATATAAGCTCACCCAGACACTCGGGTAGATTATTCTCAACATAAGAACTCATGATAAAGGGCGTAAACTCCGAGGCTTACCAGCGAGGGGGCGCTTGGCTAACTGATCGTCGACTCTCCTTGACGCTCCTAGTCGACACTATTCGCCTCTAAACCCCATGGTAGCCATTCTTGGATGCCCCAGTATCCCCTGTTAATTGCTCGAGACCCCATTTGTCCTAGATGGCCTTAGCCGTTTCGACGACCTCGTTGACCCCGTAAGTGCCGTTGGCCCAGTGCTCCAGTGTCCCGAGGAGCACCCGAGGGCGCCAGTGTCCCAGGGTCTCCAGCTGGGCCGTGGGGGCGGGGGAGGACGCCAGTGTACCTGGATCTCGAGCTGGGCCCGGGGGGCGCTGGTGTCGCCAGCGTCTCGAGCCGGACCGGAGGGTGACGTCGGGGCCTCCAGCATCTCGAGCTGGTCCCGGGGGTGCCGGCGTCCCGGCGCCTCCAGCTGGACCGGCTCCCTGTCGTTCTGCGCCAGCCGGTCGATGTGTCGGCGCCCGGCGGCCGTGACGGCGGGCCCGCCCCAGTCCGGCCCGTTAACCGCCCGGTTACCCGCCTTCCCGTCTGATTTGTCGTCGGCGTCGGCGCTGCGTCGGAGGCGGTCGGCCGGGCGCCCCGACCGGCCGACCACCCGTCCGCACCCTGGTGAGTGGCCAGTGGCCGCCTGGCGCCCCGACCGGCCGACCACCCGTCCGCACCCCGGTGAAAGTGTCCAGCGGCCGCCTGGCGCCTCGACCGGCCGACCACCCGTCCGCACCCCGGTGAGAGTGTCCAGCGGCCGCCTGGCGCCCCGACCGGCTGACCACCCGTCCGCACCCCGGTGAGAGTGTCCAGCGGACGCCGGGCGCCTCGACCGGCCGACCACCCGTCCGCACCCCGGTGAGAGTGTCCAGCGGCCGCCTGGCGCCTCGACCGGCCGACCACCCGTCCGCACCCCGGTGAGGGTGTCCAGCGGCCGCCTGGCGCCTCGACCGGCCGACCACCCGTCCGCACCCTGGTGAGTGTCCAGCGGCCGCTTGGCGCCTCGACCGGCCGACCACCCGTCCGCACCCCGGTGAGAGTGTCCAGCGGACGCCTGGCGCCTCGACCGGCTGACCTCCCGTCCGCACCCCGGTGAGAGTGTCCAGCGGCCGCCTGGCGCCTCGACCGGCCGACCACCCGTCCGCACCCCGGTGAGAGTGTCCAGCGGCCGCCTGGCGCCTCGACCGGCCGACCACCCGTCCGCACCCCGGTGAGAGTGTCCAGCGGACGCCTGGCGTCTCGACCGGCTGACCACCCGTCCGCACCCTGGTGAGAGTGTCCAGCGGCCACCGGCAGCGCGGCCACCGCCTCATCTGTTGCGTTGTCGGCCCTGTCTGCGGCCGCCGCAAACAGTCGGAAGTTCAGGGTGGGCCAGAGACGGCTCCAGGTCAGCGATGACTACAGGCAGCCAAGGACGGGTCAGAGACGACTACAGGCAGCCAAAGATGGGTCAGTGACGACTCCAGGCGGCCGAGGATGGGTCAGAGACTACTACAGGCAGCCGAGGATAGGTCAGAGACGACTGCAGGCAGCCGAGGATAGGTCAAAAACGGCTACAGATGGAAAAGGACGGGCCGAAGAAGTTTCACGGATTAGAGTATCCTAACATTTCATTACTGTAAATAATCCTGCATCTGGCTGGCTCGTCACTGGTTGCCACTGACGACGCTGTGTTCAACCGATGTCTCTCCAAGAAGGAGAACGTAATTAATTACCATGGCGAATAAGCCAAGTTCGGCAAAAGCTGGAACGCGTCAGGGAATGTAAAATAAACGCAATGCCTTGCCCACATATGCCACATAGACTGGACCACGTACATCGAGTGTTTCACTCGGGACGAAATCTGCACCTGACGTCTGGTTAATGCGGTATGCGGGGTTGATCGGCCCTTGACGCTGCATGACAGTGCAGTGATACAGTTGAACTCTAAGCTGAACCAACATCAGACGCATAACAATATACGTAACTAGTAAATGGAACCATAACGTGGAAGAACTGAAACTGCTGCATGCATTTACACACGTTTACACAGTTGCGTATGCTGCGGATATGTACGGGTGCTTAAGCTCACTGCGACTTGTGGGAGATGTCAGGAAAACATTGATTCACACTGGAGCATATATAATTGCGTTTAGAGATCATTTGTCATGACTTCTGAGAGTATTTATGCTTTGCATGCGCGTTGTTTCCCAGTGAATATTGCTTAGCAACTCGCATTGTTAAAGCTAACTACCCAGCTTGGTCAATATAAATCCAGATACGAAATATCCCGGGTGTAAAACCTTTAATGTTACCAAAATATCCAGATAACTGAAAGTGGAATCATATCAATATAATGCTTCGACCTCTTGCAATTTGCCACACAATGAGCCATCTTGGCTGACCTGAATGTTGTTACGAAACATACAAGGCGCGATGAACCAAGTCACTTGCCTGATGTGTAAGTTTTGTATGCACAGCCGACCCCACAAAATACTGCTCGAAGCGACGCTAATGTGCTTGTCATGAGACAGACTCGCCGACCGGGTTTAAGAAATGGCCAGCTGCTGATGAGAAACAGTCCATTACCAGTAAAACTTTTGCATCCTGTTGTATCCAGTGGCGGCCATTCATCGCGTCACTGACGGGGAGTTATACCCCTGGTGGCCAACTTTGTTGTGCAGCTTTGTGATGCGAATTACCTTAGCTACAGAGGCAGCGTCGTCCCGTTCTGTTTATTAAAGGGCCCCAGGGCATGCTGCAGAGCGTTATTTCCCCCGTGGCATGCACCGCGTGTATTAGGAGTGACGTTGGTGCGCCAGTTATGCCGCCGTGATAACGCCGCGCCAGTTATGTCGCCGGACGTACCGTGATTTGGTGTCATGCACCGGCACCAGACCCGTGATCTGCGGCGCCCGGGGGCAGTATTTCATTTAAAACCTTAACAGCAGAGGCTGGGCGGTGTATCTCCTCTACACTCATTGTGTGGCTAGGATATTGTCTGGCTTTGGATCTAGTAAGGCTTAGAAATTCCGATCGACGATGTTAGTGCATTTGGGGTAGTTAGCGCTATTAATAGTAATGATTGCGGTATTACGTCTCACCGACTGCCAGGACCATTTCGAAACGGATGCCTTTATTAGGTATCTGGGATGCGTTGGTAACGTGGCCGGGACCCGAACCCAACACTGGTAGGTCTAGAGCCGAATTCCCCAACCACTTCACCACCCCCGCCCCAAGTGACGTTCGTCCCTCAGTTCCGACGTTGGTTAGTTTACGCTTTCTGCCGACTCAATCACCAAAAGACGTGCAGCAGCCAGTCAGCAGTCATGCAAAACGAGGCATGTCGTCTCTCCAATGCTGGCGCCACATTGTGGCAAAAGAATTAAAGAGACACAAATTTTCCGGGATAATTTGCCGCAGAGTAGTATGATGCGGACATTGAATGATGTCGCATTTTGGTGGAGTCATGTCTTGCGTATGGTGGTCCGTCAGAGCCTCTCCACCTTGATGCACGCTTGTGCCATTTTCCCATTGCAATCTCCGTTTCCCTGTTGGGAATAAAATCGGTCTCGTCTCATTGTCAGTCTCTGGTCTCAAACATCTTTTTTTGCGATTTATACAATTTATACGTTTCCCATGTTAAGCGAATGGTGGGTCAGTTATTGATATGTTATCACCGCTATCCCAAGTCGTACGCAGCCTACACAAACTGCTCAAACTCAAGTATTCCGGTGCTCTTAAAATGTCATTGCATGACCATTGACAAATTGTGGTACTTAACGTCGAAAATATCTAAGTAGAGCGATCGGTGATTATAATGCTAACAATGCCGTCGAGCGGGTGGCCAAATGCCTAGTCCTGGCCGGGCCGCTGAAGCTACAAAGCTTAGGCGCGGGTGCCCAAATGCCCGGTCCTGACCGGGCCGCTGAAGCTACAAAGCTTAAGCTAAGACGCTTTGGGCCTGTTGCATCGATGTGATGTGAGTAATTTGTTATGCTGCGTGGTAGCAGCCTAATTTCTCGCACGCTGCTCGCCCAAATTGACCTTATTAACCACAAATTGACCTTATAAGCCAGTGTCCAGTGCCATTCGTATGTGTCCAGTCATGCAAGCAATACTGGACACAATTTGCCACCAGATATGAAGTGTTCGGAACGTTCGACGAGCGGGTGCTCGACGAGCGGGTGCATGGTTTGTCGTCAGGGCTGTCAAAACAGCCGAAGCATTTGACTCAGGATGCGTTTCTGTTTCAGTCTCACGTATCTTTTCGTCATTTCAAGTTTGCGGTATGATATTATTTGTCCCGTGGAACCAAATGCACCAACGTAATATGACGATTGGTGCGTGATGAAACAAAAACATGCTTCTAGGTCTAAGTTTACCGGCTATTTTGAGGGGCCTGGCAAAAAAAAAAACGTTGCGTTTTGTCCCTGGGTATCATTGTTTCCGTGCAATTCAGAACCAGATTCCTGTGGAATGCGGTGGGACCAATTTAGGTACCAGTCAAACTCACGCCAGCGTTTTATTCAATCTTTTTTTAAATTTGATCCGAACCCTTTGGATGGATTTCTGGGATCAGCGCTCACACTAAGCAGTACTTGCTATGTGGGTCCTGTCCCCCACAATCCGATCGCGCAATTCCAGGCAACGGCAGAATTTAGTGGCGAAAGCTTAACGTGCCGCAATGCCCGGCACGGTCCGTCCCGCCCTCTGACGTCGACTGACCTTTAGCGCGACAGCTGTCAGCGGCCCTCAGTTTACACCTGCTAAGGGCAAATAGCGAGTGCCCTAAAGCGACTCGAACACACCCTGCCATCGGCGGATGGATCGGAATGCCGGCGCTCTAACCAACTGAGCCACCGGGACGGAATTCGCTGCCCCCGACAGACGGACAATCACTATGTTAGATTCGACTAGGGGTATTACTACGAATACTGTGATAAGAATTTCGTAGAATCATGTTCATGAGCTTTGAGAAGGGTCGCGATTGTGAACTTGACGATGCATTCAGCTTTCCGAATTGAGCAACTGCATCATTTAGCCTTTTTAGCTCACATACTAAAGTGAATAGCAAAATACCAGCAGACATTGAAAAAATTGGACGTTGAGAGTAACAATAAAGAAATGCTCATCCATTTCTGTGAGGCATCCATGCTTCTTCTTTAGCTTCTTAGCTTTAAGTTTGTTGCTGGTAGAATGATACTTCAGCCGACACGGAAACCGCCATAACCCCAGCTATATAACCAATTGGCCGGAGAGTCTCGTGTGCCACAAGCGCCTGTCATGCTACATGAAACAATATAAATGATACATTTCGTTGGAAAGTGAGCCCATGCGACTGGCTCCAGCTGTTGAGATATTGAAGCAGATTTGCATAATGAAGCCTGCGATCACACGGCCGGTGGCTGGAAACAGCACCTGTTCGCAGCGGCCGCGTGGAGCGAAAGCACCCATTCTGTGTCCGAGACGAGGCGTCCTGCGCTAGCGCCTCATTTCGCCGTCAGAGTTGCCGCTGGCAGCGGTCTTGTCGTGGTCTTCCTTTCAGCGCAAACGCCCACTTGTTTGGCTACACTAAGACATGATATGATAACGCGGTCATCATAGCAACATGGTGCCCACGTCTGTGGACGTCGAGGTAATGCAGGCAAAAACGAGGAAACGCTAAACGAGGCGCATATCCTGAAGATGTGAGCTAGGAGCTTTTTGCACTAATGAAATTGAGCCATTTTCATTAAACTGAAACGGATTATGCAACATTCGAAGACACGATGGAAGTCCCATACGCCAAAAGTTTTACTAAAAATTGGTGTATGAAACCACGATAAAGCCGCACAATTGGGATTAGATGATCAGCACACGTGCCGTATCACTTATTTTCTTGAAGAATTTGTTGACAGCCGGAGGCACCGCTCAACCGATCAATTATAAAGTAATAGACAGAATGAACACTGAAGCAACAACGAAATCGACGCAAACTATTTGCAGCTCACGAACGCAACTGCAACAATACACCCCCTGTCATGGCGAAAACTCGAACATTCCCTTGCAAAGGACTTGTCCAACAAGACCAGTCGTCTCAGGCGAACAGGTAAGATGATGCGGCGCACGTTCCTCTTTTTTTTGAAGCATTTCTATAAGTGGTGAGTTTTTTGTCTATTTTTTGTTGTCATTGCATTGCATGTATGTGCATATGTTATATGCATGCATATATATATATATATATATATATATATATATATATATATATGTATGTATGTCTACAAAGCTGGGACCCGGCGGAGAACGCATAACCAAACGAGCACCACGAAGTGGTGCTTTCTTTATTTCATTCATGTAGTCCATTGTGTTCCTGTCAAAAGCAAAGCTAATCACGACAATGCCCTGGTCGTTCCAGCTTTCTTGGGGTAGTTTGTTTGGGATGTTTCACGAGTTTGTGAATTTTTGTGGGTGAAGAGACTACTTTTTGAAATCGGGACATTCGGACCGTTGCGGGAAAAATAGGACTATCAACAAAACTTATGTGGTGGACGCGATGCTGTTCAGTTATGCAATTTTGTATGGGAATTAGAGTCGAAGGAAGCAAGGCACGAAGGTATAAATGTTTTCGATGTTCGGTATCTGTTGGGGCTCGAAACCTTGTGAGCGATTAATGTTCCACGCATTCTGCGACCAGTGCAACAAGCAAAATAAAAAATAAAGCACAATACAACAGCTTTTCAATACTTTTCCCTGCAAAAATCGCCGAAAACAAAGTTACCTCCGGTGGTGGCAAAGCTCCGCTTTGTGAGCGTTCATCTGACGACCATGTGCAAAAGATCGGCTGGTTTGAGCCTGGCCCTCGGCTAAAAACTTCGTCGTGTCCTAGATTATCAGCGTAATCGCGTCGCTGAGCCCCAACAAACGACTGCAGCATCGCTGAGAGATCAGGGCCGA
Source organism: Pollicipes pollicipes (assembly GCF_011947565.3). NCBI lineage: Eukaryota > Metazoa > Arthropoda > Thecostraca > Pollicipedomorpha > Pollicipedidae > Pollicipes > Pollicipes pollicipes. The sequence continues at coordinate 22,852,792 of NW_023596545.1, read as the reverse complement.
ACACTCAGCCCGACGCCACGCCTACCCCGGCCGCCGCCGTGGTGACATGGGGCGCGTTCCCGTGTTCGTGGTGTTTCGGGGCGCGCCGTCCCCCTCTCCCCGCCCGGACCTCGCCCCAGGCCCGAGACGGGGCGAGACGCTTTGCCCCCACAGCCGCGCACTGCCGAGTTAGCCGTCACCGCTATAATTGGACTCCGCAAACTCGAGCGGCTCGTTTGCGAGCCGCGAAGTTTGTTCGTCGGTTTCCACGAGAGCAATAATCCATCTGTATGGATCTTGGACGGTCATTGATCTTCACATCCGCTGCGGTGACATGAAAGAGTCCGCTGCAGACCGCCTTGGAGTCGTGCGCAATAAGGTAATGTAGGCGGCTTTCAGTGATGATTGAGCCTGTTCTTCGGTTATTTTTGCATTGCACAATGCATGCCAGTGCATGAAATGATGAGCTTCAGAACAGGTGCAAGAATTTTCAGACCGGTCTCCAGTGTGCGTGCATGCGTGCGTGCATGCGTGGGTGCGTGTGTGTATGTGTTTTTCGCGATCGAAAGAACGCACTCTCTTTTAGGTGGCTCAATGAGATGCATTGCATCTTCAGATGTTTACAACGTTTCGCTTGACAAAGGACATAATCAAGCTATTACACTGGGCACAATATTCTAATAATGGTTTGATCTACGTAGTAATCAGTAAGTCACAATAACACATAAATTCGGTAAAGGTTGACCTCAGGGAACAATTGCCCATGAACTGAGCACGGTGGCTCGGAGAAAAAGGCTCCGGAAACACGTTCATGATTCCTGTCGCAACCCTCAGCAGTGAAAATCATTGCGATTTTGGTAGCAGGCGGTGAACCGTTAAACAAGCAGAGTGTGCGCTTTGCTTGACCTGCCGGTTGATCAAGGGGTTTTTGTCGCAGATGCATACTGCTTCCAGAACTTAAAGCTTCCGTCTGTTAGAACAATGGGCAAGAATTGTAGTGTTATTAGTCATGAGCTATCCGCTAAGCTTGCTGTTGTGGACCTCCTTGAGATGGCGATTAGAGCCTCCACCGGGGGCCCTAATACCGGAGCCATAAAGGAGCCAGTCTGGTCATGAAAAATATCATTCCAAGACCCGCCGGGGCCAAAAATTACCAATGCAATGTGACAGCCTCGCTGCAATGCCGATGACTGTGCGCACATTGCATCGCACATTGCGTTAACTGCAAAATTTCCCTGTGATCAAACTTTTCCTAATTTAGGTCTTATTGGGATCCACTGGACATTATGTAGATTAAACCATTATAAAGTGCAATTTGAAGATTGTGCTTCGTGTAGCAGCAGGCTTGCTTGTGAAGCCATTCGTCGGACGAAGCGTTGCAAGCATTTGCATATTAAATGCATCTGAGCCGCGAAAGGGCTTGTTCGTTACATCACGAATTGCAAAGAAAAGGGCATCGCACACGAATATCCCGTCATTTACAATAATATTGGCAGATCACGACGCAAATGAGGTTGTACGGCACAAGTCCGCTGCGATTTAGGGTAAAATAAAGCCAGCAGGTCTATTCGTATAGTTATGCACATCATATACACTGGAGATGCACGGAAATGTTGCGGCAGACGTGCACGTATGTTTTTTGAAAATTAGTTACAACATTGGTGTACTACGTGCGGTTTCTTCCGCACGTGCTACCGGCGTATTTTGATAACTAGAACACACGCATCGGGGCAGATTTCAGAACAATAAGATTCGCCGCAGGCGGCTCCAGTCATTTCCTTTGGAGGCTGTTTAGGTTGGATGTACGGTATACATGCATAGTATCTATGCATAAAATGCAGTTGGATAATTCAGTTGCACAACCTCACGCATGCACACAGCCCCATCATATGTACTTGAGAGGAATGCACCCAGGTAATCAAATATTAAAGAGGGACCAAATGATTTGCTGACGAATGACAGTGACGCTAATGACGTGACCTTCCATTGCTAACCTGGATCCGCCTTGTGCAGCATATCAGCCCTATTTCCGCTTGTGGTCTACATGGACTGCCTGCGGGTTTCAGTCAGCGTTTAATTCCTGGTTGAGCAAAGTTCTCGGAACTTGCTGATGTTTGAAATACTAGATTGTGCAATTTTATTCATGTTTAAGTACGATTAACAGCCAAATGATTGTTTTTGGAGGGTACGTTTTGAGATCTCTTAAAAAAACTACATTTTGTATGCGACAGATCCGTTAAGACAATCGAGAGTCCCATCCTTGGGGCATTTTTCAAAAGCATACTCTTGTGAAACTTTAGGACCACTTACGTCTAATAATAGCACTGGGTGGTGCCGCTTCATGACTGCCAAGACAGAACAAGAAAGTTCATTTTAATTATTTCGAGTCCAGTTTATGCTGTCAACGCTCTGTTACAGCGCAACGGACAAAAGAGTCCTCAAGGCCTCCGGGAAAGAGACCTGTGACGTTCTGCCCCGCAGGACAACGCAAACCTCACAGCCTCAGGGAGCATGGCTTAACCCGATATATTACCTAAAACTGTTTCATTTGTGATCTCTACAAGCTACATTCAACCATGTATAACGCAGTGCATGCAATTAGCATAATTTCGTGTCAGGTCTTACAAGCGCCCAGGTGGCCGGTTGAACACCATTCGCTTGGGTGGGTGGGGTTCAATTTAACCCCCTTAGATCGTAAAAACTAAAAAAGCTAGAGGCACACAATTTACGGGGTAGATTGCCCGGCGTGGGAACGCACTTGTGTCAGATTTTGAGGTTCCTAGGTCATCGTCTTCGGGTAAAATAAGGTTGAGCCATGTCAAACTCCGGATTGACGTCCAAAGTGCCCATATATCCCCTCATCAAACCACCGTGAGCCTGCACACCCGTTCTGAGCAAGAGTTCACTGATGCTCACTTTAGGCAAGAAGGTCATTGGGACCAAAAGCCTACGGGGTTGTTTTGGTTTCAGATTTTCCTTTAGATAAGATACACGTCATGGATCACGCTAGGCGGTATGTTCTTTAAAAAAAACTCAGGTTGATCCGGGTCATTTTAGGTCAATACCTTTTCTGACCTCTAAGAATTGTATGGAAGGTGTCTGTTGCGGTCCTTGTTATAAAGGTATTCGAAAAAAGTACCAGAGGCTACCTATCCTATATAGCAAGGTCTCCAGAAAAGAGCATGTGTTCTACCTTGGTTTGATTTCCAAGTCTGACGCAAGATCACTGAAATTTGTCTTAATCCTAAATCCAGTTGTTCAATCGTATAGGAAATTATTTCAGAGATGCGTGGCTCCGTTGAACACTCAGGTGGGACATTGAACTGAACGATCCCCTAAAAACTGTTTTCGCTGACAGCCACGGCCTGATTTTGATCTGCCATAGGCCAGTGACCTTAAAGGCACATCATTTGCCTTTCCAAATATGGATCCACTATTCATTTGCTTACAGCCAAGCAAAATTTGATGTTGCTGCGCCGGGGCTTTGCGGACTTATTTGAAGAAAAAAAATTATGGGGGGAAATTTTACCCCGAGCGCGTAGTGACGTGGTCAGGCATCACAACGCTACCGGCCGTCATTCATCTTCGGTGACGCGTGCACAGGTGTTGCAGAGGAATGCATCGTGGACAGCTCACCATACTAAACCTCCAATAATATTTTGGATTCGGGTGTTGCAAGGCTGCTGTCGTCCCCTTGCCGCCATGGGAGGAGCGTTTCTAAATGTTGTTACAGCAGTGTGACCAATACGGCAAGCTGACTATGGAGGTTTCGTTGTATCGGAATCATGTGCGGATGAATTGTACAAAATTGATTCACGACTACGTCATTAAATTCGCTCTATCCTTGATGAATTCATCTCAGACCCACTTGATGTCATCATCTTAAAAAACTGCTAATTTCACGTAATTAGAAATAAACAAATAATTTGCTAGTCATGTTGTAACTTGCTAGTAATTTACTAGCCACACCCGACGACCAGACTTGCACTTTATTCTACTTCATATTGCACTTTACGTTCGACCCCGACTCCAAATTTAACTCCAACTTTGATTCACAGTCCACGAGGCTCTTTCCTAGTTTCGATCCTTAGAAGCTGAGGAGGGTGTAAGGGTAACTCCCATTTTCAGTGATGGCCACGTGGCTCAATTCAGGAATCAACTTATGCTCAGTGTGTTGTGGCGAAAATGGCTTGGGAGATACACTGATCAATGAAGCCCATAAAGCACTGCACAGTTTTGCAACATTCGTTGGTTTTAACAGCGATATGTGTAATATTTTGTTTGACACACAGTAAAACATGTAAAACAAATAGGACAACCCCGATGCTAAACCACGCAAATGTGCAAAGGAATCGATCCCACCTTGGCTCTTTAGCCGATTCCTGGTCTACTCTGACCAACTCGAAGTCAGGCACAAGCCGGCTGATGACGCCATCTATTAAAATATCTGCTCGTCTGACGTAATAACGTCATCACGGTGCTGGCCTGCAGGGGTGGCCGGTCCTGAGCGAGGTGCCCAGGCCGCCCGCGCGCGCCACACGACGCTTCGCCGCGGCGCTGTATCGGCCGCCAGCCGGCCGTGCGCATCAATCACATATTGCTAATCATCCGGCGCTGCTGGCACTGGCACACGCAGGGGAGTTGTGCCAGCGCGTCGTCGGGTTCAGAGGAAGAACAAGGGAGAATATGGGGACAGGTACGCGGCGGTTGTTCTTGTGAGGCAGGCGGGAATCCATGTCACAAAAGATGGACTTGCACCAAGGTTTTCAATTATTTTTTTCCCCGAGAACGGGGTGGAAATTGTCACGCCTAAAGATAATATTTTTCGCTTGGTGATATTGCATCAATCATCAAATATGATGAAGCAAGGCGTCTTACAAGTATTGGTGTAATTTTTATGACGGTTTGCTTACGTCATCGTATCTTGCACAACGTTGACCGGGAGCCAATTGACGGCCGTTGGATCTGGAAACCGTGCTCAAGAGCGCCATTTATGGACGCAAGAGCATAGTTTTGTAGTTCCTTATCCCTTCGAGAGGTAACTTTTGATTCCCAATACATGCCTAAAAGAGGAAACACTACCATTCCATTTTTTTCTGCTCAGATACTGGCTCTATGGCTGCGATTTTAGTTGACGATGTAGGTTGCGTTCCCTCTCGTGATTATTTATACACCGTACAGGTTATCGAGCATCGCTGTGTCATAAACCTGCCATAGAACTCATTCTGAAACCAAACTACGCAAAAAAAAGCTGCGTGAAAGAGGGACCTGCGGCTGGAATAAGTATATAATCCGAGTTTAAAGAAGTCCCGAGCATCTATACAAGGAGCAGTACAGTTTTAATTTTTGTCACCGACGCAATTTCTGCAGACAAAATTGGCACCATCAACGTAACTCGACACCATATGATCTAGATGACAACGAAATCCACGCCCAGTAGCGCGGATTTTATCAGGAATCGGCGTAGCACCGGCAGCCATTTCAACACCGCAAGTTTCAAATATCATGCACCCAACCGGGACAATCATTTATACGATGTCATTCAACTAATTTTAGGATAACCGCTGCTGCTGGGAATTCAGATACACCGGCGCCAGGCTATTGGATGGCTAAACCACACCACGTAGTCTTTTTCACCTTCGGAACTGCCCAGCCCTACAGTAGGTAGGTTTGAAGAGGGGCAAGGCTGCGAACCGCTCCAAATGATATTCAATATGGCTATTTCAGCTCAAAACCTCTTACAATTGTAGAGCACTCCCTTTAAGGGCAATAGCATGGGCTCCTCCGTGCCCCTACCCATAAAAGTGGCAAAAGGGTCGTTAAGTTATAGATATGGGCTCTGGTGATCAAATGGGTCGTTAACCAGCCGGGAGTCATCAGCAACCAAGCGGACACTTCGATGGCGAGAGACGCCCAAGAGCGATCAAAAGTTCTCCTTCGTGACCAGGGCGTTTGGGCGACCAGTTAAGTTTCCAAGGGGCCAGTATGGGACCCTATCTTCTGGAGACTCCTCAGCGGCCAGAGAGTTCTCCCAACGGCCTGAAGTACTCTAACTGGCGAAAAAGGTCCATGAACGAGTAGGGGAGCCTGGAGAACACAGCAGGTCGTGAGGTCATTGCGGCCCGTGAACGGTTGTTGTCACTGGGGCCTTACGACGCGCGCAGCTGCTGAGGGCGTTAAACCTCAACTGTTTCTCACACTGGCATAAAGATCGGGCACCGAGGGCAATCGAGCGTCGCACCTCTGGTCTCCCCGACGAACATATTTACCGCCATCCTAAAATGGTCAAAGGGAGCCCGGCTAGTGCCAAGGCGTTTTGTTTTTGTGTCCCGAGGGTACTTTAAAATGCCGAACGGGTCCTAAGTGATAACAAAAACCCCAAAACGGCTCAAGTGCCCCCGGTGACCAGCTGAGGCTCAGGTTCCTCTGACAGGGTTCACAGAGAGGCCGAATGGGACTCAGTGACCAGGCATTGGGCAGGCTCTTCTCATTCAGCACAGCACTTTTTCGTCACGGTGCACGCAGCAAAAACAGCCGTCCTCACATCTCCACACAACCCCAGGTTTTGCGTTTTACGGGTTCGCGAAAATGAACGCCCGTCCACCCCTCCCCCGCCAATACCACATGGGATCTCTGGGGATGACTCAGATCATGGCTAGATGATATTGATAACTAGCGGCCAGGCAAAAATGTCAGTGGCTGGAGGATTACTTGCGGCCAAAGTAGTCCCTCCATGGCTAGACAAGCCCTTAAGAGCGAAGTCTCTGAGCAGCAAGAGGGGCACTAAGCAGACAGGCAGCCTTGAGCATTTATTACTGAACTCCTGGTTGCCCAGAGTGCCCCTGACCGGTTAGGGGGTCCAACGAGCAGCCAGAAGAGCTCTTGAGCGATGGATTGGGCCTCCTAGTGGCACAAAAGCGCTCTGAGCGTTAAAAGACCAGAAACCTTCAGAGGGTTTTGAGGATGATTAAAGCACTCTGGAGACTGAAATAGGCCACTGAGTGGACGGTGAGTCTTCAATAGGCACCGGAGCCCTTAGGTGGCCGAGAGGGCCAAGTGCAATCAGCTCAGGTCAGGCCAGGTTACCCCAGTCAGCCGTCATTGCAACGGGCCTTTATATTGCCGTTAAAAAGTCACACAACTGTCACAAACAAATAAAGGATTTTAAAGCCTGGTAATAGCTTTACATCAGCTTGCTAGTTCTTTCTGAACACGATGTCTTAACCCTCACTCTGATAGGGGAAGAAGCCGATGCGACTCGCTCCTCTTCAGGATTTTTAAAGATTCCTGTCCGGAAATTTCGTTCAGTCGCGCCCAAATTTTTGGCAGCTTCTGGGGCATGTGTGGCTCATGTTATGACACAGAAGAGCGTGTCCTTAACACCCCGAGTTTTTTAGTAGCGAAGGTTCTTAGGAGCACTGGAAGACGATCCACGGCCGGCGCGGGCGGTGGGCGGCAACCGACGGTTTCGCTGACAACGTGCGGGGCCCTGACGATTGCATTAACAGAGTACTGCAAATTAGGTAAGGATTATGTCGTACAGTACAGGCTGTGCACCTGTACATACTGCACTTAAAATCAACAGTGATTATATTCAGGGCCACACCAGGACGATTTTTTCGCGTCCATTTTAGCAAACACAATAACAAAATATATTGCATTTGTATCCATGCAAATTTTGTGCCCAAAAGTGCTAAGAAAATATACACATGAATGAACAGTGTAGAATGACCCACTTCCGGAGCCATTCCTGATAAAAAGGGGGCTATCATCAGCAAATCTCAGCATTGTCCTTGAAAGCCAAATATCAATTTTTGCCGAATTCACCTGAAAATAGGACCAGAATTCCGTAAACCAATATGCTATTTGAGCTAACCCTAGTCGTTAAAGGAAAAGGGCAATGAAAACTGCAACCCCCTCATTGCCTTTATTTGCTACACCACCCCGCGTCTGCTCCTTATTGCCTCCTTATTACCTATATCACTGGCAAATGGCTATCACATCACTTTCCAGCAAGAAAGATTAATGTAGTATAAGATTGAACTGAAAATAATTGGTATTTAATAGCCAACACAACGTTAATGAAACTACTGAATTTCAAGTATGTACAGATTGTTTGAAGGTAAGTTGGGAGGTGGGGCAAGGAGTGAAAATAATGCGGTCTACCCCGAACATACGGATGTCTTCCCAGATTTGGTGCACTTCGCTACAAACTGAGGGAAGGGGCCTGAACTGAAAAGCAAACTAGGAACACCCCTGATTTCAAAATCTATTTGACTTGAAACCATGCTGAATCAGGAACAAAGCGAATGACATGCATTGGCGCTACAGAACAATGCTCACGTCTTGCGATTGCCTTCCACAAGGAGTGCTGTCAGGCCCCAACACCGAACCCACGGTTTTTTTGAAAGAGAGGAAGACTTGGGGCTTGCATCTGTTGCGGTGAGTCAAGAGCCTCTTCTGGCGTTTTTCTGCATCTTGACAAGGCAGTCTAGATAATCGCAGGCCAATGTCCTCGATCGCACTATCTCCCTGTCCTTTCCTGAACTGTCAATCAGTGAAATCAACCAACCCCAAAACTCGAATCCTAGATAGATAATCAGGAAACTGTAACGCGAATGTCGCTTGCAAAGTCGCAGTGCATTGGAGGTCACCGCCCGCCTAACATATCAGTCGCTTCGCAACGATTGAAGCATGCCCTTGTGGCCGAATCAAGGGCCAGATTTTGATTTTTTTAGTATGTTGTGCTGTTTCGTTTGAGACACTTGAGTCGGCGGGTAGAAACAGCAGTTGGCCGACCGGCCTGGCCTTAGGAAATACATTGATTTGTCGCCGACCTGTCACCGAGTCGAGTGCCCAACTAGAAAATCATAGGATATTGGCAACACCAGCTTTGAATAAAACATGGAGAAGACACAATAGTGCCGCAGGGTGCGGTAAATACTCTTTACGAAAATATTTACTGGTGTTACCCGACGAAATGTATTGTCATGAATCGATGGATTGGGATTATTCGTATTAAGTATTCATTATTAACATCATATTAAGTATTCATTATCAACATCGTATTAAGTCGTTCAGTACACGCTATAATATCTTGTAACCGTCACCAAATGTTCAGTAAAAAATACTCTTGACACCAAGTGTTGTGTGAAAATACACGTTTTGGTCGCAGACCTTATCCGCCAAGTCGATGCGTCTTATCACCCCTGCGCCATGCATTCACCCAGGAGACGGATTTAATGTTAGTCGCCTTTCTTTAAAGCTTGGATATTTGGTCACGAAGGATTCAAAAGCACTCATGCGACTGTACGGGCATGCCATTTGCTGGAACACCACATTACCGCGAAATGGAACTGCGATCGCATCAGACTGCTGGAAATGTCCCAGAATCGAAAGGCACCCGTATGATGGCAAGCAAACGAACCGGAAATTGAACCACATACGATCTGAGATTGATTGCTTGGATGTTCACCATGACATTTTTCTGATCCCTGATTTAATAATATAAAAATCCTCAGACGAACTCCTGAGAGTAAATGGCTACCTAACAGAAATTGTTGTCCGTGTGGCATACACCCGTTGGTTAGGGCGTCTGCATTCCGATCCGCCCACCCGTGGCAGGATGTATCCGAATCGCTTTAGGCGCTCGCTGTTCGCCCCTGGCTGGGATGGGCTGCAGCCGGTGGCACCAGTCAGCCAACAGCGGTCGGTCAGGCGACGTCCGAGGACAGGACGGACAGTGCCAAGCATTGGTGCGCGTTATGCTTTCGCTGCAAAGTTTAACAGTTTCCCCGGAACTTCACGGCCAGAAGCTGGGGTCAAAGTCCACACAACAAACGCTGCTTAGCGTGGGCGCTGATCTAAAAATTCATCCAATGAAAGGTTCATAACTAACCTTAAAAATGAGACAAAAATGCCGCAACAATGCAGTTATTCGATTCCGGTTGTCAGCGGTAGTTAGTGGTTATTTTGGATTTAAAACGGATTGATGTACCCATAAAGACCTAAACCCCCTAGATCGGAAACGGCTATGCCCTGAGTGTGCTTGGCGAAGAGGGCATTGTGCATCACATCAAACCAAGCTCACATGTATAGGTGTCCTGGGCGTGGCTTAACGGTAACATCTACGACACGAGCAAATAAAGCGTTGAGTTCTCCTGATGAATGCGTGCGTTTCACAAAAGAGAACCGTCACAACGCAAGACAACCGGTGTAACTGCACATTTGATAAAATTGCGCTGAACGCTCAGAATTGATTCGGCTATGTTATGCGTGCCGCTTATGCGGCTGCTCGATGAGGCCATTTCGGACGGTGTATGCATGTGATCCGTGCGCGCTGGTGTTCGATTTCGCGCTGCGAAATGATGTGATTAATAGCAATTTGAAAATAATTATTATCGCCGAGTGATGTACCCAATTAATTTAGAAAAAGGATAACTTAGACCACAGTCAACCTAAGGGTATGCGATGGAGACTTGACGTAAAGATTCAACGACTCTGTGGGTTAGATACAAATCAAGATTTGTCGGGGCAAACTGCGAATACATTTTGAAGGAAGGTATAGCAATACATCGTACCGGATAACAATACATTCCAAGCGATGGTAGAGCGGTGTGGTGTGTACCGCACACGCTGTATAATCGAAAGTATAAGCGGCACAGCAAAACAACATGTATTTGTATCACAACACGCTGTCGCAGTATGACTAACGTGCCAAGTGCCGCAGTACCCGTTTCTCGTCTTATTTATGTCTGCACATGCTCGGGCAGCATAAATGAGCAACACCGCGGGACATGAAACCAAGCCTCGAACGAGCCGGACCATCCTGGACAACACCTGCCATTACCGATACCAGTACGTGGGCCAGTACCACCTAGCCAGCTCGTTTCCTGACCTCACTGGAGCCAGCGTAATCACCGACCCAGTGAGATGCAGCACGGCAGCTGCGGTCTCACAAGAGCCAATGCGACAGCCGTTAACACCACTTATTAGTCCACCTCATTATTCTGCAGTGAAGACTGGGAAACTGCGAAAAGCTGGACCTTGCTCGGCTTGGGTATTTACATCCTGATCTATAATGTCGGAGGCGCGGGAGCGGTCGTGTTATGGAATGGGGGGGGGGGGGGAGGGTGCTTTGGGGACTAAGTCTCCGCACAACATTCGTAGAAAGCTAACACTAGGCTTGCATCGCTGTATAGCAAAAACCGACGTTAGGTATCCGTGAGCCGCCAATCCTGGACATCTTTCTTCACTCCCGTATAAAGGCGCAAATTGTCTGCAGAGAACCTACCGATCTGAGAGATTTGTCTCAATTCATATCCCCACACCTGACTTGAAGACCTCAGTTAGAACTCGTGTAAGAATAAGTAGCCAAACAAGGTACTGCCGCACGCCATAAGTACTGTCTGACCGCAAGAATAATATTTTTAACACCATTCCCTACAAAGGTTGGTTTAATAACACAAACAAGTCATGATGAGAAATAAGTCATTAGTTGGGCCGAATACTACATATATGTTAACAGATGATTGTTTGCTTACCAAAGTGGCAACCTCAGCTATGCGATTACTTTGGTTGCTGACGAATACAGCCACGCAGTGGTACATAGTAGCAGGTTAGCCATGCAATGGTGTTTAAATGTTAGATAGTTATTCATAGATGGCAAAACTTCAATGAAACTGCAAATAACGCATAGCGGGTGATGTGCAATCAATGCCCGCCAAAGAACAAGCCCATCACTACGCAGTCTTACCTGAATTTTAGGGACTTGTCTTTCAAACTTTGGATTACCCATAGCTCGCCCGGTTTACCTTGGTCTGTCCAGTCTGTTCGTGAATCTTTGCTATTTTACAGCTGATGTCCTTGTTGCGTTTGCAAAAGCCTGCTAGTAATTTAACATTGATGTTGTCGATCTAGTGACATACATCTATAGGTGTACATGCCGTTGACAAATGTGTGCCTAATGCTGCAATGGCCATCTTGATCGCATGGTATACATATAAGTATAGATGCGCAAGAACTTCATGGTTAAGGGTAGCATCCCACCTTTTTGAACTTTTTACTGATATATCAGACACTTACAACGCGATCAATAGTGTCAGTTCTCTCGAAACCCTTCTGACTCACTCAAGTTCCAGAAAAACCTAGTGGCTGCTTCTCAACTTTGTACAAACGTTCACCATTAGGACCATGGCGGTGCATGTTGTAACATCAAGCGCTTTAGGTTGCCTTGAGCAATGTTCATAATTTGCAAGCATGCTAACGTGGTATTGACTGTCCAACTGTGCGTTTGTTGGCCGCCAGTCGGGGACCTTTGCCATGTCTCTTTACACGCGTTCGGGTGGAGGGTGGGGGTCTAATTGACCTCCCCGAAGGTTTCCCAGAATAGCTTCCGAACGGCGCCGTGAAGACGCGCCAAATTTTTCTCTGCTATAGATAACTGAATAGCGAAATTTTAAGTGCAAAAAATTAGATGTACGTTGAAAGGTCGCTGACTTATGGCAGGATAAAGTCAGGCCATAGTTTCAGCGAAGTCAATTTCTAGGGAGTCGTTCAATCTGATGCAACAACGGAGTGCCCGACGAAGTGATACATTTCTGAGATATTTTATTAGACAATGCAACAATTGAATGAACAAATAACATTTACCTAAGGTCAGGTAGGTCAAAACCAATCTGTTTTATTACTCTAGGATTTGCTGTGTTGGATAGTTTCTAGTGCTCATTTCGAATTTATTGATAGCAGGAACCGCATTCCATATTTTCCATGGATTTCTTTGCGGTCAGAATAGGTCGTTGACCTAAAATGACCCAGGTCAACATTTTGTTTTCAGAAACATACTTCCTAGCGAAGTTTTAGCTGTTTATTCAAATGCAAAACTCCATGCAGTCTTGTAAGATTTTGGTCACCATGACCTTCAAAACGTCAAACAAGGCCACTGATCCTAAATGATGTGACCTTTAGCTTAGAGACAGTTATCTAGGTTCTGGGGCACCTTGGAGAAGAACCTGCAATTTGACCTGGTTTGAACTGATTTGACTCGAAAGTCATGACCTAAGAACCTCAAACTTTGACCTAAGTGAGTTATTGTACAGTTCAATATACCCTGTGAATTTCGTGTCTCTAGATTTCTTAGTTCCCGAGATCTCAGGGAAGGGGTCAAATTGACACCCCAGCCGAGCATAGGGTATCCAGCCGGCCACCCGGCCGCTTGTTAAATTTCAACAACAAAACATGGCGAAGAATCTTTCGTGATCTTAAACCTCGCTTTGATTTTTTCCAAGTGAATTCATAGTACATGCTTTATAGCAGACCCATTAGTTATGTAGCATGCAAAGTGCGTTAGACTGTACTTAACCTGACAGTCGGCAGCGTACACCTGCCAGGTGCCAGGTAAGTGCCTTCACACGTAGATAACCACCCTCAGCAGCGAGTAGTAGCCATGCGGTCGGCGATGACATGCGAGCAATACAACATCGGATTGCAGTTCTTGCATTAGCGATCGGCTAGCTTAAGTCATATTATGAGGTCACTGTGCTTAAATAATGGGTATTGCAAATTACAATTGCATTTCTAACTAACAAACCGGGCAAACAAATTCAACTGAAAACCTGACGTAGGCGCCAAGTGTCGTTTCCGCCAGGATGCCTTAAATTCATTTCATCACCCTATGTTGAGTTAGGAGTCAAAACAGGTTTCCGTGCTGCATAGACACTACGTAGTAGACATATTTTGGCCCCATGGATTCCTAACTGACCGTGAAAAAATCTGCACAAGTTAGTCTGCGCCCCTCCTTATGCGTTAAATAAAGAAACTAGATGACTAGGCTTTAAGGCGAACGGGGCTGTGACCTGCACCATGTGGTTTTCAAGACGGCTATTTCAGTTTAAAAAACATAAAAATGTGAGCCACTCCTTTTAGCTATAAGGACCGCTCTTAACAAAAGAATTTCACGATTTAGTAAACATGCTAATCAATGTGGCATAATTTAATTGCGTCTTAAAACGTTTGCATGTCAGCGTGGCTGTAAAAATGGCTGTGCAAACGTGCCACCGTAGCAGACGGACTGACTGACGTGAGGTGCTTCGACTTCTTGAGGGTTTTGTGCTAATCGGTGCGTTGAGGGCAAAACCCAAACATTGCTATATGCTCGTGTATGGGCCTTTTCTCGTTGTGTTCTAGCATATAAATTAGTAATTTCATAATGCTTACTTGCATTTGCAAGCTGGGTCATGACGCAATTCCTATGGTATTCGATTCCCATTCTTATATCAGTCATAACTTGTACAATTGTCCCACCTTCTATATTATATAACACAAAACGTAATTCGTGCTCGAAAATTGAAAAAAAAAACACTGCACGCATGGCATTAGTTTAGAGCCAGTTGAAGTTAGCTGGTGCTAGAAAACGTGCTGGCACCAGATTCGAATAACACGATGATCATACTTATCTTGGCCTTTAGCACCACATGACCGATGGTATGGCAGTATTTATGTTATGCTCCTATGGCGCCCTGCATGCTTGGCGCCATAGCTAGTCTGCACCAAAAACTTTGCACAATTTCGCGTAAGTCTAAATCAGGGACTAAACGGTGTTAAATACTAAAATAAAGGCAGGGCCGTGTACTGCACTGAATGGTCTCCAAAATGATACTCCTAGATCAAATTAACCGGGCCAAGTAGTGGCTGACCGCTTAGCTGGCAGAAGTACCCGTCACAAGCTGTTCTGCTCCATAATTCAGGCGTTTCGCCGACCGGATATTTTGGAAACAAATATGACTAACGGCCAGAGCAGAGCTGACATCTTGTACACGGTCACGGCGACACTTTATATACTTAATAGACTTCCGGGGGCACGAACCCCCAAATAATTATTCAAGCCCCTCCCCCCGCCCGCCTCATTCTGACTTCAGCCTCCTGTCCTCAATTCTGATTCGAGCCCACTCCCTGGATTCTGATTTTAGCTTCTCCCTCAAATGCTTCTTTGAGTGCCATCAATGCGCACGAGCAATCTTGGACCGAGAAAATACAAAACAGTTAGCTGAGTATCAGTACGCTAGCTAGTGCGTACCTGAGCACGTGACTTTTGGTGTCACGCTCATTTTGTACAAAGTCGTATCCCCTAGGCGCCTAGTGTTTTTGTCTTTTTAACTCCTTTAAGTGTTCAGTGCGTCTGCAAATATTTGGAATTTTTAAAAAAGCCATATTACCTAAATTGGAAAAACAGAACAGCTGACTGCAAGCGCGGCAATTTTGAAAAGCGCTGGATTGCCCAGTTAAAAGTCAATGTATGTTTTTACCAACAGTGACATTTGTATTTGTCGCACAATTGTGGCTGTGGTGGCTGTACAGCACGATCAGCGACAGTAGAAGTCATCGGTGATCCCTTACTGAGATTAACTACGATGTGTTTTCTGTGAACTGCACGCTATTCCAAGCTTTTCTTACGGGAACAGTTCATAGATAAGACAGAAGTAATAGCCTCATCGCTCGGAGAAAAAAAAACCGGAGAATGGAGATACAGATGAGTTGCTATTTCGGCAACATACCTTTAACGAAACAATAACATAATATTCTGTTAGCTTTCACTTTTGTGCTACTGTTTCGATAAAGGCTTGTTCCAGAAATATCAACGCGCCGATCCATCCATTCTCCTGGTTTTTCTCCGAGGAATGAGTCTATTACTCCTGTCTTATCGATATGAATAATGTTCCTAGCAATTACACTTAACAACTTACGTAAAAAACAGCTCGCAATAACTTGAAATGGGAAGTCATCGCTCCGCAGGAAAACGCTCTCAAAGCAATGAAGTTTAAGGTTTAAAACAACTTTTTGATTAAAGATAAGACAGTAGTATAAGCGTTATTCCTCGGAAAAAACAGGAGAATGGAGATATAGTTGGAAAAGATATTTCGGCAACATGCCTTTGCCGAAACAATAGCAGAAGTTTCGATAAAGGCAGATTGCCAATATGCTATTGTTTCGATGAAGGCATGTTGCCGAAACATCAGCCCGACTATATTGCCATTATCCTGGCTTTTCTCCGAAGAATAAGGCTAATACTACTGTCTTCTATGTGAATGATGATCTTCGCTAATGCACTGAACAATTTACGTGGCTTTTTGATTATATTAACATTGGGGACGCAAGCTTAAAGGGAACGTTCCACATTTGTATGGCGTTTTGAGCTGAAATCGTCATCTTGAGGACATTTGATGCAGTTTACGGATAAACCCTTTTTAAGACCTAAAATGTTCTGCTTCCTGAGTTACACGCCCGCTAAGTACGAAAAGGGTTATTTACGGCCAACTTCAAAATCGCCTTCTGATTAATGACACCATAGAAACGTCATTAGATGCCCCTGATATTACGGACTGTTTTGTTGTTTATGGTCAAAACAGCATGGCCAATGCTTTATTCATAATTGTTTCACAAAAGAGTGTGAATCGGGGGCTCGAAATGCGCGTGATCACTGGTGATGTGTGCCAGTGGCTTGTATTGGTATTGATGTGATGGGGAATGTGCGTGCGAACTTTGTTCTCATGAGAGAGAGCATTGTTTTGGTATTCTTCAGTCTACTGACTCCTAACAAAATGTGACTGATGCCTGATGTATTAATGCCTATTGATATTGACGTCTGCCTCTACCTTTATGTTTGTGTTTGAACATGACAAAGGAATGCTGGCAAACTGAGAGAATCACTAGCACTTATGTTGCAGGGATGTACACAGGCAAGTACTGGTACTGGTACTTCCTTATGATCTTGCCAGCATTGTGAACCTATTGAGGTATCACATCATGTAATTAATCCATTGCATGTCATTACATCAGCAATTCATTTTGGCAGTAGGGGCTGGTGTGTGAAGCTCATTAATGGACATGCTCAGTATAGGCTCATATTATATGGTTTTGCAAAACTGTCTTTCGTTAAATAATTCTGAAAATATAGAGCTTTATTATTACTGATGCACATTGCACTGTCACAAATCTTGTATGCAGACGAGCATTGCTCCTGAGTAATCAATGTCATAGTCAATGCAACTTGCGTGGGATGCTGGGTGCTGAGAAAGGTGGAAAAGTATTGCTGTTGGTGTCTTGGACAGTACTTAATGATACGTTTATCATGCGCCTGTGTGCACTGGCGGCTTCATCACTTCCTTGTATTTTGCCGCCCATCCAACCATAACCACATGCACTTGTCATGTCCCCAGCCTTGTGCAAGGTCAGCATGTTTGCAGTGTCATTTCATCACATGTAAAATATTCCTGTTATTTTTTTAGTAAAGCAGCCTGATGGCTGCAGCATGCTACATGACCATGGAAGTGAAAGATGTGTTTGCATGATTCTCACCTGGGCTTTTTAGATTCCCGAAGCAAGCTGACCAAGTAATGCCACTTATTCGTTGTCTACGTTGCTGAAAGTGATTTGTATATCGTGCATGACCGCATGCTTGACCCATCTTCTCATGCTAGAATTATTATGAAAGCGGCGGCACGGATTGCGGTCCAGAAACCATATTGTTGTTAATTACGTCATGCCGCAGTACAGCACCGAGATAGTGCCACAGTCAAGCTACTGACCAGTGTCATTACACAATGTACCACATTGGTTGAGTACTCTATGCCAAGCCAGTGAGATAGTGGCTTATAATATATGAATTGCTGGTACAAATGTATTTAACAATGCCAAAGAGCTGTCTACAGCAAGAATGTCGTTGCACCATATTGGTTATATCGGGGTTGACTATTAATTGCATGAATAATCCTTAAGGATAAAATCATAACATTCTTGGTGGCCCAACCTTACCATCTTCACCGTAACAACAGCAAGGCTTTGACAATCAATACATGGCAACGTTACAAATTTATTAATTTTCGCACAACACCACATTTCCCGCTACAAACAATAAAGACAATGTTACAAATTTATAAATTTAGGCACAACACCCCATTTCTGGTTGCAAACAATACGGACAGTGACTACTGTACACATCACATGATATCAATGTCAGAACTACAGCACTGCGCGCAACGATGGGTCAACAATAAAGTATTGACAAAATCATCAACAGCAAAGCAGCAACAGCAGGAGCACAGCATATCGTGCTTTGATGTTAAGAATCTGTCATAAAAGCACGCGATCGCTACGTTGCGCATGTCAAACAGTCCGCGAAAGCTTTTCTAACGACCAGCACCAAGACCAAAAATCCACAAATAACCCATCCACCAATCCGCCCCCGACACAAACCCCGCGACGAGAATGGCCGGCTGGTGTCAACTCTCGTGTGTTTCGTGGTATTCTTTGGGCCTGGCCGCCAGATGCTGCCAGGTTTTGCTGTCGTCACAAGCCCATTTCATGACGCCATCAAACAATAACGTAACGGGCCCATTTTTATAAACTTTGAAATTTTGCTCCTTAGCGTCGTTTCTGAACGTTGAAAGCTTACCAGTAATCACAAAGAAACATATCCCATGATATCTGATGCCAACTCAATATCTTAAAATACGGAACATCCCTTTAAGTGGCCGAAATCGAGAAACAATTTAGGGTTTGAGGGTTAGTTATGCCTACTTTTTTGGCTGAACCCCCTCAACCTATTTAAGAAATTTACACACACCCCTGCACGCGGTTTGCTGCGTAATGTTCACCGAAATCCCCTCCAGCCTTTCGCCTGATCTCCGATGTCGCGTCTGGCGTATGGCATTGTCTGAGGCGGCGCATCGCGTCGCGATGCAACCAACATGGAGTGCGCAGAGTGCCAGACTCATAACGCGATGTCGAACGAAACTAGCTTTGCTTGACAGGCGTAACGTCTAGACGTCGAACTCATTGGCGCCTGGCATCCAACCGTGATCTTTGAACTGACATCAGCTGACGTGACATATCGGCTGCCATCAACTTACGTGACAACCGTCCTGGCGTCAGGGGACGTGATAATTAAGCTGATGCCAACTGACGTGATAACCACACTGACGCCAGCAGATGTGGTAACGGCAGCGATGTCAGCTAACGTGATGACCACACTAACGTCAGCGAACGTGATAGCGGTAATGATGTTAACTGACATGATGATCACTCTGACGTCAGCGGGTATGATAACGGCGATGTCAGGCGACGTGATAAACGTGCTGACTCCAGATGACGTGACTCTGAGCTGATGCCTGCCGACATGGTATCTGACCCGGTCGTTCCATGCTCCGTTGTGGTCCGGCTGGCGCCAGGTTGACCAGGTGCCGGTGCGGGCCCCGCCGACCCTCAGCGCCCCTGCTCGGGGCCGTCTCGGCGGCCGGGCGCTATCTGGCGTCGGATGGCGGCATCGAGCGCAGGCGGTCGGTCGTTTCATTATTCTTCCCGAAATCTGAGCGCGAGACGACGGCGGTGGGCGGGTCGGATAGGCCTTGAACGGGGGACTTCCAGAAATGGACGTGATCGTCAGCGGCCATCGTGGGATCATTAGGCGCGGTATCATGTAGAGCGGCCGGCTTGGAGCGCGATCAGAAGCCACCTGGATGGAAGAAAGGGCACCAGCGTGGCATACGATGACAAGGCGCATGTGATCGGTGGTCACCACCGCGCTAGGAAGTGCGTCCATCAAAACATTACTGCTGTCCATGCAACAGTTCCATGCAGTGCATCTTCTGGCAAAGTGCTATCATGTCAGCCTATGTTCTCATGGCTCAACTCTCCAATTATGTATCGCTTTGTTTCCTTTCTCGAGCGCGTCGGATGCGCGTGTTGGTTGGCCATTGGGCCAAAGCTCACAAGGTTCCACACATTGTTCGGAGATGTCCGAAAACCTCCAGAGTACACCCATGTGGAGGCCTCAAACCGTCGGTCTTCCGACCAGTCGACAACAAAATCATGCCGGCTCGATGAAGAGCGGCAATCTGTGTTGCATGTTGCAATCAGCAAATTGCAGTTGTTGCATGCGTATATAAGAATGGTTGCGATTCGTGTAGTCATACCTTAGACTACTGCTCCGGCCGATCCCCGGACAGCACGGGAAAGTGTTCCACTTCTCATCGCTGTAGAAGCAGCCAAAGCACCACGCAAGGCGAGCGCAAATCACAACGTTCTCCGTTTCCACACCATAACCAAAGAAGCAGCAGGAGCGCCACGGATTCAGCCCCACGTCCTGCCCCTCGTGAGCTCGCTACGGGGGCCGCCGTGAACGGATGCCCTGTCTCCCACCGAGGTGGTGCGCGCGGCGGTAATGAATGGTCTGAGTCGCCACGCTGCAGGTCTCGCGTGACCCAAGCGGGCTCCAGTCGCCGCCATTTGGCGCACGCCAACAATGCATTCTGACGGCGCCGGCCGGTGTATTTCAGGGGGCCGCGCGACGAGGCTCGTGCGATTGTGTCAATAACTTACCGCGCCGCCGGACGCCGTTCGTGCCCAGCGTCGGCCGGCTTTGTTTGCGTATGGTTTGTGGCTAACAGTCGATTCCGTATTGGTTGTAACTCTGCGGCTGCTGAATCAAGCGACGTAATGTTCGGCCAAAACCCCGGCGAGTTGGATGGAAGGTGGCGTGGAATGCTAGCGCACCATCTGGAAGTTTGCTTTGTCAATCGACGACAGTTTTGAACAGCAGTTGAGCACTGCCTTTTGATGGGGTGGGAAGGTCAAACTTCTGGAATAAGACCAAGAAATTTCAGGAAATCGTTCATTCGACCTCCTTGGATTCATCAAACTTGAATCCGTAAGTGAGAATCCATTAAGGTAGGACATGCGCTAAGCCTAATAATCCAACACTCGATAGAGGTCTCTACAGTTCACGTCATGTGAAAAGGAAAATGTGCGGAGGCTGGTGCACTGAGAGAAAAAAAAACTCCGGTAAAGGTGTTCGGGCAAACCGCATAAGCCAAAATTCCCGTTGGGTGTCGCTTTTCGACACCCATAAAAGCGTTGAACGGCAGTACACCCCATGGGTATTCTGAGGCGATCGTTGACAACATTACACCCTTGAAAATACCCGTCGGGAATCATTACGATACTGTTAACGGAGTTTTTGGGGGTGTCACCTAAAACACCCCACGGGTGTTTCCAGGCAAAATCTGGCCAAACTGCATAACTTAAGGCTGTCGGGTGTCACACCCATGCATGTCACCCCATGGGTGTCATGGGTGGATGTCACCCCAGTACGTGGGCATTCTAAGGTGTTTTCGGCCATACCGCATCCGACGAGCGCCTCACATGTGAGGCGTGGAATTTTGCATACATGATTATAATGCCGATGACAGTTGTTCCACAACAACCCACACAGAACAAAAATACGTCCCCAAACCCCCTGTGCAGTTTCGGTCAAATCGTCTCTCTGCATGGTGTCGTTCTAGGGAGTTGTGTCATACTCCTTTTAAGGAGTACCAAGGCGTATTTTGACACTATGGTGGGTGCTCATTTGACCTGATAATGATGTCCTGAGATTAAAACGATGTCGCGTTTGTTCACCTCGTGTTCCCTAAATGTGGTCAAACGACCGTCAGGCCTGTACAGCTTGGAGTTGTTTTGATCAGACATATACACAATGAGAACAAATAAGGGTGTATTTTTATATCTAAAACATCCAAGCTGGCGGATCAGCCATAAGTCAGCCCAACTGTCCAGCATCAGTTCACAAAACATATGGACCAGATGGTCAAATTACAAGTCAAGTCAGGTTCGATACTTCAAATAACCCTTCAAGCTACATCAGACGGCATCTGGCCACGTTTAAGTCACAAATCTGCCCAGTGTCAGTTAACAAACCACGTCGACAACGGAGTCAAACAGAATTCACAACAATGGATCCTTAGCAAAAACCAGCATGTCTACAACAAAAGACATCACTGAAAACTCGACAAAACATGGACTGTAGCAACCTAATCAAATGGAGCATCCGAACTGCGAGATCAGCTGGCATTTCAACAGAATTATCATCAGCAGCCTCGTTCAGACCACGAGAGAAATTAAGCACTACAAATAAAAGCACAACTGATCTGGGTCGACAAGTTCGGATAACCCGCTGCCCCCGCCAAAAAAACACAACAAGGGTCGAACCGACTACGTCAACCCGCATCCATTACCAACACTCTTAGTGCGGGCAAACCCATCTGGTATATTCGTTGCTTCGTCCACTAAACGAGCCTTTTCATCAGTTCCTGGGCTTTCTGCGGGACACTTGGAGACTGACGGGTCCGGGACGGGTGAACTGACGGGTGAACTGCATATCACCACCGGCTGTGTTTTAGCTGACCACTTTCAGACGAAGGGACACGGGGACGGAACAAACAGAAGGAACGTCTCATTTTCGTCCTGTAAAGCGCACACGCCAGTGCGCTCCACAACTAGACCATACTGCGGGTCGTCCAAGCAAAGGCACGATCGACATGCACCTCCGTCCTCCAAAACGACACCGCTCGACGCGCTGTCCAAGCATCCCCCGGAGCGCTTCCGGTATCCCTCTGAAACACATCATACATCTGGAGTATCGACCATACCATGGCGATATCGTATATTACGGCCACCATGACACTTTCCGCAGACCTAATTTTTACACAACTGCTACGGAAATACTCCACATTTGGAGATACTGAAGCAAGTATCAACTATGATGTGCTAAGTTCGGTTAAAACTATCATCTTTTCAGCTCACTTTAAAGTGGGAAAGACTGCCCTAGACAACACAATTTCTCTGTTTAGTAGATATGCTCCCCAATACATCATTGTTTGATTATCCCATTGTATCTGACGAAACACTGAGAGCCAATTGACGGCCATTACACCCGGAAGTCGTGCTCTTGAACGTCAGAAATGAACGACTCCACAATTATATTTTTTTGGCCTTGATCGCCGCATGGCCAATGGAAAGGTATAATTTGAGGAACTATTATGTAGTTATGGATGCCTCGGCAGTATCTAAAATTGGGATTGGGCTCCTGTAGAGAGAATAAAAAATTATAACATTACGGCTTGTAGTGAGAACAAAATAGCCCAGGTGAATTTGCACTGTGCACACAAATGGCACTGTATGACATACTTAAGCACTAGTTGACAGGTAACGCCATGCACTCGCTGGTCCTAGTAATGGCTAAAGACCAATGAGGGCTGGCTTCTTGAAATTCGTGCATTTTCTATCTTACTAGGCAAGTGGTTCCTTCCTAAGTGTATGCTCACGTCTACTGTACTTTTTGAAGCTACGGAACCGATAGAAAGCTGTTCATATTGACAACTACTTTCTTAAGGTGAGTTTCAATTAAAGCTTGTAGAAACATGCAAGCCACTATAATATAAATAGGAACACCTGGTACATAGCTGCTATTGCAGCTACCTTTCAGCCAAGGTGCAATCTTTCTCACCTAAGGGACAGATGCTGGGCAATGTGATACCCACTTGGGCTTCTAACGACGCAAAACGATGAAATTTGGGACCAACGGTGTAGAATCCTATTCAGTTAGTTGGAACTCTGGACCACTTCCCACAATTCTGAGAAGTTTGGTCAAGCTCAGGGAGAACATGGTTTGAACTATTTGCTTGGGTTCACCGATTTTCTCCGCCCACCGCTCCACAAAGTAATGTTTAATATAACACCATCTGGGACGTCAGACTGTTGTGTGACCAGGGCTCGGAGGTCAGTGTGGGAGGGGGGAGGGGAAATGAATTATTTTCTCCTGGTAGAGCAAGTCAGCCCTACATACTTAGCACCGCTACATCTACCTACCGACGTTGAATCTGATATAATACTATTCTCAGTACACGACACTGAGCTGAATTTATATACTGTTTTTACCTACGTTATCAACCAATGGCGCTAGCAACGCCAGCCACTGCTCCCATGCGCGGCTCTCCTAAAAAAACGGCCTACAGAAATGGCACTCACAGAGAAGCAGTCTTCAGCAACAGAGCCGCTGTCAGTTGCTTCTCCGTTTTGATGATGCCTTTCTAGGAGCTAAGTGATTTTTTAGAAATTATGGCGAAACCCAGCTTAACACGCGCACGAGTGGCCGCTCCAATACCTTCTGCTCGGGTGGGGGGTCAATTTGAACCCCTGACATTTCAGAAACTAAGCTGGCTAGACACCAAACGCACAGGGTGTGTTGGCCTGTACGTAAACTCCACGTGAGTGAATGCTTGAGGTCCCTAGGCCATGACTTCCGGGTCAAATAAGGTCACAAGGTCAAACTCCATCTTGGGGTCCAAAGTGCCCCTAGAATTCAAACAGCTATTCTAAGCAAAATGTCACATGTTCATTGAAGGTTATCTAAAGCAATCTTTTCTGTTTAAAAGCATACCATAAGTTGTAAGTTAACTTGTTTCATCATATTTGATGTTTGCTTCAATCTCTTCGGATGTGAAACATTCCCTTTAAAAAAGCGCCATAACCGAACATGCGAGTACAATGGTTTTGTTTTTAAACTGACGGATCAATATGCAAGAAAATCATGATAAAAGACCAAAACACGAGCAAACAACGATATTTCGCTAAGCGAACACTTTCAGCACCGTGCTGTCATCTCCGTACAAGTTTGATGGTCTTCAAGTGAGTGTAACGATGGCTATGCTCTATTTATCGTAAGAAAGAACGGAATTAAAGCTGGCCAATCAATTCGTCACGAGCACCACGCTGAAATTTTTTTCAAACTCAACAAAATTGGTCGAAAGGCCTGCAGGACAGCAATGCGGATCTCTCAAAGCAATAGCAGTTTTGGATGTTTGCATTGCTTGCAGCAACTTCATGTTTATATGGTTGGTCGAAATATATATATATATATACACACACACACACACACATATATATATATATATATATATATATATATATATATATATATATATATATATATATATTTGTTTGGCACTGGGGTTATTTTCGTTGGCAATCATTTTTCCGTTCTAAATTCATTACCTTCCTTTGAAGCAAGTTATGCTATACTTTCATTCGGTAATTGCTCCAAACTGGTGCGGTTTCATGAATAACACGGGAAAATCCCAAACACAGAAAATTAATCCGCTCAGTTTTATTGAAGGTATTCAAGAAAACGCTAAAGATTCAGCTGCAGATATGTGTACAATACATCCAGCTCAAACACCCCACACGTAACTGCATGCCACATCCACGTAAACGCTACGAAGTCAGTTGAAAAGAACGAAACGGAAACGCTTCTCATGATCGATGTCATACTGTTCTCATTCATCGTTCTCGCTGCCGGAGTCGGTGCCGGAGTCGCTGCTATCATCGGTTGTTGCAGCCGGTGGGAAACCCTCTAGCAGCCCGCAATTCGTCCAGTACTGCTGCTCCAGCCTTTTGATGTGCTCACAGCACTTACTCCAGTCCTCTGGAGAGACAGCTGCGACACCTGCCTCCACCAGCCGTTCCACCTCCTCCATCCGCCCCGTCAAGTTCCCCGTCTTATCACGCGCTTCATCTGTGCCCGCACTAACTCTATCGGGTTCAAGTCGCAGTGATATGGCGGCAGGCAAACGATCCGATGACCATGATCTCTATCAAGGTTGTCCAGAAAATATTCCTTCTTCGGTTCTGGGACTTGACTAGCTCCAGCAGCTCCGCCTTCCGCATGTCTTCGTCGATGGTCACACCTGCCTGCTGCAACCACTCCTGGATTTCCGCTTTACGCCAGCTAGAAGTTGGCACTTCTTGGCACAAACGGGAATGATATGAGACATTATCTATGATGATCACAGAGTGCTTTGGCACGTTCGGAAGCAGGCACTCGGTGAACCACTTCTAGTAGCAGTCGGCGTTCATCGACGTATGGTAGTCGGCGTTCTTGCCATCGGTCCTGAGGTGGAGAAGTGCGCCCGGTATAAATCCCTCTGAAGAGCCGGCATGGACTATGATAAAACGTTTTCCTTTTTCAATGGCGTTCTTCCGTCCGTTGAGTTGACTACCGTCCAGCCACGCCAAGTCCTCCATATCGTACTGATCATACTATGTCTCGTCGGTATAAATGATTTTGCTATCGGGAACTTCTCTACGCAGCCTCTCCATCTCCCGCAAGAACTGGCATCTCGTTGCTGCAGAGGTTTCTCGATCAGGATCTTGTGCTTGTCAATCCTTCGGTACTTAAATCCGTTCGCGAGTAGGTGTTTTCTTGCGGTGGATCTAGACATGGTGCCGCCGAGCAGTTCGCGAAGAGCATCCGTGATGGTGTCCAGAGTAACATGTTTTCCGTCGATGCACATTTGGTGTACCATTCTCCTCATCGCGCAAACATCGAACGGATCTAGATCCACCCTTGGTCTTGCTGCAGCTGGTCGGGATCGGCTCGGCGACTTCAGTCTGGCACCATTCTGGGCTTCACGTTGTATGCGGTAGACTGTGGTCTTCCCAACGCTCGTTACAGCTGCTGTTCTTTATAATGGACTCTCCCGGACGGCGTCTTCGTCTCCCGCCCTCAGCTTCATGTCCCGGTCTTCGACAAAATGTTGATACACATCATGCACAATTTCCCTACTTTGTGCCCCAACAATCCTTCCAGACGCTAGATTATATTTTTCATTCAATGGTAAGTAGGTACTAAAACATATAAAAGATATAAAAGACAATGAAATATACAAGTAAAACAATATAAAAACTTTTCACTGCGTAAAATATTACCGCAACACCAAAGTGATGCCGGTCATGATGCCGGTAATTTTGGGGCTACAGCACACTCGAATAATGACCCACGCGCAAAAACCGTGCAAAATCGTTGGCAGCACTTTAATTCCGTTGTTTCTTACGACAAACAGAGCATAGTATGGCAACACGTCAATTTCACAGAAACGTCCCACGGCGCAGTCAAAGGCATATGACATTGATCTTATTTCATCATGTTCAACGCCTGCTTAAATATCTTGAAATTTAGAACACCACCTTTAAGTTACTCGAGTATACGTTTTATTTTCGAAATAACTCGGAAAAAATGAATTCCTTTATTATGAGGCACAAAAGGCTAATCGTGATTAAAACTTTAACAGATGGCTTAACGTTAATGGAGAGCCAATTGGCATCCATAGCACTTGGAAATCGTGATCACGGACAATGGATCTGGACGGCTCGACGATGATAATGTTTGGCATTGGGCGCCGCGTGGCGCACTGGGTGGCAGGATTCGTATGACGTCACTTTAGTGTCACGCATGCGTGAACGGTCTTACAATAGCCCGCACATCCCCCCGGACATGTAGCTCAGAAACTAGAGGGTTTTAAGTATCAAAGGCATGGCTATGAACTGCGCCGAATTATGTTCAAAATGACTATGTCAGCACAAAACCTGATACAAATGTCAAACACCCGCTTAAAATTGATGATCACTCCGATAAAAATTACATTGAACTTATCCTCCACTAAAACTAAAACCAGCATAAATTCACCCTACGTGCATGAGTTGGTTTGCTCCGCCACTTTCTTCAAGCAGTCACGGAACCGAGCCATATAGATTTCAGGTGTCCCGCGTAACGCCGCCAGATTCTCGACTTCATACCACATCCGAAGACAACATTAAAATCGATTAGTCGGAAACCGAGTTGCAAGACAAATGGCGAAGGCCCAAATCACGTCAACACACACATTTCATATTCATTAACACACTTAAGTCGGGTCTTCGTTCCTTTTCCTCCCACCCAAACTGGCTAGTTTAAATGGTTTTCAAGCATTCCAGGCAAGCATGTCAGGCAAGCATCAGTGGCTCTTAACAGAATATTCAATTGCGCCGTAAAGCAAACATGGGTGACTTTAACCATAGCAGTGGTTTGCGGGTCTGAAGTATTTTCCAAGTCACCACTCAAAATACTTATATAGAAAGGTCCACGTCAAAAGTGCAAAAATTTCTTGAAAATTCATGCTGCCCCGAAATAATAGTTTTGGCGCATCCCGCCCTCAGACACTACTCCACGATTTGTTTAGGAGTGGGAGGCAAAACATTGTTGTGCCTCTTGAGAATGAAGGTTTGCAGCCTTTCGGAATGGTTCTGGAATTGGGCGTCTCTTGTAAATAAAAGCTGCGCTGTGGAGATAATGGTTTAAGTGCTCCTTTGCCAAATGGACGGATCCAGGATTTTGTGAAAAGGACAAGGCATACATACTGCAGTGCCCATGGAATTCGGTGCAGCCCGAAAATGAAATTCTGGGAACCTTTGCAGTGCCCCAAGAATTTAGCGCTTTTTGGAAATAAGGGCTATGCGGCTTCGAAATGAAAGTTTTGGATTTTCCACTCCATAGGGTTTTGGTACCACAAATAGGCACCGAAACCGCATGAACGGTCCAAGGTGGTGGGTAGCATGACATATGCCTACTCCCACCCACCCTCAGGATACGCACGTTTGCATTGTTCGATTACAAACAGAACGAGACCATTAAATTTAGACAGTCCTGGAGCATCGCCGTCACGTTTCAATGAAGCATCTTCAATAGTCCCAGTATCTGATACTCCGGAAAGAGCCCAACCCTGCAGCCTCCTGAAACGTCCTTGAAGGGGCACCAGTTGTGGGCACGTGCGGTGTCCACTCTGAAAGGCAGGTGCTGTGGTCAAATGGTGGCTGGTTTTCCCCCAGCGAATGAATTGTCTTTGAACCAAAACAGAATGCAATATCAAATTTTCGGAAGCTATGAGACGTCTTTAAAGAAACATAACTAAAATATAAACACCCATCTGCTGTCCCGCGCTCGTTCCCAAGAGGTGAACTCTTGAGAATGAGAACAGCTCGAAATATTCGGCACAGTAAAAATAATCCTTAAGCACTTCAAGGCCGTGTAATCAGCCCCTCCTAATCATCGAAAAGCCTTAAACCAATGCAAGAGCTTTAAGTTGGTAATACCGAAAAACGCTTGGAACCGAAGGACTTTCGTTCTTATTAGGTGCAAAGTATGACCGCAGAGTAAAGTGGAAACCATTCGTGAAGATGTGTGTCTCGTATATGGGATGCACAAGGTTCATGGGTTCGCCCCCTCCCCCCCTCCAATGAAAAACGTAAAGTTCCACTCCTGCTCAGAAGCACAAATTGTTGTCGTTAGAACTTGACTCATATGTAAGAAAATAAGTTACATAATCCTGAATATCGACCATAGTCGAGACGTAACGCTAACCTTACAATTAAGTGGATACAATCAGCTTCTTTAAGCCCTATCAGGCTCTATCTATTTTCTAGAAACCCTGTCAGGGTTCAAAAGTACGGGCATTGTATCAGTCTGCCTCCAAAAATTATTATGATTTTCTGACAATGGTGAAGGTGTAAGGAACTGCGTTCAACATCACACCTTTTAATCACTTGACTCACTGAAAATAAAACAAATAGATTATGTGTGCATCCGAGGTGCTCATAGTGATACTGATACACCCGCAGCAGCCATTTTTCGGTTTATCAGTGATCTAGGTTAAATGAGGCAAGATGAGGTTAGATAAGGTGGTGAGGTGAAGTGAGATTAGGTAAAATAAGATCACATCTCATGACACGCAAAGCTTCTGCGTTCAATTTCCCATTGACATCACAAATGATTTAAAAAAAGGAACCTTAAATACAAATTCCCATCAGCCTTATCCTTTACTCTAAGGTGTGAATGGTCACATCTGGGCCACCATAGCTGAGCAGCGTGAAATGTTACATCACTTAGTGTTATTTGTATCAAGTATTGTCGATAAAAAGTATCTTAATGATGAGACAAGTATATTTCCTCCACTTCATGAACATAAGTACTCCAAATCTGAAATTGATATAGCAATTCAGCCATAACCATACACCATTGTCATTTTTCTTTTACAGCAAATGCTACCTAATGTCCTTCTTTAATCATTAGCGGTGTTTTCTGCTATAAAAAGAGATGATATGCACGACGTACTCTTATAGTTAAACAGAAATAATCACTCCCATATATGAATATCCTTGTTTATCTACAACTATCAAAAAATAATTTTCTCCATCTTGAATGACTCAATGGAGGTAAACATCGTCGCTGCTGCGTCTCATACGAAGCAGGGGAGTATTTTTCGAGCGCGCTCAAGGCTAATGAAGTGTTTGTAAAAAATAGGCTAAATATTGGTAGGACACGTAAACTATCCTCCACCAGACATGCCCTCAAGAATGCACCTGACAGACTATCCGGGTTCGCCCAGCCTCCACAAGGCCCATGCCTAGCGTTCATGATGGAATACAACAATTGTTAACATACACCTCACCACGCACATACATCACGCAACAAATATACCTGCCGTTCATTCCTTTCTTCGCCCTCCATACCTGCTCTGACCTGCTCCATACCCACCGTCACACACACACCAAGCACGCGACCGGCACGCGAGCTCCGACCGGAAGGCAGCGTCGTTGGAAATCAAAATGCGCTGCAGTCAAGGTGTTATGCAAGGCAAAGTTAACCACAATTTTCACTCAGCGCCAGCCCCCGCGTGACGTAACTGGGAGTAATGCCGTCGACAGCCCGGAACGAAGACTGAATGAGTGGCTGTGACCTCGGTCGCCGAACATCTCGGAAAAATGTCTCTCAATTAATATGAAGGTCATTCTATGTTGCATAAACCATACAAGTCAGATATCCAGCGTCCACTTGGATTTATGCTCATAGTCCGTTGAAACACACCCCTGGACTAGCCCAGCATAAATATCTGCAGTCAATAGTGTCTATGACTTTTCAGAATCCATATGTGAATACAATTTTAGAAACATGGTGTTTACGTTCAAACCTGGCCCAGGTAGTCAACTCCTGACTTCGATATCGTCGAAAATCAAAATGCTCGCTGGATTGTTGATGTCGGTTCTAGTGAGTGGCTCCCAGTGACCTCAATGTGGGCAGGGGCACTGCCAAGGATTTTGGGTTCGGGGGAGGGGTTTCCAGGGGTCTCCTGAACAAAACGGGACCTCTTTATAGAGAGGCCTCCTGTGTGGTGTCGTATCCAAGCGGGATGGGCATCTAGGGCATGTGCCTACTTATCACATTGCTACCGGGATCCTATCCATGTGCATAAATGCCGATAATCAAAAGAGTTAAAATAGGGGCGTTTTGATTTTCGAGCCCAGGGTATTGTTCTCCTGGAATAGACCTCCTTGTTATAGAAAAGGCCTACTGATGCATAGAACGGGAGCGGGGTGCTTCCGACTCACGAAGAGGCCTCCAAATTTGACCATGAGGCCTTACTATCGCAAAAGCAGGTATCTTCATCCGGAACGCGGCCATCTGGCGCACGGAATGGGCCTCATGTTCCAGAAAGGGGTCTGCAGAATATAGATCGTGCCTTCTCACCCAGAACAGGGGCCTACTAGTTGGTAACGGGGGCCTTCCGAGCCAGGAAAGGCGCCTATTGAACACAAGATTGGACCTACTGGTCTAGGCCATGGGTAAGCTTATCCATAAAGGTGGCCTTACGATCCAAAAATGGGCCTCTCAGTGCAAGAAAGCACCTTTAAGCTACAGTTGTTACTCTCTAGCTTAGTTATGGGGCCTCCTTGATCTGAATTTCGTTCATCTACGGTTAACCACAATGCCATTATTTTCAGGTTTAAACAAAACAGGGGAAAACAGGGCCTCCTAAGAATTCTAACGCAGCAACATTTGAATAGCCGATCCCTTGGCATAAATAATATATCAGTCTAGTCAGGTCCCCGAACTTTGACCTAAGACCTTCATTTAATTGCTTTCCAACCTGTCTTTAATCCATGTCGAGTTTTGCGCTTTCCTACTTTTCTAAAACAGGTTTCATCCCTGTCAACTGCCGGCCATTTTCACTTTTGTCCGTCTGTTTTTTTCAGAATTAACATGTATTCCTGTCACCTTTACAATTGTCACATTCGACATCTGTCCCTCGACTTTTTCCTATGCAAATCGTTTTTCTATAGACGGTCATGTTTTTGTGTTTTTTCCTTCAACTTTTTCCGATTTGACTTTTCCGATTCGTCGTTTTCCGATTCGACTTGCATTTATGCCAACATTTAACCCTTGACACTATTCGCGTTGGATTTTTTTTCGTTCGACTGTTTTCCATTCGTTTTCCATTCAAATTTTTTTCGAAAACCAATTTCCGGCCTGTCACCAACGTTCAAATAAGCAAACCAGTAATGCAATGCGCACAGCTTTGCCCCATACGTATACAAATGCGAGGGGGGATTTTGTTAACTTTTAAATGAATATGAAGTTTTAAAAACTAAATCGTTATGCTACAAAATAAAGCCTTTTAGCTATTCCACTCGGTAATCAGAACCAAATAAATGTTTTAAGCACATCTTTGACGTTGGTTTGGTGGGGAAAACTGAGATAGCCTCGAACCTCTGAGGTTCTCGACTTATCTTGCAAATGCCAAGGACGGTGTGTGTCTTTCTTTTTTTGAATGCCATGCTATGTTGCAAAAGCTGCAAAACTTTATACAGCAATCGCATCGTATAGACTGATCAAATGTGTCCGCCATTCTGCAGCGGTACGTGGTATGTTGAAATCTCTAGACAAAGCTGCTAATTAAGCTGAGACTGGCTTTCTGGCGTGACAGGGGTTAGAGCATTCACAATGTATGGTCATTGATCCTCTGATCCCAAGACCGCTATCTTTCAAACCTCCGGTCATTTTTTGCAAAGGCAGATTTGGTACCCTGAGATGGTTCATGATTGGGGAGCCTATTTATCCACGCGCGAAACCTCTGCTGAAACATAAAACAAGGTCTGATATGACGGTGCATAAAGGATAAATGCGTGAAGTATGCTGGGATATGCGGCCGTTCAGTAGCCAAAGCCGGAAGCATGACTGCTACTTTTCACGTAAACCAGACATAGTAGAAGTATGAACCTATCCGATCGTCCAAAGATATCGTCATCTGTATTCATTTGTTCCAACCATGGCTGCCAATCGGGACATCAATGATCTCGTGACATGTCGCATGATATTGCATTCGGATGGCTGGGACTTACTGTTTGAGGGAACGCCGCCAGTATGGATGATGATCTCCTCAGGAGCTGCACGGGGTACCGTCAGCGGTCAGAGAAGCCGTTCCAGCCGTCACGTTGCCGTCAGAGCCAGGAGTAGATGAAAAGTTCGATAGCTCACCGTCATCGCCGAACGATACCACCCAACGCCGTAAGCAGACACCACACCTGCTGCCGTGTTCACCTCGCCCAGCAGGGAAGCTGGCCGACTCTTCCTTCCTCAAAGCCCACGTGTCCACCCTTCCCCGTGCCCTGTACGCACACCCTCCCCGCACCGCCGCCGCCAAATCCGTGCCACGAGCGCTGACATCCGAGCAACCGGCGTAACGAGCGTGCTCACCGCACCGGCAGCGATACGGCCAGCTGAGTAATGGACGGGGTCGACGCCGGCAATGTTGCGCTCCTGTATGCGGGCGTCGCGCGCTGATGGATGGTGAGCCCCGGTGGCGAGGACATGAGGTAACGGGCGGGCGGGACGACGCCCGGAAAACAAACCGGCGCCGCTCAGCTGCCCAGCGCGCCACGAAACCACTATGTTTGATCTTCAGGACCAATTTGTTGTGCCTTGCGTTGTCCTGTCAGCCTTATTTCTTGTTTTATTTTCGACGCAATGGTAATGCTCCTCTAATGGGACGATAGAAGACTAGTTTGTGTTATATGTGCGTCTGGTACAAAACCTCGATTTCGGAGTGCGTGAGATTAATCGAAGGTGAAGAAACGCAAGATTTTTCCAGGTGCGTTGTTCCATTTTTCCGCGTGCTAGAGGTCTCACGCGGCTTTGATTATAAAAAATGAGTGGTAAATTAGCTGATCCCCCTTTATTTGCATCCCCTGTTTCGAGATACTCTGGGACAGCGCTTGGTCCGTACCATTCCGAGCCGTCTCCGCGAACGCACCTCTGATTTCCTACTGAGTATTCGAGACCAGACTGATACGCCTTCATCCGATCAGCGCATCGGGTCGGCACATGGCATGAGTCTCTCCCACCGACGTTGGTTCAGTGGAAAATGTTCCTCTCCCGGCTCTGAGCGGGTAGGATGCCCAGCTCCCCACGCCGTCCAGCCGGTGCGGATGCTCCTTCATTCCCCAGCCCTCCACACTGCCTTGCCCCAGTCGTCCGGCGGTGGTGGGACGCGCCGCCGCCGCCGCCGGCTGCGGCCGAGCCTGATCTCACCTAGCGGCGGCCCGCGGCGCGATCGATGGGGCCACGGCCGCCGATGTTTGCCCAGCGGAGGAACGGCCGCGTAACCGAGTAATTCGGGTAGTGGCGCGATCCGCCGCCGCCGTCCGTCACGCCGCCGAGACAGACGGCGCGCGATCTTCTCCCTGAGAGCTCCGTTAGCAGCTGTCGACGCGGGCGTGTCGCACGGTCGGCTGCAGGCGTCGCTGGTCGACGGCGCACGCCACCGGCGCTGTCGACGACGGCTGTGGGGAGCGCTATCGACGCACGGCATGCGTCTTATTCGGGAGGGATGTGGTAGTGGTTATTCATGGGCGTATTTCCTGCGCAGCTAAAGGGCTATATGCGCTTTTTAGCTAAATGGGCCGAGTCAAATATAGGTCTGCGAGACCGATGGTCAACGAATACAGCTCCTGAAGAGTCTAAAGAACGCAATCAGAGCTCATCAACGAGCATGGTTTCGTCGTAGGTTCGAAGGGATTTGTCAACTTCCATGGACGGGTGTGGTTTGCTGTGAGAGATACAAATGAGAAATTCGCGCGCACTAGCACCTAGCAAGCGTGCGAACCATAGTCCTGTGGTTTTAAGCTTGCTAGATGTGATTAATGCACGGACCCCATGGGCTGCCCCGTTCACACATGCATATTGAAAGGAAAATTGGAAACGACTGGTACGGCTTGCGTTACCTTCACTCATATCGCCAATAAATCCGTTTGCGCCTCTTTTTATGCACGTCAATAAAACTCACTGGCAGACGGCAATGAGGCACTATATGAACTATTCGACGGATTTTTCACTACTCATGTCCTTTGCAACAGCAGACAACAAAGCACGTAGGCAAACGTTCCTCCCATTGAAATATGATTACTGGAATGACAGCTTTTTGAACGAGTGGCAGGTAATTACCTTTCAAATAGAAACATTGTGTCGCGAGCAGCGTCGACATATCCTGAGCCATCCGTCGAAACACGTCATAATATGTACTGTCAAAGCGCCAACCAACACCGTCAAAGGAACACAAGACGTCAGTACCAATGACAGGCACTTCAAGGGCTTTTGACTGCGGGCGGCACGCCCAGATCCTGAGCAGACTCGGCCGACACGTGACAGCTCCAGTTAGGGACTCAGTGCTTGGCTTGCGAGTCGCGCTTATTGATCCGTCGTCTACAGGACAGAGTTTCCGGCCAAACGCCGGCTGCTCAAAGCACCGCATTTGCGAAACGATTCAGCTCTTACCGTTGAAACACCGCTTGCGAACGCCATTTAGGTGAAAACATGTAATGTTTTCAATGTAATTCTGCACTGGAGATGAACGGTTGCTGGACACGAATATTCCGGCTAGGATGGGTGCCCACTACGCTACCATAGATCGCATTTGACGCGACGGAATCTTGTTTCATGCAGACCACACGTTTGGTCGGTAGCATTTTGTCCCAGTAAATCGTGGCTCATTATTCTTCATACCAATCGTGATGCACCCTTTGACAGTACAACACACGTAAGGACACGTCCATTACTTACATAAAACATTTTGCGATATATTTTAACTGCTTTCCTCCCAGCTGTGACGCTCTATCACAATTCCGCATTATCCCCTCCCCCCCCCCCCCATTACGTAACGCCAAGCCATACCCTGATAAAACACCTCATTCTCAAGGAACGGTGGAATCAGATGGAAGCAGTGGTTAACTTACGCCTACAATTGCTGAAATTTCATTTGATGAAATAAAAAAAACTGAAAAGATACTTGAACCGCATACTTTTGTGGTCATATTTGAAGTGCACAAATAAAAATGTACCCTTCGGAGAAAGCAATGGTGAGAGTCGAGGCATTTGCCTTTAACATGCACGCGGGTGCCCTGATGAATACCATTAATTCGGATAGGGTCAACTTGACCCCCTGAGATATGAGAAACTAACAGGGCTAGAGACACCAAGTTCAAAGATGTGTTTGCCTGCATGTGAACTTACTAGTTTCAAAATTTAAGGTTCTTAGTTAATGACATTCCGGTCGAATGAGATCAAACAAAGTCAAACTCAATACTGGTATCAAAAGTGCCTCCAGACCTCGTGCAGCCGCCATGAAACAAAATTTATGTTATGAGCAAAAGCTCCCTTGTGCCCATTTAAGGTCAGTGGTCTTTTCTATCTTAAGAAGGGCACGGTTACCAACACTGTACAAGGTTGCTTTGACTTTGACTTTGAGTAAGCGTAAAAATGATGCTATACCGGAAGTTCTTAAAAAGAACATGTTGACCTGGGCCATTTTAAGTTAGTGACCCACTCATACCTTTCAAAAGTCAGTGGAGGATACATAATGCCGTTGCTGTTATCAATAAATTAAAAATGAGCACCAGGAACTACCCTACACTGCAAGCTCGAATAATAAAACAGGTTAGTTTTGACCTTGGGCTTACATTCATGCTTGAACTTGGTCATTGTAATGTGTGAATTAAATTGTTGCGGTGCCTAAGAAACCGTCCTCTGAGATAATTCAGTTTAAAACCCTAAGTTCCAGAAAAAGTCCCAGAAATGTGAAACACCCCCTTGTACACCCTTTCGCCTAACACTGCGTTGTTGCATTAGATTGAACGATTCCCCTGAAATTGTCTTAGCTGAATCCATAGCCTGACTTTGATCTGCCTGAGGTCAGTGACATCAAAACGTGCGTCTACATCTTGGCATACCAACAAATTTGCTTTTCCGTTATGTACAACTATGCAAAAGTTGGCACGGCTGCAATGCGCCGTTAGAAATCATCCCGAATTCCGAAACAACTAGGAGGTCAAATTGACTTCCGGCAGAGACCGTGTTAGTCTATGCCAAATTTATCTACATAAACAGGCAATATGTTGCACACCAACACACCTTGTGTATGTGATAGATGCGTAAAGAATTGCGTTATTGAGGCATTGGGATCCTAGACCGCCATCATTTGGGGAATGTTAAGCACTAGGCTTATGACGGCGCATGAAAAGACATGACTCAAATGTCTCTAACCCTTCCCCCGTCCCCCGCTATCATGGGCAATTGCCGATACTCCTGTATTAATGTATGAACTTATGTGTGTCCGTCAATTCACTTCGCGAAAATTATATTGATAAAATTTCTATGATGTACTTTACTTGTTCCTGCATATATGCTTGTTAACTCCCTCGCCCCTTTGCTAATGTACGCACTCAGGCGCGGCCATCAAATCACTTGGTGCAAGATGTAGTAATAATGAGCTCTAAGCTTGTTGTCCGGAACGTTATATGTTTCCATTTCCATCACGACATCAACAGATGCGTTGCAGTTCACTGTTGTTTTCCAGGCGCTTGACTTCTAGTGTTCCGAAGAGTGGGGCATCTGTGTGATCATCTGTTTGAATGGCAGCTAACTAAGTACAAGAGGCATATGGCTGGTAGTAGTGTAATGTAGTGTCATCTGCTCGCATGGCTCGCGCCTGTTTTATGTTGCACCATGATTCACTGTGTCAAATGACCGACCTCCGGTTACTTAGGAAAAACATTGAGCCGCATTCAGAGCCCAAGGCCGTGCTATGTTAGCGGGATAACCAACGGTCTAAAGCGTGCTCATCTAGGTGATTATGTTGTCGACGGTTAATCAGCCCGACGCGCCCACTGGCCGAGGTCAGTCAAGGTAATCCAAGAAAGGAGAGGGCCGCCAGTCATCCTGAAGGCTCGACTGGAATCGGATTTGTACTGGATCGTGGTGGCGAATATTACGGGGCAGCCTTAGCGGCCTTGGGTGTGTACATTAGGGTGTGTCATCGAGGGGGTGAATCTCTTGAAATCAGTTGAGACAAAGTTTTTCCTTGGCACACGTATTAATGATAAGCTTTCAGGTCTGTCGCACCGCAACAACGTTCATATTCGTGAGGCGGAAGCAGTTTTGTTTGGTAGGCCAACAAAGCCGCATTCGCTACTAGCGCCACCTATTTTACGCACTGGGATCTTCCTCTAATAAGCCTCAAAGCCGCCCCTTTCCACCCTACTGGTACTTGAAGGATTAAGTATGGAATAGATATCATAGAGAGCACCGGTAAAACAATGCCAAACAGCTTATAAGCTGACTTTTTAGTAAATAGCATTAATTTTGGGCGAAACCCAAAGCTGTGCAGTTATGAGAATGCTCCAGCAGACCGGGTTAGGTTCAAGTTTGTTGTTGGTAACACATCATTGTGATGCTGATTTACAGTTTATGCGTTTTTTGCGTGGGACTTATGGGCTTGTCAGTGTAGATTTGCCGGTACTGAAACATTTCTTTCGAACAATTACTGGCATAAACATGCCAAAGGCTACACGGTCGCGCACAGAACATTTTGTGATAGGCCACCCGGCTCTACTGTCCCACCACCAACTGCCGGCTACGGGAAAGCATTGAGCTACATCAGGTGGCTGAGCGAATCGAAAAGGAATCTCACTAATATCATCTTCAAGACCGCGACGGTAGAAATCAGGGTACTGTGGACCAACGAAGCGATTCCTGTTCATGATCTAAATGGCGTGACAAAATGGAACGAGAGGGATTGATATCCTCCCAACAGAGCTATCACAAAAAAATAATCAATAAAGAAAAAGGGTGACAGCAATACCGCCACTGCGAAGTTCAACAAGCTTCTTGATGTCGCGAAATGCAAGTGCAAGTCTCAGTGCAGCTTTCCATGACCAGTTGCCTGCACAATGTATCAGGAGGAGGTTGCCATGAAGGACCAGTGCAGGCACCGGAAGCTTACGCTGGGGTCATATGACCGGGATATGATTGTGGCTAAGGAGGCTCGAGAGGTGCGGGGGATGGCCAAACAACTCCGGGGTCGTGGCTTGACCGCCAGTGAGACGGTGTCTGCTGCTGAACCTGAATCGCCTTCCCCGCCGACTGCTGAGCCCGCGCCGCCTGCTGAGCCAGCGCTGGCTTCTAGCACTGACCCCGATCCTGCTCCGGGACCAAGTGGTCTCAGTGCTGGCGAGTCGGCCGAGAGCACGGATTCTTACACGGTTCCGTACATGGTAGAAGGTGGCGACGACGCCGATTGTTCGTTCCGGTTGAGACCACTGTCACTGTAGAATATAACGTCGACGATCTGACTAACACCCCTCTGGCGGTTGGCAGCTACAGTGGCTCGAACCGGGCCGCTGCTGCTATCATCAACGCCTTTCAACAAGACAGCAGAGTCGGGCTGGCTACTTGAAATCAAATATCGTAGATCCTAAGAATATTTGCTGCGCAAGGGACAGACTGAGAAGGAAGACGGCTCGTCAAAATTTGAAGCAATCCACGAGTCAGGTTTGGCCATCCTCTATTTTGACGGCCGGGAAGGCAGGAGCTACATGGGCCACACGGAGCCAGACGAATGCCGTCAAAAGACACGTGGTTGCCATCATTGTGCCAGGCAGCCGCTACGTGACTCATTTTACGTCCGAATTCGGCAGCGCCCTGCACTTGTTCAACGAGCTACACTCCGTGAGTCCGCAGTGCGACGGTCACATAAATGCGCTCGGCTGCGATGGCACGGCCATCAACACCGAAACGATAGGCGACGTGTTCCGGCTGTTTGAGCTGGCCACTGAGTCGCCCGTACACTGGCTCATCTGCCAGCTGCACGGCAACGAGCTGAGCCTCCTCCATCTGCTGCTGAGCTTGGACGGTACGACCATGGGATCGAAACATTTCTGGACCCATAGGCAAGACCTGTGCCGGAGAGGTCTGGGGAGGGACTTTATGGCATTCAAGCCCAGGTCGGGGCACGTGCCAAACCTGCCGATTGAACTGATTCAGCAGCTGATCACAAACCAGCAGCTGCTGTACCTTCTGGCCTCCGGCGTTCAAAACGACTTTATCCGAAGCCTGGCAGCCCAGCGGCGAACTGGGCCATCGAACCATGTCAGGTAAATATGAAAACGCATTATCTTCGAACTTATAGCAATGAGTGTTTAATGTTCGGGTATCAATTGATATTTCATGTGCTCACCGTTGAACATTTACTTATTATTATACCTTGTGTCGTAGTATGTCGCATCATTTGATGGTTGGTTCATGCTTACTAGCATTTTTGTTGATGTTTTCCGTCACATTTAAAGACTCTGGATATCGGCCTATTCATATGCCCTAAAGAGGTGCAACAATTTTTGTATGATCTAATGCTAAGTTCGTAGCGTATTGTTCTTATATATTCGCTTTTGTTTTCAGATGGTTGACACTCTCCGCTCGACTTCTCCTAGTTCACATCTCTACCGATACCTCCAGCAGCGCTCTCAAGGACCCCGTCCAGTGCGTGGTCGGCTACTATGTGTCGGTTTGGTTCGCCATCCGGCAAAACAGTGGCTGCGACTTCGGCTTACACAACTTGCTCCGGAGCATCGCGCTGCTCCGCGACCTGCTGCAGCACACGTAGGCCACGGTGCAGCCAGTCCTCCGGCGTAACGGGTGCTGGGTCCGTCCGGAACAGCTGACGCTGGACATGATGTGGTACAGCAACTGCATGTTCCGCGAACAGGCGGTTCCGATCATCGCGCCGCTCGCGAGCAGCCAACCGAGGGTCTTATTCAGCCCAGGGTCTTCGTCATCTCAGCGGTAAACTTCGAGGCCGTGAGGTACACCGAACTGCTCCCTGACACGGACCAGTCACGCGGCCTCCACTGTGAGACCTCAGGGACTGCGAGCTGTGAAATAAAGTGCAGGCGCCGCTGGCCATCTTGCCCTATCAGGTTCACACCAGGAGCGCGACGCAGCGCCGCACTGCCGAGGACGTCTGCGTCTGGGGCTGGAGCTTCGGCAACATGTGGTGCCCAGCTGCGAAGGTACTTCTGCTACCGCGCAATCTGTGCCAACGCGCGTTTTGGGTTTCCAGTCTGTGAGCAATTGCTGTTTGGGACGGCGCATCGAATACGCAGGCTTGGCAAGGAGCAAGATGTGTATGGGGTCATCCTACCGCCCCCGCCCCCCCCCCCCCAACCCTCTCTACGTCCGTGGTGGAGGCTGCAGTTGTATGCATTGTATGTATGTATTAAGTTGTATGTATGTATGTATATTATGTATCTTCCTGTATGTATTAAGTTGTACTGTAGACAATATATTCTGAGTCATATGCTACACATAGATTTGTTTGCATCACGAGAGCTGTCTTCGAGAAGTGGAAGCCTAAAGCAATACTAACCAGCACACTCATACAACGATTTCGTACTCAACAGCTTATAAAGTTTCCGTCAAATGGCAATCAATCGGGCAATGTCTGATCTGCATATTAGTCCTTAGATTGGGGCATTCTCGTACGACGGCTTAAGGAGCGCTCGGTAGCATCGTTTCTGTACGCAAAGGTATTTTGTGTCGCTTACCGCCCACGGCTTGATGTTACCTGCGGCGGCGAACTCCGCTCAGCACGGGGTGACTGCAACGCCGGGTGTCAGTTTACGGTGATATTTCGATCGACTCGCGCCTCACGGATTTAAGTTTTTGGGAAGAACTTTTGCTATGCCGTGCATTTTTGGACTCGTGCGCCAAAGAGTTTCTTTGTCTCACTTGGCTTTGTTACTGATGACGCACCCTAGTGTACATCGCAAAAGAAGATGAGCGGAAGGAGGGTCTCGTGTTATTCAAGAGGGAGCACAATATCTAAATGTGCCTGTATATGGAAGAGAACGTGACAGTTCACCAGTCACTACCCTCCGAACAAAGAAGGTACAGTTCATGGCCAAATGGTAAAACACTGATGGGCCCCAAGCCTGAAGATGTCCGAACAGTCTGAAATATCAGTTCGGCTTGTGTCCAATGCCGATCTTTTCCGACCACCACTGGCCGGCGGGAGACCGCCGCTTGTTCGAGGCAGCTTCGCCGACTGCCTGCGCTGTTCTTTGCCAGTGTCGCGCTGCGGTAGCATATTCCGCCTGCCGGGAAAGCCCGTACCACTCTAATCGAAACCAGATCAAAGGCGCGCTCACCGAACCAGCGGTCCGACCCACGGCGGTCGATGCGGCTTCGGCCCTCTCTTCGTCGGCCCCTCCGGTAGCGGCCGGCAAAGGTAACGGCGTGCGCAACAGCACCTCGCGGTGATTGGTGTTAGGCTAACGAAGACGGTGCGCAATCGCATATATCGATTCAGTTTTTCTGTACATAAACGGCAACAAGAGCCCGCGCTGTTAAGTGCATTCAGATGCTGCACGTGCAGTTGTAATCGCACTGCAAGCGCATGTTTTTGTGTTCCAGCGGGAACCAGTTTAGAGGTGCGATCAAGATTCGCGGACGTCATGAGTTGCTCGGTGAACTCAACGTCACATTCCGTACTGGTTGTCTTTATAATTTTGATTATTAGGCTTGTTCCGTTCCTACCATGATGCGCTGAACATATGAAAGTGTATGAGTTATAGCATTCGTTCATCGCACCCTCCCTGAAATAATAGTCATGCCATCTAAGCCTATTTCCAGCCCCAAAGCCGTGAAAGGGAATGTTACAGGGCCGCCTGAACAATGCGTCCGAGGTATCCAGTCTTCCACGTTTGTTGCGCCGGGCTGATCGCCACCATCTCATTTTGTAATGCATCTCCTTCGCAAAATCAAAAACATGAGTTCGATACCCATCAGTTTTATTTCGATGTTACACCACTGCAGGTATGGTACGCTTTCTTCTGCCTTGACTAATATGATGCACTTGATTTTAAAACCAGCGATGGATGTTGCGCCCCCATTAAACCACGTTGGCAACAAACTTAAGCATCCGATGCTTTATCGTTCTCGGCCGTAATTGATGTGTTTGTTCATGCGCTGCGTACTTGCACTGGAAAGATGCTTGCTGACATTTGTAGTGTATCAGCCCGGGTGTTATCATAAAGACTGTTTCTTTTTCCGTTCGATATAACCTCGTTGTATTCGCGTCATTGTGTGACCACGACACTCTCACGACGCTCCATAACACAGATACACGACGAGCACTGTTGGTGGACACGCGATACAAACATGACATGACATTGAATTGACAGAAACTGACGGACAATACTGGCACTCTTCGTACAAGCAAAGGCAAACCATTCCTTCCGCTTGGAGAAGCATATCTATTAGGGATTCTGCCAGCCCTTGGCAGTCCAAAATATTGCACAACTCATCAAATACTGGGTGTTGTTCGATAGCCACCGTAAATCTCATCAGTGCCGTGAGTCTTTGTTGTGTTTTGTTCCACTGTTCATTTGTTCCAAATTCAGGCATTTTACCTACATTTAAAAAAAGGGTCATAGCTGTTACGTACGAGCCGTCTTTCATCCTGGCGCAGCTTTTCTCGGTCCGCGGTCTTCTCAAACAGCTCTCCGCCGCACTGGTCAGCCACAGGCGGACGCAATATTGCCGGCGGCCCTCGCTGGTCGGACCATGGCCGATGCGGTGCATATTCGGCCAAGTATCAGCCCTCCCTGGCTTGTTGGGCCGGGCGTCCGTGGAGCGTATTCACCTGACTGTCGGGTGCGCCCCGGGCGTACAGCAACGCCCCAAACCTGAGAACAACAATCACTACAAGAATGTTTTACATCCGCTGCAATTATTTGCATTCTTCGTACCAAACGATGCGAAAAAGATTTGGACATCCAACTAACGCCCTTAAAACTTGAAACTTACCACGTGTGCCTCCTCTTCTGAGACGACGAAGTATGATCTCGTAGCATCGAAACGCTGGAACGTCACTTAGGAGTTGCGTTAAAAAACGGAATTCCGGTTGAGCAGTTACTCATTTTGATCGACGGCACATGCAAATCTGTTTTGTGCAATTCAAAGTTGCACAAAAAGTGAAGATGTCGCGGCGAGTGCTAGAACACAATGGAGGATACAGATCATACTATTTACCTTCTTTGGGTATTTTCGCCAATGTTCTGCGAAAACTTGAACCATGACCTTGAGGTGGTTCCCTTGCTCGATCTTGCCCTTATTCAAGCCATGAAGCTTTGAAAAAAGACTGCGTCGCATAACACCGCGCTGTATTTTATTGCAGCTTGGCGACGAGCTC
This sequence comes from Pollicipes pollicipes, assembly GCF_011947565.3. Taxonomy (NCBI): domain Eukaryota; kingdom Metazoa; phylum Arthropoda; class Thecostraca; order Pollicipedomorpha; family Pollicipedidae; genus Pollicipes; species Pollicipes pollicipes. The sequence goes on along the minus strand of NW_023596545.1, from coordinate 22,808,759 downwards.
CCATCTTCAAACGTAGGCTTTTGTGTTTCTCTTCGTCAGAAGAGGATAAGCGCCCAAGAACAAGGAATAATGCCCATATGTTTATACTGTTTTGCATCCTTGCGAAAATCTTAAGTTTCTGATCCAGACGGTTCGTGAAATATGACCTCTTTTTGAAGGTTACAGCCTTACCATTTTTGCAAAAGTAACAAATAAGGTTAGTTCTTAAACGAAATGCACTGCAAAGAGGTATTCCAAACTCCTCTTCCATTTCACAACTCAATCATTCTAGTGTCTTTCGCAAGTCAATATATCCAAGGTCAAACCAGGCTGAGTTTTGACCCTTGTGACCAGATTTGAGTCTATGTGATTACTTGCAGTTTTTGCGATTTAAACTTAAATAATACTTATCTCACCGCTGAAGAATGCCCTGTTCTCCCCTTTGAATATTCCTAGTCTTCACGTGCTTCTACATTGATTACCCAAAACGTAGTCCAGTTTTATTACCGTTATTAGATGACCAGCTTTATAAGCTGACCGAAAACAATGAGAAATGGAGAAGTCGCGTTTCGCAGCTGCGACTTCCATGAATTAGATAGGCTTACACTCAACAAGTAGATGAAGAGCTTTGCAAAAGTCCATCGGGGCAGATCAGACGAG
>NW_023596545.1:22618120-22803120 GCF_011947565.3 Pollicipes pollicipes | reverse complement strand
CTCCTCCTCCCCCGTGTTGTGTGAGATCGTTGACGACATAACCTTGCTCGGGGAAAAGTGTGCCTCGTAACGTGGTGTGAAAAACGTGGTGCTCGTGATCTTAAGTGTGTCATATTTTAATGAGGCAAGGCTGCTCGTGCACAACGCGATAGCGAAGGGGTTAATGCAGACCCACTATTTTGGCCGGTAACATCACGGGGACCCTCGGTTCATGATCACCAGGAAGGCATCATTAGCATATATGCGGCTGGTCGGACGAAATGGATAGGTATCTGAACGAACAGGCTCTCTGGACGCTGCTCGCTTTATGCTCCCCCCCCCCCCCTGCCGCGCTGTTGCCCTATACCACCCCGCTGCCGGGCACCGTCTCGATCTCCATTCGTGATTGGAGCCGGAGATGGGCGACAGGGCCAGGTCGGGCCGCTGGCCGCCCACGTGGTAGGGACGGCTCTGCTCTTAGCCCGATCAATGCCGTGGCTCGGTCACGGCCAGCCGTCGGGCCGGTGGCCGACAGGTGTCTGTCCGTCGAGGAATGCCAGCAGCGCTGACCTCCGACCGCTGACCTTCGACCGCTGACCCCGACCACTGGTCTCCGACCGCTGACCTCCGACCGCTGACCTCCGACCGCTGACCCCGACCACTGGTCTCCGACCGCTGAGCTCTGACCGCTGACCCCGACCACTGTCTCCGACCGCTGACCTCCGACCGCTAATCCCGACCACTGGTCTCCGACCGCTGACCTCCGACCGCTGACTTCCTGCCGCTGACCTCGACCACCGGCCTCCGACCACTGGCCTCCGACCGCTGAATTCCGGCCCCTCAGACCTCTGATCTCTGACCGCTGACCTCCATCTGCTAACTTCCAACCTGTGACCTTCGACCACTGACCTCCAAACAGTCGCCCGCTGCCGCGGGGCAAAACTAGAGCTCACGGAGTGAGGGGAAGGGATGGGACGGGGAGTAACGCTGATTTGTGAGTTGTTTTACGACGCTTGTTACGTCTGTGGAATGGGCGTCGCAATTTCCCACGACGGCTCTGCTGAAGACAACGACGCACCACCCCGGCACCCAGGCTCGAACCCAAGACTTGGCGCAACCAATCAACCGGTGGCGGGAAATACGTGACGAGGGCAGGGCACTCGGTGGCGACCGTGGGTGATGACACTCAGGTGACCGCAGATGGGTAACGGCAACCTGTGAGTGATCTAATGAGGGTTCATTGCCAGAGCACAATCGTGTGATGAAGAGGGGGGGGGGGGGGGGGGGGGGGGGGGGGGGGGCGCAACGGAGCAAGTAAATGAGGCATGAAAATGTGATGTATGTACCGCAGAAGAACGCCTGCTGTCTGTCGGCGCGCACTCAGCGTGGAGGACGCCGTGATGGGCGGACGCTTGGAGAAGACGGACGCGGCTGAGTCGGCAGCTGGACCCGAGCCGCCGCTGGCAGCGATGTGCTTGAGGGTCATCGGCTTCCCCGCCCTGTTGCAGTGTCGTGCCACGACAGCGGGATGAGGCGGCGGCGGCGCGACGGCCGACCTGCCTGCGCGTCACGTGACGTGTGACGTCAGTCTGCCCTGCGGCGGGATGCCGGAGGCCGGCCATCACGGATGGCTGACGAGGCGCAGCCTCAGCCTCCTGCTCCTGCTCCTGCTGGTCTCCGGTAAGCGGATGAGGTCCATCGGCTTTGGACAGTTCTGGAGGGAGCCCACTCTACGGGTGCCGCCGCCGGGTCAATGACGATGTTGGCTTTCTAGGGTGACCAGCATGACCGCGCACAGGTGATGGCGGCCGACAGAGAGATGCCAGCGTGCAAAAGCTATATATTACTTATCCATTAATGAATCAAAGTGAAACAATGTATACTTATCCAAGATGACAATATAGTTTAACCAATCGCGTGAAGTGCAGTGCAAATCTAACGAGAAGTGGAATAAAAACCCTTCAGTGAATGGCAAAACTGCTTCATTGTCTGTCCACAATAACATATAGTGAAACCATGAAATACTGCTAAGCACTTGACAAAGTTGTGCAGCTTGTTGTAAAACTCCATTTTCATCGGGTTTGATCGGACCCCAAAAAGCGGATAAAACAACTGTTAATTAGGAAAACAAGCACACGCGGCCCGGGAAGTTGTCTGCAAAGTTGCGCCAATCCAATAAGCGCGGATTGAGGAGCGACGTCTTCCATTTGTTGTGCTCAAAGTCCAGTTCATTGGTATGGAGCTCGCCTTGTCCCAGTTGTTGTGCCCGCCGCCTCGCTTCCCCGCCCGAGAGAGCACGACCCTTGGGGAAATTGGCGGTGGGCGTCCGGACGCGTCTCGGACGGCGGACTTCCCTGACGCGACGGCGACAGCGGCGCCGGGTGTCCTCCGGTGCGAGTCTGCTCTGTCGGCTGCTGCCGGCGGGCGGTGGGCCGGGGGCGGGAGCAGTGGGAGCGGGCCGCGGCTGAACAGGTGCTGAGGAACAAGTACGGGGGAACGATTCACTTTCAGTGGGAAATATGTTGAAGTAGCGCTTAGAAGGGAGGCGGCCGCGGCTGGTGGGCGCTAAGGAACAGTTTTTGGGAACGAGCCTCTTTCAGTGGGGAATATGTTGAAATAATGTTTGGTATGAGGAAGTTGATGTGGCCACTGCCACACCTGCCACGCTATCTCCTCGACTGATGCGGGTAATCGCTCCGTCAGCTGAGTGAGAGAATCTGAATGTTGCTGGAATCGCTGTTGACACGCCTCATGGACTGCAGAATCACCTAAATCACCCACGTGGCTGTGGACATTGCAGATATTCTCTTCCATGGGTGTTAAGGCTACGGTTACAGACATGTCACCGCCAATCGATGTGACCACCAGGTGAAAAATGGCAGTGGCTAGCAGGCCAAAGGCCTTTGAATTTAAACTCGTTGGCCAATACTAGCGTTGTGTCACTTGGCAGCAGTTTCCAGGTCATCTATTGACCAATATTATGACCGAATTTGCTAACGTGTGACCAAGAAAATACGTTGCTATTTTGCTTTAAATGTTTGGTATTACAACGCTGCACGCAACGCTAACACGAGTTATTTTTTGCTATCCTGTTAACGACAGTTGAATCGGCAATCAGAACAAGTGCTGGCCCAGTTTTGCTCGTGCACGTACACCGAACAAAGCGTCTGTTGATCCGTGTCCTGCGACCTCACACGTGCAGTACAGTGTGCGCAGTCAGTACAGGCGGGGGCGGGTGTGGAACGGCGCCCCAGCTCTCCGGGTCACGTCGTCATTGGGGCTTTACGACGCACTTGGCTGTTGAGCTTACAGGGCATCGCCCGCCGCTTACCCTGGCAGAAAGGGCGGGCACCGCGGAGGATCGAACCTCGTACCCCTGGTTTCCCAGAAGACGCGCCGTGGTTAACGCATGCGTGTTAGCCACTACATTATCGGCACTCTGAGGCGCATCGCGCTGGTAGTGACAACTGGCTGGCTACCGCGAGCTGGCTGCTGGTCCAGGTCGGATTCCACCTTAATTGCCCTCCGCACCGGCTAGGTGCTGTGGGCTGGAGCGGTACCCACAGCAGTGCGGCACTCCGGCCACAACCCGGGCTGGCCAGGCCGCTGAGCCTCTGCTGACTCGGTGGTGGCGTCTGAGAACCTTCGGCCGCGGCGGCGTCTGATGACCTTTGGCCGCGGTATCTGACGACCTTAGGCCGCGGCATCTGATGACCTTCGGCCGCGGCGGCGTCTGATGACCTCAGGCCGCGGCATCTATGGATCTGAAGGTTCTGCTGGTGGGGCATACCGAAGATGGATCTGATGGGTTTGCTGACGGCTTATACTGGGCCTGAATCTGACGGTTTTGCTGACGGGACTTACTGGAACTGGACCTGACAGGTGCCGCGCGTACATATTCATGCTGAGTGAAATTGTCCCGGCGGCTGGCGCTAGAACCTGAGAGTGGTATTCATCTGCTCCAGGATGCTGTATGTTCACGTATTCTTGACTGTTGTTGTTATTGGGGATTTATGACACACTAAGCTGCTGAGGTTATGTGCGTCGGCTGCCTTTCACCGTGGCAGGAATTATGGCATTCTCGACTGTATAAACATGCGCCGGGATGAGACACAATTCATCAGCACAAACCGCAATAAAAATGTCTTATTAAAACCGTCAAATGCGCAATGCTTGCAGCCATTGCGTCGGCCGAGGACGCATCTCCAGGCGAGTTTTCTGTAGTCGCCGAGTGCACAACTTCGGGCGTAAGCCTGCCGGATCGAGACAGCATGCCAGTCCCCACTAAATCCGTCTCAACTGTGGCTCCAGAGCGGCGTGTTCCTCTGATGGCAACTTCGGTCCAAGGCTCCCATGATCCTCAGTTCCAAGATCTCGACCCATGCTCGCCTACGGTATTCCTAGAGCTGTCCATAAAAACTGACGGTTGCTAACAGACGCGGAGTGAAGTCAACTGCAAAGTCTGGTGTCCCTGAGTTCGTCTGTCTGATGGTCTAACTGTCCGCCAACATGGATTTTGCCGATGCCGACTTATTTTGGGATTAAGGACAGTTTGCGGAAATGGCCAGACTTCGCCAAACATATAGACATTATAGTGCTGGCTTGTCTTCTTGTCTTCTTGTTGTCTTCTTTTTTCCTGTCTTCTTCTTTCTTGGACTTGTCTTTTATTTTCAGCTTCTACCAAAAAATGGGTGGACATCTTTCAGTCAAGCGCGCTCATTGCATATGGGCAGACATTGACCGAAATCAATGCGCAACGCCGCAAATGAACCCATGCTAACCGGGATGTCACTGGGATGTCCTCCCACACACTGCTGACGTTTTCGCCTATGGCTCTATTTTCGTAGTCAATCAGCAGATCATGCTGATTCGAATGACGATCACTAGCCAAACATTGTTTATTTGAGGCAAAACACACGATCCTAGCGATTTTCCTGTTCATGCATTGTATTTACCCGTCAGTTAACGCTGACATTATGCGCTCGGTCGGAGAGAGTTTATCTCACTGATTCGGATAGAGCACATTTTTGCATCAAATGTCGCCATTTCATGACTTTGAACATATATTGTAAGCGGAAAACTGAGCAGCGCACAGGTGATATACGTTTGTAGAGTGCGTGTTCGTAAAAGCTAAGAAAGAGCTCGTCTGAAACAAGGACTATACAGCATGGACATGCATGCCTATAAGCTGGCATAGTAAACCTGCGCCGCCCATGCCTAACTAAAAAATGTCCGGCATGCCATTGAGGAAATATTGATGAATGGAGGATGCCTTGATCCCAGTTACACTGGCATTGACCCGCTACTGCTTTTTGATTTGATGGTATCTCGCAGTGTTAAATAACAAAACAGACTGAGCACGCCACCTATCAAAACAGACTGAGCGCGCCACCTATCCAACTTATGACGTGGGTGCGGTTCGGCCCAAGATTGTTTAAAATTACGCAAACTGCTAAGTGTGTTTGCGAGAAACATTATTCACATATATGACAATAGTACTTGCCTAATTCCCCAGGGAAAGACCAGGAAGATGGAGTTACAAATGCGTGGATATTTCAGCAAGATGCCTTTATCGAAACAGAAAAATTCTGCTATTGTTTCGATAATGGCAAGCTGCCGAAACATCATCGCATTTGTGTCTCGATTCTCCTGTTTTTTTTTTCTCGAGGATCAATGCTATTACTACTGTCTTATCTAGCATTGTTTAAATTTGAGTCGTTAGCACGCGTCACATACGGCGTTCATTTTAAGGTGCTGGAAGGGCGCGTTGAGTTTTCTCTTCACTACGGTGCTCCGCGTCAGCTCCTACGACGAAGGTGCGGTCATCCAAGAAAGCCAGTGCAAGCTCAGTGCTTATAAGAGCGCGTCACCAGCCTCACCGCCTGGGTCCAAAAGCTGGAGGGCGGCCTTACATATCATTAAAGATAATAGGTTGGATGTGGGTAACAATCTCCACGTGATAAGAGCGAACTGGTAGATCTTGCCACCTCTTGTGATTTCACTGAACGTCTCAGACGAGGCGTCAGTTCAGATAGATGAACGGTCGCGCTATCTTCATCGGCAATGGAGTTAATTCGGAAGCTTTTTGGTGTCTCGCGAAACGGGGCCGCCTGGGCTATTCAAAGCCATATTCCTTTCAGGTATGTTTGAATCTAATGGCGAGATCGAAAATAAGATTCGTATCGCGATCCATACTTGGAGTCATTCTCACCCAGTAGCCTTTGTTGACATCTGCTGTAGCCTTTGTTGACATCTGCTGTAACCTTTGTTTGTCTAATAGGGTAGCAAATGCCTCGTTATCGCCGGTCATGCAAATTGCTTTAAAAAACGCCCAGATCTTCGAGCTTATTCAGAGCCCATATCATAAAGCAACGTATCATGGTCGTTTCACAATTTAACTGTCACTAAAAGAGACAGCATACTCTTGAGACTCAGAGTCGGTCATTATGTAAAACATGATTGAAGGTCAAACCGGGCCAAGTCAAAGTCAGGTGAACTTATTGGATATGATTTGTCTGTTCTTCCGGTTCATATGAATTATGGAGATCAGTTATGTGAAACTCTGCTGCTATACGGACTAGTTTATCACAAATACGCGTCGCAAATCTGGCTCGTGTACACTTACGAATTGAGCTCTCTTCAATTTGTTGGTGAATTGATGTAAAATGAAGATCAAACAAGCTGATGGGCGGCGCAAAATAATCCAGGACAAGAATGTGAACTTTGAAATCCCGCATGTAGATGTAGCAATCAAAGTGCAACCTTTCATCATTGACCTGACCTAGTTAAAGAAACTGTGTTCCTCCAGAATGTGTCAGATTGGTAATTTGACAACCACTGATGATATGGTGCACTCACCTAGAACTGCGTTAGGTTACTACAAAACCTCGGAAGGAGGGCAACGGAAACCTCTCAGAATACTGCTTGTTAAGTGCAGTAGTACTCTCAGTACTACCAGTTCCGAGCCTGCGGTGTTTTCTGTACCCGTCCTCTGTTAATTTGAATGATTTTGATGCCAGTCATGTACATGCGAGTATACCGCACATCAGCATATTAGTATGTGTACATGCATATCAGTCCCAGAGGGCGATGGCTTGGATCATCGAGCTTTTTGGTCTTGCAATTGCTAGAATCACTTCCGTGCGCGGAAAGGTGGTCAAGGCAATTAGGGAATCAGTCTACCAATCACACGATTAGTAGAACGATGCTCTAATCACTTCCCTTCCGTGCGCAGAAAGGCCGTCAAGGCATTAGGGGATCGGTTTATCAATCACACCATTAGTGGAACGATGCTCTAGTCACTCCCCTCCGGTGCACAGGAAGGTGGTCAAGAAATTAGGAGATCGGTCTACCAATAACACGATTGGTAGAACGACACTGGCCACTTCCCTTCCGTGCGCAGCAAGGTGGTCAAGGCAATAGGAGATCGTTCTACCAATCATACGATTGGTAGAACGACGCTCCCATCACTCCCCTTCCCTGCGCAGGAAGGTGGTCAAGGCACTAGGGGACCGGTTTACCAACCATACGGCTGTGGGCTCCAAGTTTTAAGCTGACAGAATATTTCGAAATCTGTACGCGAGTTCCCAGGCCCAGCTAGCGGTTTTCGACAGCCGGAGAAATAGCTGGCGAGGATGTGTAAATAACACCATGGGAAAGGGCGATAGGTCGACAAATGACCTTATCTGCTCACCCCGCGATCGGTTGACCTCTTGTCCACCTCCTGCACACCGTCTAGGAGGTGGGATGAGTCGCCAGATTGTTGGCGGACCGGGCGGTCAGTTTTGTCCGCCAGTGCCTCCGGGGCCAAGGGAACAGAAACTTTTAACGGGAGAAACTTTCGCATAACGTTTGACGCTCCCCGTGTCCGCATGGTCATGTCCATGTGTACCCTCTACAACAGGCACGCTGCCATTATCGGTTGATAGTCCTGCTCGATTGTCACTTTCTTGTTCTTTTCTGCGAGGTCTTCAGAAGCTCTCCAAAAATGTTATGTCCCGTATTTGTGCTGTTGCTGCTCTTCTTCAACTAATGATCCATGGTTATAGCAAAACAGATAAACAGCACCAACTATCACCAACTATCTAGCACCCTGAATCCGCATTTTTTCCAAACAACGAATAATACCGAAACATATACAACTATCCAGTGGTAGGAAATATCATTGGCGAATCGGCATGGGTGACTCATGTCAAATTATCATTTAGCCCTCAACAGCCGGTAAGCATGCTCGTGCCGTTCTGGAACACTGGTTTCTTTTTACGATAAGTACATGCTTATTACGAATGATTTGAGGCTGAAATTTTTCAATGTCTTCTTCAATCTTTTGGCCACGGTAATAACATTTCATGCATTGTTTAAGTGAACTTGCAACACTTTGTGAAACAAGATCGCATTTGGAAAAGTAGGGTAATTTCTAAACAATGAGAGCTTTTAGAGGGTTTTACCAGCACTGGAAAATGAAGCCCAGTCATTAATACCTATTACGCAGCAAAACTTGGCACTCATTTGCTTCATATCCACATCTGCACGATCATCAATTTTTTAACTCAATGCATGCTGTGCACATGCAGAGTGTTCTCTTCCATGTCTGCATAACACTGGGTGACGCTGAACTGACAGGGGAATCCAAAAGTGTAGCTCTATAAGCATTTAATCTGTACAAAAAGAAGAACGATACTTGTATGCTTCTTCTCTGTATGCCTTGCACAACGGGGTACGTCCGCTAATTTCGGTAAAGGGACATTTTGAAGGAAAGGCGAAACAATAATTTATCTCAAAATATTGTCAGTTATAATAAAACTTTTCATACAAGTTAGAGCAACTTCCCTTACGCCGGATACATTTTCCGGTAAGTTTTGATAACTCCCTAGGATTTTCACACAACGAATAGTAGCATTCAGTTTATCTGGGCCTATCATCAACTTCGACGGTTTACTTTTCTGATTTAACACGAGACCGGGTGGCCGCCTACATGCCCTTTGCTCGGGTGGGTGGGGGGGGGGGGGATTTGACCCACTGAGATCTCGGGAACTAAGAGAGCTAAAGACACCAAATTCACAGAGTGTGTTGACCTGGATGTGAACTCACTTAGGTCAAAGTTTGAGGCTCCTAGGTCATGACCTCCGGGTCAAATAAGGTCAAATAAGGCCAACTTTCAGGCTGATCTCTAAAGTGCCCCCAGAACCTAGACAACTATTTGCAAGCAAAAGTTTACGTGTTCAGTTGAGGTCAGTGAACTTATTTGACCTTTTAAAGGTCATAGTGACCAAAATCATGCAAGACCATTCTGAGTTTTGCATTTGAATAAGCGACAAAGATTACGTTATGCAGCATGTTTCTAAAAAAAAAATGTTAACCAGGGCCATTTTGGGTCAATGACCTATTCTGACCTCTAGAAGTTCATGGAAGATGCATAATGTGGTTTCTGCCATCAATAAATTAGAGATGAGCACCAGAAGCTATCACCTTGCAAATCCTAGAATGAAATAACAGGTTGGTTTCGACCTTGGTCTGACCTTTGTACCTGACCGTGGGTCAACATACTCATTCAATATTGGTGATGCCTAGCAAAGCATCACAGGGATGTACGGCTTCATCTAACACTCCGTTGTTGCATCAGGTTGAACGATTCCCTAGAAATTGACTTCGCTGAAACCATGGCCTGAATTTGACCTACCATAGGTCATCGACCTTACCGGGTGCACCTAAGTTATTACGGCAAACGATCTGCTATTGAATTTTCTACAGCTATGCAAAATGTAGCACGGCTGCGCCACGCCGTTCGGAAACCATTCCGGAAAAACCTCCGGGGAGGTCAAGTTAACCCCTCACCCGAGCGCGTCTTAAATCTATTATCGATGAGCTTGCACTTGACAGTGATAGCGCGTCGGAAACGGAATGCTTCTTGGATTTGCACTTCAAATATGGACTTTTGTGGAACGCACGTAAAAAGAATGTTGATAAAAATGGTGGCATGCATATGTGGTTTATGAGCACCTTGTTCTACTGCATTGATAGCTTCTCCGTGTTTTCAGCCTTAAATTCCTTTATCATTCTCTTGGCGATAAGTATTTAATAGCTCGTTGGCTGCTCACGTTGTGCCAAGTTATAGACCAACGCTGCCCTTAGTACCAAGGTGAGAAACAGGTTCGGAATTAGACACCAACTTACCGTGATAGGAAGGACCTGACCGGTTTGTATGTTTTGTTGGCGTCAAGTCATGTTACGAATTAGCTTCATTACATGATCGTTCAGCTGTCAGCTGTATCGTGCATCATTTCATTAAATAATTCGTGCTCCACGCTGCATTCTTCATAATACTCGGCCAGCGCATCCTGACTGCGGCAAAGTTTTACGTGATAAGAAATCAGAGCGTGTTGTGATGCCGAAGCCTTACCTCGCAGCGCCAGTGTAAAAAGCGTGCCTGCTTCCATACGCTTGCCCAGACAATTCCACAAAGTTCTGTCCGATCTGCAGCTCTATCGGTTTGACACAGGCAGCGGCGGATTCTCCTGCCAAAAGCAGGTATTTAGCGCGGCGGGAGCGGGGCGGGGGGGGGGGGGGGGGCTGTGCCGATCATTCGCCGCCAGCGGGTCGCTGCCCACGCCGGGCATGCCTTCAGCGCTGAGCGCTGAGCAGACGGGAGTCACGTTGATTGGAATGGCCGCCGGGAAATGGAAACGACGCTGAGCGAGGCGGCAGTGTGCCGATGTCAGCTGCTTGCGGCCCACTTTTTTGCCGGAAGGGCGTCGGCAATCAATGGTCAATCCCGTCATTCAAAAGACTAAATGGAAACATCTCGGGCTGAACGGTTGCGACGAAGGAAAGCAAACAAACGATCGTCAAAAACGGTTCTTGTTGTTTCCTATGACACCAAGCAGACGGCAAGGGAAATTACGGTTAGAACAGCTATGTGACCATCGTTTTTTTATTGCTGCATAATGTCTATACTGCCAAAAAGTGGCCAGGAAAATTATGCCATTTGAAAGCAGTTTTTGGCTGCCTTTGAAACCGTCGTCGACTGGCAAGAAGTAGCATATAACATGGACGAAAATCGTATCTGACCGGCGAATGTTTTGTAGCTTTTGGCTACCAATCGAGAGACATTCGTTGTACGTTAAGACCCCTGCACCCATTGCCTCTTAAGCATAATTTTACCATACAAGACAAAATCTACTTAAATCTTGACATCATTTTGAAGAGTATCAAAATTATGTGACCAGCGGCAAAGTTTGGCAACATGTGTTGTGGCAGGTGGGTGAACAGTGCAAGTGGCGAAACCTGCCCATGAGACACGCCAAAAAGTGGCTTCTTGCACGGATTTGGCCCAGTTTACTCTCAAAGGTGGGGGAGCCTAAGTTTGCAGGAGCTGGAACAACGTCCTCCTCCAACTGAATGGAGAACTACATCCCTAGATGTGATAAAAAAGCTAAACCAGATTCTGAGGATCGGAATGCGAGTTGGCGAGTTTCAACCATACCTTGCCGGCGCACGGATAGCGGACTCGACCCTCCCTTCTCTCGCTCGTCTGCGGCTTTGCTTAGAATTTCGTTATTTCGCACGGTTTTACGTGATGGATGGTCTGTGCCTCACGGGCTGCCTATCGAGTTGAGATCATATGGAAAATGTTCAACGTTTCTGATAGTAACGAGCGGTCGGGGGGCGTGTAACAAGGCTTTTACGAAGCACTGGCAAGGGGATATTGCCAATAGATGAGAGGTCCGTCCAGACCCGGTCTTACTCGATGTCTAGGCTCGCAGCGTGAAAACAGATCGACACAGACGGATTGCGTGTTGACCATCAGATAGCCTCGCGCTTTAACTTCTCGTCGTACTTCAGTTTTCGCTTTACACATTGACTCACAGACGAACGTTTTTTTGCAGCATCGCACGAACTATATGTCCCTCGCTTATACACCCTCCTCGCATCGAACGTTTCGGTTTGACTATCTTTGTTTCAAACAGTCTTTTGCATAACACTATGTGTGTGTGTGTGTGTCAGATATCAGGGTACCTGGGCTTGAATTTTGTGTCATGTTGTCTTTTCGCCAGAGGCTGCAAATGCTGGAGACAGTATCGGTCTTCCACATGCTTTGGGTTTTTTTAATATTTGCATTAACTCTGCTTATTTGTCGTCATGGTCACTGTTGTAAATATCAGGCGTATCACAGTGCATCGTAATGATTACTGACATCGTCAGTTGACCAGAACGTCCTGGTGAGTTGCACGTCCTTTGTATTCACCGTAAGGACCCATAATTCTGAAAATCCGGGAGGCTGAGTAAATGCAACTGGCTGGAGCTCTCGTAATAACTGCAGTGGTTACGGCAGCGCCAGCCCAATAATTTCTGCTCTCGAGATATACAGGCGAGTCCGCCGAAATATCGTGGTCCGACATCTAGCGAGCAGTTCGTAAACCAGAGCTACAACTTATCTCCAGGCACTGGGCGCATATGTGCAAGTGAACTGATCCGGATCGCTTTTCTGAGATGCGGTGCAGCCTACGAAGAAGCACTGCGTTCTGCGTGTAGTAAATCCTTACAAGGCGGAGCTTCGTAGGCTGTACCGCAAATCTTTGCGTGTTTCTCGCATTCCTTTGTTTGCAAAAGCTCGTAGGGCGTATCTCCTTACAAAATTAATTTACTCTTGAATCTTCGTCGACATAAAATGTCGCTTGTACAAATTTCCATTTTTCATGTAATTGAATTAATCGCCATCACATTTGCACATATATATGTACGCGCTCAAACCATCGTCGTCCGTAAGCAAATTGTTCAATTACGTTGCCTGGATAATTTTAATTTGCTGTTTTTTTTTTGTCTAAGCGCACTGATGACATTGTCCAAATGGACTACAGGGCCAGATTTGTCCAATGAACAACGTGAAGGCATCATTTGTGATTTTGAATGATGCAATGGGGTTAGTTTGAAACAGCATTGGGTTTGATTAACTGAGTTTTTTGTGACCACCAGACCACTCGCTGTCGATACCCATTTCACTTGGAGCGAATATTTGAGCTCGTCGTCGTCTTGCTCGAAATTCTCGAAGTTCATTACGGCACATGCTACGTTAGCTGATCCGCGTCTTGAATCCGTCAACCCTTCAGAATGGAATCACAACAGAACGGGTATCGGTGTGCCAATCCCATCACGGCTTCTTTTCTCAGTCGAGTTGTTTTTGTCCCGCGTCGCTACCGTCCCCTATTGTAGAATGTCACTTCCCACGGCTAAATGCCCGCCTCGCGGGTGATTGATGCCAGCATACGTATTAGCCAATCCAACGACTGCACTCGTTTGCGCATGGCCAGCTCTAAACAAAAGTGAGCAGAGCGCCAGAGTAGTTGCACGCCACTGTCGCAGCCGAGTTGCTTTCGTCTCGTTTAGCCGCGCCCCTCGGATGTGAAATGCCGCGAATGTCCGGCGACACGCTGAGTATGCTGAGTTCCTTTGCGCGGAGGGCCAACAGTGAAAACTCGCGACTGCAATGCCAATATGCAGTCTGCGGCAAGCCAGCAAGCCACTTTGTACCGATGAAGCCTAGCCGTTTTGAGTAAATACTACAGCATGAAGAAATCTGCAATTACCTTTGAGTGTATACATGTTGCCGTGACCACGGCCTAGTACCTGTGCCAGTTTTCTGGCCTCACTCTGTTCCGTTTTGGCGCCAGCGTGCTGTTTTCGACATTTCTTAGAACGACTGTGGCCGTTCCCAGTTCATTCCTGGCGTCGCTGCGGGCCTGACAGCTGCTGCGCCGGCTCAGTGATTTGTAGACGGTGTGTGCATCTACACAGGTGCAGCTGATTTTATGTCGGTAACGGCTTGCGTCGCCTAGACATCACAACAATCCTGAAACAAAATGCTCGGAAGCGTCGAATCTGTTGCTTGTGGACAAGCGCACGTGCACGGCCGCACGCATCGCACTTTTGCGAACGCAATAGCTCATTCTGTTTCACGTGCAAATTCGTTGATGACTTTCTGCTGTGACCTTTCCTTCCAGAGTTATGAATCGAGTTTCTACACGTGTTTCGGTCATTTTGCTAATCTGCGCATGTTTTGTTTCCCATGCTGTGTACTCGGGGATGTTTACAAGTGCGAACGGTGCCCAATTTGTCGGATCTGGCCCCAAATTTGCTGCTTATGCCCTTATGCTGGCTTGGCTGCTCGCGATGGTTGACGTGTCTAACCAGCACCGGACCCGAGCGGTGGCGGTTTGTGATCACGGCTCCACGGGCAGGGGTCATTAGTGTGACCTGCCTACACTTAATATAACCCACAGCCGGCTCTTCGGGCCCTTCAGTCATATAATGGCCCTTGATCTTTGATCTCGAGAGACCCTTCGGCCCTCTTCGGGCCCCCTCAGACACCGCACCTTGCCGACTCGGGACCACTTGCCATCACTGTTAGGCACTGTGACCCCTGACCGACACAGGAACCTCTCAATGTGTCAAGAACCCCGAACATTGCAAATCGCGGACGCCAGCCTCGTTCCTGCTTGAGAAATGGGTCTCAAGGGTTCAGACGAACAGGGAGCCGACTGTCTGGCTCTGTGTCGAGGCCCTATATAAGGAGATGGCGAATCCTAATACTAGGGCCCTTATAAAAGCCTCTGACTGACTTTGCATGCCACTACGCACCACGTATGGGGCAGGGGGGAGAGAAGGGCCGAGCCCGAGTTCAATGGGGCCACTGATATTTTATTCTGTGGGCCGTTTTGGCCTACCTCCGGACCTCCCCAAACAAAGCCCGTGACCGACTAGGGGTAACTAGCCGACACGCGACCCTCTGGTAGGCAATGTGGGCCCCTGACATTCACAGGTACCCCACGCATTGTTTCAGGGATGTCGGATATGTCGGTGTCGGTCGGTCCTTACGTCGGTTATATCGGTATGTCGGTCCTCATGTCGGTTTGATGGCGACTAAGCGTCATTTCGCCCATGTTTCCGTTTCAGCCCATTTCTGTCCATTTCGGCCCAGGGGATCCCCGACCGATGCAAAGGGCCATCTTGACTGTCATTTAAGGGCCTATTACCGCGGGCTATGGCCCCTGAATAGGACTCCGACCAGCCATTTGTGTCCTTAATCCCGCTAGGCCCTCCCGGTTCTTCGGGTCTCCTTCGACACTGCCTCTGACCGGGTTGGAGGCTCTTGCCAACGTAGAGCCTCCGTTAAGCGCTGTGGGCCCTGAAAGGCGCTGGGGCCCCGACCAATGCAAATCGCATGGGTTACTGGTATTGTCTGACAAACAGATAGTCCCTTGTCGACTCAGGGACCTCTAGTCAGCGCGCAGGGCCCTGTTGCCTGGCAATGGAGTGTCCGGCCATGTGGGCGGGGGTCCCTGAATACGACCTTCGGTCGGCCATTCGGGCCCTTCATACCTTCAAATTGTTCCCTTAGTCCTAGGTCCTAAGGGTCCCGAAGGGCCCCTCGAAACCTGAGCAGGGGGGGGGGGGGCGAGCCCCCTGTATCCCTCCTTGTGTGCGCTACTGGTTTTAGGTCTTAAAAAGCGTAGGGCTGTGGACAGTACCGAACGGTCTTCAAAATGACTAATTCAGTTTAAAACCCCTCACAAATGTGGAACACTCCCTTTGAGGGGAGGAATTAAGTCCACGCACCAGGTCAACCAGCGTGTACCCGAGTATCTCGTCGGAAGGTAGCCAAGTGATAATTATATGGGCAAGGTATTCCTTCAGTAGTGACATTTTCTGGTTGAGAAATAGACGGTTCGTTTCAAGGGAGAAGCCAGTGGCGGAAGCAACGCACCCTTGAGTCCAGTGCATGTCTGTCATTGACAGCGTTAGGCCCATTTTTTCAGGAGGCTGTAGAACAGACTCACAAGGAAAGGCCGCTAAACTTCAGGACCTTGTAAAAACCGGTTCAAAAGCTGCAACCAGACCACCAAACTCATCTCTCATCCAGGAGCACAGAAACAGAGCTTTTTCGTATGATGCATCCCACCTTGGCTGTTGTAGAACACATGCGAATGGTTGACATCGCCAGTAATTACATCTTATGCAAGCACAAAACTGGTCTCACTCAACCGAAACAAAACAATTAATGTCATGGACGATATCCCGCTGTGTCCTCAACTTACCTATATAGCCCTGTTGCGACGTGTCCCTTCCCCTAACTTCATTTCCACTATCCCTTAATTTTGTCACCGCTGTCTGATACCTGATTGCCCACAACAGCACATGGAGTCGTCATTGTTCGCTCCAGGGAGAAATGAACACCTGGGAGGACTCGCTCCAGAGAGTAATGAACACCTGGGAGGACTCGTTCCAGGGAGTATTAGACATCTGGGAGGGTTTGATGGCGACGTTCCCGAAATGCGATCCGTGGATAGACGAGACGGTCCGGTCAAATCTCGTACATAGGGTTCTTCCACTAACAAGGTTGGATTTATTGTGATCGGTGCTGGTTTCCTTAGCTTGTTAAAGCTTTTGGACAGCTGTTTTACCGGCCGTTTACCTCCAAATGTAAAGCAGGCGGTAACTACAGGACGGTGCCTGGCGTTCGTTTAATTTACCGACGCTTTATTTAAGCTTGGTTTTACCGTCTCTAAAAACTTAATCTATGTCCATTTTGCGCTCCTTCCCACGAATTTCGTCCCGTTTGGGGTGCTCTCCCATAATGCGCCTATTACATGCCTTCCGTTTGGGATGCTCTTCCACAATGCGCCTTTTTCCGTGCGTTCCGAACTACAACACGCTCAGAGTGTTGCAAATTGGTAACTGCTCTAGCACCATATGGCTACAGACGGATATTCATAATATTTTTTGGGGAGGGGTAGGGGTCCCGGAGACCGTGTGTTTTCAAAATACAAATGTAGCTTACTTCCTGTTTCTTTCTTAATACGTTTGCTTGCGTTTTGGTACATTTTTGGCATTCTGGCCGTCTTTATGCGACTTTTTGGTGATTTGAGCACCGCGCTGAGGGATGTGTAACCACTGAGGGGTGAGGTGTTGGAAAGCCTAAAGGGATGCGAGGCTCCACTCGTGTATGAGGCGGCGTATTCCAGCCAAAGCGTTCACTTTGCAAGTTATCCGTAGCCCCTTGCATCCTCCATAGTCGACGTCGATAGACGCACATAACTCTGGTACCTTGTATTGTGCCAAGAGCCATGCCACGGTTTCTGGAAGATATTTCACCGAGGTATAGATGCATGAAAAGAATACGCTACAATCAAAACGATTGCCATCCCAAATTTATCTGCTCCGTTATCATGGAATTATTATTTGGCTACAAATACACTTCAGTCTTATCCTACGCCTCAGCAAATGGGCCATAGCATCATCCCCATCCAGCTATGCTTACCGAGAATATCGCCCTAGCACAGGCTGGCCACGGACGTGTTCGAAGTTGCCGCCATCACCATCAAACATCGAATACAAAAGGCGGTGACTTCATCCCAATTTACCGCCATCAGACGAAGCATGTTTGGAGTTAATTGATCAACAAACTCGGACAAATCAACATTAATGCACCTGGCAGTCACAAACCTACGCAGCATATGTAATTTCTAAGCAAAGCAATTTTGGCGAACATCTAACGGCGCACAAGTACCACAACTCTGGCGAGCGCCAGCGGAAAATAAAATCATCCGTGCGATATCAAGTCTTCCAGGAGAATGTTCGCTGCCAATCGGCAAGCCACTCGGCCAGGTCCGAGGACTCCGCCCGAGGCCGGGGGCACCCAGCCAGCGACGCGCTTACACTCTCATTGATGTGCCTTCGAGTATGCAAATTACTAAAAACTTGGATCAAACTCATCAGTTGTAGGAAATCAGACCCAATAAACAACATTCTGAGTGGAACGACTAACGCCGCGACACGAAAACAAGCCCAGGTGCGAGATTGTATCGGGTTAGATTGAGTGTTGCATAATTACCACATAAAGTGGGAGGAAGAGAATGAATTATGACGGCTGATGTCGATGGTAGGGAAATATACAGCTACCGGTTGCCGGCGGCTTCGCCATTGTATTTCCATTCCAATCGAAATGTCGTTCATTGTTTTATATGCTTCATGAGAATTGGATTGCAGTACTGCCTGTGGTCGGTACGAAACAATGTGTTATTGTTGAAATTTCGAACAGACACAAATATTTCACAGACGGTAAGAACGCGGCATGCCTGCAGGGCGCTCAAAATATGGTTCCGTTTCTCATATCATACAAATATACGCTAAATCTTAAAGACTGCGCCAGCTTTCTGGACGGAAAGTCCCAGCAGCTTCTGGTCATCAAGTCAGCTGACTGATGTACTTACGCAGACCAGTAGACATATGCAAGGGCAATGGACGCTTGCGGACCATCCTGCGGTGCGCTTCCGTCAATATCTCTTATGCGCTCTCTCACCGACCTTAATACGACAGCCGACCTACGCCAGCACCTCTGAACTTCCCGTCAGCAAACTGTATTCGACGTGCACCAAAGCAACAAAGAAGCCGGTGCCTTTGTCCATCTCGCCGGCGATGGGCATGCCTGGGGCATCGTTCCCGAGTTTTTCTCCCCACTGTTGGCCGCGAGTTGGCGCGTTTCGCGGCCGGTGGGCCGAGCCTCAGGGTCTGCATGGCTTCGACTCCCGGGTCTGCGCGACTCCTACTCACGAGTAGGCCCGACTCCGACTCCCTGGGCTGCGTGACTCCGACTCCAGGATCTGCGTGACTCCGACTCCCTGTTCTTCGTGACTCCGACTCCCAGGTCTGCGTGACTCCGACTCCTAGATCTACGTGACTCCAACGCCCTAGTCTGCGGGACCCCGAATCCCAGGTCTGTGTGACTCTGACTCCTGGGTCTGCCTGGCTCCGACATCCGGGTCTGCGTGACTCTGACTCACGTGTCTGCATTGCACTGACTTCCTGGTCTACGTGACTCCGACTCCTGGGTCTGCGTGGCTCCGACATCCGGGTATGCGTGACTCCGACTCACGGGTCTGCGTGAATACGAATCCCGGGTCTGCGTGGCTCCAACTCCCGCCGGCTCGGATGTCACGCGGCGCCCCAGTTCCGCTTCAGACGGGGTCGATGGCGGCGCCGGGCGACACGACTCGCGCAGACAAGAGCCGGGCGCCGCGAGCGCGGTGCGTACGGCGGCGGTCGGTCGCGCAGCAGCCGCCCTGGCGGAGGTCAGGCTCGTGCCTCACCCGCCAGGTGTTTGTGCATGGCGTGGGTTTGCCAGGAACGCCTTAGCGGGTTATGTCAATGGAAAAAGCTTCGTATTTTTCTTTGGAACGAGCTGAAGCGTCCGAGTTCAGAAAGCTTAACTGATCCCACTTTCTTGACTACCGGGAATTGCACTTTTGCCACATTGTCGTTTGTCTTCGGCCGTAGCGCTATGAGCAACAGTACTGGAGAAACTCAAGCTCATTGTCCGTAGTACAGTACGCAAATTCTTACATAATTACATAATTATTATGGCATGAAAAGCAAACTCCTTGCAACAAGAAAAGTACGAAGCGACTCTAACAAGCATATTTAATTCTCGAGATCCCAGCAAAGGTCCGCATGTGCGTTTTCCTCCCATAAAAGTTCGGGTTTCTGCACCCTAGAACCAGTGCCTGTCACGCCTATCGCGCCTGTCATGCCTGTCACATCCGTCGCGCCTGTCATGCCTGTCACATCCGACTGTCGGGTGGCTCGGGTCAGAGGCTCGGCCAGCCAGCCGCCGTCTAGAGCCGTCTCCAGTGTTGGTCAGCCGTCGGCGGCGGATGACCCGGCCGCCAGCCCGCCGAGGCTCCACTGCAGCCGCTCTGTCCGTCTCCACTGCGAGCCGACATCTATCACCTCCTAATGGCGTCTCTCGGGGGGCGCCTGCGACCGACAGTCATCCGCGCCCCGGGGCAGAGATAATGTCCTTTTGTCGGACGGTGTCCCTCGGTCTGGTGTTCCGGAAGGGAGACTCCAGATTGCCGCCGAATTGGCGGATTATCGGGACTAGAGGTAGCCCCCGCTCCCCTCCCATCTTTCGACAACATTTTGCATTTGACCTGTGTCACTGCATGGAAAGGAACGAGAGAGCACCCGCGTTTGCCATTCCCCCATCCCTGACCTCGATTCCATCACCCCACCGATCAGAGTACCCAAATTCACAGGGTCAGATTCTAGTGGATAGGGCCGCGCTCAGCCAAAGACAGGGGCAGCAGTGGGCTGGAACGCACAGTCTGGGGGACTGCGTCAGTCTGGTGCGACACTATAACTAGACCGCTGGGGATCTGGGCCACAGCCCGGAGGATTGAGCTGGGTCTTGGGGCTAGGCTACCCGGGCCGGAAGCAGGGTCTGACCTGAGCATCACACAGCCTGGCCGTGACAGTCTGGTGGCCGGATCCGGACATAGT
The DNA here is from genome assembly GCF_011947565.3 of Pollicipes pollicipes. NCBI lineage: Eukaryota > Metazoa > Arthropoda > Thecostraca > Pollicipedomorpha > Pollicipedidae > Pollicipes > Pollicipes pollicipes. The sequence continues at coordinate 22,782,807 of NW_023596545.1, read as the reverse complement.
TGGCCGGATCCGGACATAGTTGGCGGGATCCGGACAAACAACGTGTCAATTTGTTTTAGTTTTTTAACACGCTCCTCTGTTTTCCTACGGGCGACGCGCTGTTCCATGTCAATGTCTCTCCACCTGCCCCCGTGCCGATTGAAAACCACCAAGAGAGCTTTCCCTTATCGTGCCGTGACATGCTGGAACCGCGCACCTCCGACAACCACCTTCATTTCTGCGGGAGTACAAACTCATATCACAAAACGCAAATGTTAGGTCGTGGGCCATAGTTCTAAGTCCATGTCGGTGAGCTGTGTGGGTGTCATATGCATTACTGTGTGTGTGTGTGTGTGTGTGTGTGTGTGTGTGTTGTGTGTGTGTGTGTGTGTGTGTGTGTGTGTGTGTGTTGTGTGTGTGTGTGTGCGTGCGTGCGTGCGTGCGTGCGTGCGTGTGTGTGTGTGTGTGGTGTGTGTGTGTGTGTGTGTGTGTGTGTGTGTGTGTGTGTGTGTGTGTGTGTGTGTGTGTGTGTGGTGTGTGTGTGGTGTGTGTGTGTGTGTGTGTGTGTGTGTGTGTGTGTGTGTTGTGTGTGTGTGTGTGTGTGTGTGTGTGTGTGGTGTGTGTGTGTGTGTGTGTGTGTGTGGTGTGTGTGTGTGTGTGTGTGTGTGTGTGTGTGTGTGTGTGTGTGTGTGTGTGTGTGTGTGTGTGTGTGTGTGTGTGTGTGTGTGTGTGTGTGTGTGTGTGTGTGTGTGTGTGTGTGTGTGTGTGTGTGTGTGTGTGTGTGTGTGTGTGTGTGTGTGTGTGTGTTGTGTGTGTGTGTGTGTGGTGTGTGTGTGTGTGTGTGTGGTGTGTGTGTGTGTGTGTGTGTGTGTGTGTGTGTGTGTGTGTGTGTGTGTGTGTGTGTGTGTGTGTGTGTGTGTGTGTGTGTGTGTGTGTGTGTGTGTGTGTGTGTGTGTGTGTGTGTGTGTGATTCTCGCATGTCAATGTGGCTTCCATGCACTTATATTAGTTTCATTCATCTCTGAATGTTTACTTTTGGTTGGCACACTCTATTGTCAATGTAGAACATTTATTAAGCAAGTCATTTCGACTTCCTAGGTATTTGATAGTGTTTTATTTTATGTATGCTTTAGTATGATATTGCATAGCATATTTCGTAATCTCGTATTTTATAACATAGTTTGTAGCGTCGTCTTGTAGCATTTGTAGCATCGTCGCGCGTCGCCTTTTCTAGTATTTCTTTATCATGTGTTGTAACGAGTGAACGAGTGTTGTAGCGAGCCGAATCTAGCAAAAAATGTGACGTGCCGAAGTTCTGAAAACCACGTCGTGGATCGATTTCGTGCAAACAAATACAAATACACCGTAGCCAAGTGGGACACAGCCCAGCATGGTCGTGACACACCACGTCGGAGGCAGTCTGCTAGCTCATAACTACGATGTGGTGGATCAGAGATGTAATCTGGGAAGCCAAATCACGGCCCGTGCCCTAAGTGGAACTGTCTTCGCATGAGGCACCGTCTGGGAGACAAGGAGCAGTCTGATGGGGCCGAGACGCACTCTGGCAAGACCGGAGGCAGTCTGTCGGGATCGGGACCAAGTCTTGCGAGACAGGGACGCCGTCTCATGGGGCCCGGGACCGAGTCTGGCTGAACCGGGACGGCGTCCAACAGGACCGGAATGCAGTCTGGCGGGACCAGGGCCAAGTCTGGCCGGCCCGGAACAGAGTCCCGCGGGACCGGGGCCGAGTCTGAAGGGGCGCGATGGATGCGGGCTAGCCGGCCCGGCTTTGTGCCGCCGCGCTGGCTCAGATCAATAACCGATACTCGGTGGAGCGGCGCAGCGGTGGGAAGCAGCAGGTGACCGAATCCGGAGGGGGGGGGGGGGTTGCTCACAGGTGGGTGAATGCTTCGGCGCTAGACAGCTCGCAACACCTGCTGAGGCCTCTGCTGAGCGACAGTGGGCGCATGGCGTTCGGGAATTCTCCCAAGCCCGCCCGCTGCACACTGGACAGTCTGTCAGCGACAGGAGGTACCTAGTGGTGTAAGGAAATTGGGCGTGACGAAAATAACACCGAATTGTTTTGAGAGAAAACCAGGAAACCCAAAAGACCTGGCATTGCAGTCTACATTCATTCCGACACACTCCAAAAGTTGCTACCTTGGACTTTGTCTTCGGCCGCGGTGCGCGCTGCAATAACGCCCGTTCACGCAAGGGATATGCGTCAATTACATTTAGAGAATTATTGCGTCATCAGAAGAAAATTACTGACAGAAAGACATATTCGACATGCATGGAGAGAACACTTCTGAAGTTGAGGTTTTACTGAAAGATTAAAAAATATAAAAAATTATATAAGCCTCCAAACACCACGCATATAATTCAACGTTGGAGGCTGCCAAAAAAGACGCACGCCCCAGGCAAAGCCGGAAGTTTACAGAGTCCGACAAAAAGTATCAGACAAGAACATAACATGTCAGGATCATCAGCTACCACGAGCATTGGCGGAAACTCAGCAACGTGCATAACTTAAAAGTGTTGCTTAAACTAGATCCTATAATGAAGCCTGCGCGTTTGGCCTAGCGCTAAGGTTCCGAATGAGCAGCGATTCTAAGATCTTGAGGTCCGCAAGCTCGTTAGCTATTGCTAAAATCATATTTCAAAATTGACTTTTCTTGCACTTTCCTCTATTTCTACGTGTCAACCTACCACGTTCTATCTTAGCGGTGTGTATGCTTTCCGAAAGCGTACATTTCCATGGTGTTCATTAAACCCCGTCCTGATAGAGGGCTTGAGAGAACCCCTCTCCCTAAGAGAAGTATGCATACGTCTCCCGAATGTTGTGCAATTGCGCCCAAATTGTCAGTAGGCTATAAAAGACCCATTGTGCTTATCTTGATACCATCAACGTATTCCCAGCTTTTGTAATTTCGAAGCAGTGATGGTTTTTGCGGAACGGTATTTTCATACCATGAACGTGTCCGTAGTTTTTTTCTTATTTCGAAGCCTCGACTGTTCTTGAGTAACACTGCACGACGAAATACGGGCATAGTGGACAGCGGCGGCAACCGACGACGCCGCGGAGCGCGCGCGGCCGGCCGACATTATTACATTACCGGAACCATCATGCACATATGCTAAAAAGCGAATAGAAATGCACACTTTTGATGTGAGAATTGATCAGGGAACACGCATGTTTTGTGTCGCCACAAGCTATTGCATCGTTTGTATGTGAAGGTAAACAAGTGCGTTTGTTAAAATTTTTAACTTGACTAAGAATATTCGGGACAATTATTGACCTGTGAGTACGCAAACTAGTTTAAATTACGAAATCTCTAAAAGCAATCCACTGGTGTGTTCCGCTGAGATTTTTCTCATAAATTTGGAAACGCCGTGAGAATCACATCGACCGCTCCCTTCCCCCTCCCCCCCCCCCCCACTGGTCTGCGTTTTGAACCACGGCGAATCAAGGCGATGTTTAAATCGGTCACGAATGCTACGTTTTGTTTTCATACATAAAACATTCCTGGATACAGGCTTCGGATTGTCTTGATTACTATATTCCTCCTGGTGCATTTCCATTTCAATCCATTAAAACACGTACAGCAAATTATACCAGCAGCTGGACACATTAGGAATATGGACCGCTAATGGTTCCGACATGGACTTTAAAAAGGACTAATAGCCCACATTATCCTCAGACCGTACATACCGCCCGACCGTGCGGAGGCATTGACTTGTGTATTCAGCTCAGCTCGTGTTCTCAGCATCCGTTGCCACGGAACACGAGGAACATTTTACTCCGACTACGCTCACACTGTCATGGGTCATGAGGTACCGGACACCGCTCTCCGCACCTGTGAAATAAGGACTGCTTTCCAAGGAGCCATGGGGTGCGTCGAATTGTAATGTAGTGTGATATGCACGGCCATGGGTTTAAAGTAGAGCTCTGAGATATAGATTCCGTCGGGTTATACCACATAAACTGAGTCGAGGAGTGAGATTGACAAGTTGTGTGTGATGTGTTCCAGTGAGGAAATACTGGAGTGTTGTTGATTTTTTGCGAAGAAGTTTGACAGTGAGCTTAGCCATGTATCCAGATGCCAAAAATGTCCTTGATGTAACTAAAATTTTTAACGAGTTAGATCTGAGACCACATTTAGCTCAAAAGGATGATTCAAGACTGTGCATCAACCCTTTCGCTAGCGGTGGTGCGGAAGTGCGCAGCGGCTGCCTATCGCCACTCCATTTCTTTGCTTGAACATCGAGTTCCCGAAGGCCACCTGGTTATTATCAGAGATGTGAGTTGGTAGTAATGCCGCAGTCAACCGTGCTCATCCCAAGCAGACATATCCAATCCAGGCTTTTCTTGATTAGACCCAAAACTGGGTGTATGCCCTCTGTTATGGGTACTGTCACACTTCTCACACGGGAGCGATGGGCACCTTGCTGTGACCGGCCAGAGCTGCATGGGGGGGAGAGGGGGGCAGTCTTCCCTGCATTTATGAAATGTCGGACAGCGATATCGGGCAGTGCCGGCGACCGCCTGTCTGACGCATACACGATATCGACCTTCCTACCCACGCGGCCATTTTCAAGACACGCGGCTGCCCGCAGGCGCGCTGTCGGCACAGCGTTGCGTGCTGAAACATTTCTGGCCGCCTCCTGACATCGCGGTGGCCCTTCCGATGGATGTTGCGCGACCGATCGGAAGCGATCGCTAACAGCCAGCGCCGACGATGGAGAGATCTGTCAGCAGCCTATGGTCGCCATCGGTCTCTTCGGCACAACGGAGTCGCAGCAACGCGACTGTGAAGCGGACAGCGCCGCGCTGTCGCGCTGCACGTCCCGGGCCAACAACTGGCCTGCGCGTGCCGTATGTTGTCTGGCCGTTCGCCACCGGTGCTGGCTCCGCTTTTGGCTCGGACCACCAGTGCTGGCTCCGCTTTTGGCTCAGACCACCAGTACTGGCTCCGTTTTTGGCTCAGACCACCAGTTCTTTCTCATTTTCACCGGACGATTGGTGGACCTCACTTCTTAAACAGATCGACAGGAGCCACGCTGTCACGCCGCACGTCAGTCCGCGTAATATGTTTTAAATGCACTTGATAGGTGGGGTATCATGCAGCTAGAGATGCACAGAGCGGCCACATGAGGTCAACAGCTGGTCATCAACATCCATCAGGTCAACAGATGGTCATTCACATCCATTGAATCAACAGCTGGTCATCAACATCCACCAGGTCAACAGCTGGTCATCCACATCCATCGGGTCAACAGCTGGTCATCCACATCCATCAGGTCAACAGCTGGTCATCCACATCCATCAGGTCAACAGCTGGTCATCTACATCGATCAGGTCAACTACTGGTCATTCACATCCATCAGGTCAACAGCTGGTCATCCACACTCATCAGGTCGCCAGATCTATGAACCCGGACGTGCTGCGTGGTCCGATGGAGCACCTGCCCGCGAGCGTGCGCCAAGCCGATCTGCATGGCTTTCGTTCTACTGCACGCATGCACGCAAGAATACAAGAAAATGCACGGATCCAGCCTGAAAGTGATATTCGTATCGCGCCTTTCTCCAAATTCTGCAAGAACAGGTACCAATTTCTATGCTATGCATATTTTAGGTATTTAGCCGTTACTATTCGTCAGCTGAAAATTTACTGAAACCCCGCTGATGCGAGCGTTACGTCGGCTTTGGGTGATGGCTGGCGTTACTTAGTTCCTTTTCCAGTAGCACGTTTATTTTTGCGTCTTTTGAAGTCCGAAGGGAGCGAACTATTGCAGAAATCAAAGCTTTGTTTTCAGAAAAAAAACACAAGCATAATGCGCCTCATTAAACACCGCTTGTGCGTCCTGCCACACATTTTTCACATCGTCGGGCTCTTGACTTTCACACAAACTCATATTAATCTCGTCACAACAACTACGTTCCACTGGGAGATCCCTCAAAAAACTTGGCAAAGTTCTCCGCTTCCGGAGTCTTCAAGAAATCCACGCTTGGTGGGCTATGAATTTCTTCCAGACCAAACGGGACCGCAGCGTTTGGCTGACACTGCTTTACAATATCGCCTGGGCCTTTCCTATACTTTTCAGCTTGATTTTTCTAGCATTGCTTTACATGCCGATATATTCTCATCGGTTTACAGAGTAGCTTTTTACACAGTGCCTCTCATCTCAACACTTGTGCCATTCACGGCTGAAAGATGTGGCGCAAACGTTTACACGCTAATAATATCGCCGTTTACCCGGAAATCACTGGATTGTAACAACAAATACTAATACAACTACAGATGTCTCCCTTGTACTTTTTCTTAATGTAATCGCCAATTTATGCCTCAATCCTTACTACCCGTCAGCATGGATATTACATACATACATGCTTCCATACATGGATTGCGTGCGCCACAACTGCGTTTTGTTGCGCGACGCCTTCTGATTCGGTGTCTTCGCTCAGGTTAAGGCGGTGATTCGAGGCACCGTGCTGGCGTGCCGTGCCCGACCTGCTTGTTACGTAAGGCGAGTCTGGTGACGCCCTCCGTAATGATCTGTGTCCGTGCGGGCAGCCCTCTCCTGACATCAGAGCTCTATCCTGCGGCTCCGAGTCGCTGGTACTGAAAGGCGTCCTGACGACAGACTTGTGTTTTTGTTCCATTCGGTTGAGGCTGTCCTGCATGTGCGTCATGCATGCCCGATCATATCCCCTGATGAGATCAGTAGCGTCACAGAGGTGCTTAGGGTTCGTTGGTTAGGGGGCGGCAGATAAAATGGAAATCGCTAGTCAGCTGGGAAAGTCAAGAGCAGGAAACCAAAGTACAAAAAACTAAAGGCCGTAAAAGCGGGCGATACATGCTACAACACAACGCAGGTAAGCGGTGATAAAAGCCAGAATTCAGGAACATGAATTGAAACGAAATAGGTGAGTTTCAAGGTGGCACATACCATACGAAAAGTCGAAAAGGGGTAAAACTCCATAACTCAAAATAGAGAAAACATCAGCCTAATAAATCAAGGAGATGCAAGTTTGCAAGGGAAGAAATCCAGCCGAAAGAAATTGGTCTGGCCATGGGTAAAAACGAGCAGTCGTGAGAGAACCGGCTTCAGACCTAATGGGATTTAAATTTATTATCACTGCCATCTTTCCTTACAATGGCTAACACCCGAAACGACTTCATCGGTACTTCCCCGAAAAGTTTTCATCGCAAGATTTTGCTCACGCCACGGCAGTAAACGTTGCTATGGCAGGGCTGCCCCGGCAGCCACTTCATCACAGATCTACGCACCCCAATCCGAAATGTCCGTGCGTACTACCCAAGAACCAATTGCGTCTTGCCCCGAGCGCTAGGAGTCGCAAGCAGCCTCGTTTCCGGAAGTTTTTACGGCGACATCTGGAAAATTTGTTTTCATCTGCCTGCTGCGGATTGCAAGCGAGCCTGTTTTCGGTCCGCCGGCGGTGGAGTCGGCGCGCCTCTCAGCGCTCACGCGCGCGGTGACGAGCCATTTGTCGGCGCCTCCGAGTGGCATGCATCCCGCCCGCGCCACAATCATTTATTCATCGTGCTCGGCCGGCCAGACGCCTGCCGGCTTCGGATTCATAACGCACGCGCTCGGTAATTCGTGGCGTCACCGCGTAATCCGGCGGGCGACAGCGCCGCTGCCGCCGCCGCCGCGCCGCCGCTCGCCTCGGCAGCCAGTGCGTCGGCGGCGGCGGCGGCGGCCGGCAGCCATGCCCGGCGCGGGATGCGCGCTGCTGGTGCTGACGGTCTGCTGCCTGGTGCGCGCAGGCTGCGCCGGCAACCCTGACGCCAAGCGGCTCTACGACGACCTGCTCTCCAACTACAACAAGCTGGTGCGACCGGTGGTCAACGTCACCGACCCGCTCAAGGTGCAGATCAAGCTGAAGCTCTCCCAGCTCATCGACGTGGTGAGTGCCCGGCTCGTATCCGAAGGAGAGGGAGCTGGGGGGGAAGGGTCCTGGCGTCGTGTCAAGGGAGGTATTAGGCTCCCTCGCCGACGAGTCGTGTCCGCAGTCACGCGCATGGGCGGCGCTCGTACGCCTTGGCTTGGAAAAAGGTGTTAATGTGCATGGCTGTTTTATCTGTGTCCGGGAAGTCATGGGCGACACGTGGTATATTTGTGCCAAGTAGTTTTTGGTATGCTTAGCGTCAGACATGGGTGTAACCACGTCACTGAGACTGGGAGGGACAACTCAGGACCCGGGGGGGGGGATGGATTCCGGGGAGGAGAACCTAACCCTGACAATGTAATTTTGAACCAAACAATTGAAAAACGGGTGCCGTGTTCAAGATCAGAGGAGACTCCCAACTCGTGAAAATTGAGATGTGCCCCTCCCCCGCACGCAGGCAGCCCCCCCCCCCCCCCCAGTGATTGTACCCATGGGTTCCGAGGCTCAGTAGCTACTGAAAAGCTGCCCAGTTCTTGTTTTGTGAGTTCCAGGTTGTGCCACCACTAGTAGTAATCCACTACGAGATGGATGGACAGAGTCGCGTGGCCACCGCTAGCTCGCGAGCCGCTAGTGCTTTTTTGCACCGATTTCGGATTCCATGCATAACCGCCGGACAAAGAGAGACACAAAGTCGGAAACTTTTTGTACCTTTAAATGAACAACGAATGTGACTTGTGGAAAGAACTTAACGGCAAGGTCAAGGTTATTTACTGAAAGGCAGATAGGATCATGACGGCTTGAGATCGGTGGTGCCAGTTTGGCCTTGTGATATTTTAGGCTGCTGCTGACGATACTATAGGATCCAAATGCATGCAAATGTCAATGTAATTGCTGACGAAGATCCAAAAGGCATTATCTTACCACTCATGCTCGAGAGGATGGGCCTGAGTCCCAGGAGACTGGCAGGAGGGATGCCATTTGTCATGTCATTGATGCATACTCGCGCGTTGCTGTCCTTGATATGCAAAGTAATGGGCTGGTTTTCTAAATTTTTATAAGACAATGTGAGTTTTAACTGCTGATTGCATCAGCTTATAATTCAGATAGACAGTTTCACTTTGTGGCCAGTTATTAGCGTAGTGAGTTTGAGCCGATGATGGCTAGAATGGACTTTTCCTGGTCTGCTTCACGCATTTACAATCTCTGCACGTTTCCAGTTGCCTTGATTTAACGCAAAATGAGTTATCGGAACCAGCACATGTTTGTTCTCGAGCTGCTTATTGACGTCATCAGTAACACTGCGACAAAACGCATGTCCCACAGTCCAAAATGCATGTTCCACAGTCCAAAATGCATGTCCCACAGTCCAAAGCGCATGTCCCACAGTCCATAACGCATGTCTCACAGTCCAAAACGCATGTCCCACAGTCCAAAACGCATGCCCCACAGTCCAAAACGCATGTCCCATAGTCCAAAAAGCATGTCCCACAGTCCAAAATGCATGTCCCACAGTCCAAAACGCATGTCCCACAGTCCATAATGCATGTCCCACAGTCCAAAACGCATGTCCCACAGTCAAAAATGCATGTCCCACAGTCTAAAACACATGTCCCACAGTCCAAAAAGCATGTCTCACAGTCCAAAGTGTTGCAGCTACCGAGTGGCGTGTTATGAGCGTAGTTTGTTTTTTGCTTGGCTTTTTTCCGTTGCTGCCACTGATCAGTTATTGGCTCTGTGTGCGCGGGTTAAGATAAAAAGACGCCCATTCAGTGTGTTGTGTAGAAAATATCCCTCGGTGACTGCAGAATTAAAGCTCGTCGGCACAGATCACCCGATGTCATGTGAATGAATTTCCGTATGCTCGTTGATCACGCCAGAAAAACTCACGGGCCAGAGTGCTGTAGACCCCCAAAACGGATTTTGACTACAGAAATGCATATGCAGTCTCTAGTGAATACTGGCAGCTTTAGTCCCAGGAAAATCAGCTTGGTAAAGAAACTGTAAAGATATACCATTATGTCTGTCATGTGCGGCTTATGTGGCATGGATTCGTGCGATTTAGATAAACGGCCCTTTCCGGCCTGCTCAAGTCTTAAATATGTTACGACATAGACTGCAGATCGTGTGTCAAGTATTCTTAAACGATTCCTCGTAATCTGTCGCACCGGCTTGCAATGAGATCTGTTTTCTTGGGTTGAGTCGGCGAGGAAAGCTCAACAGCAGTTGACATAGAAGAAACACTTCAAATTGTTCAAAAACCTAAAGAAGTGGAAGTTAGATTTCCTGCTGTATTATGCATGGTGTCGTTGCCGTCGCTTACCACACCCTGAGCCGTGGGTGTAACTTCTCTGCTAATTGGACATGCTGCCGCCTCCGCAACATCTCAGAACTTTAACAAAGGTGTATGGTGTTGCATAAAAATAATAGAGACATAAATATCGTTTGCACACGGAGCATTTGTTAGGAAGTTTTGCATCTGCCGTGATCAGCACGCCACTGGCACATCAGCACGTGAGGACGCACGTTATCTATGAAGTATGCCTGAAGTTGCAGTTACTTGGAATTCTGTAGGCTTTTTGGACCTGTAAGAGAATGGATGACAATGGGCTCTTCCAGAGATGTAGCTCATAAATTCAACCAAAACCGTAGTTCACGCATACGCCTTACTCTCGACGTTCGCTGAATGCCCGCAGCCATGAGTATCTCGGTAATGGTACCAAACGAAGCAATGAGCTGGGAACAGGCACACCGTGCACGTTTGTTTGACGAAGAAGCCGACGAAGCGTCCACACCCCAGTCGGATCAGTTAGTACACATGTGACCTGAAGTGTACGCGCCGATACGCGCACCTCCGCAATATTAATATGAAGCAGAGTAGGCGAACGTCTAATTTGTGCCACCTCCCGCGTTGTGTATCAGCAAAAGATAATGCCATCATTAGGGCGTTTATGTGTCATGTGGTGTGCACTGCGGGTGCCACCAATGTGTGACATTTTTTTCCGTAACTCACATTTGTCGTTCTCGTACTGCGCAGAATGAAAGAAACGCACATTGCGATTCAAGGTGATACCCACCGTGAATGTGCAAAGCATGTCAGCTCGTATTTGCAACCATGGTGAGCACAACCCGCCTCCACTACGTCGCTTAGCATAGCGGACGGAGCGTTTTACCCGGCTGGCCTCCGGTTCGAATCATTTCAGCTCTCAATTGGATTTCCATCAGCGTCTTTGACTATCGATCACAGAGGCCGTCTGGTTGTTCGTCGTCTATCATCATCATCCAGCGGCAAAACGCGCTAATCCGCCTTAAGACCACGGCATAAACTCCGACCTCCCTGACGCGGCGTCCCGGCCCGGCCGTGGGCTCGGACAGCGGCGCTCCAGCAGGCTGAGACTGCCGTCTGTCCGAGAACGGATCTATTTGCGCCGCGCCATTAGCGCCGCCGGCGTGTCACCGGCCACGCGCGCCCGTCCGCTCCTGGAGTCCGGCGCCCGGGAGGCGCCCCTCGGGAGCGGCCAGGGCGGCGCCTCCCCCGGCCGGCGCCGTGTCGCCACCGCCGGCGGGCCGGCGCGCGCCTGGACGACTGATCCGGACAATCAGTCCTGCGCCGCGGCGGCAACTGCGGTCGGCCCGGCCACCACCGCGGCGGAGAAAGGCGTGAGGGTCTCACTGCAGTTACGGTCGCGGCGTGACCACAGAGAGCAGAGCCGAGGGGACGGGAGGGGCGATCAGCTGGCTTGCCCAAATGCCATTTCTTATCTGACGTTCCATTTCGATAAAACCCAATACTTGATTGTGTACAATACGATGCAATGCGTTGTTTTCCCTGAAATTTAGATTGCATTAAAGTTGGAGAAAATTCGTAGCATAACAGGACGCAAGCAAACATCCAATTTTGTGTTGCCAAGGTACATATTTTGCTGTCAACTGAAGAATAATGCAAAGGGTATAGAAACTTACCATCGCCAAGTACATCGGGTTTTGCCTTATGGTAGAGTTGTCAATAAAGTCTGAGTGTATTCACGATGCACCAAGAATGCTACATTCTACGTGACGTCACGCAGAACATTTGTCTTCCGTGTCGCAGCGAAAGCCAGATGGCGTAGGATCTGTGGAGTATGTCAGTATGAATGATTTCGAAGGCTTGTATTATTTGTCGGTTGGTTCACTGCGAACGTGGCTGTTAACTTTTTCAACTTGACCCAATGTCTGTTTGAATTTATTTGACGGTTTCGTCGGGGCTCTGTTGTATTTATACGGTTACTCGTCAATGCAGTATGTTGCACTTATTTTATATATCCTACATATAACATGCAGCAGTCAAACGAATCACGCAAGATCGGTGTTCCATGTAACATGAAACATCGCAAGCAAGCGGTCCATTTCGATTTTTTCGACAACTTCGACTACCAAGGCATGCACTATCACTACAACCAATTTATCAGTCCACCCCCAATTAACATGTAGACGATGAAGCCTTGATCCGGTTTCATCCAAACAACGCTTCCAACTGCCTGCAGTGAATTTATGTCGCTCTGGCGTCGAACAGTTGCCATCCCACAAAGTCCAACGCCTCCTGGCCGACGTTTTTAATTTCCAGACGAGCGCCGAACACCCGGCCGGCGAGGGATCTGTTCTCCATTTCATGCATGTTGCAACAGCTTGACACTCTGTCCCGGGCGTCGTCGAGCTGTGGCCCGAGCGACGGCGGGCAGACGTCGAGCTGTGGCCCGAGCGACGGCGGGCAGACGTCGAGCTGTGGCCCGAGCGACGGCGGGCAGACGTCGAGCTGTGGCCCGAGCGACGGCGGGCAGACGTCGAGCTGTGGCCCGAGCGACGGCGGGCAGACGCCGGGCTGTGGCCCGAGCGACGGCGGGCAGACGTCGAGCTGTGGCCCGAGCGACGGCGGGTAGACGCCGGGCTGTGGCCCGAGCGACGGCGGGCAGACGCCGAGCTGTGGCCCGAGCGACGGCGGGCAGACGCCGAGCTGTGGCCCGAGCGACGGCGGGCAGACGCCGGGCACAATCACGCTCGAAAAAGGAGCACCCGTGCCGATCGCAGGTCCGGTGGCTTTTGTTTTCCGTTGAGCGCGTGCCCTCGGTTTGGTGCGTTTGCTGGTGGGGCGGCGAGACATACCGGCGGGCTAGTGGTAGAGGTAAACACGCGGGTCGAAGGTAGAGGTAGACAGACAAGCTGAAGACATAGATAGTCAGACAGTTTGATCACATTGAAGGTTCAGACCCGGGGCTGCACGTGCTCGCCTGTAGTTGTCAGACCTGATGTGCTCACATTATACTGGCATGCAATCTGCCACATGCAGTCTGTCACCTACTGCCTGTCGCGTTAGCTTATCACATGTGGCCTGACCTCCACGACATGTCACATGCAGTCAAAACGACCGGTGTTAACACCAGCTCTTGGATGATAACAGCGTAATATTGTGTGTCAGACGGCGTGTATAAGTCTTATCATGGTGGGTCCCGTGCGTCACTGTGACTTCATAATTGGGCAACCACATGATAAACGCACGCACTCAGACACTGCCAAGCCAGTGCCTGTATTCTGACACTAGAAGGCTACTACATGCAGTCTGAAATTAACAGGCTCATACATCTTGTCGCCCCCAAACCAACGCGCAACCAGTCGCATGATGTCTGCCTTACGAAGGCCAACACGTGCTGCCTGTCGTCCGCTCACACGTGCTGCCTGTCGTCCGCTCACACGTGCTGCCTGTCATCCGCTCACACGTGCTGCCTGTCATCCGCTCACACGTGCTGCCTGTCATCCGCTCACACGTGCTGCCTGTCGTCCGCTCACACGTGCTGCCTGTCATCCGCTCACACGTGCTGCCTGTCATCCGCTCACACGTGCTGCCTGTCGTCCGCTCACTTGTCGGTATATATAATTTGTAATTCCATTGTATGTAACTCGTAAGTTGTCGTTCTACACGGGTGTCAAAAACTGTTGCGTCATGACAAAAGTGTGACGTCTTCCAGGCATGTTATGATCCGTTCACATGGCCGCACGGTGAACCACCTGTTCCACACGGATGCTGCGCGTCGGATGTGCGACGAAAGCAGGTGACCTCACAAATAAATCTGACGCATAAAGAATACTAGTGTCTTCGAACTGAGATTCAAGGCGGTTTGCTCATTGCAAGGATAGGCATAGGCAAAGCATTATAAGGCATACCTGAGGACCAAATGACCGTTCAAATTACCGGAATATTCAGGTCTGCAAGAAATTGCAGCCGATAACCCACCTCTAATCATCTAAAAATATGTCGACAAATAAGTTATGTCTTTGCCATGCAATTGATGAACCATAATGCTTTGGGTTCTCCCTGCCTTCAAAAACGTTGCGCTTGATCAAGCTGAATTGGACGGGAGAAGAAGACACATCCTGTGTGAAGCAGCGACTGCCGTCGAAAAGCATGACGCGTCCGGCAACATCATGACGCGGGCAAATACGCCTCGAACGCGCCTCCGACGCGGGCCGTGTCCTGTACCTACGTGAAGTCGTCCGACGCTCACACTCAAACGTCCGTGTAAACAGACCATAAGGCAGAACAGCGGAAGCCAGCTAAACAGAGCTGAATCCCTAATGCCACACGGAATGTGCTGTTTGGCGCCGTGCCAAAATCAATGGAAACAAGTCACTATGGCGGCACATCTCCGTGTGGGCTGGTGGGACCCGTCATTAGGAGACACACTTATGCAGCGAATATTTATGAGCTCATGTGTTCTCATGCTACATCTGTGGGTTACGAACGGTCCTTGAGTAGCCGCCATGTCCGAACAGCTGTTATAAATAACTGCTGAAAGCGTCATTTGTGACATTGTTCGCAATAACGTGTGTTAGGAATCGGAACGCGATTGGTCTTATTACCTAACGTCACATGGTTGGGTTCTTGATATCGGTATAATACATCCGGAGGCAGTTTTGAGAAAGGCACAGGACTAACTGTTCTTCGTTAGTCCAGGTCATTAGAATGCGTAAGGTCCACTCGCAATGCGAGCGAAGCAAGTCCGGCAGATGAGAGTTCAAATTGATTCCTTGTGTTTTTGACACCCTGTGCGATAAAGCTGGTTACACAGTTGGCCTGAACCTTTGAACCACGTACTTCGTTAAGGCCCTCACGTATTTATGCACGTGTCTTCCTACTTTTCCAACTGTCCGTCGCTGTTCAGTCTGTCAAAAGCGGTGGCCGGGCGGCTGTGCGTCGGTTGCAGTGGCAGCGCTCATGACAAAGGCGCCAACGTGCATTGATAGCGATGTTGACTCTGTCATGTCTATGCTTTTCACGTGTTGCCATATATGTGTTTATGCCGTAATAACTGCTGCATCAATAACAGAGCTGCCTTAATACGACTAGTTCGAGGCCCTTGTAAGCTAATGTTCTGTTTGATCCTCTCCTTGGCGTCTATTTGTATTGCGATCAGAACTTTTTTAATCGACCGAGGACTCTGTTCAATTGTTGTCAGTCCGAATACAAACCGGCATTGAAATTCGACAGAACATAAAACTGTTCTCGGATGGGACCAGCAGTAGCATCGAAATGTTCCAATGAAGGCTTAAAATATTCACGCAGACGAATAAACTCGAATAACGATGTGAGCACCGTGCAATCATAACAAAGCGTCGTTGATGATCGAAATGGGAAAACGGATTCGAAGCACGCACATCGTTTCTCAACATTTCAGAGACCCGTCACAGAACCACCGCGCGGACATTGCATATGACCAAGGATCAAGGCGCTGCCCAAAATGGTTGGTGCACTCCCCCCCCCCCCCCCTGAAGAGTTAGGGGCCAGAGAGGTGGTCCAAGATCACCCACCAGATACCAGAAGGACACGTGCATTTATATTGTATGCTTATGTTTCTGAAGAAGCCGAACTTGACCAATTATGAAAGTCTGTTATGCGAGGTTTCTTGAAGCGTGAGATCTCTGGATGGCGAAGAAGCTTGTGGTCGGGATCCTGTGTACACAAGAGCGGGTTCAATCCGAAAAGATTAGCAAAGTTAGGCCGGGAAGCAAGACGGCGGGGCCGTGAGATTGTGGGACTCCCTGAAGTAAGACGGCGGGGCCGTGAGGTTGTAGGACTCCCTGACAAATGGCCCCCTTGACGAAATACCGCTTGTCTGCCTCCCCACGACTATGACTACGGTCAGTGGCTTCAAAGTATGACGGAGTTTACGCTGAGACAGGCACAACTCGCTGGTTTTATTTGAGATAGCTGAGATGCCAACCAAGGCTATTTTTTACCGACCTGGATGTGTCTGATGCTATTGTTGTGGTGTTTCGGTGCAGACGGTAAAGATGACCGGCCATTGTACTTCCCTTCCCCCCTTGACGTAGGTTAGAATGGGAATTTGTGTGTCACGAGTTTTCATCACCAAAAGTGATCATGCCCTTAGCACGGCACAACAGTATGGTGCGAACGGAAGCCACCATTGATGCAACGCTGGTCTTCCTTTCGCGCTGCATCTTTTTGATGCATCTACCGTGATTTATCCTCAGATCACATCCAGAGAGAAGCTGCAAAGCCCTCTTCAGTTTTGCAGCGCGAGCTGCTGCTCCACCGGACCGCTATTACCATGCCATTTCGATTCCAACTGAGCTAAGTCGGCCCTCTATTGCGCTCCACGCTGCAAAAGCTCACCAGACGCCGCTAAACAAGCTCATCGCTCCCGGCGCCGGCTCTCCACCTCTCACGGGGCTCCGAAGAACTTGATTGTGTGGCGAAACCGACAGGCCGAACGACACGGTCCTCCCGCGGCGACCATTTTGTGGCCGCCACACGTCGGATGGAATCGCCACACTGGCCGTGCTGTTGCAGGACGCGCTGCACAGTGCACAGGAACTATACTGGACGACGTTCTGCACAGTACGCGGGAACTATACTGCAGGACGTGCTGCAAGTACGCAGGAGCTATGGATACTCAGTCCTAAATGCATCACTGTTTTTACTCATTGGCACCGCGTATCACATCGCGCGTGATGTGGGCATGTTACGACGCGTTGAGAGCCGCTGAATGTTCGTGCACATGCGTCGGGACAAATGCCGCCATTGCAAACCCGTCGACTGCTCAGAAGCAGTCACGTTTAAACTAAACGTTTCAGAAAATCGCGGGAATGCCAGTCATTGTCGTTAGCATACCTTCACATACTGAGAAAGCCATTTGCATATGGAAAGCTACTTTCGTTTATTCGGCAACTTGACCTAGATAGCAAACTGCACGCGACACGTGCACGTCATCGCTGTCCACATGTATCGCGTTCTGAGCGGCTGCCCCAAAACGGCCATGGCATCGTCCACGAAAGCGTGTCGCGTCGCCTGATACTGACCGCCCGACCTGCCATCCGCTACTGGACGCCACCTGGGTGTTCCTTCCGGCGGGGTCGCGAAGACGGCAGCCGTCGAGACCGCCGCAGCTGATCGCCACTGCTGCCGGCCGGCCGCCGGCTGGACCCGTCTTTGCACATCGTCGCCCCGCCGGTGCAGTCTTGAAAGCCGTCGGCGTCGGCCGCGACGCGCGCCGTACGCGCCACGCGGCGCGCGTCGGCGAGCTGTCTCGCCTCATTAGCGGCCGGGTGGCGGGGTGGCGGTGACGGCGCGCTGTCCAGGCCTGGCCCGACGGATGGCTCACCCTCGCCGCCTGACCGATTGTGACATCCTCTTGGCAGCGCTAGCCGGCCGACGCGCTCGGGCGGCAGCGACCGCGGTGTATGTCCTAGCTCGCGCCGTCGGCGACCCGGGCACAACTGCTGACGTCTGCTGCTGGACATGATGCGTGGAGCTGCGGGATGGATGTGTCACGGGGCTACGGTGTGGTGCACCTCTCTCCGTCCTCTGATCTCTCTCTCTCTCTCTCCTCTCTCTCTCTCTCTCTCCTCTCTCTCTCTCTCTCTCTCTCTCTCTCTCTCTCTCTCTCTCTCTCTCTCTCTCTCTCTCTCTCTCTCTCTCTCTCTCTCTCTCTCTCTCTCTCTCTCTCTCTCTCTCTCTCTCTCTCTCTCTCTCTCTCTCCTCTCTCTCTCTCTCTCTCTCTCTCATCTCTCTCTCTCTCTCGTCTCTCCTCTCTCTCCTCTCTCTCCTCTCTCTCTCTCTCTCTCTCTCTCTCTCTCCTCCTCTCTCTCTCTCTCTCTCTCTCTCTCTCTCTCTCGCTTTCTCCTTCTTGCGCCCTCCCTTCCCCTTTTCTCTCAATCTCTCTCTCGCCCTCTCCACCTTTGTCTCTCTCACACTTTCCCCCTCTCCTCGCGAATTACGATCTCTGTTCCTCCGCACTATGCATTTCTCTCTTTTTTTAATTTCACGATAATCCTTCATTTCCACATCATTCTTTCGGTCACGCACCACGTAAAAGCGACTCTCTGATCCTCGTCGCCGGGTAAAAACTTTGGCCGTGGCGGTCGCCGCTCGGCTCGAGGCGAAACTTGGCCTCCCGATGATCCAGTGGCCAACAGCGCACGCTGCGAGGCCGGCGCACGGCTCCGGCGCGAGCTGGCCGCCGCGTTTTTGACCGTCATCCGCCGCCATTCGTCTCAATCGCGTCACTATTGATCGGGGCCTGGTTAAGCCGGATTCGCGTCCGCGGACTGCCGAACACTGGGTCACGCGGCGAGCCGGCGGACGCTGTCTAAACACGCGCTTTTCTCGGGGCGTCCGCACCGGCTCAACTCCTGCTGCCATCGCATGAGACCGCTCGTGCCATCGGAAAAGAAAGCTCTGTCGACGATCGACGCGATTGATTTAAAAGGCACTCTGAGCACCTACGTCGAGGCAGAATGCTGATTGGTGCCGCTTAGGGGGTGGCTGAAGACTTTGGACAATGTATCTATGCGAGGCGTGTTTTAAGCTTTGTTGTGCCTTTTCTATGCATTTAAAATAGCTAGCAGATTTTCAAATCTAAAGCATTCCAAAGCTTGATCAGAACAGGCCCGTAATGCATGAATCGCCGACAAAATGCAATTGCACCCAAATTCTGTTGTCTGAGGCTTCTCGTCCTTCTATTTCAGAATCTGAAGAACCAGATCATGACGACGAACCTGTGGGTAGAACAGGTAAGTGGGCAGATTGTTTGGCTATTATTTGGGTGCAGTAGCTCTGAGTCTGGTACCAGTGTCAGCACAGTACCGGCGCAACAAGGCAAAGCAACAAAGCAACCTTACGCCTTCAGGATGTGGTTTCGCCAATAAACTGACGTTGATGTGGCTGCAGTAGAATTTCTACGTGATCCCTGCCTGCCCACCAAACTTTTTACATTCCTGGCACATCCTCTCTGTGGTGGGTTTTGCCCGGCGGGGAGCTTGGTAACACAGCCCAAGCTTTCGGCGATGTCATCAGCTACTCGGGGTCTTACTATAAAATCGGACGAGGCTTATCATTTGTGACAAAGCAGGTCGCTGTGTTATGCTCCGGGTGTCCTCAGTGTGGCACCCTGTGTTCGCTCCAGCCTCTCAAGCCTGCAACTAATTTAATCCTCATGTGTCAGAAGAGCTCAAACTAAAACAAAGCCAGCTCAGCTATGGCCCCTTCATCTCGCCGCGAAACGTAAATGGACCCAACAGAGTAAGTGAAAGCTGCCTCGAGCTTTTCAAACGTCAACAGTCATTGAAACATGGCCGACGGAAGTCCAAAATGTTCTGCCTCATCAGTAGCTATTTTCCCGTCCTCCACCTCGCTGCCTTCGGCGGGGACGTCTTCTGCGCCCCGCAGTATCTGGCAGACAAGGCAAGGCCAGCAAGCGAGACTGACAGCATTGCAGCCTGCAGGCTGCGTAGCGATGTCGGTGCACCGCGAGCGCCGCCGTCCTCTGCCTGATCATCACCAATGGAGCTGTCCCATTGCGAACCCAGCTGCCGTTGCGAGCTGAGCACGGTCAAAACATCAGCCAATGGTGGAAAGTGACAAAGCCTGCGCTACGGACGAAATCACTCCCATCAAACATCTTTGCCTGTGATAAATATTTCTGTAAAACGGAAACTGTGCACGCTGTTGTTGGACCTGCTGCTCACTGGCCGCTCCAAACATACTGGACGCGCGCTCATAGCTGTATTTGCTGACCCGACAGCCGTGCAGGTCGGATAGGGCGCCGCCCCAGCCGCCCCAGGGTCACGGCATGGCGGCACCGTCGCCGTCCCAGGGGCACGATCACGCGGCTGGCGCGCCGGAAAGGCCGGCGCCCCACGGGTCCCCGAGTGGTCACCGTTCGAAGTATGAATTAACAGCTCTTGGAAGCCGCGGACACTTGTTTACGCGCCAAAAACTACCACTGCGCCACCACTACCACAACAGCCTGTCGACGCGATGTGCCCCGTATATCTACCGAATGTTCTACAAGAGGGGACGCGTATTTCCTCGTCACTAACCGACTGCTAGTCTTCGGACATCGCTGTTGCTGGATACTTCGGCGCATTGTCGCGATCTGCCCAGATAATAAACCTCGCTTTTACGGACTGGCCTAATGCATGGTCCAATTCGCTGTCGCTCAGCACTGGGAGGACTACAAGCTGAAGTGGGAGCCGAAGGAGTATGGTGGCGTGACCATGCTGCACGTGCCATCCGATCACATCTGGAGGCCCGATATCGTGCTCTACAACAAGTAAGTTGACTGTACAGCAAAGTTCGTGCTGCGGGTGTCGTCGAAAACACAATTATTGATAAAATTAAATGAAAATAGCAAGCCTTTAACTGAAATTTGATTACAAATAAAACTAAGCTGACGCCACACCACCCAACACTTGTTTGGGCAGGTGAGGGCGGAGGGAACGAGGTAGACGACGAGGACGTCCCTTGTGGGTTCTTCCTTTGGTTTAGTTAGATATCGGAGAGCCCGGGACCCCCCCCCCCCCCCGCCTCTTCAACATGGGCGGACAGACATGTCGAGCCTGTCAAGTCAAAGAGAGTTCCAGCCGTGGCAGAAAGATACCATGAAACGTTCTGTTTATTTTGGACAAGCTGCAAAATTTATCACATGGTGTGGTGACCGCTGTCCCTAGACACTATCGCTTACACAGATCTCCTAGTCTATGACTCAATGGAATCAGCTGTTGTCATGTACGGTGTTGGGGTTAATTATTCTGAAAGATCATAAACGGCGTGAATACAATATCAAGTTTTATTAATGGCAAGTTATAAACTACGTCTACGACGCAAGTTTTTGGGATGGAACAAGTTTTGGGTATTTTGTTGAGTCTTTTTAATGACTTCCATAACAACTCACGGAAATCTTTAACAACCCGAGAACACCGCCCTGCCTGAGTTGCCTCCTTGATTTCACTTTGAGGCGGAAAGTCGCTTAACTGTTCTACATTCTACCAGCCCTCTCAGTTCACGCAGCGCGAGCCTACCACTCCCTTACCCCGCAGTGCGGACGGCAACTTCGAGGTGACACTGGCGACGAAGGCGACGCTCTACTATGACGGCAAAGTGGAGTGGAAGCCGCCGGCCATCTACAAGTCCTCCTGCGAGATCGACGTCGAATACTTCCCCTTCGACGAGCAGACGTGCGTCATGAAGTTCGGCAGCTGGACGTACGACGGGAAGCAGGTGAGGTGGTCCGCGAGGAGCCCCCCCCCCCTCCGTCCGTCTTTATGCAGCGTCGGCGCTGGGGACAAGATCACAGCGCAAGACGAGCCCGACTGCAGCTAATGCCCGCTCGCCGAATTCATCCATTATTCACGGGCGCCACGACCCGTGTCGTCGTTCCGACTGGGGGGGGGGGGGGGGGGGGGTCGTCACGGGCTGCGGGTCACGTGACAGACGGAACGCCGCGTTCCGACTGGGCACCTCCACTCCGGAGATATCGCGCCGCGGGCGTCGTCGCCGCGGGCGCCCGCGGTCCCCGGATATTCGGGAGAGGCTACTGGTTTAATTCTGAGGGTCTGACGCACGAGAGGGTGTCAGTAGGGAAGATGTAATGGCGCCCCGAGCTGTGGACTTTGTGATGGAGTAGCCGGACGCTCGAAAAAGAGCTGTGGGATCTTATTCGGCCATGACCGCTTGGAGAGCCGAGGTTAGGTTTGAAAGTTCCAGTTCTGTGAAAATACGGTGCTGAAGAAAGTCACTTTACGTCTGTTTGTTTCTCCTGAGTCAACACTAATCCATGAGCCCATCCGATTCAGGTTGAAATGCAGTTAGCTCGCGGTTTTAGGGTTAACAAACAGGCAATATAAACGCGTGATCTATAGATCGTATAAATAATGCAAGGAGTATACGATGTCAGGTTATTAACCACCTGTCCATGCAGTTGTTGCGTTCATTTCAGTCGAGATCTTTTCGCCAAACTTCGTGACGCCAGCAAATTAACAGACTACTTGGTTTTTCATGCATTATTCAACTGGGAGCACTTTTGGGTGGAACTACAGTTGCATAATTAAATACCGTCCACTGTCGTGTCATACACGGCTAGAATTTATATTTTAGAAAAAAACACTCAAATGTTTGTGCCACAGGCTGTTCTCATGAGCTTAGCTTCACTTGGATAATAGTCTGCTGTTATCTTTGTCACTGAAGCAATGCAAAGCACGAAACATTTTAGAACTTGGGGTGTTCCCGTTGTGTACATAGCTTGTTTGCAGTTGGTGCGATTATAACTGCGCGTTTGAGCTATTTAATAATACACTCACAAACGGGGCGAGGTATTAGAAGCGTGTTGAAACAACATGCTTTGATGCAGCTGGATACACAATTTGTAAGGAGTTTGTGATAACCAGTCGCCTCGGGTGACCAGAGCCGTCACCTGGCGTGCCCCCTGCTGCCTGTTTGCAGTGCTGTTGACAAAGTGAGGTCAACGTGGGGTCATACCAACTCCGTGCGCTTTCCGAAATGGTCGGTTGGGCCGTTGCTCCGCTGATCAGTAAGCGTGACCGACAGCCAAGGTTCGGTCAATGACAGATGACCTGGTCCTCTGATGACCCTCCCAGGTGTCCAAACCACCACGAGTTCTGACGTGGCACAACATTGTAATTCATCCCTCGAACCATGTCTGACATGGCAAACCGCATGGGCTTTGCTATTATTGCAGGTGGACCTTCGACACGTGGAGGAGACCCCTCCAGATCCAAAAGTGAAGATCGGAGTTGACCTATCTGACTTCTACCTCTCCGTAGAGTGGGATATACTAGATGTGCCAGCAATACGGTAAGTGAGTTATCATCTATGTCTGTTCGACATGTTCACATTCATTCTACCAGTTCTGATGTACAAGCTGATCATTCTCGGCAAATGCCGATGAATACTGACTCCGTGCATTGTCTCATCACTTTAGCGGTCAGTTAGCTACGTCGGTGCCTCGGAAGATGTGTCTAATACAAATGTCGGCCTAGTGTGCGTCATACTAGCATGATGGCATCAATGGAATGTCCGAAAAGCAGTTGGCCAAACCAACATTTCACGTAGAAAATAGGTGGACAGTTTGTAAATTGTGACTGCACGAGTTGCGCCGCAGTTGCAGCACAGTCATTGTCAATTCTGCTTTTGTTGCAGACACGAAAAGTTTTATACGTGCTGTAACGAGCCCTACTTGGACATCACGTTCAACATCACCATGCGGAGGAAGACGCTGTTCTACACAGTCAACCTCATCATCCCCTGTATGGGCATCTCCTTCTTGACGGTGCTGGTTTTCTACCTCCCGTCGGATAGTGGAGAGAAGGTGTGTTTGTTGACCCGCGCGAGTTTGGTTTTTAGTTCGTTCACGTATCCTCGCCCTTATCGCGGGTTTCAGTTTAAAGCGCCGCCATAGTGCTGGACCGCACGAAACACTCGGTCACGGAACGGATGCTGGGCGATGTTCAGATTACCGTGGGTCCAGCAAAATTCACCACATTTGTTTTTGTCCATAAGGCTTTCATTTAAAGGTGAAATTATAAATGCATACATCAGATCACAGCTTGATGTGTGCAAACGATAGGATTGAAAGAAAGGCAAGTTGGATGTAATTGCACAAGCATGATGGTTGGGCTTTTATAAGTGCCTCGTGTAGGAGGCTGAATTATGTAATATCAAAAAGGCATGTATTAATGTTAAATGCAACCATAGAATAGATGAGATTATATTCTTAAGCTTTGTAATCCCTTGTGTGGTACTTTGGTGTGGTACTTTTTTGGCGCTCGGCATAATGGACAAAAAGCTACACCACGATAATCACATATACACACATACATACGCGCACGTACGTACGCACGCACGCACGCGCGCACGCACGCACGCACACACGCACGCACGCACGCACGCATGCACGCACACACACGCACGCTCGCACGCACGCACGCACGCACGCACGCACGCACGCAAACCATCCCGTTATGGTAACCATGTACATGAACTCTTTGCGTGCCCGCGTGCTCCTGATCGCCCCATCCCTGTTTGTCGCCAGGTCAGCTTGTCCATCAGCATCTTGCTGTCGCTCACTGTGTTCTTCCTTCTGCTCGCCGAGATCATCCCACCGACTTCGCTGGTGGTGCCCCTGCTCGGCAAGTTCGTCCTCTTCACGATGATACTTGACACGTTGAGGTACATACCACGCTCGTATTGATCAAGCCATGTTTCGCACGGTAGTGGGTATGCTATGTCGATTTCACGCGGGCACCGGTTGCGTCAAAGTCGGCAGGAATTTGATGATGAACACGTAACAGTTCTAAATTACGTAAGCTGCCGAGCGCGGAGAAAAAAACAAGAGAATGCTATTCCTGGAGAAATATTAATCCTGGGGGAAGAGCAAGAGAATGGAGATAGAAATAGGTTGATATTTCGACACATGCCTTGATCGAAACAATAGCAGAAGTCGTCTTCCGGACTTTTGCTGTTGTTTCGATAGAGGCATGCTGTCGAGAAGTCAATCAATTCATACCTCCATTTTCCTGTCTTTTTTTCTCCCGGGAATAAGGCTATTACTACTGTCTTATCTATGTTGCAGTTCTTGTTCAGTTGACGGCGAATATACGTGGACTATGCGTGGACTAGTGGAAGCTTGGTGATGAAGTAATTAATTGCGATTGAGACATGATACTGAACGTGTCGGTAACGGCCAAGTTATGATGTTCTTTGCCATGAACTGCGGATTGAGGTTATGTGTGTACAGTTCACACTGGCACTGGATGCCTTTATATAGCTGCATCATCTCGTTCCGTACTTGATGTCCAAAAACTGGATCGATAAGACGTTTTGTGACCTGATTTAGCCAGTCATGGACTTCCCTCTTCCATCGCTGCATTGTTGGCCAGTGCACGAGTCCCAGGCGCGAGATGAAAATGAAACAACGCCTCCCGATTTCTCGAAAAGGCATCTATCACCAGAAATACGTCATTAATATTTATGCACTTGATCCCGTTATTTAAGTTGACTCGCGGCGGGTAAAATGGATGTATATTCTGAAAACATTGGCTGAGTGTCAGCCGCTCACACTGCTCGTGGCCTACGCACCATAATCTTGAACGTCTTATGCTCCGAGCGGAATACGGCTCGTAACGTCCTATGTGCAAAACCACGACGTCGTGCTTTAACGTCACAGCTTTGCGTCACAGAGTTCATCCTCTCATCACCACGGCGCCGTGGGCGTAACGTTTAGCTGACCATTCAGAGCAAAGTTCATTGTATCATAACAAGTAGAAAAGGGTGGCATCGTATTCTCAACTTCATATTCATGAATTGGTCTCAGTTGAACTGAAAAATAGTAACATGATCTAGTTCGCTCATGTGCTTGTAAACAGAATTTACAGTCCAGCCTATGTATTCAGGTCAGTCCAATAGACCTTATGGAGTCAGCTCTCATCCCGCTGTTTGCTTTCGAGTCCAATATTCACAGTTGGACCAAAGACGTTGCTTCCAGAAAATCAGTCCAGGCATTTGCGCAGACCGCGACAGTCAAGTTGTAACTTTAATTTGCAGACATTTGGCCCATGCCATTTTGAAGCAAACTAAGCCAGACTTCAGGCTTATACATGACCTGAATGCTGCAAGATGGGGTAGATGAAAAATCAGGATGACAAAGCCGGTCTAGCTTCAGGGATAAACGATGCGTCCGGCCAGAGCTGCTAAACCAGGGATAAACGACGCGTCCGGCCAGAGCTGCTAAATCCTGTCCGGACGGTCCGCCGACCTCTGTTATGACTCCGCTTGCACGTCGTTTTGATCACGGCCGTGATTACACCGCTCTAACCAGCGGCCCTCTTGCCGCCATGTTTCAGCATATGCGTGACGGTGGTAGTGCTCAACATTCACTTCCGGTCGCCGCAGACCCACTCGATGGCGCCGTGGGTGCGGCGGGTGTTCATCCATATCCTGCCCCGGTTGCTGGTGATGCGTCGCCCCCAGTACAGCACCTACGACCGGCACAGGTCGGTGTGACCGCGCACAGCTGCTGGCACCATCTGACGCAGGTCACGAGCAGTCACCAACGGCCGGCACAGGTCGGTGAGAGGTGGCACAGGTGCTGGCACTGCCTGACGCAGGTCATGAGCCGTCCTCACCGGCCGGCACAGGTCGGTGAGACAGGGCGCAGCTGCTGGCACCAACTGACGCTGGTCATGAGTCGTCACCAACGGCCGGCACAGGTCGGTGACAGGCGACACGGGTGCTGGCACTACCTAACGCAGGTCTTGGGCGTTCTTCGCCGACTGCTACTGCATGATATATTTTTAAACCCGTTGAAATTTTTGTGAAAATCGCGATAAGTTCTTCATGATTCAGTGGTGTTGTAATGTGTATGTTAATGTTGTTAACACATGTATTGTGTTAGAAACGGACGGGTGGGGGCGGGGCAATCACAAGAGGTCTTTCTGCAATCCCACGAATGCTTTACTTACAACCAATAGTTTGGAGCTCTCTAAAACACTTTGTGTGAATGAATGGTGTGCGAGCTCTTCAGACTTCTTCACTCAACAACTAGCATTTGTGTACAAAACTTCGCAGCATTTGAAAGGTTAAAAATGTGTAGTATTCGTGCGGGAAAGCAGCCATAGCAACGAAACATTTCACTTGCATAAGCGAAGGATTCGTAATCGCGCAAGACCTGGTCTTTTGTACCTTGGAGTCTAAGTCCATTAATTGCAAAGGTGCTTGGCATACTTCGGGGGCTATCTGGCTGCCCGCGCTTACGGGTAAAGATAGCTGGCCCTCTGACTTAGGCGGCTAAGTCGGTGGTGCTTATTCACTGATATCTTGATGGGAATCTGGTCTGAAAATAAGATGTCATGTTTTGAAGATCAGCCAATTCCCAACATCCAGCGGGAAGAGAGCATTCCTTTTATATATAGAATGGCTAAGAGTGTTTCACCAACATGTTTCATTTCCTTCCCACCTCATCCCACAAAATGTCGGGTTAAACATATAATGTATGAACATTATGAAAGTTCCAATAGCGTAATGGGATCCTTCACTCCGACCACGTCGCCGGCATGCTTTTTATAAAGACTTCTCAAGTGCAAAAATTAGGTCAACCGGAAGAAAACAGCATTGGCGTTCAGTGCAGTCGGTGATGTGTTGTTCCACGTCGCCTGGGCTCGATGCGCAGGCTTTGCCTGACGGGGGTAATGTGCAAAGGTCACCTGGCAGGCGTCCAAGGGCAACAAGCGTGCGGCCGGCCGGTTGGATGCCCTTCCTTCGGTGGGGGTCAATTTCACCCCCTGAGATCTTACAAACTCAGAGAGCTAGAGTCACCAAATTCACGGGGTGTGTTGGCCTGTACGTGAACTAACTGGGGTCAAAGCCCGAGGTTTCTAGGCCATGACCTTTGGGTCAAATAAGATCAAACAAGATCAAAATTGCACGTTGGTGTTCAAAGTGCCCGCGGAACGTAGATATGTGTTTTAAGAGATAGTTCACATTTATTTAGGATGATTGACCTTGTATGACCTCTCAGAGGTCATGGAGACCAAAAAAATACAAAACTGCTTTACGTTTTGCATCTGAATAAGCGACAAAGATTATGCTAGGCAGTATGCTCCTAAAAACATAAGGTTGATTTGCGTTATTTTAGTTGTTGCGCCAGCATGGTTCAACACGCCCTCGGAGGTCGCTTTAATCCCTGAAGTTTTTCCAGAATGAATCCAGAAATTTCCGAATTCTGAATTCCAAATTTTGCATAGATGTGGCAATGTAATTGCGGATCGTTTGGTGCCAAAAAATTAGATGTACCTTGTTGAGTCGCTGACCTACCGTAAGCCAAAGTCAGGACATGCATTCAGCGGAGTCAGTTCAAGGGAATCGTTCAATCTGATACGAAAACGGAGTGTTAGACGAAACCATGCATCTCTGGAAAAGTTTCTAAAGCAACACAACAATTGAACTAACAAATGTAATTGACCTAGGGTCAGGCATGAATGTCAGGTCGAAATCAAAGTCAGGCCTGTTTTTTATTCAAGAACATGCTGTATGAGGTAGTTGTTTCTGGTGCTTATCTTGAATTGATTGAGAACAGGGACCGAAATAAACATCTTCTGTTGGCTTCTTTAAGGTCATAATGGACATTGACCTAAAATGGCCTAGGTAAGTATTACATATTTTGGAACATGTTGCCTAGCGTGATTCTTGACGTTTATCCTATTCAAGTGCAAAATCAAAGCAGTTTTGTATGCTTTTAGTCACCATGACCTTTGAAAGGTTAAACAAGGTCACTGGCGTTCAAGGAGAAACAGTGGCCTTTTGCTTAGAACAGGCATCTAGTCGGAAGGTCGTTGTGTGAGAAGGGCTGCAGCACTTTAGATACCAGTCTGAAGTTTGACTTTGTTTGACCTTACTCGACCCGCAGGTCAGGACCAAGGAACCTCAAATTTCGACGCAAGTGAGGTTACACGCGGAACAACACACGTTGTCGGTGTGGTGTCTCTGGCTATGTTAGTTCGTGAGATCTTAGGGTGGGTGTAAATTTACCCCCCATCCGAATGAAAGGTATTCAACCGGCCACTCAGGCTCGTGTTTTAAACAAAGCTCCGGCTCTCCTCTAGACTCCTCGTTCGTCAAAAAAAGAAGCATTTCCGCCATTCAAACGCGATATGCGACGAGCATCTAGCCACAAAGTCCCCGCCAACTTGCGGCCTGTGTGTGTGTGTGTGTGTGTGTGTGTGTGTGTGTGTGTGTGTGTGTGTGTGTGTGTGTGTGTGTGTGTGTGTGTGTGTGTGTGTGTGTGTGTGTGTGTGTGTGTGTGTGTGTGTGTGTGTGTGTGTGTGTGTGTGTGTGTGTGTGTGTGTGCGTGCGTGCGTGCGTGCGTGCGTGCGTGCGTGCGTGCGTGCGTGCGTGCGTGCGTGCGTGTGTGTGTGTGTGTGTGTGTGTGTGTGTGTGTGTGTGTGTGTGTGTGTGTGTGTGTGTGTGTGTGTGTGTGTGTGTGGTGTGTGTGTGTGTGTGTGTGTGTGTGTGTGTGTGTGTGTGTGTGTGTGTGTGTGTGTGTGTGTGTGTGTGTGCATGATCATGTGATGCACACTTTAACTTTCCAGCCTGAAGCATAAAACGTTTAGATTTCAGTTTCGCTCACAACTTCATTATAATTTAAAGTGCTACATAAATTGCAATATCAAAGGCATTTCGTTTTGGTCGCTATGGTTTCAGATTAGTAGTTAATTCAGCCCATGTATTGTGTTCAGCAAACTGTTGATTGCTTGGGTTTTCAAAAGACGTCACTGCAGCATGGATTGCCGTCGTGCTGAAGATCGCTGGCCCTTTCCATATGACTAGAGTGTAACTGCTAGAGTTCCTCTGACCGTGTCTTACTTTACAAGAGCGCTGAACTGAACCTGTCACGCCTGAAGTTCCTCTCACCCTGTAATGTGTCACCAGAGTACTGATCCGTACCTGTAACGGCTGGAGTTTTTTTCAGACCCTGTCCCGTGACAACAGAGTGCTGATCCCTACCTGTAACTGCTAAAGTTTCTCAGACCCTGTCCCGTGTCACCAGAATTCTGATCCCTGCCTGTAACGGCTGGATATTTTCAGACCCTGTCCCGTGTCACCGAGAGTAATGATCCGTACCTGTAATTGCTGGAGTTTTTCAGGCCCTGTCCCGTGTCGCCAGGGTGCGGATCCGTACCTGTAATGGCTAGTGTTTCTCAGACCCTGTCCCGTATAACTAGAGCACTGATCTGTATCTGTAACGGCTGGAGTTTCGCAGAACCTGTCCTGTATAAACAGAGCACTCATCCGTACCTGTAACGGCTGGAGTTTTGCAGACCCTGTCCCGTATAACTAGAGCACTGATCCGTACCTGTAACGGCTGGAGTTTCTCAGACCCTGTCCCGTGTCGCCAGAGTGCTGATCCGTACCTGTAACGGCCTGGAGGTGCGAGAGGCGGCTTCTCAGCTGTACAAGGACACCCACGCCGGCACCACTGGCTTCCACAGTGAGCCGTTCAAGGATCACGGCCTCTGCTACCCGCCGTCTTCCACCGTCAGTGACCTCACGCCCAGGTCAGTCAGGTCATGGGTCCCGTTTATGGCGGAAGAAAGCTGCCCCGCCAGAACCGGTATCGGGCGCACCCCAGTTTGTGGTATGTCACGCTCCGATATAAGGAGATGAAGTCTCACGTGAGCTACCGCAGACACAACCAGGGGAAATACTTCATCTCCTAAGAGACTGATGAAGTTAGACCCAGGTCAGCAATAACCCAAATCTCCATTTTTTATATAAGAGCTCAATTTTTCAATAAGGATCGTTTTGTCGGTGCTGTAGTAATTGCACGGGAGACCAGGTCAGCGAGTGGTACAACACTAATGGCAGTGAATGACCCCACACCAAGGTCAGTGCGCGATGTGAGCCGGTGGGTGGTAAGTGGCCCGTGGTGCCGACCCAAGTTCCGGACACCGCCGGACTCAGGAACGCCTCGCGTCTTCCCTGCCTCCGCCGACCCAGATCAAAGCCGGCCACGCCGACTTTAATGAAAAACCTCAGCCGGAGCTGATCGACCCGGTCTGAACACGGCCCTGCCAGATTACGCCGAACGGGCGGCCATCAGGGCACAATCGTCTGTCGTTACATGCCGCGACTAACGAGCGGACGCGCCGCGTCGACGCCGGTGCCCGGACCTGGCAGCCCGGTACCAGCCTCTCCGCGCGGCGCGGCGCGCCTCGCGATGCAAATCAAGCACCGGACGGCGGCGTTTCATCGGCGCGGGCCCGGCGGCCGCCAGTTAGACGTCGGGTCGAGCGGCGCTTTGTCCGTCACCGGCCATACGTATTCAGTCGGCGGCCGCCGGCACAAAGGCCGACAATGCAGCGGCGCCTGCCGCCTGGCCGCTGGCTAATCGTCCCGCCGTCGGGTATTCAGCGCGACATCGAGCGCGACCCGGCGACCCGGGAGGTTGCCAGGTCCCTGGGGCGACCCGGGAGGAGGTCTGGTCCCTGGGGAAGGCTCGAGAGACTGCTAGGCCCGGGAAGGCTCGGGAGACTGCCGGGTCCGCAGGGTGGCTTGGGAGGAGGTCTGGTCCCTGGGGAAGGCTGGAGAGGTTTCCAGGTCACTTGAACTGTCCGGAAAGTGTCTGGGTCCATGGGAAAGACTCGAGAGGCTGCCAGGTTCCTTGGACGGCCCGGGGTGGCTGGGTCCCTGGAATTGGCCCGTGAGGAGGCCTGGTCCTTGGTAGAGGCATTGGGGAGGCCTGGTCCTTGAGGAGCTTGGAAGGAGGCCTGCCCCCCGGGGAAGGATCAGGAGGTTTCCGGGCAACTGGTACCGTGGCACCGCCCAGGTGGTGGCTGGGACCCTGGAAACAACCAGGGACGTTGTCCTGGTCCCTTGGGACGGCCTTGGAAGTCCATAAACGGCCCGGGAGAAGGCCAAGTCCATGGGATGGCCCAGGAGAAGGCTAGGTCCCTGGGACGTTGTGGGAGATGACCCAGCCCCTGGGTACAGTTCCAAGAGATGCCAGTTCCTTGAGTGCTTCAGGGAGGTGGCCTTGTCTCTGGGACGGTCCGAGAGGTAGACTGTGTCCCTGAGGACCGCCTGGGAGGAAGCCGGGCCCCTGTGTGCGACAGGGATGTGGTCGGGGTGCTGAGATAGGTAGAGCACTAAGAACAAGCCTCCTATCTCCGAGTTTAATAGCGTTGGGGTAGGACAAGCCGCCAAACTCCGGTTTAGGTGGGGTTAGAGCGGTGGCAACGTTGTGCTGGAATTAGTCTTCCGAGCCATAACTGCACGAGCATCAGGGTAGATGCCCATTGTTCTGTTTTTGTATCGGCTGGTTTTCGAGTTCCAATAGCAGCAACGTGCCGAGTTCCCGTGATGAGGTGGGTACGGCTTGGGTCGGGATTAGACATGTTAGCTTTGTGCAGTTGGAGGAAGTTGTTGTTTCCGACTTGACAGGCATGACGTTTAATGAAGTTATGGGGTAATGAAGCTAATTAAGTTAATAGTTAAAGGCAAGTTGTTAAAGTTCGTGCACGGTGGTAGCCAGCAGAAGGGCTTTGCCTGGTGGTGAGTGTAAGAAGGAATAGGCGGGTGGAGAAGGCAAGTGGGATCCGGGCGGGTGGGACTCACTCGGATCCGGATCCGGAGACCCGAAGCTCCGGGCGGGTGGAACTTAATGGAAGTCATACCGGAAGCGTACACTGTTGTATACACAGATCTCCTTGAGTGAGCACAAGCTCTTGATTTATAAAGTAATGATTCTCACAGGGGTATGTTGACCTTTTTTCGTGCAACAAATTAGCTGGAGCTCCGTGTGGCGGAGGTCAATCTGACGTCTAAACATTACCAAATATACGGGCCGATTACGTTATCCTGGTGCTCCACATGGCTGTCAGGGCGTAAACTTGCCTTAGACGTACATTAATTCCACATATTTGGAACGCATTAGGACAGGTCTGAAGTGGAGTAAAACATGCTTTGCAAGGCCATGTATTTTTTTGTTGTTGGTAGAACCAAGCGGCAAACAGCAGCTTTGAATCAAGCACACACGATTAATAATATGCCTATGTACATGAGCCGTTTCTGTGTCAACGGGGGATCTAGGAGTATGCCGTTACGGGAGAAGTCTCACCTTCCGTTCGAATGTTCAGTGCACGCCACTTAATTGTTTAATGATGGCTAAAAGCGGTTGCCAAATTATGCAGTAAAAATGCGCCGTTCAGTACAGACAGATCGCCGCCCAGACCTAAAGGCGTGGTGTTTGGGTCTAAAAAAGGAGACCGTGGGTGTGCTGAAAGCTAGAACCCTCCGCCCTAAAGAGGCTCTAAACCTGGAAATACGTCCCTAAAGAATGATACAGCGCCCTCAACGCGTTAAAAACGCCACGTTGGCTTGAAAATGTCCCCTTCAGAGTTCAGAGGGTGTTTCCAGTAAACCCATATAAGTTATATATAACACGTATCAGTACTTATGTTTAATGATATCTTGTGTGTATGTATGTGATGGGTATGTATATTCGCAGATTTTTTTGTAGAAAGTGCTCTTTTTTCCTTGACAAGCCACAAAACATGAGTTCAGCGGCGCAGCGTAGAAAAGGCGTCATACTTGTAGAAAAGGCTGGCTCGTCTTGAAGTGTTTGGGAGTGCAAGACGTGTCATTTCCCTTGGCAATCAGTTTGCAAGATAAGTCTCTGGGATACCATGTCTATATCTTATTAATGGCTTGAACCAAAGGTTAAAATTAAAACAAAATTAATGTTTGGTGTCAGTGTGGGCTATTCATCATATTACATTAGGGTGGTACCAATGATTCCTGAATTGCTTTAAGCGACCCGGTGGGATGTTTTTGTAATAGTTATAAATGCAACCGCTGCTAGCATCATTGGTTTTGTGGTGCTGTTTGAATTTAATGTCTCCTGAAAATGAAGGTTAAAGTTTTAGAGCCCTTTGTGGCGCCCATAGTATGTTATGTTTGTTGAAAACGTGATGGTGATTGAGCTGGTCTAGCAAAACACAACGGCCACTTATCACGGGCATTTACTCCAGTGGATATCGGTTGATAATGGATTAATCATAATGGCATGCCCAATTCAGCTATGAATGCAAAACATCGACCATGCATGCATTATTTCAGCGCTAAGGGCTAATGTATCAATGTTAAAACCGTACTCATCGCCGTCATTACTGATGAGTTAATGCTACCTTGGTTTAGAAAAAGAATAAACCCAAAATAGCCTCACTTTGGGAGAAAGTACTGGGTAAGCGACAACCAGACCGTCAGTTAGAGATAACCGTCATAGCCTCGATATTTATCTTTACAAGATGCAATCCATTCGTCGGAAAACTCTTAAATGGTAAGTTCAGCGTGAAAGCTCCTACACCTGTTGCCTTAGCCGACTTTCAACCACGGCTGTTTCTATCATAGCTACTACATAAACCGCTAATGCTCTAATCTGGACCAATGAAAGACCCTTTAGCAATAATGGTAAAGTGCAAAAGAGGGGAACTTCAACGCCATGGACTCATTTTACTCTAAATACAGCCTTAGGTTTACAGCTCCAGCGTGGTATTTTAAAGCTTTAGCTTTCTGCGAATTGGTAAAAGTAGCTGATGCGGAGCCTTGCAGCTTTAAAAAAGCTAACATAAAACATTTTATTGCAGAGCCGGCTGCTGGGAGCTACGCTTAACATGTATGGGTAAACCAGCATGAGCTACGAACATTTGGTCGAAATCTATGACAACAGGAAGTGGAGTTAGTTTACACAGCAAGCGTTGGAAAAAACAAGAAGATTTGTAGTGATGTGTTCGGAAAAATTACTTTTGAAATGATTTGTTTCCCCTTTCGTCAATGTCTAGTTGCACTAGTGCCCTATACCTATCCGCTCCAACATGGACGTCGGCCTTTTCCAGTTGCTTTGCTATACTTGAGTACCGCAAAGCAGTTGCGGCGATCAGCCAACCTTACGGATGGCAATACGTCTCCATGGCATAGCATTCCCTGGGATGCGTTTTCCGTTCTGGGGCCGACCTCAAAGGTTATGACGGTTGAGACAACTTAAGATACCGCAGATTGAGTGGAGCGAAATCCGCGTTGACAATCCAAAGCTCCCTTCCGCTCCGAAAGTATAAATATTACGCGCAAATGTTACAGTGGTAGGAATCTAGGCGCCTCATGATGTGATTATGAAAAGGACCGCTGGCCACATGCGTCATAAGCTGTTCACATGACCTTTCACGTGCGTAGAACGCATTAACATAACTCTAGGCTATGTAATAGAGGCCTTGCCGGTAGATTTAACACGCGCCCGGGTGGCAGGCTAGATACACTTCGTTCGGGGGGGGGGGGTCAAGTTGACCCCACTGAGATCTCGAGAACTAAGATAGCTAGAGACACCAAATTAAGAGGGCGTTTTGACCTGTACGTGAACTCACTTAGGTGAAAGTTTGAGCTTGCTAGGTCATGACCTTTAGGAAAATAAGTTCAGACTAGGTCAAATTCCAGGTTGGTCTCCAAAGTGCCCCAGAACCGAGGCAACCGTTTCTTAGCAAAAGGTCAAAAGCCCATTTGAGGTCAGTGACCTTGTTTTACCTTTTGAATGCCATGGTGACCAAAATCATACAAGACTGCTCTGAGTTTTGCATTTTTGCATTTGAATAAGCGACAAAGATTACGCTAGGCAGTATGTTCCTAAAACAAAATGTCGACCCGGGTCATCTTAGATCAGTGACCTTTTTTGACCTCTAGAAGTCAACGGAAGATGTACAATGCGGCTCCTGCTGTCAATAAATTCGCAGTGAGCACCACAAGCTATCCCATACAGCAAGCCCTAGAGCAATAAATCAGGTTTGTTGTGACCATGGTCTGACCTTCATACCTGACCTTAGGTCAACGTAATTTGCCCATATAATATTTGTGGTGCCTACGAAAGCATCTCAGAGATGTATGGCTTCGTCAAACACTCCGTTGTTGTATCAGGTTGGACGATTCCCTAGAAACTGGCTTCGTTGAAAACGTGACATGACTTTGACCTGCTATAGGTCAGCGACCGGACAAGGTACATCCAAATTTGTGATGTCAAACGATCCGCTATTCAATCGCCCACAGTTCTGCAAGATTTGGCACGGCTACGCTGCGCCGTCCGAAAACCATTCTGGAAAAACCTTTGGGGTCAATTTAACCCCCACCCGAGCGCGTGTTAATTCGTCCTACCCACCTGCTTTGTTCTGGAAAATTTAAACAGCAAATTAGTCAACTGTGGTAATCATTGGAAACAGTATTGTGAATGGAGCTAAAGATCGCTAAGAGAAGAGAAATTAGATAATTGTGAAGCATTTCTACAAACGCAAAACGCAAACGCAAACGCATCACGCAGTAATAATGCACGAGAACAACAGGTTTCCCGGTTGTTGCTCAGAACAATCCTATACAAAATAGCCAGTAGACATCAGATCTCTATGCGGCTTCTAGCTGTTGTCGCAGAGTGGGGGGATTTTTTATGCAATTACCAGTGGAATGTCTTCCGAGATGCGCAATCCCTTTTGCCAAAATTTGTTTTTGCATCGATCGGTGACAAAAGAGATCATTACGGCTTCCTCATTGTCCGGGATTTTAGTAGGGGCTTGTGGGATGACTAATATCTTATCCAGGGAGTATCAAGGTGATTTACTCTAAATCCATGCGATGTTTGACAGTCTTGAGGCACTCAGCTGACGCACAGCAGCCCGCTTCATCTGTCAATGCACCTCTGGCTGCATACAAGCACACGTCTTTGAGTGAGCGCAACAAACTTGTTTTTTGCTCAATGTTGAGAGCTCTATAAATCGGCGAAAATATGTGTTTAAGTTTTACGGCGTAACCAGACTATTCTGAACGCTATAATGGATGGTGGGAAAGTACATGTGCCTCATATGCCCCGGGAGCATTTCGCTTTGATAGCAAAGAAATTCGGGATGTCGCAAATGTTCTTTCAAGGCATCGGGCGGTACATGTTATACCAGCTGCACATGAGGCTTGTTGTACCAGTGACAAAATGTGCCGACATGATGTCTTTGACTGATAATTTTTCATGATTGACGACACGACTTCCGTGATATATTCTTATCCATGCAAGTCGACATTTACAGCACCTATATAAATCATAATTCCTACCTGGTCAACTGCAACCAGGGTGGCAGTAGTAGTAAAACAAACACTGACCGACTAAATAAGGAATATATTTGCCGTGACGCAATTGTGACGAGTTACAAAATAGCAAAGACAGCTTGCTTGCAATGCAGGGCAGCCCATACAAAAAACAAACACAACTCTCCCCACCATGTAACGCAACTTACCGCAGGGCGGGGTAGGCGTAATCATTTGAAAGAAGGACATTTGGAAGCCATTTATGAAAGACGGAGACGTGGTCTCCAAAGCTTAAAAAACACTGTACATGTCATAGATATCTGTAGATGTATGAATTTTAGCGCTATGCTCAGTAGTCATGGTATGAGAGAGCTCAAGGCAAAAACTAATACATCTCACCCCGCTTTCATCTGTGGGAGTCTGTGCGACATCTTGAATAAAAATCGTTTACCAATCTTGGAAATTTGGTATAGGTTGCACTGGCATTGAACGCTCTGACAGCCATTCCTCCAACGAAGCAGACGCATTGTCAAACTTGTATCCGTTTGCTACAAGTAGAAAGCTGCATATTAGCTGAGTCAGCGTCTGCGAGGATTTGGCCGAGGCCCTTGGTCGTACAAAACCTGCGGCGGGGCGAGAGCGGTGCTGCGAATCTCTGCCCTTGGCCCATATGAAAGACTACACTGGGCATATGCCAAATTATTCAGTATATGCAAATGTAGTGCTGCCCTCTTCGGAGTTATTAGTGAACCTCGGCATCCTTTTTTACTTGTGACGCTAAAAATGGATTATCTATGTGAGCCAAACCGGTAAAGATGTTATACCTGAAACCGACGCGCTGCAGCGCAATGTCCCTTCCTCTAAGGATGATGCTGTGGGGAAGACGACCGTACTGTGGCAGACATTGGAGGCGAGGGTGCAAAGGGCACGGGCCAAATACAGAATTGTACACTGCTGCACCGCCGCTTCCTAACGTGAGCTGGGCGATTCTGACACCCATATGGCAGCTTGTTCCACTACACCCATATGGCAGCTTATTCCACTACACCCATATGGCAGCTTGTTCCACTACACACATATGGCAGCTTGTTCTACTACACGTTTTGCTGCGTCGAGATTGCCGTCGATTTGATCCGCGCGGGTAATGTCGACGCCAGGACGTGTTATTGAGGCGACGATCAGCTTTCTCCGTTTAGAACGCGCAGAAGATGTGGGGTTCAGAGCCTAAAAGCTTCCATCCCTTAATTCATGTTTTGAGTTGATCTAGCCAAGGACGCTTCCGATCTCACCACGGAGTGACACTATCTTATATGCTCTATAGTGCTTTCTGCAAGTCGTTTTTCCTTGTGTTTGCCTGCAGAAAAAAGTTCGTTTTGGACGCAGACAGATTTAGTTTGTTAGATTTGTTCGCCTGAGACTACCCACCGAAATTTTGGGTGTCCCTTTCGGTCAATCGATCTATTTTCTGATCAGCATTTCCAATCTATGCGCAACCCTAGAACTTGTCGCTCGACTCTTAGATGCTGCAATAACCTTGTTCACGTAACCGAAGTCATTAGGTGTATGACCTTGCCCTTCCCGGTCTGCTATCTGTTCCTCGCCATCAAATGTATCTGTTAACGAGCAGCATTCGGTCGATATTGCTCAACATTGGCGTAAAAATTTGTATCTTGGTTGTGTAGTCAGTTGGGATTTTGGATCCCAGACTGATCTCGCATTTGTACCACTATAGAGTGAACACGGAACGTGGAGTGAAAATTTAAACACGCGTGCCGGAGAGACGAGAGAAAATTTTCCCAACCAAGAGTTGTGTTAATTATAGCATCTCATGAGCATCCATATTTCGGAGTTAAGCGTCGCCTAAGCTTTGCCAGTACGCTATTGGTGCAAGGCAATTGGTTATTCAGACATCAGATCACAGAAACAGTTAGGTATAGTGACCGACCATGGAGGAAAGAGTGCGAGAAAAAACCTTGATGGAAAGGGAGAGAGCGACAGAGAGGAGGAACGAGATTGGGAGGGAGAGGAAGAGCGAGGGCGAGGCTTTCTCATAACAGCTTCGGCTCCGATTTACGTCTTCGGTCATTGTCACCGGAAAGTCAATATTGTACAGAATTGACGTGGACGCATT
This sequence comes from Pollicipes pollicipes, assembly GCF_011947565.3. Lineage (NCBI taxonomy): Eukaryota > Metazoa > Arthropoda > Thecostraca > Pollicipedomorpha > Pollicipedidae > Pollicipes > Pollicipes pollicipes. The sequence goes on along the minus strand of NW_023596545.1, from coordinate 22,743,835 downwards.
GTGGCTCTGGAAAAGCTGGATCCAAGAGTCGATAGGACGGAGAGGCTCTCGATTCTGTCGTGCTTATATACTTGGTGAGCTTCTAGCACCACTGGTTTTAAGATCATATCTCCTTCATTCCGTGTATATATATATATATATATATATATATATATATATATATATATATATATATGTGTGTGTGTGTGTGTGTGTGTGTGTGTGTGTGTGTGTGTGTGTGTGTGTGTGTGTGTGTGTGTGTGTGTGTACGTACGTGCGTGCGTGCGTGCGTGCGTGCGTGCGTGTGTGCGTGCGTGCGTGAGTGCATGCGTACGTGTGTACGTGTGTGGGGTGGAGGTGGGTGTGGGTGTGGGTGTGGGTGTGGGTGTCGGTGCGCGCATGTATTTGTATAAGCAGGTATTTTATATAAGCAAACGTCCCATGAATAAAGACATTAATTTATCATAGCTGCATATCGAACGTATCCATTGCCGGAGTAGCTATCATATTTTCCGTCAATTGGGTCCATAACTGAACCGAAAGAGGATGCCCAGGTTGAGCGGGCACATCAGTATCGCAGTGAAATGGCCACACATTGGTGCATGCCAGACTCACAGCGGCCTGGCGTCAGGCATTCCATATAGATCCTCATTAAAACGATCTGTTGTTACATGCGTTCCCCACGTACGCAGAATGGATCAGTTTGCGGGGGGGGGGGGGGGGCGGGCTGTGTGCATGACATTCGGTGGCTCATGGTATAACCCGGGGCGCTGTACATAGCGTGTTTCCTACATCTGCCCCTGCTATTTCGGGGGTTGCCGTCACGATTGCGTGGGAATGTGGTTACAACGCACCAGTCACAGACTCCGACTATGGTAGCAACCGACGTAGAATAGTCACAGCGCAGTGTTGCCGGATCAGAGCAGCGGTCACCCTGCCCAGAGGCTTCAGTGCTGGACGGATGGCGAGATGTTTACAATTGCGCGAAGGCCCGGGTGCAGGAGTTCACATATTTTAATTTTCCTGGTCAGCTGACAACCGGCCATCACATGCACAGTAACGCAGTCGGAATTGACGTTGACACAAGTCCAAATCCATTTGTCCGCACAGGTAAAACCTGGAATGAGACGCCATGGTTTGCGTGACCCAGAGCCAGCCACGTTCCCGAGCAGCGCCTCATCTAGTGTGTAATGTGCTGTTTGAAAGACATCTGGCGGTCGAATATGACACCTGGGTCTTTATCGTTTGCTTTCGCGGATAATCGTGTGAAGCTACTTCGTATATACCTGATGCGAAGCTGTTATTTTGACGCGATCCAAGGGTAAGTCATTTGCATTCTATAAGCAATTAGTTCCATGGTATCCTCACGGAATCACCGTGTCAGATCCGGCAACGTACTCACTGCTCCCCCATGACTCTAGCAATACCACGCTCCTTAGTCCCATGCAACAACCTGGGTGAAGTCCACATGGTGGTAACATTGCGTCTTCCCCGCGTAGCGGTAAGTCGTGGCTGTGGACACTGCACAATGACGACACGACGGCCGGGCCCTGGTGCGTGTCAAGAGGGTAAGGGCGCGCACACTGCTCTCTGTGGCCGGCGGTCCGCGAGCAAGGAGACACAGCTCGAAACGGCTCGCTAGATCACCCTCAAACCAGTGCGCACAACGCCGTAGATACGAAGCCGACAAGTGGTGATGCCTGATGAGTTCAAAGGACTCCTGTGCCTCTCCGCCAACCGGAGCTGGCCCCTGCGGCTGTGTGTTCTGTGCTGCTGCTGCCGGGAGTACGTGGCCCTTTCTAACGCGTGCTGCTTCCTCAGGGCCGATCTGGACGCGCTGGGCCTGAATACGCCGTGCCGTGTCCATGGCAACCCCAGCCCGTCGGGTGGCGACTTCGGCAGGCACAAGACGCGCTTATGCGACTTCGGCTACTGTCCGGAGGTGTTCCGCGCCTTCGAGGGCGTCAAGTTCATTGCCGAGAGCACCAGGCGGGAACAGGACACCACTAGGGTGAGGGTAGAGGTGGTGCCGATTGGACGACTGGAAAAACGCCCAAGGCATTTGGCAGGCCGTCCGACTGTCACAAATTTCAGGCCTGTTATGAACTATCTCGCTGGCTCGCTGCGTGGTGCAGCAGTTTCCAGTTTGCTGCCACCCAGCTTATGTCCCGGCGCTTATTGTGTCCTTATCAGCATACGTCTTACTAGAGAAACATGACGTCGCAATAACTCACCTTTCGTCGTCCAATAGATGTCAAACGAGGACAAAGTTGGTCCGCTGGCGGCGTTCAAAGGGCCCGTCGTGTAAAGGCGTGCAAAGGAGAAGCATTATTCTTTTCTAGCAGCTGAGCTTGAACTATGAATGGCCGAGGCGCCGTCTCTGCGGCCGTGCGCTGGCTGGGCCCGCGGCTCCACGCTTTCCGCAGTGTTGTGCTCTGCCCAGACCCGGAGAAGCCGCTGCGTGCGGGGAGAGACCGCGATCCAGGAAGACCTTTCACCCCGACCGACTGATCCCACATTGGAGACCGATCAGTCTGCTTGGACCTGGAAGATAGATTTGAGAGTTTTCGCGCTTGAAGTGCTAATCAGTTTTTCCATTTTAGGCGGATCCTTGATCCAGGAAACCTCTTTGAAATGTGGGATGTCCTTGGAAGTAGGTGTGGTCACCCTAGACTCTGACTGTCTCGCTTCTCAGCACGGAGAGGGACTCATCCGTTCAGGACAGAACTCCTTGGTTCATGGCTTGCCAGTTCAGGGCGAGACTCCTCAGTTCATGGCGGGACTCGTCAGTTCAGGGCGGGACTCCTCAGCTCAGGGCAGGACTCCTTAGTTCATGACTTGCCAGTTCAGGGCGGGACTCGTCAGCTCAGGGCGGGCCTCCTCAGTTCAAGGCGGGACTCGTTAGTTCAGAGCGGGTCCCCTCAGCTCAGGTTGGGCCCCTCCAGCTCAGGTTGGGCCCCTCCAGCTCCAGCTCGTCAGTCCAGGGAGGGACTCCTCAGTTCAGCGCGGGCCTCCTCAGTTCAAGACGGGACTCGTCACTCCAGGGAGGGACTCTTCAGTTCATGGCGGGACTCCTCAGCTCAGGGCAGGACTCCTTAGTTCATGGCTTGCCAGTTCAGGGCGGGACTCCTCAGCTCAGGGCGGGCCTCCTCAGTTCAGGGCGGGACTCGTTAGTTCAAGGCGGGACTCGTCAGTTCAGGGCGGGACTCCTCAGCTCAGGGCGGGGCTCGGCAGTCCCAGCGCCGCTCCCCAGCCTCCGCTGGGCCCGTCTGTGACACGGCGGCCAGAGCAGCGGCGCGGCGCCGCCTCCAAACAGCGGTCCGGGTCCGCCCGTGGCGTGCCTGGTGTGCCGGGTGTGCCGGGTGTGCCGGGTCGGACGGCAGCGGCGACACGGGCCAGCCGGGCGGCGGCACCGCAGACGTCGCCATGGTCGCACATTGTCTGATGTGGCCGGCTAGCGGAACGGCTCAAAATAGGCCCCGGCGCGTAGCCGTGCTAGGCTTAAACCCTCAGCAACGAGCACGTATACACGCTCGGTAATCGGATCGCTGGCTCTCATCTGCTTCCCTCTCGCGCTTCCAGGCATGTCTGTCTTTTTCCCGTCTATTTCGCTGCCCATTTCCTTGCCTCGACTGCCTTTTTCGTCCCCACCGTTGACGATATCTTTGGTTGAAATTTGGCTTTTCATCTGGCTCTTATGCTTCCATCCGTTTCTGTGCCCGTGTTTCTGACTCTGTCTCTACCGTTTTAGTGCCTTTCACAAGTTTTTTATGTCGAGAGATTTGGTCCTTGATCCTTTTCCATGTCCCTGCATCTATGTTGTTTTCTGTCTTATCTGCGACTGCATTTAGCTCTCCGAATATGTGTCATTCATGGTTTGCTATAAGCAAGCAAGATCTTGATATCCTTGATATCCTGTTTATGCCTGATATTTTGGTAGGAGTAGTACAGAGCTCTTATGGAAACAGTTGCCAATCTTCAATATACCAGGAGGAATGCGTTAAGGGACGTCATCAAACAGACATCGGTTGCATTGGCAATGCTCATCTTTTCAAACTGTGCTTATGGTCGCGACATATTCTCACGATTTTCATGAGTTTTGTAGAAACATATGAAAAGGAATGGCCAAGCTATCCCATATTTTCGCTAGTGAAAAGATGCCTAGTGTTATTCATGACAGGCATGCTAGCCTTAACGTTCATGCTTTAGGGCGACAGGTAAGATCAGCCCTTCGATCTGCTGCCTCTGGTTTGAAGATTTTGAGCTTATCACAGAGAACGCATTGCATCTCGCACGCTGGACGTAACAGAATATAATGTCTTCGTCGCTGCCTCCACCGTGCCTTTGTGTCCATCTCTTTGTCTTTCTTCGCGGCCCTGTCCTGGTGTCTTTTGCCTGTGGCTCCGCCTCCGCATGGGCGACTTTTCGCGCCACTTATGATTTACTCACTGACGGCATTGCATGATCATCTTGCAACTATTTACTCTTTATCATCACAGACCAGGATCACGGTGACGTCGTCCATTACAGCGGCCCGTACTGGTGTGGCGCGAGCCCACGAATGGCATCTGCCCCTTTGCCGAGTCATTGCGGCCAGCTGTTGCCCTATTGCTTGATTTGTGGGTCTGTTTTTATCTGTTTTGGCAGCATGACAGTAAAGCGCCGCGGCCTGCTCTGAGTTTGTGTCTCGCGCTGCGGCCTGCTCTGAGTTTGTGTCTCGCGCTGCGGCCTGCCCTGAGTTTGTGTCTCGCGCTGCGGCCTGCTCTGAGTTTGTGTCTCGCGCTGCGGCCTGCTCTGAGTTTGTGTCTCGCGCTGCGGCCTGCTCTGAGTTTGTGTCTCGCGCTGCGGCCTGCCCTGAGTTTGTGTCTCGCGCTGCGGCCTGCTCTGAGTCTGTGTCTCGACCGCACGATCCGTTGCTGGTCGTTGACTCCCGGTGGCTGGGGGGTGGTCGGCGAGGCTGAGGGAACGCCCAGTCACAGACCGTCAAAAGCGCGGACATTTTCCAGAAGCTCACCGGCAGCTGGCGCTCTCGTGCCGTATCGGCGTTACATCGGGCCGCGAGCGCATCGATCGCAGGCATGGCTATTGCAATGTCAGATAGGAATAAAGGCAGTGCTCGTCCATCCTGAGCGTGCCACCTCGAAGTGAAGGCAGTGCTCGTCCATCCTGAGCGTGCCACCTCGAAGTGAAGGCGGTGATCGTCCGTTCTGAGTGTGCCACCTCGAAGTGAAAGCAGTGATCGTCCGTTCTGAGTGTGCCACCTCGAAGTGAAAGCAGTGATCGTCCGTTCTGAGTGTGCCACCTCGAAGTGAAAGCAGTGATCGTACATCCTGAGTGTGCCACCTCGAAGTGAAAGCAGTGATCGTCCGTTCTGAGTGTGCGGCGGAACAAAAAGTAACGATTAAGACCTACGCAAGGTGGTCATACACTACATGCCTGGCGTAAGAGGTTTATATGTTGCGTTTGACTATATTTTATTCCGTCGCGCCCCTATAAGAAAACATTCAGTGCTGGTGCAGATTGGCGAGATTTCAAGCCCTAACATAATTTATACGCAATGCCAAGGCGCACCGACACTGTTTGAAGGACGAACCGCTGGAGCTCTCATGGCCACATCTAAGTATCCAAAGATTGAGGCGATCTTTAAGGCTTTGTGACTGTTCGAGACCAGCACTGCCTCGTAGTGTCATGGGCTGTGTCTTAGCGATCGATGCTCGAAAAGCATCTTATGGCGATGAGAGGAGGGCGGGATATTGGTGGCGTTACTCCGGCATGGGACAACGCTTTTGCATTATGTGCTGCACTTCCGGCTGGTTTCCTGAAGGGAAAATTCGCAAACCATCATAGGATGAATTTGAATTCGTCTCGGGGAATCAGGCACACATTTCATGAGTAAAAATGCCATAGAATCCATAAACATGATAAAAACACTTCCCGTGCCCATAGAATTAAACCCTTAAAGATGTCTCCAATCTCCTTTATTGAATCCCATAAGCCAATTGTATTGGAGTGGTGCCGTTTCTTTGATTCGGACCATTTTGAAGGGTTGATCCTTGAGGTAAATGATTACATTATAGCAGAGAAATGGACATTGCAGACCTCCTTTTTCGGCATTCCCAGTATTTCCGAGTGGCTTGATCTAGGTGCGATGTGTGGATCAGATGAAACGAACAAACGTGTAGAATGAGCATTAAGTATGACTAGGTGCAAACAGGTGTAAATTGAATAATTGTAATCAGGATGGTCACAGACCGTTGAGACATCGTTAGAAAATGTACGGATATCTCGCAATAGCTTTCAAATGGATCCCATGGTAACTAATGCACTAATAGCTGACGATCATGTCCCTGATAGGCGCCTCTGCTGCCGGCCGGCAGGTGCGCGAGGACTGGAAGTACGTGGCGATGGTGCTGGACCGGCTGTTCCTGTGGATCTTCACGCTGGCCGTGCTGGTCGGCACGGCCGGCATCATCCTGCAGGCGCCCACGCTCTACGACGACCGCCGGCCGATTGACGAGCAGTACAGCGAAATCCAGACCCCGCGGGACCGGCAGCGCGGACGCCAGTAGAGGCTGGACCGCGGCGGGACCTGGTGCTGGCGAGATCCAGACCCCACGGGACCGGCAGCGCGGGCGCCAGTAGAGGCCGGACCGCGGCGGGACCTGGTGCTGGCGAGATCCAGACCCCACGGGACCGGCAGCGCGGGCGCCAGTAGAGGCCGGACCGCGGCGGGACCTGGTGCTGGCGAGATCCAGACCCAACGGGACCGGCAGCGCGGGCGCCAGTAGAGGCCGGACCGCGGCGGGACCCGGTGCTGGCGAGATCCAGACCCCACGGGACCGGCAGCGCGGGCGCCAGTAGAGGCCGGACCGCGGCGGGACCCGGTGCTGGCGAGATCCAGACCCCACGGTACGGATCTCCACGCAGCGCGGGCGCCACGCAGCGCGGGCGCCAGCAGGCGCTGGAGCCGCAATAGGACCGGATGCTAAATCCAGACCCGCGGGACCGGCAGGGCGGACGCCAGTAGGCTGGAGCCGCAATAGGACCGGATGCTAAATCCAGACCCGCAGGACCAGCAGGGCGGACGCCAGTAGGCTGGAGCCGCGACAGGACCCGGTGCTGGACATAAAGCGGCGCTGGATCGCGTCCTGACGCTGAAGCTGGAGCGGCGCGTATTCCGCGGAGTCGAAGCTTGAGTTAGCGGCGTTGCTGGCGCTGGGACAGCGGCGCTGTTGCTGGCGCGTTGAGTTGACGCTGGCGCTGGTTTTGGTGCCGCATTTGGGGCGGCATTTGGCTCTGGAGTTGAAGACGGAGCTTGAGCGTAAGCTGAACTCCGGCTCCGGCCAATCTGATCTTGTGCGCCGCGCTCAACCCCCCCCCCCCCCGCTCCCCCTCCCCCATTGCAGTCTCTAGTGTCGTCGAGGACCAATGCTGGAACGCTGGCCTCAGGTTTCCGTGCGATCTCCGGTGACCAGAAGAGGCAGAATGTATGCATGCTGGTGTCCTCGCTCAAGGCCGCCGCGCGTGTGGCGCAGCAGCCAGAGACCTTAGCTGTCCGTGATTGTGACGGGAGGAAAGACGCTTAGAGGTGGGCATGGCCAACGGCGATACACGGTGGCAGGGAGTCGGGGCATAGACACCGCTGATGTGCATGTGCGAGCTGTTTCCTGCGAATATAATTTACGACAGGTGGTGCTAGAGGTGAGGTTGGGGTTCTTTTACGACAGGTGGTGCTAGAGGTGAGGTTGGGGTTCTTCACATGACGGGTTGATTGTTTATGTAAGCTGTTTGATACGGTGTTCGTATTAAGTGAGATAGGCTTATTGTTCAAGGTCAGGAGACAGATCTCATGAAGGAGAACCTGTATAACACCGCCCAGTTTCAGTTTCTTGGAATGCGTTGTTTGTGATGTCAGGAAATACGTGTTCGCTGACAACAAATAATGTTTATGTGGCCATTCTAGCAGGCGATAGTGCGTCTTTGTTAATGTAAAGCTTTGTTTGGTCGAAATGTCTATTGATGGCAACTGTTAAGTCGATTGACGTTATGCTTTCGAACTGTGTAGCTGATTTTCGACATGTGCAGGACAGGTCGTCCCGCTTTTCAGCTTCATGTATGGCTCGGTGCTGGAATGCCGAGCCTCCCGCAGCGAGCGGCACCTTGACTGCCACGTGGCCCGCTCGCCGGCAGCCTCTGAAGTGTTGCTGTCTCGCCAAACCATCCTCACGTGTCACCGTCGCTTCCGCCCCCGCAGCCGCGCGGCCGTGCGGGCGTCGGTCGGGCCGGCGACGTCACCTCCTCATGACCCCGCTGACCCCGTGCTGACATCGCGCTGACCCCGTCGTCCGGCGCCGAAACAGACTGGAGAGTTTCATCCCATGCTCAATGGACGGTTCGGCGCGGTTTTTGCTAAGCGACGAACGGCCGCAGAGCGGCGGCGGCGTGCATCCTGCCGCGGGCGCTCTCCGACGCTGTGTGCAGCGCGCCCCGGCAGCGCCACTCAGAAGGAGGGAGGGCCAGGCGGAGGACACGCTGCACAGGATGGCCGCGCGACGTCGTCCGGGCAGCGACCCAGCGCTGCCCTCCTGCTGTAACTGTAAGGTGTTTGAGCGGCGGCGCTGCCATCAGCGGTGGTGACGACGACACCCTTGTCAGGGATGGGCACGTCCGCTGCGCGCTGATCTCCTCAGCGTCGCCAATGTCGCCACCTGCTCAGACTGGCACAGTCCGTGTGTGATCTCGCATTGGCAATACTTCTGGGCCGGGATGGGTCCGTTCAACTGCGTCGCGGATCTGGATGTTTGGTTGGCAGATGCTGGGGTGGTACGAGGGTTTGATGAGGCTTAATCAAGTGCGATGTTTGGAGATACATGCGGCGATCTCATTCAGCATACGCCGATGTGGTGTTGCCGTGTGCCATTGACGAACAACTGTCGCTTTCTGACTGTTTATGTAGAAATATATCACGTACATCCAGCATTGTGCACTTGGATTCGTTTTGGAAGCCGTCCGCATGTAGTTTCAGTATCGATTGTTTATGCCTGATTTGATTTTGGGCATTCATCGAGTTGTTTCTGAGGCCCAAGTAAAATACTTAAGCAATAGATCAGATAATTTGTGATGATAGAGCGAGAGAGAGAGAGAGGGGGGAGAGAGGGAGAGAGAGAGAGAGAGAGAGAGAGAAGAGAGAGAGAGAGAGAGAGAGAGAGAGAGAGAGAGAGAGAGAGAGAGAGAGAGAGAGAGAGAGAGGAGAGAGAGAGAGAGAGAGAGAGAGAGAGAGAGAGAGAGAGAGAGAGAGAGAGGATGTTTCACCTATTTTTTAGTATGATGGTGTTCTTAATTTCTCCCTTGACCATCAATGCAGACGTTTCGCTCCAAGCCTGCGAGTGGCTGGGGGAGGGGGGGGGGGGCATCGCTTAACTGCGAGAAGTGGAACATAACTTAGTGGATGACACGGCTGACGCCCCAGTAGCATGAATTTCCTGAGGATCACAGCACTTGCAGCCATCCAAACTCCTTTTCTATCATACCAGAGGCTTACACAAACGTGGGGTAGAGGAATCCATTCCCGTCCTGTAACAGACGTTAAGTGCCGTGACATCGAAGGAGAGGATGAATGTGGGTTGGAGTATGAGCGTTGGAAAGCGTGCCTCATTACAGAGGTTATCCATACATCACATAATCGTGAAATGGAGAGCGATGACTCGTGTTAGCCATTTGTCAGCTATGGGTGAGGCTGGCGCTGCGTCAATGAACTCTGAAATAGCGTTGCGGGAAATGGGATGTGGAAGGCATGGGAAAATTATATGCATAGTTGTCGCACGGTCCCTTGCATTCCTCACTGCAGCGCACTGGATTATACCGACGGAAAGTCCTAAAAATGCTAACAACAAAACTACCAGAAGCTCTGCGCCTGTTGCCGCATTAAGGTGTTCACAATGATTGGCCTCGTCGTTGGAGATCGCGAGATTGAAACCCTCCTTGCAAGAACACTGGGTGTGCACCAAGATTGCGATTAACGATTTTGTGTACAAGAGAGTTAGGTTCCGAGAAGCCTTATGATCTCCTCCTCAAAGCATGTGGAAGTTATATTGCAAATTGTTTCTGAAGCTGAGTGAATTTCACCAGGGTGGAAATCATTAGCAAATTACTCTGCAATCATTTGGAAGAGCCCTGGTGTTGTTGGGTATGCATGCATCGACGAAATGTAAATTAAGCTAGACGACTTTATATTCAGCGAAGTGGTATCGAACTAAGAATATGGGGCCCGCTCCAGATCGCTCGCGTTCGAAAGACCGCTGGACGAGGGCGTGAATTGGTATAGTCAACAAACAACTTTCAACTTGGGAGTGTATTGCTCTCTTTGCGTCTCCGATAAAGGTTCTTAAGGTCGCTGGACAATCGAACAAGCACCAGCAGCCCACTGGAACGCGGGGAAGCTCTCACGTGAGCGCCGGAATTACCTTCCAACGACTTACCACCCGGCGAGCCCGTTCTCGGCCTCCGTCCTGTGGCAAAGGTTCACAAGATCCCCTGAAAGACGGCCAGCATGCCGTCGGCGCCCCCGCTCTGATTCCACATGCCCAAGTGCACTTATGTTACGCCTACACCGCTACCACCTGCTACGCTCTCCGCACTAAACCGGGCCCACGGCATGCCCATCACGAGAAGCACGATACAGACACGCATCACTTCGTGTGTGACTTTGGTGTAGCGGTTGGTCACGACATATTTGCCATGGGAATACGAAATTCACTACTCTTCTCTGCTGACATTTTCTGAAAACGCGTGGGGAGGTTCCGCCAGCTGTGCGTCTCAGGCAGGCGACTTATGGGTGCTATGGTGTACACTGACCGAATGACGCGACGAACGGTGCAACTGGGCCAGTGTGCATGCGATGACGGAAAATCGGGAGGTAAGCATATCCCTGCAAATGAGGTAGAGGGGCCAGCTGACGCGGCGAGAACATGGACATAACGCATATATGACGGGCGATACCCGCATGAATTCTGCTAAACCGAAGACTCTGCGTGGATGATGAACGTGACCATCAATCAAAGCATATCATGGTATTTCATAATGGAAGCATGCCGTAACTAAAACACCCATCTCTTAGGACTGAGTGGGGGTCAGTCTGAAATTTGTCCCCGTTTTTCAAGAAATCGTACTCACGAGTTTGGTTCATCACTGCTTGTTTTGAACCGCGATGTACATACTCCCAGCAGCAGTGTAGTGCGAATATAATTTTGTGCGAGACCATGAGGTGGGCTCATATCTACTGAATAAGGCTGGCCGTTTGATGAGCAGCGCCCGGTCTTCACAGAAAAAAGATGTATCGATAATTTACCTTCCAGTGGCAAGGCCACCTTCGAAGGCCATAGAAATCTACTGACATTAAAGGATCTCATTTGGAGCTAAGTGCGAACTGAAAGTGCCCCACCGAAAAAAGCGTCTGTCGGGCGCTTAATGCTCTTTTAGGTCAGCTGCTGCTATTTTCCATACGACACTTATTTCACGCTAAATCGGTCCCATCTGTGCCCGGCATTCTCAGGTCATCTATTGTTAGGTGAGTGTGTGACGTGAACTCGGCCAACGTCGCTAATCGATCGCGTGGCACGCTTTCACTCATTCAGTCTGCTGCACAACGTTAGACGTAATAACCACCTCTTAGTACTAAAATCAGCCCTAATGTAATGGGGGAACACTGGAAGGTGGCAACTATGGGCAAAATAAACCTCTAATGCACGGGATGGCAAAACTAAGTACTACGCCATGGTACACTAAGTAAAAAAGTCCCTCAGTAGCAGAACACGATGTCTAAAACCCAGCGGTGAACCATGACACCAGGCTTGGTTAACACTAATGCTGAACAGGCCACTGATGACTACTTTCTTACAATTGTTGATCCATCAGATGCACAGAAAGCGATGCATAATCCGGCGGTGCAGGTGCCACATACCTACCTAAACTTTGGTATTGTACTTAACAACGAAACATGGATTCTTTTCTGCTTTCGACGAGGCCATGTAGAACTAAACATGCTACTGTCACTTACGCGCATGTCAATACTACACTCCTTCATCTAATGCTCCATCCCCGTCAACCAAAGCCCGTTCGCCCGACAGCCGCGCGTCGCCACAGCAATTGTCGAAATCGGTAGCGACCCTATTGTTGTGCCATCTACCGAGGTTACCATAAACCACAGTTTTATCGACCAGTCGCTAGGCTACCGCCAGCATCGTTCACTTTTTTCGCCGGTGCCTGCCGATCTCAGAGTACTTCTGATCCAGCGCAACGCGATCGTCGTACAGAGAGGGCGCTTGCAGGATGATACCGGCGGTGCCGATCACCACCGCCAGCAGGAACACCCAGAGGAACAGCCGGTCCAACACCATCGCCACATACTTCCAGTCCTCGCGCACCTGCCGTAGAACGATGGGTAAAGTCGCATGGTTATCACGGCAAAAGTGACTAACGCTACTAGAATGCAACCCCGTGGCGCACCGCTATGACCCAAAGAACATCCACATCACCACTTCCGGAGCCACTCATCACGCGCACAAGGCCCACCGTTCAAGCAAGGTCGTGGTTTGTGGCTGGAAGCCAGGGCCACTTCTGCTGTACGAGGGCAGTTTGTAGGTGGCAGGCCATGTACGCCCAGCTGTTCCTCGCGGGATTCGCCGCACCAAATGACACGATGCTTATGTTTAAAACCAGAGGATGCAGACATGACGCTGCAAAAGTTCCAGCATTTTCACACCGATATATATATATATATATATATATATATATATATATATATATATATATATATATATATATATATGTGTGTGTGTGTGTGTGTGTGTGTGTGTGTGTGTGTGTGTGTGTGTGTGTGTGTGTGTGTGTGTGTGTGTGTGTGTGTGTGTGTGTGTGTGTGTGTGTGTGTGTGTGTGTGTGTGCTACCGCCAGACAGCGTGATGAACGTAGACAGGACCGGAACGACGGGATCCCAGGCCTGCTTACGCCTCAGATGTCGGAAGATCGGCCCGTCACTAGGCCACGCGCGTGTCCCCGTGCGCAGTGGGCTGGGACAGAATCTGGATCAACGCTCAGAGACTGAGATATAGTCGCTTCCTTTCATGACTCTCTATATTTGATTTCTAACCTCGGGAGAGGGGGAGGGGGCAGTCGGTGCCAGTCAGCATTGCAATTCACGGAACTCTTCTCCATCTGCTCCGCCAACGGCGGCGGCGATAATCAAACGCTGCGGGGACATGGCATACCGACATGAGCTGGCGAGAACCGCTTCATATGGATGTCGTCTGCATTAACTATCTGAGAGCACGTGCAAGTAAAGACGAAAGTATAAGGTCGAGTCTAGCCTAGCCTAACCATGACGCCGAGGGCTGACGGCTGTCGGCTGTTGTGCTGCGGCCAGACAGCGCGAGTGTAGACGGAATTGGAGCGACGGGAACTCAGGCCTACTCGTGTCTACTGTCAACACCGGTCTGGTGGGACACACAGAGCCGTGTCATCACGCATGTGATGAAATGCTGGACTGAAGAAAGGGAGCGTTTTATCGATCCTAGTATTGGAAAGCTGGGTGGTACTCTCAAGTGCCGGCGGGGATTGGAGAGCCGCCATGCGCAGGCGACGTGGTGGATGCTAGGGGTTTGTGAAAAACGAACGTAGGTGGCCAACCGCAACTGCTCGTGAGGAAATCAGATACACATTTCATCCAGGCCGTACCATTTGCTGGTCTTCTTTGTTTTTGGTGTTTTCTGCGATAAAGCTGACACACCAACTGACGCGATGGACATCTTGCGAGCACGTGGCTGACTCGAATTGTGCAGATGACGACAAGAGGGCAGCACCCTCGCACAAGGGACTCCAGTCGTTCCTGTCCAGCCCATGAACCTGGCACGACGGGTTGATGAGCGCGTCCGTAAAATGTCTGGAACAGAAACACGTCCGTCTTTGCCACGCTGGGAAGAGGAGCTGCAGCTGCTGTTTTAGAATCTAGGCCAGGAGAACAAAAATCGAATGTGGAACAGTGAATGGAACATCTAGTGTATAGAAGTTAAGACAAGCATGCGTCGTGGGCAACGTAAGGCACTTATCATACTTTGGCTCAGACGCTAGCAGGAAAAAAGTCTCCGACTTGCACAGAAGCCACCAATAAATAGCAGGTGAACTAGAACAAACATTTTGCCGGAACGTAAACTAAAACAGCACACACCTTTGGAAACGGCTTGAAAGTGATAGAGGCACGTCAAGTCCTTCGCAAGACACTGGCCATCAATTTGACATGCACGTCGAGCCATTTCACAATGCTGGCTCGGCCAGTGTACCAGACCTGTCTGCGCACGGTGCTAGCGAGTCTGGCGAGGAGGCCGTCGGAGAATCGGTCAGGTCCACTGACGGGGTGCGGAAGACGGCAGCTGACCCGGGCAGCGGCTCTCCCGGCCGCCAGCCGCTGAAACGACGCCGTGCGTCAGTCAGGCGCCAGTCAGCGAGCCACACTTCTGCCGCTGAGCGGTGCGTGTTGGGCTCATGGAAACTGGAGGGTGTCGGCCCACAAGGCAGCCGGTGCGGCCATAACCAAGGGCAACTCGTGGGTTTGGGCACATGGGGGAGCTGGTGGAGTTGGCTCGCAAGGGTGCTGGTAGGCCCTAGGTCATTGGGGAGCTTGCGGGTGTTAGACACAGGGGAACCAGGCGGCGGGCTAAGTTGCCAGGGAAGTGGTCAAGTACGCAAAGGAGCTGGCCGGGTCGGATCACAAGCCATCTAGTTGGAGCAGATCACTGGTAAGCTGGTGGGTTAGGTTGAGGGACGACTGATGTCACATAGTTACGAGGTCAGCTGCGTGGTCAGTTCAGACGTTTCCGGATGACGGGTCACCGTGCCGGCCAGTGACGGTTTTGGCTCAACAGGTGACGGTTTTGGCTCAGCAGGTGACGGTTTTGGTTCTCGTTTGACGCCGTAGCCGTTGGACGCCAGCGGCGTGCCACTGCGCTCCAAAGAAGGACCGCGCAGCGACGCCCTTCTCAATGACCCCCCCCCCCCCCTCCCCCGCTTCTCCAAACACGGATACCGGCAGTGTGACGGAGAAACGCGGCGAACAAAAGGTCAGCGAACATTCAGCAAGCTCGGCATTCACTTGCTGACTGCGCATAACAGGGTGTAACTGTAGCTGAGGTCGCAGAACATGTCGGCAAGTTCAGGCAACTGACCCGAACACTGCCGAAGAGATCGCCGTGCTGGTCAATAATGCATGCGGCGAGCATGGCTGCAGTGCCGCCAGTTACCATTAAACTGCAGCCCCAGTTTCGATGCCGGAGCTCGCCGGGCGCGTGTTCCACTGCCTGCATGTTTCACACCCGTTCCCAGAAGGCATAAGAGCCCGAAGTTTGGTAAGCAAGCCCGCGGAAGCGAGGCACTGCCAATTCATGAATGCCTCTGAAGTCCGACTGCGAGGGCATTAGAAACGTACGCTCTTATGCGGTTGAACTCCGTACACAGTCAATGCACTTAGTTACGGTTTCTTTCATGGGCCATGCCCCATGTAGCAACACAAAGCTGTACACAAGCACGAGCTGGTTTTTGTTTACCACCCTTAGCCAACGCGCTGGAGTAATTTAGCGAGCAGCTTACTCGGCGCAGACTGCACTGGCTCGCGAGCTACCTGACTTCTGACCTTCTGCGGGGTCGGAGGGGCCGGCGCATGACCAGCAGCCGCGGCAGCAGATGGATGAAGAGGCGTCGCACCCATGGCGCCATGCGGTGCGTCTGCGGCGACCTCCAGTGCACGTTCAGCACCAGCACCGTCACTACGATGCTGTAACAGAACGCCCGTACACGGGTGAGAATCAGCCCACATCTCTGTCCTCGACATACAAATGTAACGGATGGATGGGCAACACTATTCCAGTGCTGCAACAGACATCAGAACTGCGCAACAATGAAGCTGTAGCAGCGGCTGCAACACTGTTAGCAAGCTCCCATCAACAATTTGCTGTCAACATGAGTTCCTGCCAGCGAAGACAGCTAGCGCCGCCATCAATCCATCTAACAGGTCCTCTTAACACGGAAGCACCCAAGGTTTCTCTTCAAAAATAGAGGAGCTTTGCCGCTCAAGTGTTGTGGTCTAAGATCACCATCAGGCTTAACAGCTCCACCCCGTACCCACTTCCAGCACGAACGTGAACGTAAGTGGCGATCGAATCCGCATCAGGAGAGTGAAGGCAACAACAGCCAGCCTTTAGTCCGTCTTGGAGCAGCACCAGCACCACTTCCCGCGTCAGCCTGCCGACGCGCAACACCGAACCAGATAGCCAGCGCACCGGCCGTCGCAGAAGTCAGCAGATGAGCGGCCACCGCCGGCAGACGCGCGCGATGGGCCGGAACTCCCGTATGCGGTGTTGGCCGCGGTAAGTGCCGGTCAGGGGCAGTAAGAAATATCCACGGCGACACCAAATTAGGTCGCCACCCAGGACAATTACTTCCAGGCATGATTTACGACCGGCAAACTGTCGAGTCGGCGTCGTCGGTCGGGCGGCGACGGCGGGGCGGCCGTCCCGCGACGGACGGCGAGCCTCTGATGCCTCCGTCCCAGGGACGGCGAGCCTCTGATGCCTCCGTCCCAGGGACGGCGAAATCCTCTGATGCTCCACCGTCACGGGAGGTGAGCCCTCTGACGCCACCGTCCCAGGGACGGCGAGCCTCTGATGCCTCCGTCCCAGGGACGGTGAGCCTCTGATGCCTCCGTCCCAGGGACGGCGAGCCTCTGATGCCTCCGTCCCAGGGACGGCGAGCCGCTGACGTCACCGTCCCAGGGACGGTGAGCCTCTGATGCCACCGTCCCACGGATGGTGAGCCTCTGATGCCTCCGTCCCAGGGACGGCGAGCCGCTGACGTCACCGTCCCAGGGACGGCGAGCCGCTGACGCCACCGTCCCAGGGACAGCGAGCCGCTGATGCCACCGTCCCGTAGCGATGCCTGCTCTTCGGGCGACCTTTGCCAGCCAGAGGCGAGCTGTGAGTCAACTCAGTCTCATGGGCGATCTCCACGGGCAGGACCGGCAGAGGTCAACACTTAAGAACGGGAAGCAGACACTGTGACATGACATCGCTGACAGCGGGGCTGTGCGGCAGAAGAGGTGGCAGATTTCGTCCTCGCTCTAACCATTGCGAAATTTATGCTGCTTCGGTGGCGTTGCGTGGGAAGATGAGAAGTTGTAATGGGAAGACAGGAAAGAAAAAGTCTGGATGTCTCCCGTCGGCCTTACCCTTAGCGGATTCTCTGACCCAGGGCTACGGAACAGGTAAAACACCCGCTGTCCGAAAAATGAGGACAGACTATAGTAAATTAACGCAGCGATGTCATCATAATAATTGGTACTCGCCATCGTAGATGAATACAGCAAGATGTTATATACATGCATACATGTTGTATACAATACACCTTGCGCCGGGGAACCAGAGACCCCTCCACATCTCGTTGGCAATGTATGAAAACACAAAGATTCGTGCAAGGTGTAAGGGCATTTCTCGCACGCGAAGGGTACGTCCAACTGAATTTAGATGTGATGAGGATGCTTTTCCCGATGGATCCTCTGATACGGAGATTCCACTGACAACTTGGGTTAATTGGGCGATACATCGATCTAGGTAGCAGTAATGTGCTCCAATTGTCAACAAAATTGTTAACCTGTAGCGAACGCTACACTTTTAAGAAAGGATTGAGACGGGGGATTGGCATCATTGATGGAATAATTGTTCGGACTCTAGTCGCCGTTTGGTGTGTTCACACAACGTTTCTGCTAAATACGCGCTGGCCGTTGCCAGGAGTTGTGGAGTTCTTAGGGCTGAATGCTGCCTGATTTTCAGCCATCCACCCGTTACAACCCGGATTCCCTCCCCAGGATTGCTGGGATTCGAACCAGGGTCTTCTGATTGCGAGTCCAGTAATCCACCAACTGCCCCTCCGGTAGCCCGGTTAGTAAAGAACTCGATTCACAGTCAGAAGACACTGGTGGCTAGCAAGCAAAGCCAAGCAATTCTAAGGAGAGAACTCGTGTTGTGACGTGACCTAAAGCCAAACATCATACAGTTCATGACTACAACACCTGACGACGGTCGGCGAACTAATTGATCAAAAA
This sequence comes from Pollicipes pollicipes, assembly GCF_011947565.3. Taxonomy (NCBI): domain Eukaryota; kingdom Metazoa; phylum Arthropoda; class Thecostraca; order Pollicipedomorpha; family Pollicipedidae; genus Pollicipes; species Pollicipes pollicipes. The sequence continues at coordinate 22,725,714 of NW_023596545.1, read as the reverse complement.
GTTGTGTGTATATTGTACACACCAGACGAGGGTCAAAGTTCGAACAGTGCTTACAATCATTGCTAACACTGTAAAGCAAACGAGGCTGAGAACGGGAGGCCGTGGGAATCCCATCTGGAAAGCTGGCGGGTCATGTTATGAAGTGGAGAGTAATAGGAATCGGCTATACTGTAAGACTCCGGACAACTATATTCATGAATAACTATATGTGTTCAGTGTACTTCGGTACCCTTATTACGTACATGCGTAATAAAAGGACACGCGTACGCACTCGTGTGTCCTTTGAGCAGATTACGATCGGCTTGGGGGATCGTAAGATCGTGCTGGTGTGAGACGCCCGCCTGCGTGGCTTCTAAGCTGTGTGGAACAATCGATGCGCTATGTGTAATAAACTAAGTCTTCAGCAGTGGTGCAATCAGGCCTCATGGGGCTTTAGCCCCCCCCCCCCCCCCCCCCCTCCACCCATCGGGCTCGAACGCAGTGTTTCATCACGACAAAACTGAATTTAATTCCAGAATTTGGCGATAAGGAAACCCGAGCGGGTTTTATATCCCATAGACGCTACCACGGACAGCAACGCTTGTGAGTCCAACGGCTACAATTTAGTCTCAAGACTAGCGGATAGCTTGTGGATATGTACACAACGAGCTCACAAAACTGTTAAAGGCACCAGGGAAAAGCGACATCGACCCCCCATCGATGCACTAGAACCTGTGTTTTTTTTTTTAGCGCGTGTAATGGAGTCGAGACTCGCTCGAATACCCCCCCCCCCCCCCATCCCCGTTGAAAATCATGGCAGCCACGCCATCACATTTTCTGGCTGCGCCCCTGCTCTTCATTTGGAACAACTAAAGAAGAAGAACTAATAAGTATAACTAACTTAGGTTGAAACAGTCTCAGATATCATCTCTGCTCCATATATGTTTGTATTTAAATGGGGAAGTTAGTTTAACACGCGCCCTGGTGGGAGGTCAAATTGACTTCCCGAAGGTTTTCCCAAAATGGTTTCCGAACAATGCGGCGTAGCCGCGCCAAATTTTGCAAAGCTGTAGACAATTCAATTGCAGATCGTTTGGTGTCAAAACTTTATATGTATCTTGTACGGTCGCTGACCTATGGCCGGTCAAAGTCAGGCCATGGATTCAACGAAGACAATTTCTGGGGAATCGTTTAATCTGATGCAACAACAGAGTGTTAGATGAAGCCATGCATATCTGAATTTTTTTTAGGCACCAAAAATGTTGAATTATCAAATTACAGTGATCTAAGGTCAGGTATCAGGGTCAGACCAAGATCAAAACCAACCTGTTGTATTACTCCAGGGCGTGCTATGTGGAATAGTTTTTGTTGCTCATTTTGAATTTATTGGTACCAGGAACCGCATTATACATCTTTCATGGACTTCTTAAGGGTCAGAAAAGGTCACTGCCCTAAAATGTCTTGGTCGACATTTCGTTTTTGGGAAGATACTGCCTCGTGTAATTTTTGTCGGTCATTCGAATGCAATACTCAGAGCAGTCCTAAATAATTTTGGTCACCATGACCTTCAAAAGTCAAAAAAGGTCTCTGATCTTAAATGACATTTGACAGAGACCAACCTAGAATTTGACCTTGTTTGACCTTGTTTGACCCAAATATAATGACCTAGGAACATCAAACTTAAATTTCACGCACAGGTCATCACACCCTGTAAATTTGGTGTTCTTAGCCTTCTTAGTTCCTGAGATCTCAAGGGAGTCAAGTTGACCCCCCACACCCGAGCGAAAGGCATCGAGCCGGCCACCCGGATGCGTGCTAATTCCATGCCAGGTAAATTAGAAAAGGCGGCATCTGTGGGACTGATTTTGGCTCCCGAGGTCTCGAAGAGAGCCTATGCTCTGGACGAGCTTTGCATGCTTAGAAGATCTCGGAGAGCGATAACAGTGTATCCAGAACAATATGTGAGACTAATGTGAACGATTTCACGTGATTAGAATATTTTAATCCTTGAATTACCTTGCATTTCAATACCGCCACTACGTTCAATCGAAATATATGTATACAAACCGTTCCCGGCATATATAAGGCCTCTCCAATTTTGGCCGCATGCCTGCTGGTTGATCTGGCTGACCGGGCTCAAGGTCACACCGGTCTACGGGCTGAGGTCACTGACCCGGCTCAATATCACACCGGGCTGCGAGCGGAGGTAAGTGACCCGGCTCCACGTCACACCGGTCTGCAGGCTGATGTGACTGATCCGGCTAAAGATCACACCAGTCGTATCAGCGGACAAATCTTAGGCTCACACACAGCCACAAATCGTCGAAAAGTTCTCGGTTTGAATGCATGCACTAGCCTGCTAAACGCCTCAATTTCCGCCAACCGCGCACATTTACACCGTTCCCTTGTGTCGTGGCCGTGAACACCTGTCCACATTGTAGGCTCTCGCGCCTAGTACCCCTTCCTCTTGGCGAGGTACGACCGGACCCGTGCGTAGCTCACCGCGCACGCCATCCGGCCGGGCCCCAACCGTTCTGGCCACAGATGTCGATCCGCCGACCCAGCCCAATAACATGGTAAACGAGCCCGCCGGGTGCCGGTTCGGCCGGGATCCCGTCCAGCGGCCTGACCGGTCACCGGTCGGACCGGGGCTAGCGGACACACGCGGTCGGGCGCGGTCGAAGGGGACCGGTGCACGCCGGCATCCCCAGAACGCTCGCGCGTCCGCAAAGCTTCTTTCGGTTCATTGTCGAGACATTTAACAGCTAAGGCGGTTAGTGCCGCCATCGCTCACACCGGCTGAACGACGACACCCCGGCACGGCTTCCAGCAGAAGTCTTTCGGCTGCGCCGGCAACAATTACGCCGCAGATAATCACGGTCTCAGAGCTCACGGACATGGACTCGCCGAACAAATTCTTTCCTTTTTGCCCGGGTCGTTAGCTGGCAACGGGGTGGTCATGGCCGGCGGCCTCGGAGCGGTCGGCGCCGGCGTCAGGCACGACTAGAGGAGATCTGTTCAGAACGGCGTGGTACGTTGCTTGGACGGGCGTATGAGACAAAAGTGTGGAAGTGTGATCACACATATAAAAGGGGCGACGCGTCGGTCTCATTAGGTTTTGACACAGCGCAGGGGACGGGTACCCGCGATCGAGGCCGGTGCTGACCCGGGGCGATCTGAGGCTGTCGAGGTGTTGGGAACACCAGTGTGCTCCAGATTCAGTCGAGTGCTGGCTTCAGTGCAGCTTCTAAAATTTAATTTTGGTACACGACTTCCACGGAATGCAGATCATACGAACCGGAAAATGTTGGTGTTTTTTTCGAAGAAAGCAATTAGAGGGAGGACGGGTGCGTGGTAGGGTGATATGAAGGGGAAATATCAGTGCAACTAATATAGGTGAAGAAATGGGTCGCAGCAGACTATGACCCATACAGAACCGGTGGAATCATTAGGGCACTGTCACACTGATGGCCATTTGTAGCGCCGTTGCATTCGTCACGTGACCTCCGGCCCGCCTTGGGTATTTCGCCTACGGCGCCCGCTTGAAAGATGAGTTGCAACACTCCCCTCTTCTGCTCTCCCAGAACGTAATGGTAGGGTCGAAGAAATACGAGCGGCAATCAATGGTCCAAGTCCATTTCTCAAAGCCGACGTTGTGTTCATCCTGTCACGTGAGTGATGGTGTCCGGCGTAACGTAAATCCTCTTACATAGCCACCAAGCTGTCAACACTTGGGGACCGTCCAGTGCAAGTGCATAACGGTCGCATTGTTCTGAAACCACTTCTAAACTAATTTTTCTGCCACGCAAAAGCCACACCGTAATGAACTATTATTGAAATACCGAGAACCAAGGTTAAGTCAGGCCCAAGTTTATTCGCGCCCGGCAAGGGGTCTGAGAAAACCGCGCCCGGCGGGGGGAAGTTGGCTTTCCCCACTGGGATCTCCAACTTTCAGACACCGTAGTCGAAAAACAGATACCGTTGTGAAGGTCTCGTCAAATAATAAAGAGCACATGTCAAATTTTGGACCTTAGGTAAAGTGTGAGGTCACCACAGGTCACAAAATTTTAAAAGCGGCTATTCCGATGAATACAGTTCAAACCTATGTTAACAGGTCAAAACGGATATTGAGGGCATGGCAATAACCGTTAATACTGTGGAGAGTCCATTCCGACCATTTCTGCTCCCCACGTTCGTCAGACCAGATCACCGTTCAAAATTGGTCTACCACCTCGAAAATACCCACGGAAAAATGCCTCGGGCGGTGCCAACTTCAAGCAGATCGTCGGAAACACCTTCACCAATAACGCCATATTTCTGAGACCCGTCATGCATTTGAGTTCTGCATTGCAAATTGGTCATTACATGGCTCTCTTCAAATTTATAACGGTTCAGAAGTTGTTTCAAGAAACTCGAGTTAGCTTTTTACCGCATGATCGGCCCGGCGCCAGACGATCATGTTGATAGACACCTGGTCCGAAAAGTTAAACGCGCTTTTTTGCTGTAGATCTCACAATAAATTCATGATTAGTATCATCATAATTATGCAAATATGAGGCCGAAAAATTGCACTGCGTTGAAACCATTGCCATTTTTGTAAAAATAACAGTGTCGAACGACTGTAGCGCGCGTTCATCAAATTTCTCTGAGCGTTGGCAGCACCAAACTCGTCACTGCCTGCGGCTATTCTACCGTCCTGGGGGTTGGGTAAGAGTAAGTCTCCCCCCCCCCCCCGCTCGCTCTGGTATCCAAGGGTTCCGTTGTCGGCTCGGGGACTGCAAATGTGCATCGATATCCATGGTACACCTCACCCAAGTATAGTGGAGTTGACATTTGTCCCATGACTAGTCACATCAACTGAGATGCATAGTACTTTTAACATTCAAATCTGCCAATTACGTAAGAGTCCATTAAGAGAGGGAAATAGATAGTAGCTCTCTCAACGAAAGTAACATATTCGATCTCATCAGATAAAGACATTGTGTAGCACCAAATTTGAGATACATGAAACCTAGGGCAAGCATGCATAAAATAGTTGGGATGAAATCAGATCTATCAGCGTAGCTGGGTAAATTCTGCCCGAAATCGTTCTTGGCTTCTAACCATATTCTTGTTCGTTATTTCACTCTTCAGATACTTTATGAAATGGCCCTTGAGAACCAAACTCTCAAACGTAAAACGACAAATGCGTACATGATCAGGAATCGAAAATCCTTTCGTAGTCAATTTTACGGTTAATTTTTATGTTTAAAAAATGATTAACGATGGACATCTTTCCTGTTTATTTAGTTTTCGTGCATTTCATATTTGGTGCAGAATGGGACCTTTGTGCATTATATGTGCATTGTACGGGTTTTCGTGTCCGCTTCCTTGTTGACACATAACTATACGGCACATCAGTGACATTCCAATAAGACCTCGCCGCATGATAGACAGCTGTATTCGTTTCGCAAGCGGCTGGAGAGGCACCCGATGAATGACCTGAACCTGATGGAAGATCAGATGGACACCGTGGAGCCCCCCCCCCCCCCCCCACCCCCCCCCACCACCGCCATCATCAATAGGCTCACCTGATGGAGACCAGGATCATGGCGAAGATGAGGTACTTGCCGAGCAGCGGCACGACCAGAGAAGTGGGGGGAATGATCTCCACTACCAGCAGGAAGAACACGTGTAGGCTGATGAGGATCGAGATGGACAGCGTCACCTGCGAGAGTGGCAAGGCGGTGAGTGGACGCCGGGGCAGGCGCAGGCGCAGGCGCTGCACGCCTCTGAGCCAGGTTGTGTGATGTACTGGGACAGGTGTCACAGGTCGGAGAGCAAACTCCGCCGACAAAGTGCCATTACACGCGGAGATGAATAATGGAGCATTGTGGAACTTTACGCAGAAAAGGTGAAGGGAAACGGTTCGCTCCTGTTTGCTACCTTTCCAAACACATGGGCATTGGATAGTTATGCTGAACAGAACAGGCGGTATACACACAGGCGCATTAAGCGACAACAAAATGATAATGAGGAGTTGATAGTGATAATGAGGCTTGATGATGAGGCTTGGCTTGAGCCCCTCAGCAGTTTGAGGAAATTTATTAGGCTGTCGCTGGCTAGTCACCGGAAATTACCTTTTCTCCACTATCTGACGGAAGATAGAACGTCAGAACTGTGAGGAAGGAGATGCCCATGCAGGGGATGATGAGGTTGACCGTGTAGAACAGTGTCTTCCTCCGCATGGTGATGTTGAAGGTGATGTCTAAATATGGCTCATCACAGCACGTATAGAACTTTTCGTGCCTGCAATCACCGTGTCGCGCAGTTACACCACCTTTCACATCTCGTCTACTTTGAGACACTCCTACCGCAATGCGTCTTTTGGTGAGAGTGAATGTCGGTTCACTTTCTGGAACTACTCCTTCGCCCAGGACCGGCCAATCACGATCGAGCCCGATGGCACGCAGAAGCACTGACTCTTCACGAGAATGGCACGCAGACGCACTGTCTCTTCACGAGAATGGCACGCAGACGCACTGTCTCTTCACGAGAATGACGCGCAGACGCACTGTCTCTTCACGAGACATCCATGCGCCTCGGGCAGGGCAAATCTGACGGACATGTCAGGATGTGAAGCTGCGGGATCAAACGGCAACCCATTAGCAGCCAGCGAAGCGTAGTGGAGGCGACAGCAGAGAGACACATGTCTCACTCATGCTGACCTTCTTGACACCCAACTGGACGAATTTTGTCACGCTGCTTTAGCGTGTGGGATGACGAACACGGCATTATTTCTGTTTCTTGCTGAGAGCTGCGGCTTGAGATGTCACTCGTTAGGTTTTGCCGAGGGCGGTCATCCCATGGTGCCAACCTTCGGTATACATTGCAGTCGCTCACATTAAGCTGTATCGGTTGGTGTGCAGCGCGTCAGAGTGCACCGTACACACGACGCAGAAACGGCCTCGTGGCATCGCGCAGCTGCGTGTATCCTCATCCCTGATGTAAGATTGCTCGGGATGGCTGTGAGGGTGCGCTGTCATGTATAGATGTCGTATTAATAAAATATCAGCAGAAAGCAAGAAAAAGGCTTAACATAACTGGTCTCGGCGTCCGTCTGAAAACGCAATCAACCATACAACCAACCAATCAAGCCATACAATCTGCATGGCAGTGTTACAACTGGCATCACAGCGTTGTCTCATCTTTGAGTGTCCATCAAATGCTGGTTCCGTAGGTGGTCAGCACACCTGGGAGGATGTGCTGTCCAGCAGGAGGTACTTCTGCAGGCACCGTAACGCACACTAATAGATCCCTCCGCCACCACAACCACCACGAACAGCACTCCCCGCACAAGCTTTCGAAAACTGTACTTGCGGGAGGCTCAATGTGTTCCACACAAGGTGCCAGCGCCAACTGATATGACACCACCTCAAACCATGTTGGCATTCAGCCAGCCCGGCCGTGCGCACCACGCTCTCAGAAAGGTGTGCCGCTCCCGAAGCACCGGATGCGCCGGCCGGAAGCTGCCTTCGCCCGCCCCGACAAAACTCGACTGGGGCGGGATCGGTCCAGGGCCCGGCAAGGTCAACAGATACGTCGGAGACGCCGAAGACGGGCGAGTTAGCCGGTGCACCCCGATTGACCGTAACGATGTGAATCACTCTAATACCCCGGCGCGCCACGACCCCGTCCAAAAGTCTGAATGCTCCATCTCGTGTTCCTGAACATTGGGTGGACTCCAGCTGCGAAGTAATCACTGGTAGAGAACATGCCATGCGTTGGTTAGCAGCGCGGTAAGTTTCCAGACCTTTTTATCAAGACCTCCTGCAGTACCGACACCACTCTCAAAGCCGCTCAACTCATTGGGATCCAGAGCCCAGATTCGCCGCCGTTCAGCGCGTGGCCCTTCACTTGGCCAGCTGGGGGCAGCCCCTCTTTACTTTCCAAGTCTCTGACTCCCTCTCTGATATCCTCTTCACCTCTTCCCCTTTTCTCCAACTCTGCCCTTTCTTCCTCTTATGTCATCTCTATGTTTGCTTCTCGTTTGCTCGCCCTCCCGGACCTTTCCGACTCTACATTCCAGCACGTCTCGCTAGTTTCCACGGCTCGATCCCGCCAGACCAGCGACGGTCCCCGCAGCCTCACAGGTGCGACCCAGCTGTCCGACGTACAGACGGGGTGCTTGCGCCGCAGCAGCCCCGCTGCGGTGGCACACGCGGCGGTGCCGGCCGTCCGCCGACCGTCAGCCCGACCCTGACCGGCACGCCCAGCCGGAAACGATCCGACTCCGCCCCCGGAAGCGGGACCATCCGTCCCGGCGCAGCCCGTGAGCATCGCCCAGCCGGTGGGGCGATCCCCGGCCGGTAGGTAGGGATTACCCGGCCGGTAGGGCGATCCCCGGCCAGAGGGTAAGGATCACCCGGCCGGTAGGTAAGGATCACCCGGCCGGTGGGGCGATCCCCGGCCGGTAGGTAGGGATTACCCGGTCGGTAGGGCGATCCCCGGCCAGAAGGTAAGGATCACCCGGCCGGTAGGTAAGGATCACCCGGCCGGTGGGGCGATCCCCGGCCGGTAGGTAGAGATCGCCCGGCCGGTAGGTAAGGATCACCCGGCCGGTGGGGCGATCCCCGGCCAGTAGGCGGGGATCGCCCGGCCGGTAGGTAAGGATCACCCGGCCGGTAGGTAGGGACTGCCCGGCCGGTAGGGCGATCCCCGGCCGGTAGGTAGGGTCACCCGGCCGGTAGGGCGATCCCCGGCCGGTAGGTAGGGTCACCCGGCCGGTAGGTAAGGATCACCCGGCCGGTAGGTAGGGCCACCCGGCCGGTGGGGCGATCCCCGGCCGGTAGGTAGGGTCACCCGGCCGGTAGGTAAGGATCACCCGGCCGGTAGGTAGGGCCACCCGGCCGGTGGGGCGATCCCCGGCCGGTAGGTAGGGATCGCCCGGCCGGTGGGGCGATCCCCGGCCGGTAGGTAGGGTCACCCGGCCGGTGGGGCGATCCCCGGCCGGTAGGTAGGGTCACCCGGCCGGTGGGGCGATCCCCGGCCGGTAGGTAGGGATCGCCCGGCCGGTGGGGCGATCCCCGGCCAGTAGGTAGGGCCACCCGGCCGGTGGGGCGATCCCCGGCCGGTAGGTAGGGGTCACCCAGCCGGCAGGGCAATCTTGTCGGCGCGGCTGCCGGCCCTGACCGGTTGCACGGCTGGGGGCGGTCACCGCTCTCGTTCCCGCTGTGGGATTCGCAAGATGAACGTTGGACGAAGAAGTGTCGGCAGGTGATCCAAAACGTGTGCATTTCATGCCAATAAACTTCGCAGAGAAGCCTGGCATTAAAACCACCAACGACAGGAGAGTATGCCGCCTGTATGTGCCTGTCCCAAGGCTGTCTTCCCCCTTCCACGTGCCCGTCAGGCCGGGCCGTTGCGTAGCGGACGAGACCGGCGTCCTTTGAGTCGGGGCGCCCATGAGCGCCGACCCCAGTCTCGTCCGAGGCCGATCCGTTTTCATTAAGCCGTCGGTGAGCGTGCCGCGCGGACACGGCAGCATCCATCACGGGCCGGGCCGACTCCTCCCCCCGACACTCGACCCACCCCGGTGACGGACGGTGCCTCGAGTCACGGCCGCGCCGGCCACCGAGACGTCAGCGCCATGAGCGCTCGGCACGACCTCAGGGGGCCTCAAGGGACCTCAGGGGACCTCAGGGGACCTCGGGAAACTCAGGGATCACAGGGAGCCTCAACAGAATTACGGCGTGGCTGTCCTCGCTAAACGCCTTTCATAATGTGTCTGAAGTAACGTCAAGTTAGCCTGAAAAGACCCCTGGGAGCCTCTGAGGTGGGTCTCAGAGGACCTCGGGGTCGTTAAAAGTGCAAGGCGGTCACTTGTCGCTGCAGAAAGGCATCACGGGGTCTAAAGTTGACGCCAAGGTTAGCACATGGAAATCAGGGTGTTTCAAGGAAATGCGATGGGACCATAAGATGCATCAGACAGTCTTGAGGACGTCAGGGGACCTCACAAAGTCTTAGGGGAGCGCAGGGCGACCCTGGGTGGCCGCAGCACGACACGGCCATGTTTTGCAGCCACGAGACGACCTCTGAGGACCATGAACGCGGAAACCAATTGAAGCCCTGGGATTAAAGCAGGACCTTTTAAAAAGAATCTCGGAAGAAAAGCCCACACAGGATGGTTTATTAACGCGGTAGAAACGGCACATGATTGACCATAAAACTGACCAAACCACGTGAGCGGGTTTTGGGAAAAATCATGTTCAGTACGCAAGAGAACGTGCTTTGTCCAGCGACAGGACCGTATATTGTCCAGCAACAGGACCGTATATTGTCCAACAACAGGATCGTGTATTGTTCAGAAACAGGACCGTGTATTGTCCAGCAACAGGACCGTGTATTGTCCAGCAATAGGACCGTGTATTGTCCAGCAACACGACCGTGTATTGTCCAGCAACAGGACCGCTCGCCATCTTGACAGCAAAATAGAAGCGACTGAATGAAAGACCCCATTCGGCCTTATATGTGCTAGGAGTCGCGGCATGCCAAAACCGGTATCGGGCGGTGGGTTGGGGCACTGAGACCGTGGCTTGGCGGTGGGCTGGGGTACTGAGACCGTGGCCGGGCGGTGGGCTGGGGTACTGAGACCGTGGCCGGGCGGTGGGTTGGGGTACCGAGACCGTGGCTTGGCGGTGGGCTGGGGTACTGAGACCGTGGCCGGGTGGTGGGCTGGGGTACTGAGACCGTGGCCGGGCGGTGGGCTGGGGTACTGAGACCGTGGCCGGGCGGTGGGTTGGGGTACTGAGACCGTGGCTTGGCGGTGGGCTGGGGTACTGAGACCGTGGCCGGGTGGTGGGCTGGGGTACTGAGACCGTGGCCGGGCGGTGGGTTGGGGTACTGAGACCGTGGCTTGGCGGTGGGCTGGGGTACTGAGACCGTGGCCGGGTGGTGGGCTGGGGTACTGAGACCGTGGCCGGGTGGTGGGCTGGGGTACTGAGACAGTGGCCGGGCGGTGGGCTGCGGTACCGAGACAGTGGCCGGGCGGTGGGCTGCGGTACCGAGACAGTGGCCGGGCGGTGGGCTGCGGTACCGAGACAGTGGCCGGGCGGTGGGCTGCGGTACCGAGACAGTGGCCAGGCAGTGGGCTGGGGCGCATCACCTGCCCTCACCTGCATCACCTGCCGCAACACCGGCCGTGTCACAGCCGTCACGCTGGCATACCACTCGGGTAGACTCCACGTTAAGAACGATTAAACGGCGCCTCCCACCGCTCCGCCCGCGAGCCCGTACATTTCCCCGGGACCTTCACGCTTCTGCCGCGATTTTCCCGACGGATCGGCGGAAGTCGATCAGGGGGGGGGGGGGGGTTCGGTAACGACCCGGTCATGGATCTCCGGGCGCAGCGTCCGCCCGCATCCGGCGGCCAGTGTGCCCCATACATTACCGCGGTCACGATGAGCCATGAGCGGCCGCCCAGTCGTGCGGCACCGCCTCCTGTCGACCTTGACTGATCCCCACTCCCTCCGTCGACCTTGACTGATCCCCACTCCCTCCGTCGACCTTGACTGATCCCCACTCCCTCCGTCGACCCTGGCTGATCCCCACTCCCTCTCCACACGCCCACCCTCGGCTCGGCCGCACCCCGCGCTCCCCTCAACTGGTGCTCCCCGTACCGTCTCCTTGTACGTCTCTGATTCCCCTGGGGAGACGTCTTCTGCTTCTGTCACGGGTGCTCCAGGTGCAACTTTTGTTGGCTATTTCAGGAGAATGAGGACAACCTCCCGGGAGACCTTGTCACTATCTGTTGGGATGACAGGCCACTGAAACAACTTTCCAGGATCCATCGAAACAGGTTCCAGCGACCATCCTGACGCGCCCTCCGCCCCCCGGGGCGTCACGCGACACACCCTGCTAGGGTGTCCCTGACATTGCAATCCAGGATCCTCCGGCACAGGCTAAAGGGTCCGAAACAGTTGCGAGTCTCCTGGCACTCCTCCTTGGTGCCAGTTGACACACCCTCCGGCAAGACTCCTGCCTGATCCCCGACTCGCCCTCTTAAGAGACCTACGGAACAGCTAGAAACCACTGAGCTTGGTTGCCGTTTGATGGCAGTCATAATGGCATATGGGTTATCACGTTTTGATGTGTAGTCACGAATAACACAATATCTCTGTCCGTTTCTACCTCTGTCTCTGCCACGGTGTTCTAGCCTAAGCTCGCATCCTAAGGCGGGCTCCTTGACGACGTCTTCCAGGAGCGTCCCTCTGAGGGGCTCTCCCGAAGCCCCGCTGACGCAGCTTTCCCACACCCTCTGAGCGAATTTTCCGGTAGTCCTCAGCACATCCCCGACATGCACTCCCAGGGTCCTCAGACACTGTCTGCTGATAAACACCTAATGCGCCTCCCAGTGCCGCCGCAGGGAGCTCCCCCCCCCCGCCCTCCCCTGCTTCCCCTCCCCGGATGTCAAGAGCCTAGTCCGTCTGGGCGCTGCAGATGAGATCGTGAGGTTCGGCCGCCATTGCCGGCTCGGAGAAGATCGACGCAGCCGTTTATCAAAGCCGGGCACAATATCTCCGCGGACCGGACAAACGCCACCACCCCTGGCCAGCTGGTGCGGCGGTTTGCTCTGATGAATTCCCCAGCGGAGTGCTGGCATTGGAGAGTGAGGCATAAACCGGACAGGCGTGCATTTTTGTCATCGCTGTTGATTTGTTTAAATGTCAAAAGCATGAGAAGACGCTAGGTGTGTAGACCCATGACTACAGCTAGTGCAATCAATAGCGAATCGGTTAGTAACTTCATTTTAAAGCTATTGCAATGCCAGCAAACGCCATGTGCGGCATAGGCTGTGGGATGACATTAATGCTCCAAAATGCCTCCAAACGGGCTGATAGATATTTTGCGTACGAGAGCGCGTGACTCCTCACCCATCAACTGACACTAATGTCTATGCCTTCGTGTTTTATCTCCTCCGTAAGCATAGTTCATTTCGTGTAGCTGCGACGACCCGTCGCCGAGATCTGGACCTGGTTTCTACCCGTGTTTTCATAAGGTTTCTCACAATCGGAAACTTATCCGTTTCCACGGGTTAACCCAGCGTTGAAGATGAAATCGCAGTGATGTAGTAGCAAAATATCGCCTGATCGGCAAGCTGGCTTAAAAATGCAAAGCAATTCACACATCACAGCTATTAAGAAATTGGATTGTTTCATATGACAATCACGGGAACGTGCCATCGGTGGCTGCAGACATATCAGATTGAAGATAGCATCACTGGTCGGGACGAGGGGACCGAGTCGCTGAAGCTTCAGAATTGTTAGGCCCGCGCAGCTTGCTGCCTTGATCGTGATGGTGTGATCTCGGAACTGTGACGGGAGCAGTACACTGCGCGCCTTACGTGAAATAAACAACAGTAAATGGGCGGGTGTCATAGTGGAGCGCTCGGTAAATGTTCGTGTGACGATTGTTTGGCACCTATAGCGTGCACCTGGTCCTATATGAAAGATGTAACTACAATGCAAATTATTCATGTCGCCATTTCTCGCCAAATATTGCATGACAAAGTGATGCACTCCTAATGGGCTGATGCATTTCATCAGGGCCAGGCGCCGGTGGGGGGGGGGGGGGGGGGCGGATTCGTTTTTGGCGTTCCGCTCACATAATGGCGTTTCAATACGCTTTACTTCGGCGGGTATCTCATGAACTTAAACAACACTTAGAGCTAACCCAAGCGGGTCTAAACGTGGGTCGTTCCGCTATATATCACGCCTTATTGCACACACGCGACAGTTTTCTTCTCGGCCCAGTCATTAGCTAATTCCCATTTTTCACAGCTCTAGAGCCTCCAGCATTCGAGCGTGCCACCTTCGCAGAGAATATAAGCTGGTCAGGCGCCCAGCATGAGTCAGCCCAGCGCGGCAGCGATCGCTGCTCACCTGACGGCTGGCACGTCCAGGATGTCCCACTCCACGGACATGTAGAACTCGGACAGATCCACTCCTCGCTCCACCAGGTCCGAGTTCTCGATCTCATCAAAGTGGCGCAGGTCCACCTGACAGCGGGAAACACACGCACACTTACGAGCAGGCAGGCACCGCTTCTGGGTCTAAAACCAGCATGCACTTTGACTTACAAGTATTCCTGCCTGGCGGCCGATCCTTGGGAGGCCTCATTCATCCATGTATGTCATGCATATCGATTAAATCATGCGTTACAGGAACGGTCACTGCAATAGAAACATTGGAATGTCATGGGAATGTAACAGTCCGTAGGCAGCAACTGAATGCAGGCAGCGTCCAACCATGGGAATGTAAATGCATGCCATTTGCATTTATCAACCACGTCCAATTTGATCTTACAATCCCTCTCGCACGAGAGTGCCTAAGGTGTGACGGTCCTGGCTGTCAAACTGCATGTGATTAAAACAATAATGACGGCGTAACGGGCTTACATCGCCTTTGTTACAATGTCCCGCTCACCGCAGTGTACAGGTGATAGAATATCATAGCACAAACATGTAAGCTCGAGTCTCACTGAGCGTGTAACCAGTATCTATATGAATTAGCTCATAGATATTTTTCAGAGGTAAAATTAAGCCGAAAAATCGTCGATTTGGCACTTTTGCAACAATGGCTGGGCACCTCGGAGAGGTAAAATTAAAATAAGCAATCCTCGTATCGTTCACGGTCAGAGCGCAGCAAGAACGCGTTGCTGCAGTTATCTAAGCCTGAAAATATAGCAACGTTGCTAGTCTTCTCACAAGGGTAGTGCACCCAGATACTGCCCAATAACATCCCTGACCGGTGACGTCATAGAATTGCTGGTCGCTGGAGGAGTCCCCGTTTTCCCGTGACCAGCCGGCGCCTCCCCAAACGGCCGCGCGACGTCCACCGCCGCCGGTGCCGCTGGACGCTGGGGCCAATCGTCGACTACCTTCCACGCCTCTGGCCCGAGCCTAATCTCGCTCCGCATCTCTAAATGGGCGGCGCGCGCGCGGGCCTTGTGGTTCGCGTGTTTGTGCGACTGGCGTGTTTGTGGGAGCGCCACCACCGTCCGACGGTCGGAAGGCAAGCCCACCATCGCCATCGGCCTGCCACATAAAGCGCGGCCGAGCCGTTGCAGCAGGGGACCACCGAAATCAGATACCACTGCGCCGGCTGCCGCGCCCGCCCAGCATACCAAACGGCCGTCGCGCAAACGGACGCGCGCCGGAAATTCTATTAGCTGCCGACACCGGCGACAGCGGAGAAGAATGTCTCGCCTCCCCCTATCACTTCGCTGCTCCAAATCCAATCAGAGGGGTCGTCATTTCTGAAACGGGCCTCGCTAGACGGCATGGTCTGTCCCTCACTTGCCCGCTCCCCCCCCCCCCCCTCTCTCTCTGCTGCATCCACCATCCACTATCGGAGTGGCAGCGTGATGACTCAGCCAGTAATGCCCCCAGGGTGCTGATGTACACCTGGCTTCGCGTGACCGCTTGCCTGGGGTGAGGCCGCTGGGGGAATGTCGCAGCCCGCTCGCTGGTCGCCGCGGCCGGTCCGCCACACCGATGACTGGTGTGGCGCCAGCGCCCATGTCGCATTGTCGGACGCGTCGATGACTGGTGTGGCGCCAGCGCCCATGTCGCATTGTCGGACGCGTCGGGAGCACGAGCGTGCGCAAAGATTCAGGTTCGGGCCGGAGATGTGCTACTAGAGATCGTTACTGTTCATTGAGCACATGAAAATGCGTAAGAGATAATGAATATAAACGTGATATTGGCTCCGGCGACGGTGACAGCGGGGCCTCCGCGCAAGCCATTAGCCGTTCCTAGCAATGTTTGCTAACAGTTTTTAACAACGTTTTTAACAGTATTAACAACGTTTTCACCTAGTGTGTTTCGCTTGAGTGTTGTGCTGAATTGAACTCCATCCCTGAAATTTTGACATTTGAGGGGCGGCTTTACTTGTTTAGGAGTTGAGGCTCACTGTCGGTACCTAAACTTACGTTGCCACAAATGTTTCAAAATGTCTCAATGGGGAATCCAGGAGCAGGAAATGGTAAAGCCAGGAAAAAGGAAGACGAAAAACCTGGGTACGTACGTGATACATGCATGATAACTATCTAGCAATTAAGCAGCTCCGAAAAATCAGGACTGGATTTCGGTAAGCCAAACGGATTTAGGCAAGTCAAAAGAAGGATAAAACATAAGCCAACGCGTGCACGCAGCGCACACAATACGGTTTTCCATACACGGGCCCACACAAGAGCATCCCGCTGTGGGAAATGTCCTCCTATTCGACCCCTCCATTTCCAATCAGCGCAGGATCAGGTAGACGAGCTGTCCGGTTCTGTCGCCGCCACCGGGCCAGGCAGGCAGTGGGGGCGTATCATTCCGTTTTCCCATTCCGGTGGCGATCACTCATTTCCTGTCGGTTCGTCACTCGCCGAATGGCGCTCGTTTGTCTTTCTGAACAATTTGACGACGCTGGAAAGAGCGTGCCGCGGCCCTAACATGGTAGCTGGCGATGCCCAGTGCGAGCGACGGGCGCCGAGCTGGTCTCGATGCCACCGGCCGGTCAGAGGCTGAAGCTCGGTGGTCAGCTGGTCACAGGTCAGAGATGATCGGCTGTCAACACATGAGACGTTACACTGACTGTCGGCTGGTCAGAGGTCAGAAATTGACTGCTGGCCGCTCAGAGTGCAAAGGCCGGCTGTCGCCTGGTCAGAGGTCAGAAGCTGACTGTCGGCTGGTTAGAGGTTAGAGGCTGACTGTGGGCCGATTAGAGGTCGCAGGTTAACTATCAGTTGGTCAGAGGTCAGAGGCTGACTGTCAGCAGGTCAGAGATCAGAGGCTGACCGTTGGTCGTTCAGAGCTGAGAGGCTGAGAGGCAGCTGGTCAAAGGTCAGAGGCTGACTTGCAGCAGATCAGAGGTCAGAGGCTGACTGACAGCAGGTCAGAGGTCAGAGGCTGACTGTCAGCAGGTCAGAGATCAGAGGCTGACCGTTGGTCGTTCAGAGTTGAGAGGCTGAGAGGCAGCTGGTCAAAGGTCAGAGGCTGACTTGCAGCGGATCAGAGGTCAGAGGCTGACTGACAGCAGGTCAGAAATCAGAGCTGACTGACAGCAGGTCAGAGGTCAGAGGATGACTGGTAGCGGGTAAGAGGGCAGAGGCTGACTGTCGGCTGGGCAAAGGTCAAAGGCTGACTGTCAGGTCAGAAGTAAGCGGCCTACATATGCCGGCTCACAGCTTCAGTCCACCAGCTGTACACAATCACACAGCGGACATGTGTGCCGTCAAAAAATAGCTAACTCGTGATTGTCTCGGGCCTCACCGGCGTCCGTGTTGCTGTTTCCGGTCTGTGGCAGACGCGACGCCGTCCAGGCTCACCTGGAAGCCGTCATACGTCCAGCTGCCGAACTTCATGACGCACGTCTGCTCGTCGAAGGGGAAGTACTCCACGTCGATCTCGCAGGAGGACTTGTAGATGGCCGGCGGCTCCCACTCCACCAGGCCGTTGTAGTGCAGAGTCGCCTTCGTCGCCAGCGTCACCTCGAAGTTGCCGTCCGCACTGGAAACCGCGCTGGCGGTGATCAGCTGGCATGAGGGAGCGCTGGCAGGCCGCCACTGCTCGCGGCGTCTTAGCCCAGAGCGAACGCCGAGCTGACCGTACCATTCGTAACGGCGCATGCCAGGTTGGCATCCTGGCGACACCTCATCGTGGTGAGTGCCCCAGGGCTGGCCGGGGCGGGGCGATCCAGCGGGAGGGCGGTGCCAGCGGTCATAGGCGCAGGTCAACGGCGCGTTAAGATAAAGCTGACGGACGGGCGCCGTGGCGGTCGAGACGGGCCGCGATATGGCGTTCGACAACGCGGGATGGGTCTAATATTAGTCAATGTGTTGGCATTGATCCTGGCTGGGGAGGAGAATTTGCCAGTAAAGGAGCGTTCTTCACCGGCGTGGGCATCGCCACCAGTTGTTCTTTCCAGTATGACGAAGTATTGCTCTGCAAGGGTTTTGACTGGACAATAGACCTTAGAAACAGTGTTTCACTGTACCTTGGTGCTAGGACCTAATTTGAAACGAGGCCTAAACTAATTCAAAATACGAATTTGACACGCCAAAGGATATCAAAAACGGCACGAATCGAATCGGCCCAACCCCCACCCCGCGCTCCAGGCGACGGACAATATTTGCGACTTGGACTTCGCGAAAAATATGAACGCATGCAGTGTCGGCTGCTCCAATGCAAGGCTGTGAAAGACAGGTCAGGTTATGTTGAGTCCGGTAGGCATAAGTTAGGATCCAGCTTTGCTTGTTGGACTGCCCAATACAATGCAAGATATACTGCACCGCCCGAAATGCAAATGACTAAGCCGAAGGGCTTCGAGGACCCGTGTCGGGTAACACGATAGGAAAAAATTGCAGTGATAATCGGTGTTCATATTTTTTAAACACGCATGTTCTAAGCAATGCTGCTCAAACGCGGTATCACGATGAATTTTGTGTTCAGCTTCGGACGAAGATTGCGACTATGCAATGAATCCAAGATCCTGAGGTTCACGTTCCCTTCAGCTGTTGCCAACATTGTTATCTTAAGGCGTTAGTTGTTGCATTATTCTCTATTGCTGCATACATGGCATATGGAAGTCTTGGCGAAAACTTAAGACGACGCAGATCCAAAGATCTTAGAATTTGTGCGCATTCAAATGTTCGTATCAAATGTTTGCTCTATAATTTCACTTCATCATTACCTCTTGATATATTAAAGGTCCATGGCTCAGCACAAGAACTCTGAAATCATAATATCGAAAACCGGGAGCTGAATTCCAATATCTTACTTATATCAGTCGGCGTATATCAGCCCCAGATGCCGTGTTCAGGAGCTGATGTACTGGAACTCGAGGTCATACAACTAGGATTCAGTCTCAACCCAATCTAGCACTTAGACCAATTACTCAGGCTTATGTAAAGTGAAACTGAATAGATCCGCATATGGGCTCAAGGCCCAGGACTCGCGACTCGCGTTCGCGCTACCATGATATACTCAAGCGGATGGACTCGGCCCTCCTACCCGGATTCAAGACACCGCACCTCGGACTCGTGCATGAACTCAGCTCGTTTGGGGCACTGACTCACGCCTGCCTCTGAACTCATCCATGCAATCAGCGACGGACACGCCGATATGGCCTTGTGCGTCTCAGTGCAAAAACGTGCATGCCAAAGGAGGGCCTCGCGTGGGCGTGGCCAGCATCCCCTGTCGCAGCGGCGCGATCACCCGGCGGGCGACAGCTCGACCAGCCGTCTGGCCAGCCCTCAAGCTCCGGCAACATCCTGCCGCTGCTCGTACGACAGCACGGGCAGCTGGCGGCCCTCCGCGGGCCCGGCAGCGGCGACGACAGTCGTCACACAAATCGGCAGCGATGGCTGTCGCTCAACGTCGCAATCAGTGATGGTTGTTGCGTATTCAAACATAACTTCTACGCCACGCCACCACTAAACTTTCCGACCGCATAAAGCTATTCCGCTGAGAGAGGTCATCATCAAATAGCTTTGGTAAGCAGGGAAACTGGCGACCGTCGGGCGAAGCTTGTCGCAGCATGCCCGAGTATGCTATCCGTATATTCAGGTGGTGACAGACTAATTTAAACACTTTTACACATTTTACAGTTTACACAGCTTCAACACTGGGTCACGGCACGTGTTTAATCTATAAATTACAACGAAACATCCACATCACTGATGACAGTGACATCAGTGATCACTGATGACATCACTGACAGTGTGGTTGGCGACACACGCTTTTATGGCATTAGTACAACGGCATCGCATCAGTAATTATGACCCCTACGGTGACCTGGGAATGGTTCACCTGCTGGCCTTTATCCTGGAGACAACGGGACGTAATTAACAGCCATTAGTCTGGAAACAGTGACTTGCATGGAACGGTGGAGACCGCAGGAAGTGATAGCGCGATGACATTCTCTTGACAGAAAGAGGCCCTTGACACTTGTTAGGAGCGCCCTGCCAACAGCTAACGGCCGGTCACAGTACCTAAGAGTTAATCGCTCCTGGCGTCAGTAGCTTTCTGAAGCTGCACATGTTAGCTGGATATATGCTAGAGATGCGTCGTTATTTCCTCGGAGGCTGACGCGGCGACGTCGCTAAAAAACAACAATGTATGCTGCTCAGAAATGAATACATAACCCAAGATAGCCCGAGAAACACAGAACATGCATTACGACGACAGCCAAAGCCGCATCCGCGAAGTGATGAATAGCTGCACACTGCCTACAAGACACAAATGCATTGATGCAGCGGGGCCACGGGCCACGCCGCCCCACGATAGGTCGCTTGTGGGAGTGCACCCCGTGTCGGCAAGGCGCACGGGGCACGACAGCTGGCCGCCGTGTCAATGTTTGCGTGCGATCGCCTGGGGGGTTAAGCAGCCCCTCCCCGGATTTCCGAGGTGACTTTTGGACTGTGGCGGGAGCGTCCAACAAATGTACAACGCCTGACAGATGACCAATTTGACGCATTCTCGAGTCAACGTTGCTACGTTAGGTCAGGCAGCTGGGTCATGTCTTAGTCAGTAGGCGGCTTGCGCGGTGATTTTTTGCCCCCGCATGCAGTAATTCATGGTTTCCTTTCCTGTTTTGGATGACTTTGATGCTCTTTGTCAGTTTATTTGACTGTATGGCATTTGGGGTCAGCCCCAGTGTATGGATGACACCAGGTCATTTTCGAAGGTCATGAGAGATTAACTACCAGCGGTAAACAAACCGTTTTGTTGCACATATGTGCGGTAAATTAGTCAGTATAACTAACGCATTCACAAGCCTTTGGCCTGCATATGTAATGTGAACCGAAAAAGCAAAACAGTCGCATCAGATTAAGCGACTTTACCTTGCTCTGACATGGCCTTGGCCTACATAACCTAGCGTTTCATTTTTTTTTTTTGCATGGTATGTTTTCAAAGTACAAGAGCACGCTTTTTCGTTTGATGCAAACAAACCATGAAGCTATGCCGACGTAAATAAGCCATGATATCCAACGGGTGTTGAAACCACCCAAAGATTTTCGTGCTTTTCAATGCCCATGTATAGCCTAAAACCTTTGACACCATCAGTCACGTCAAGAATGTCAACTCTATAGCTCCTGAGTGAAAGCGACCAAGGCGTCTAATTCTGTCGACCCAAATATCAGATCCGATTAAGATATCAGGGTTGTCTTTACCACAGACGAAGCAGTTAAACTCGTAAACCCGCTAAATCTGACCCTCAAGAAACCGCCGGGTTTTGGCCGGGTTTCGGACCAGACTTGACTGGCTTTTATGGAAAAAATGTAAGAAACAAAAATGTTGCATTTTTTGCTTCTACTCAGGCTTTAAAGCCATCCCAACACAAGAGTGAATTCACAAACACGATGCAGCCATGAAAAATCATATCTTGATTTTTATAGCAAGAGCCCCGGTAACAGAAACCCCATAGTGGATATGAGACATCAGTAACCCAAGTTGTACAAATTGAGCAAACGCAGGTCAACATTTGCCGAAGAACTCAAAGTTTTGGAAGCTTGGCCCAATTGAATTGATTAGCAGCTGAGTGGAACATGAATATATACACAGCTTCATACTGTTCTCGCCCGTTATTGGGTTATTCCACAAGTCGACCGCGGATAAGTTTATTTCAGCCCGGGCTCCCTTCAAACTGGACAAGGGCTTTTAATGAGGTAATTTTTGGGCTAAAACATTATCCTGTAAGTTTTAGGATCATACGGCGTACCGATAAGGAACTAGAAGCAAGTAAAAATACGTGATGTCGTCACAAACGCTATGTTTCAATTCGATCTAGCAAATATAGCTTGCGAAGTAAAATGTTTTGCGGATCTGCCATGGAAATCCAAATGGCTACATTTTTCTGAAACATTGGGCAACATAACCTTGAAGCTCAACTAGGTAAATTCAGTGGTCTAGTTTCGCATTTGACCTAGTTTTCTGAGAAAAAATGTTGCGCTTCGATTTTCTTTAAACTAATATGCGACTGAAGGCCAGTTTATTACCATTCAAACAAAAAAGGAGTCGATGGGATCTCCTCTAGATCGGTCGCAAATCGAATTTGAGCACAACGGGTCACGCACGGCGGCATGCCATGAACGGACATCGCGGCATCGTGTCACGCACGGCGGCATGCCATGAACGGACAGGGCGGCATCGGGTGGTCGGGCACGGTCGGCTTACAGCGTCGCGAACTGTTGCCGTGACCTTGAAAACAGCCGGCACTCTGGAACAATATATAAATGAAAAGTACATTCCCATCGACCTTACGTACATGACATCTATCCTGAGCCACTTAGCCAGAGAGCCACATGATTTCTTAACGACATGGTGTGCAGCCATATGCCGTCATTTCCAAAGTTGTCGTTTGCCAAGGTTGGCAAGCCAGTGGCCAATGAAATTACATTTCGCCATGATTTATGAGATAACACCAAACTTCCTTCTGCCCATCCTGAGCCGTCGCGTCTTCAACAGTCCCCCTGCAACGCCGCACAGTGCATTCACGAGCGTGGTGCCGCAACCAACCTGGCATATAAACTGAACATATGCTAGGGAATTCTGCTGAATTCTGTACAAAGCACTGCACGTGAATGCTAACATTACCTTAACCGTAACCGTCTCACATACGCAGACATTTGGCGGGACCCATCCCACCTGTTGAGCATCTATATGGGCGAGGAAATACAACTTTTCTATTTTGAAAATCTGTCCTGAACGAGTTGGGCTACGGACTGGCTGGCATTTTGGACAGAGCCAAGTCTCAGTCCCCCCCCCTTCCCCATCAGGCGATCGTTGGTAGTAAAGTATTTCAGGCGGTGTCGGGTTCATTGGTGATGCGAAGAAGTGATGCTGCCATTACATCTGTCAAGCCTGCCTGCGCGCACGATATATGCTTAGCCCGGCGGACAACAGCGGCAGAAGTCGCGCGAGTGCGCGCCAGAAGCGGCGCCACCGGGCGAAGCCGTCTGGCGTCTGTTACCAGCCCCGAGTCCCCCCTGGGCCTGTGGACCCCTCGGCGCGCCTCCCGACGTGAGCCGGCACTGACGGTGACCTGCACCCCGCTGCCGAGAGGTGTCGGATGGCCAGTTGCCAGCGTCACCGGCCAGCTGCGGTCTGTGTCTCAGTAACGAGAGGCGACGGGACCCAGCGGGCCGCCAGCCAGTGCAGCGGGGCCTGCCTGGCACCGCGAGCTAACGAGCAGCGTGCTCGGCGCCCATCGTATCCCAATAATGAGCACCGCCTGCAAAACTCCAGGCCGTCGTTAGCTGAACATTACACGGGCGGCCCGGTGAAGGCGGCCAGGCGGAAAAGCCGGCCGAAAAACGCCGGCGCGTAGCGACGCTGATGAAGAGATGGCAACATTTGCACCGCGCAACCCAACGATTACTGAGACACATAGCTTATTCCGTAACGGGTCGATCGCTGCTGAAGACGCACCCAGGCAACGTTCTTGATATGGCGTCAGATGATGATGATTTGGTTCCTGCCTGAGCTTAAATGAAGACACACGAAGGCCAGCATGCAGTAAGCTTAACACAAAGCAGTTAGCCCCGGTTTGGGAACACGGCCACGCTGATATAATGGCTGGCTTGCCGCGCCAGAGCAATCTGACAGTAAAGCTGAGCAGGGAAGTCGCGGCCATATGACATATGGGGGATAACTCATAACGCCCTGACCCGAGGTGGCTCGAATCCGCTCCTCGCCAGCCCGCCGTCTATTGAGTTTTATTCCCAACAGTCCCCCACCTTTCTCCTAACTCCCAAATTCGTGGTTTACTGGGTCATTAGCTTCTTCCTGCTGCCTAGTCTCCGGTCGGCAGACACCGTGCCTCTCATTCCCAGCTTTGGCCGCGGAGGAGCCGATTCGAGAGGAAATGAAGTGAAGGGAAATGATGGCGGACCACGTTGAGCCGTGCTGTTGAAACAGCCTTATTACTGTTAGGTTTGTATTTCAATTGTAAAACCATTTCCACGTTCGGTAAAGAGTGTAGGCCTCAGAGACTGGGTTGACAATGAAAGTTGCGAGGTTAGACGTCTACTGAGACTGTTTCGATCCTTTTCCGTATCATTCAAATCGTTGGTGTCACGCTCTCTGGCTTCAGAAGCATCTCTCAGACCGAGCAAACCATTATAACGAAACTTCGGCTGATTGGTATAATTTTTGGGGGGCCCAACCTGCATATTTTAGTTATCTATCAAATCACGTCATCGATATATGACCCCATTCTCAAAGGTCGGTGCAATGAGAGAATCGAACTCGGCGCTTTGTGACGCGTTCATGTAACGTGTGTGCAATGGACCTTTTTGGAGAGGGGTTCTGAAAGTGTAACGATGTCATATCATGACCATCACCAAAGCTTGTGATCTCTCTTAGGAACATTCTAGGGCAAAGTCAAGTCAGGCTTAACATGAAAGTTATTTTAAACGTATATTTTAAACACATCGTAGCACGTGACACTCAACTATGCAGATCACTTTAAGGGGGATGTGCCACACCCGAATATATTAAAGCAAGCATCAAGTATCATGAAATAAGCTCACTTATATAACTATTGGTATACGTTTGGATGGAAAGAGATGCTCTAGACAGGTGAATTATTTGTTAGGCAAATATGCTTACCGATATGTCATCGTTTGATTACGTGATCTTACCTTGCACAACATTCATTGGCGGTCGATTGATGGCCGTCATATTTGAAAATTACGCTCACGGACGATAGATATGAATGACTCGACAATTATTGCTTGCTTGGCCTTGATCGCCATATGGCGAATCTAATGGTAGGGTTTGAATGGCGTTATTAAAGCGTCATGGATGCCTGGGTGGCCTTAACAAAGTCTCAAGGAAATAGCTGTACATACCTGCAGGCGTGTTGCTCAGCAAATAGAAGAGTTTAGGTTTTAAGAAAGGGTAGGGCTGTTAACTGCGCTGAATGATAGGTACGTCAGCTTAATAGGTACGAATGATAATTCAAGATAGGTACGTCAGCTTAAAGCCCCATGCCAATGTGCAGCACTCTCTTTCAGGCAGACTGTAATCATCAATTTACTTCATATTGCATCAGACGCAATCGTAAACACGCGTCCATGTGGCCGCCTAGATACCCTTCGCTCGGGAGGAGGTCAGTTTCACCCCCTTGAGATCTCAAAAAGTTAAAAAGATAGAGGTACCAAATTTACAGGGTGTGTTGACCTGAACGTGAACTCAATTAGGTCAAAGGTTCAGGTTTCTAGGCCATGACTTTCGGTTCAAACAAGGTCAAACAGGGTCAAGTTCCGTGTTGTTGTCCAAAGTGCCCCAAAACCTAGACAACCGTTTCGAAACAAAATATCAAACAATCATTCAAGGTCAGTGACCTTGTTTTGACATTTTGAAGGTCAAGGTGACCAAAATCATACAAGACTGCTTTGAGTTTTGCATTTGACTAAGCAACAAAGATTACGCTAGGCAATATGCTGCTAAGCAAAATGTTGACCTG
Organism: Pollicipes pollicipes; assembly: GCF_011947565.3. Taxonomy (NCBI): domain Eukaryota; kingdom Metazoa; phylum Arthropoda; class Thecostraca; order Pollicipedomorpha; family Pollicipedidae; genus Pollicipes; species Pollicipes pollicipes. The sequence goes on along the minus strand of NW_023596545.1, from coordinate 22,700,239 downwards.
GGTCATTTTAGATCATTGTCCTATCCTGACCTCCAAGAAGTCCATGGAAATATATAATGCGGTTATTGCTATCAATAAAATTGAAATGAGCACCAGAAACTATCCCATACAGCAAGCCCTAGAGTAACAAAACAGATTGGTTTTGACCTTGGTGTGACCTTCATACCCGACCTTAGGGTAATGTAATTTGCTCATTCAACTGTTGAGTTGCCTAAGAAAGCATCTCAGAGATGTATTGCTTTCGTCTAACACTTCGTTGTTGAATCAGATTGAGAGGTTCCCTAGAAATTGCCTTCGCTGAAACCGTGGTCTGATTTTGACCTGCCATAGGTCAGCGACCTTACAAGGTAAATTCAATCGTTTATGCCAAACGATTTTTTCTTCAATTTTCTATAGCTATGCAAAATTTGGAGCGGGTGCGCCACGCTATTCCGAAACCATTCTGGAAAAACCTTTGGGGGGTCAACTTGACCCCCACCCCCACCCGAGCGCGTGTTATGCAATCTTAACTGATCGAAGTGTTATACTAACATTGCAAGAGCCAGTGAAGGTCAGACCAACGTCAGGTTACCCTTTGAAACACCCCAGAGTGCTGTAAATAGGCATTTCACAACGCACCAACGGCGATCTTGTGCGCAAGGATTACAAGTGCAAGGTGATTGAAGGACAAGATTATGCGAGACACTGAATAGCGCAAATAAGCCCTCAAACATAAATGAAATGGACTATTTGATCTTAACCAGTTTTACCCTGTTGTATTTTAACAAGTTGACGTCTTTGCTAAGCTTGTACAAAGCTGAGTAAGGAAGGTAAAATAACGTAAAAAAGTAGTAATGTCTCATCTGAAATAACATGGCAAGCCAACGGATAGAGATGCTGCAAAAAGGGCCTTCTAAAAGTTGATAACAGGGTGCATGGTTACCGCCTGGTTGTTTCGAACCTGCTCCAACACATCGGGTCACCAGGGGAGTCACCTCTCCTCCCCCTCCTACGCCGAGGAGGGGCCAGCGAGCAAACCTGACGATAATTAAATATGACTCGCTAACTATTCTTAAGCAATCACAATAGTGAATTATGTGAAATGTAAGCTTTACGTAGATTTTGGTGCGATCGTCTTTAACAAAACATTGCAGCCAAACAACTTAACTGAGACGGCTCTACTTTCGGGCCAGAAGGCTTCAAGGGGTGTTGACATTGCATCCCACGCATTGTGGTTTTTGACTATTGATTATATCATATCAAACCTTAGTGTTGTTTTCCTCAGCTTGTGCCGAAGTTTGAGCGTTCATCACAAGCACATTTAAAATTATGTTTTCGGTGCTTCTTTGTCTGAATTGACTGAAAATACTGAGTGTTCACCATTTGTGCCCCATTTGCAAGCTGACTAAAACGTTAGTGTGTTTTGTTTCATGAAACGTTCTATCCAGGCTGTGAACTACATGTTGCATTATCAAATAAGTCAATTCGGTAATGTAACATTTTCTGGAATGGTGTCAAAGACAAAATCTGCTAGAATGCAGTCTTTGATATTTTTCCAGAAAGCGTGGGCATAGACTCATTATACGATTTACTAAAAACGGCTTTCCTAAGTGCATTGCATCAGATCTGAATCGATTTACACAGTACCGCACTTCTGCACACATAGTGAAATTTATGAAGCCACTTTTGCGCACAAGAATTTGCCACCGTTTTAATCACTATGAACTGTCAACGCTCGCCTGGACAACCCTTTTGACTTCGGTTAGATTAGATTGAGTTAAGTTAGGTTAGGTTAGGTCATGTAAGCCTATGTTGGGTTAGGCAAACGCTAGGTTAGGTTTGGCTAGGTTAATTAGGTTAGACGAACATGTGCCTGGTTCCAATACTTCTTCCCCAAAACCGGTTCCTGGTTTTGGAACCTGGAACTAGTCTGGAATCGGGCAAAGGGGAAAAGGCAGGAACCAGTATTCAGTCCCATTAAGCCGAAAGATTTACTAAGATCCATGCTCCAGCCTCGTCATAAGTAGAAAAATTCAGCCAGAACCAAGAAAGCTTGACAATAAGGCAACAGATCCGGCAGAAACGAGATCTCATCCGATACCAAGCCAAGAAAACCAACATAAACCAAAGTCCAGCCTTGCGTTTTGTTGAAAGATCCAGCATGGATCAAAATACAGCTTAGCATCTCCAACATGCTAACGCGTTGGAAATGTCAGAAGAGGAGACAAAGGTAGGACAAAACAGCCCTGCAGGTTTACTTATGGCGAGGGTCCATGTATGTTAGCATATCTGAAAAAAGCATAAAATTCCACTTTAGGACGTGCCTACCTGTGGTCGAAAAATGCCTGCAGATCTATGCGACTGTTTGCTGTTGGTGGAGCCTTTTGAGCAAGTGGTGAGCAAACGAAGAGCAGAAAACTAGCTATCATCATTGAGGTGTTACGACGCTCTCAGTAATTAAGGTTACATGGCGTCATCCACCTCCCACCCTGGCAGGAAGATTGGGCACCGCGGAGATTTGAACTCCGCACCCCTGGTTTACCAGACGCGCCACTTAACCGCTGCAGTTTCGTCACCCCGGAAACTAGTTGCTTTTCTACAATGACATTACTCACTCCTATAAGGTTTTAGCGCCACTACTCTACCGCCAAACAAACTGCTCCATATATTTGCGGTAATCTACAGAACATGTGCGTGACCAACATGGGCACAGTATATTTTCAGCGACTCACTGCGAAACAAGCACTGTTTATGCCCTCCGTGTCCGCTCGAGAGAACATAGCCTTTGGCCCCTGACTACCATTTGGACACGGCCCGAAACTACTAGGCTTCAGCAGATGGGTACCAGAAGGCCAAATATCCGACCTGACGGAGCTATTTGACTAATAACTCAGCCGCGATTTACATAATGTAAGGCATTTAAGCTTAGTCGAGCCAGAATAGATGAGGGGGCAGCTATTGGAACTGTCACGTTGGTGAAAACATCCGTTTGGATACGGTTAGTATAAAGGCCTCGAATATCGCAAAGCCCTAGCCGTGCCGAGATTTTCGGCCACCAAGACATTGCCAGCTGGTATAGGAGACTATCACGATAAGCTAGCTTGCAATGCATACGCGAATCTCATATGAAATATCGCCCAATGCTGGATCATCTCTTGCAAAGGAACACTGAATGGGTTTCAAAACACGCTTCAAGCCTGGATGTTGTTGACAGCTTCTCGGTGACGTGCTTGCGATCATTCATCGGTATCGTAACCCTGCAACAATACAGTACAAGGGAGAACGACGCAGGCTAAGACCCAGGAGACGTACTTGTTGTAGAGCACGATGTCAGGTCTCCAGATGTGGTCGGACGGCACGTGCAGCATCTCCACTCCACCGTACAGGTCCGGCGACCACGTCAGCTTGTAGTCGTACCAAGCCTGGAGGACACGAGAGAGGCCTCACCCCCGCTCCCGTCAGCATACAAACACGTTAGCCCGAAGTCATACCAGGACTGGATGACACGAAAGAGGCCTCACCCCCGCTCCCGTCAGCATACAAGCACGTCAGTTTGTAGTCGTGCCAAGTCTGGAGGACACGAGAGAGGCCTCACCCCAGCCCACGTCAGCATACACACAGACACTGTCGAAACGTGCGGCAAGTGCTCTGCAGAGTTGACTTCTGCAGTTGTGTCTCACAACTAAAAAAAGGGCCATCACGTGGTCAGACCGAGTATCGTGACCAACTACAGAGCGTTTGAGGAGCCGTTTTGACGTGTCAGACCAAGTACGGAGCGTCTGAGGAGCCGTTTTGACGTGTCAGACCAAGTACAGAGCGTTTGAGGAGCCGTTTTTACGCCCCCGAAGTAAATAATGTTTGCTTTTATTATTTCAGAGATCTTATACTGGCAGCTATCGTTCTCAGGGTCTCGAGGAACCAGGAGACCTTTGAGAAATTACTTGTTTGTATCATGCAATGCTTCTTTTTCAGTCTGCTATGCACTTCAAGCTCACCAACTACATCAATTGGAAAACTGAAGGATCAGATATCCCGAATGGCTTTGAAAACAGTTTCACACGCATTCAGTCTCAGCCATTGGTTGATTTCGGGCGGCATTCAGTGAATGCGTCGCTAAAAGCTTACGTTTCTTCTTTCACAAACAGCATTCTTCAGTGAGCTTAGCGTACCGGAGCCGCTCCCAGCGCCAGAATTTCTGACTCAGCCCACATTAAGGCGCAGCCGGCCTAAGGGCGAAGCTTCGACCTGCATTTTTCACTGTAGGCGACTCCCGACCGAAAGTTAAAAAAAGCTTTGATACGTTCCCACCAAACCTCGCCCCAACCCCTTCCAGATAAGATTGATTGCGCCCTTGACAAAACTCAAGCTGAGGCGTAACGAAGCAAAGCTCCCAAACCCTGCAGGACCGTAGGAACGTCACATCGATGGGTGCGCAAACAAACTTTTCAAACTTATTCTTTCCAAGCTTGTATACATGGTTAGCATATCGAGCATTTAAGAAACGCGTGTTACCAATGGCTCCACGATCTGGTCCCTCAGATTCATATAGCCATGACAGGCCGAATATGAAAGAATGCTCGCTCACCTGTCTACAAGTCGTTGAGGTAACATATACACTGCCGCCCCCCCCCCCCCCCTCTTCCCACCAAGATACGTCACCGCATATCAAGAAGCGACTGTACTTTCCTTTGCCGTTTTCCTTTGCAGGTGTATAAAACAATTCGATTTGTTACCGTGGCCTTAATAATCTATGCACATGACAAACAAGCCAGGTGCCCAGAAGAAACGACGCATAGTAGCAATGACACTTACATGTTTCACCCATAAATTTGTTGTCATGATTTGGCTCTTCAGATTCTGAAACAAAAGGGGCGGTGTCAGTTCATGACGCTCAAAAATTATACAACTGCCACTCTCCATTCCATTGTCTAAATGTAATGAGGTATAGGTCACAGCATGCTTATAAAGCATATGAGAACAAAGGATGGGGCTAGAATTCAGCAGGTACAGCTAAAGACTTCCTTCATTCAACCAGGAGAGAGAATCGGCAATATGCGGCGATGTACTGTACGATAAGGCCACCTCCAACATGCGTAACGAAACAAGCGCCGGCACATTCAACATCACAACGCGTCACGCGCGTATGTGACGTCAGACGATTTCAGTGTAACGCATGATAGACCGTACCGCAATGCCGCCAGAGCCCGCAGCACAGCCTGCCAAGCCAGGCGCGCGTCGGGGCGTCCAGCGGGCAGCGCTGGCGGGGCGACTGCTCAAGGCAGCTGTCTGCCGACAAGTGACGAGGAGTTCTCTACTTATCGCGACATGTTCCGAAGCGATCGACTTGCCCACAAGCGGTGGCAAAGAATCTCGTGCCTCGTGTGAGCAGCGGCGGGATCGGCACACTTGGCGCGCGCAGCGACGGGAGCACAATGCTCCAAAGGACCACTGGCAAGGCGCCTCGTCATGATGAGCGGTGGCTGACAGGTCGCTGATGGTATGAGCCATGCTACTCGCGCCACGCATGATGTATCTCGGCTGCGTGCTCCTCTCTGAATGAGGAGGAGCAGCACGTTTAGTCCAAGGCAACGATCAGAAAAACACGAGGACACGCGAACGCACGGTTCAGGCCTCTGCCGCGTCAGCCTACACCGCAGTCGTGCGGCGCCAGGACGTGGTACCTGTCTTCGGTGCGGCCACACTATGTGGAGGCGCTGCCCTCTCTCCAGCGGCTGCGGGTGCGATAGCGGCAATAGCTTTCCCCTCTAGGCACAGGCACACCGCTGCCTTCCGCATGGGGCAGATAGCCCCCCCCCCCCCCCCCCACCCCTCACCCCGCTCTGGGTTCGAAGCGAAGCGGTTTGGTCGTATCTCGACCTGCGGCTTTTTAGCTAGGCATTAGTCAGGCCTCTGTGCGGGCTGCGACTGTGATGGGCGAGGAAAGACAGCTTTTAAAAGGGAGCTCAAGGGTGCCATTAGCCTTTTGTAATGGGCGATACTCAAAACTGGTGCCAACGTCGTGTCTGTTTACCTGCAGCAAGGTCAGGTTCATACTAACTCAGTTACGTTAGGATTATCAGCCTAAGTTACCAGCCATTGCACTCTGACCACCAATGATGCTCATGCAAATGGTCACGATCCCAAGTTGGAAAAAAGAATGCATGTTCTGGCCCGTAGGGGAAGGAACAGGGGGGGGGAGGGGCAGGGGGGCCTTGGCCCCCCACTTTTCCGGGGGGGGGGGGGCAGCAGTGTTGGCTGCCCTATCCCCGCTCTCGCTTTTCAGATTAACGTTGTGTTTAGCTTACTTTTGCACCACGTTTAAATATATATGCAGATTTACCTAGTACACAAACCATCTTCCTCAAGATGCATCATCTTTTTCTTTTGCCTATTGGCTATCGCTTAATGTCACAGCCACAGGCCGACGCCACGCGGGCCATGGAGACTGCAACGCCGGGCGTTCAGCCTGTTGTTGCTATGACTTGCGAGCGCGTATGTTCAAAACCATATTACATAGCTTATCAGTAATCAGTTCTGACCAAACCTTGAACATTTTAAGACGAACATGGATTAGCCATGTCAATACAAGCTTAGGACTCCATCTCATCTACAATGTACGTTCAAGGATTTCTCAATACTTCTGACGAAAACAGAGAAGCACGAAACTGGAGCCTGTGTGACAATTATTGGACCACCTTTGGCGATCGGGAATGTTGTTGCGTAGATGAGGGCTCCTGTGCTGATCCGGGGCTAACTGCGCGGGTCAGAAGGCCTTCCGTGTCAGGGAAGGGAGCAATGTGATATGATATATCCCTCCAATGGCTTCCGGATCGACCAGGAGATCCCGCCCCGTGTCGCCGGAATGACAGCCAGAAGACGCTTCGCGATTTATTGTTGACTACAGTGGATGTCTCATTATTATTGAACAGAGTAGGTCGAAACAATTTTTTTAACGAACAAGGCCATCGCATGTTTGCCTAAGAACGTTCATTTTCTTCAGAATGGATTAATGAGAAAGTGCATCAGAAGGCTTGAACATGCCGGTCTGCAACCTCGAGAGCAAGGACAGCGATACCCTGGGTTGCAGCTTCCGTAAAACCGAACGGCGTCGGCCACTGGAAGTGCCGCCAGACGGCGGGCGCCGTGTTAATCTGTCTTCTAGACAGATTCGCAGTTACAAAAACACGAAAAATAAAGTATTTACCTTAACTCTTCCAGTTCCACCACCATATTCTAGCACCACCTCGCGGTGCTTTAAGGGCCAATCTGTTCTTATCATCAGTCTAAAAATCGTACATGTGAAATATGCGCCCAGACTGCCTTGTAGATGTAAGATTTGATGTCCTGGTCCACGGACTTTGGAGACTGCAACGTATGGCGTCGAGGTTTCTGTTACTAAGATTTGCGAGCGCGCATGTTAAAAACCATGTTATATAAATTGTATTACTAATCGATTCTGAGTGAATGTTAAACATTTCTAGAAAAACATGGCTTGGTGATGCTAGTACAATTGTTGACTACTCTATCCCCAATCAAAATTTTCACCCTCACATTTCGATCACACAGATCGATCTACAATCTATTTTCGCTACGTCCTCAATGTTTGTAGAACGCAGATAAAGCATTGTGAAAAAGCTTCTGAATTCTATCGGTTTAGAAAGAGTCCACTAAGCCATGGGAAATTAAGAACACCGGTGATGATTCCATGCGATCGTTAAACGCCTGATTTCTGCAGTTTATTGACCTTAAAACGCGTTCGGGTGAGGGGTGAAATTGACTCGTCCCCCTCCCCCGCAGCTTTTTCTATAATGGTCTCCGAACGGCGCGGCGCAGCCGAGCCATGTTTTGCATAACTGTAGACAATTGAATATAAGATCATTTGGCATCAAACATTCATATTTACTTTGTAAGGTCACTGACCTATGACAGGTCAAAGTCAGGCCATGGTTTCAGTGAAGTCAACTTCTAGGGATCGTTCAATCTGATGCAACAATGGAGTGTTAGACGAAGTCATACATCTCTGAGATGCTTTCTTAGGCAACACAAATATTGAATGAGAAAATTACGTTGACCAAAGGTCAGGTATAAAGGTCACACCAAGATCAAAACCATCCTGTTCTATTACTGTAGAGCTTGCTGTATGGGATAGTTTCTAGTGTTCATTTCTAATTTATTGATAGCAGGAACCGCATTTACATCTTCCATCGATTTGGAGGTCAGAATAGGTCATTGACCTAAAATAACCTAGGTCAACATTTTGTGTTTAAAAACACACTGTAATCTTTGTCGCTTATTCAAACGCAAACCTTAGAGCAGCCTCGTGTGACTCTGGTCACAATGAGTTCAAAATATCAAACAAGGTCATTGACCTTAAATGAACATCTGACCTTTTGCTTAGAAACAGTTATCTAGATCCTGAAGCACGTTACAGATGAACCTGGAATTTGACTCTGTTTGACCTTATTTGGCCTAAAATTCATGACCTAGGAACTACAAACTTTGACCTAAGTGAGTTCACGTACAGGTCAACACACCCTGTGAATTTTATGTCTCAGACTCCCTCAGTTCCCGAGATTTCAGGGGGGTCAAATCGACTCCCCACCCGTACAAAGGGTATCTAGCCGGCCATCCGGGCGCGTGTCAAAAATGTAAATTGAATTGATTTCACGGTCGCTTCTGGTTTCTGTTCTGGTTACAACATAAACAATTACAATGAAACGAAGAAAACCGCATCCCCTGTTAACGAGTAAACTTTATGCGGGGATATATTTTTGTGGGGGGGGGGGGGGGGCATCATAAAGGAGGCTTTTGTCAACCCTGTGTGCCTCTTAGCAAGGCTCTGGCTACCCCCTACCCACACACAAAGGCAGATCAAGTCATTTACGTTGAATGACGGACAGCTAAATGTCCGTTGGGCCGATTCACACCTTAAGTAGGCAGCTTCCCGGCGGCATTTTTCTGGGGTGGTGTGGCGTAAGGGAAGATCATTCGGAAAAAAGTACTGTTGCAGGTGTCCAACACATGTTTTACATTCCGATTAGTGGCAATGCTGCTCCAGAAATGTGCAACAAAGCAGCCACACCACCAGTTCGCGGTCAGTCATTCGGAGACAGCTGGACCGGGGCAGTGGTCATCGACAGCGGACGGGAGCAGGGCTCAGACAAGGAATATATGACAGAATGGCGTTTATTCTGTGGCTCCGTGTTCAAAAGAGAATCTCCATTTCTATGGCTTTTGTCATATGGTTTTTAGCAGTTTCAAGCTTTCGAATTTGTTTCCGCCTAAAATGCCACGACAAGTCTTATCTCTTGGAAAGCAGCCAGCGAAATGAAGGCACGTGCACAATATGTTGTACTGTGAGCCATCGATTCACTTTCAAAATTCTCACCAACCTTTGCTCAGGGCATACCCTGGCATCTACCCTGTGGAGACAGATGCCTCCTCAATGACCCAAAATGCCTACCCGCTCGTGGAATTTTGGCTCCCCAGGAAAGACAACGTTGAAATAGAAGAAAATTATTGGGAAGCTGGATAGCCTTATTTCTCGAATGACGTAGGTGAGTCGTATAGGCAAGAGTGTGCATCAATGAGAAACAGCTCTAGATGCATATATAGAATAGCAGTCATTACATCTGAATAAAGAGAGGTAAGCTCCTTCTCTACCCCCCCCCCCCCCCCCTCTGCTCCCTGGTCGTCGGGCTTGTTTTCCAAAAAAAGTTCCTGAAGCACACCCCGAGCTTGGCCCTCCCGCACTTTTTGAAACGTTCCTACGCCTATGTTCTGGCCGGCACATCTAATGCACGTATCATACTTCCACGCCTGCAGTATTTTCGGGCACAGCATTAGCTAGCCATCATCGTGGTGTTTAAATAGATGGCTTTCCGGGTTTGCAGCGTCCTAGCGCACACCTAGTGCAGCCAGTGGCTGCCCCGCTCCCCCTCCCCCCCCCCCCGCTCCTTCCGACTAAGGCGGCGGTGGGCTGTGGTGGCTGTGGCACCCATCTCCCCCCCCCCCTCCGACAGTGGCCGCGGTGGGCCGTGGTGGCTGTGGCATCCCTCTGCGACAGTGGCGGCGGTGAGCCGTGGCGACTGCGGCACCCCCTCCCCCCTCCGACAGTGGCCGCGGAGGCCGTGGTGGCTGCGACCCCCCTCTCCGACACTGGCGGCGGCGGGCTGTGATGTCTGCGGCACCCCTCTCCGAGAGTGGCGGAGGGGTCAGTCGCGTTGCGACACCAGCCGCTTGGGAATGGCGGCTGACACCAATAACAGGAGCTCGGCTCCACCCACCGGGGGCGCTGGCACACGTTCAGCCGGTGGCCTCGGCCCGGCCTGTCCGGCGCCCAAACACGCGCATGCGGCTGCACGCCAATATGCGCTGCTGACAGTCGGAATTGTTAGTTCAGAGCGAGTGTGGCTTCCGCATAGGAGATCCACATGAGCAACGAAGGGCCAAACACACGACAGTTGTTTTTCTGTAGTTATCGACAAACAGCACTAGTTTAAAACAGCGTGCTGAAAGATTGCGATGATTTTCCAACTTCGTGAATTTGCGAAATTCGGGAAATTTCATCGGACCATGCATTGAACTCAAACTGCAAACAAACATAATAGACATTCTGATTTCTGGAAATGTTAAGATCACTATGTTATCCCTTATCAAGAGCGATGGAGTTTGGGACAGGGAGGCGACCACTGCAACTTCAGCAAACTTCAACAATAGCCCCGAGGCGTTACAGGGAAAGAAACGCGTTTAAAATTGTCTTTGCTCTTCTTCTCCGATTCTCAACTTTCAAAAGAATCCACTGCTTCTGTTTGCAACGCGCTATCTGAAGAACGACGAGGGGATCTGAAACAAAACCCCTGACCTCGTAAGAAAGGTGACTGCCAAACCCCAAGCCACGTAGGCTTTCTTGTCACGCTGCAAAAAAGCCAAGTGGAACGGATAGCGGCTTATTGCACGGTGTGCGTAATGGGGTAATGATGCCTGATCATTGCTCTCATGTGATCGTGTTGCACGTTGATGCAAAGGTGTATCACTAAATGTTCAAACGATTCTCATTTTGGCCAATATCAGCTCACTGTGGGCTACATTCTGAGGTGAAATATTCTCTTTAGAAGCTCTCCCTCACGCATGAGATTGAGACGCGGCTTTCCGAAGCGTGTTAGTGATTTACGGTAACGGCGGCCGCGGCGAGAATGAAACCGTTCCAGAATGTGGTCTGCATTGTTCCATGCATGCAAAATGGCCTCTCTGTCACGAATGCGAAATGATGCCGACATTTGGGCGAGCGATTGTCGGCTCGGACGCTGGGTGAGCTCTTCGGCAGTAGTCAGAAATCCCTTCTGCCGGGTTTGAGAAAACGGGACAGTTGGGAAAGGAAGACAGTTCCAAAAGAAAACAAAATCGACTATACCACCAACGGGATTTTCAGGAATTGGAAAGAAGCCGCTAGCAAAAAAGGTCAACATGATTAACGATATTTTTCATAATTTAAGTTGCAGCGATGCGTGATGAAATTGTCATGCTATAATGTTACAAAAATTTATGTTGGAATGCACAAAAATTTAATGAATGTATGACAAATGTACAGTAACACTTCTAGGGTTTTGCCAGTGCCAAACGATTACCAAATGTATAACCGTTCACAATGCTATGCGGCTAAGCAGAATCAGAAATGTGTATCTCATAAATTGGTCATGTCACCGTGGCTGAACGTTGCGACAGTTTGAGCACCCTTATCGATACTTGGACCCAGCAAAGACGTCTTCAGAAGGCTGTCCAAGTATCTGCGAGCAGACTCCTCAAAGCGTGGCCGATTTGCATCACTGAAACTATCTCTGTGCACCTGAGCTTGCGGAGAGGCTTTTTGTGCACCTCAGCTTGCGGAGAGGCTTTCTGTGCGCCTGAGCTTACGGAGAGGCTTTCTGTGCACCTCAGGTTGCGGAGAGCCTTTCGTGCACCTGAGCCAGCGTAGAGGCTGATCGCTTACATCAGGTTACCTGACAGGTCAAACCAAGATCTCGTAACTCCTGCGGGACATTCCTAAAGATTCGTTCTTCTAAACCATGGCTATCCACCCGAAGGTGTCCTTTTGAAACTTATGCGGGACCGGGGTCCCTGAATTTACTGCATGCAGTTGACAGCGGCACACGTGGGAAATAATGTAAACGCAGCCGGTTATCAAGCAGGAAAAATGGTTGTGGTTGGGGCTGTTTCATTAGATGGTGTGTCCGAGAACACATGCACACCTGAAGTGTCACATGTGAGGTGAGGTGGGCGTTCTTGTTAGTTAGGTTCGTACTAGATGAGCGTCGTACTGCGCTAGAAAAGTGGATGTCGCTAAGAATGTGTGGTGACATGCGTAGGTATGTTACACCTAACCAGGGGTATGGAACTGTTAGATAATGCGCTTATGCCTTTAGAGCATTGAAAACAGCAATGATTTCCACCCCTACGATGTGGTGGTAATTATGAAATATTTGCCAGCATATTTGTGCCATGATAAACAACGTGAACAGCTCTGTTTTTCCTATTTCCATACAAAATTCCGTTCCTAATAGGCAACAAACTGTGTTAAGTATTTAAGCACCCACTAGCAAACGACTACTTCATTTTTCTTCCCAATGAAAATGAGAACATTTCTGAAATCCAATAAAACTATATGAGCGAAATTTGCTTTCGATATTTTCTTTTAAAAAGTCCCTTCTGTGGAGGCGGATTAGCACAGATTCGGTTGATAAATTTTCTCGGGAGGCGGGCCGGACTACATTGAGTCGAGAAATCTGGGAAAAGCGGATTGGCGGACGGATTGAATCTAGACTAGTCCGACTGGACTGGACTGGACTGGACTGGACTGGAATGGACTGGAATGGACTGGGCTGGACTGGACTGGGCTGGACTGGACTGATTTGGACTGGACTAGACTGGACTGGACTGGACTGGACTGGACTGGACTGGACTGGACTGGACCGGCTCATGAAAATTCAGCATGTGAAGTGCTCTATTCCATAGAATTTCAGGCTTAATTCAGTCCGTGTATAAATCTGCAATCGCAAACTTAAATTCGTAAAGGCATCTGTGACACGCTTCAATCGATGGCAGGCAACTCCCCTTCAGAGCGTCATTCTAACATCCTCAGTCACCAGTTTCGCACCAGTTCAGCACCCACCTGAGTAGCCCGAGAGGTTTGTCCAGTGTATGCCTGCACCCGCTACGGTAGTCGCGGCCCGAGAGATGACAGTCGCACCCATGCGGCGTTTTCCCCAGGAACTGCTGAACACTGGTCCGCCCGAGGTGCCCCAGGGAAAGAATGGGGAACCACATCCCCGACTGGTCCCCGGGGGAACTTCCGGCAGTGGTCGTCCGGCGACACTGGCGCCGCTCTCCGCGGCGTGAAACGGCGCGCCGGAAATAGGCACCGCCACAGCGCAGAGATGGACGCATTACGACTGTCGACTGTGGCATGAATGACAACGCCCACAGAGAAACGGAAAAGCGGCACATTGTGCAGACAGTAGCGTAGCGGACGGCACGGCTCATCCAGATATAGAAAAAGAGAGAGAGAGAGAGTGAGAGAGAGAGAGGGAGAGAGAGAGAGAGAGAGAGAGAGAGAGAGAGAGAGAGAGAGAGAGAGAGAGAGAGAGAGAGAGAGAGAGAGAGAGAGAGAGAGAGAGAGAAAGAGAGAGAAAGAGAGAGAAAGAGAGAGAAGAGAGAAGAGAGAGAGAGAGAGAGAGAGAGAGAGAGAGAGAGAGAGAGAGAGAGAGAGAGAGAGAGGGAGAGAGAGAGAAAGAAAGAAAGAAAGAAAGAAAAAAGAAAACCGAGTGTGAAAGAGATGGGGGAAAATGGGAAAAGAACTTCCATCAACAGACGAGAGATATGCACCGAATTCTGGTTTTAACATTTTCTTAAACGAAGCCAACGCTCCCCATTACCTGTGCATTGCCCTCATGCCTGCGGTTTCGAAAGCAATCCACAGATGATCTCCCTTTCCGTAAAAGTTCGCCTCGAACACCGCCTGCGCTCCTCCCCACGCCTGGTCCCCGCCGCCGCGCGGCCGCGGCCAACGTCGCCGCATAAGCCGCGCCGCCACCGACGCGCCGGATCTGCCGCCGTCGATCAACACTCCGGCGGCCGGCTGGCGTCTCGAGGGCCTCTCGGTGGCCGGCAATCTGCCCAGCGGACTGTCACTGTGGCCGAGCAGGCCGGCGAGCAGACGGTCTGGCGTGGTAAGGCCGAGCGGACTGTCACTGTGGCCGAGCAGGCCGGCGAGCGGACGGCCTGACGTGGTGAGGCCGAGCGGACTGTCACTGTGGCCGAGCGGACCGTCACTGTGGCCTAGCGGACTGTCACTGTGGCCGTGCGGGCTGTCACTGTGGCCGAGCAGCCCAGGATGTCGACGGCCTGACGTGATGTAGCCGAACAGTGGATGGCCGGAAGTGGTGTGACAGGGATATACCAGTGTTACAGGACACAATGTTACAGTTACTACATGCTGCAGGATGCATGGTTACGGGACACTGTGTTGTGTCACGTGTTGAGATGGAACCTAGCACATTGTGCGTTGAACAAAGCTCAGAAAACTGTTGTATTGTGTGTCAGGACACAAGTTCGTGTAGCATCATGATGCAGGTCACTATTGCGACCCAGGGGCATATTGTGATAGAGGATGGTAGCGTGCAGTTAACAGAGGAAAAGATAGCGTGAAAGAGTGGAGCAAAGCAGCATAACGCCTAGATGCCTTTCATGCATATGGCTTGGCCGATCTCGGCGTTTTCGGGCATAGTGAGAGAGAACGCGGCAAATCGCGGCATACTTGGTCATCCCCTTCAGCCGCATCGGTTCGCGCACCTGCCTCCCAGCCCATTCGTGACGGGGTGAGGGTGGGCTCAGGTCGCTTCGGCGCTCGCCATTTGCCCCGCTTACCCCCTGGCCCGCAGCCGGTGGCGGTGGCCGCTTAAGATCCGATGAGGTCGGGAGGCGGTGCGAGCTGTGCCAAACGTTGCCGCATACTTAACTTTCGACACGAAATTTTGCCGTTGGACCGGAATTTCACGATCGGTTGGTGGAGTTCAGAGTTCACGCGACAAGCGCTACTTAGCGCGAACTATGGTCCCAGAAATCCATCCAATCAAAAAGTTGAGACTAAAATTATTAAAACAGAAGCGAGGCGAGCGGGCAGGGTTTGCGTTACATTGGAAACGTTCAGTGCGGCCTGGCACAGTGTGATACACTGTAGCAAAGCACAGAGTACCGCGACTAAGTAGTACCCGATGATGCATATCACATGCCAGTATGATAGCGTTGGCAAAGACAGCTTTTGGTGACGTAGTACAACGGAGTAGTGTGAGAAGTGTGAAAGAGCTTAGGTAGCGTCTGATAAACAAAGCGAGGAATCCTTACTAAGGGATTTCTTGTGGTATGGTGTGAATTGGCAATATTTAGCCAAGCTAAGGTTGTTTTCGATTGAAGGTACCTGAGAAAAAAACAAAAAATATCTGAAACTGGTGATGGGCTAAAAAGAGAAATCAACGGTGAGAAATATGGGAGAGAGAGAGAGAGAGAGAGGGAAAGAAAGTGAGAGAGTGTGAGAGAGAGAGAAAAAAGGAAAGAAACGAAGAGCGAGAAAGAGGGAGAGGGAGTGAGAGAGCATGAGAGAGAGGGACAGAGAGAAAAAAGGAGAGAGAGAGAGAGAGAGAGAGAGAGAGAGAGAGAGAGAGAGAGAGAGAGAGAGAGAGAGAGAGAGAGAGAGAGAGAGAGAGAGAGAGAGAGAGAGAGAGAGAGAGAGAGAGAGAGAGAGAGAGAGAGAGAGAGAGAGAGAGAGATGAATACGCAGATAGGCAGACTCAGGGAAAGCGTCGCAGAGAAGAAGGAAGAGTGTGAGGCAGACGGATGAGCACACAAGAGCCACTGGCCTGATTGGCTGTATTTGTGTGGCGGCCGAGGAGCCGATCCCGCCTGATTAAACCGCGGCCGACCTCAGCGTGATATGTGCCGCTGTAAAAGGCCTGTGCCGGCCGTCGCCCTTGCCTGCCTGTCGTGCCGCTCACTGGTGCCTGATCGCGACCGAGGCTTGTTGGCTCAGATGTCTCTCGGTGGGTGAGCTGATTGAAGACGAGCAGAGAAAAACAAACAAGAAATTGGGATCGGGATGAATGCCAGACCCTTCCAGATTACCTCATTACGAAGCTGGGAGCAGAAGTGTGTATGGATGCGTGAAGCCCTGGATTTTGCACCAGACTGGAGCAGCAGCTTCGTGGATACGTGTTTTTCTGCGACTGCGAATGTGTAAAAGCTTACGACGTGCGTACTTTGTCTTCAGGCGCAGATGCGTCAATGCTACTATCTAGGCAAGTTTTTGCGTCTGCGTGCAAACGTGTTCTTGGAGACATGCCGTATGCGAGTGGGTATACGTCACTGCGAGTGCGTGCGCGTGTATATGCGTATGCATATTTCTCAAGTGGCGTTACATTGTTCAACAGAGAAAGCAATGTGTGTCTTAAATAGGCTTATCGACTGAAGTATGCAGTGGCGTCTGTAGGAGAAAAAGAGTGGGTTTGGCCCATAGGTGAAGACCGATGACTGATCAGACTCCGGCTGTGTTTCGTTTACCATACTGGCTACACAGTGCAGATAAAAGTTCGCCCTGCCCAAGAAACATTTGCGTTTCATCGATTTGCATCCTATAAAAATTCAAATCTGCTCCAAACGCATTCCCCCAACAGTTTTTTACTTCAGTCTTTCCTTCAGACGATGAGTGGGGTTCCCGTTCTGCTCTTTTGGGCTGCTTGTTGTGCGCAGCGCTCTTCACTGCCCGGGTCGAAAAGATGTGTTTTTACCCTTCAACGCGCCATCTAACATAATGACAAATGCCAAGGCGAGATCTTAACACGCGCCCGGGTGGCCGGTTGGATATCCTTCGCTCGGATAGGGGGTCAATTTGACACCCATGATATCTTAGAAAGAAAACTAGGGACACCAGATTCACAGGGTGTGTCGGTCTATGCGTGAACACAATCAGCTCAAAGCTTGATATCCCCAGGTCATGACCTTCAGGTCAAATAAGGTCAAACAAGGTCAAGTTCAAGGTTGGCCGCCAAATTGTCCCCAGAACCTACATATCCGTTCTAAGCAAAAAGCCACATGCTCATTTTAAGGTCAGTGACTGTCTGACCTTGAACATGCATTGGTGTCCAAATCATGCAAAGGTGTTTTGATTTTTGTATTTGAATAGACGACAAGGATTACGCTAAGCAGCATGCTTCTAAAAACAAAACTTTGATCTGGGCCATTTTAGGTCAGTGACATATTCTGACCTTTGAGAAGTCTATGGAAGATGTATAATGCGGTTCCTGTTATCAATAGATTCTCATCAAGCACCACCAAGCAAGAAATGACTCCATACAGCAAGCCCTGGAGTAATGAAGCAGGCTGGTTTTGACTTTGGTCTGACCTTCATACCTGACACTGGGTCAATGGAATTTATTTATTCAATTCTTGTGTTGCCTAATAAAGTATCTCAGAAGCGTATGGCCTCGTCTAACATATTGTGTTGCATCAGACTGAGCTATTCCTTAGAAATTGACTTTGCTGAATCCATAGCCTGACTTTGGCCTCCCGTAGGTCAACGACCTTACGAGATGCATCTCAATTTTTGATACCAAAAGATTTTCTATTCAATTGTCTACAATCATGCAAAATCTGCCGCGGCTAAGCCGCGGTTCGGAAGCAATTTGAGAAAACCATTTGGGTGTTCCGCTGCATTTGTGTTCTTTTTTATGAAAACGACACCGCAGGAAGTGTCTAAATCACGATTTTATTTTGAGCTGACGACTTAAGTTTGCAAGACCCCAAGTCACATCAAAAAGTCATATTGCCACTATTTGCAATTTTGATATTCTCAAACAACTCCCATTCGATTTTAAAATACACTGCTCATCCAATTAAGCGTCATAACATAACTAACATAGCCAACACCTATGACGGTTCCTAGCTTGGATATCTAAAACATTTTTTAACAAGAAAAAACCTCTTCCCAAACACATCAAACTGACTTTATTCTTCCAACAAAACAATATACTTGGCTGCTCTGTTGTGAAAGCCAGCAACGCGATTTATTATGACGTGGCCGATAAGTTTCACACAGTGAACGTCGTGCCCTGAAATCCACAGTAGCGGTTTGAAATCTCCGACTGCTTCTAACGCTTTTCATTGTGCCAAAATCACTCTTCTGTCACTCCGAGATAATCGTCCTCCGTCTAAATAGGTCACTCCCAACTGATCCGCGTCTACCCCGAATCCTCACCACCTCCGCCGTCACCCAACACCTCACTAAAACGATGGACAAGTCCTCTCCGATCGATGTCCCAGGTCAGTCGTCCTTGGCCACAGACACTTCCGCACTGTTTCGGACCGGAGTCGGGGGCTTCCGGACACCTGCGGCGGGAGGGCCTTTCTTTGGCCCCGCCACAGTGCTGCTCCCACGTGGCGGTGGGAGGGCCTGGCCCGGCTCCATCCCGTACAACCATTCGGCCGGAGACAATCAGCATAAGGCGACGATACTGGCGCGGTCGATAGCAGCGAGCGGCGAATGTGGCGCGCGCGAATCCGGCCGCCCTCTGGCGCCGCTCCGCGGACACACACCATTCCGCGCAGCCTCGCTGGCCGCACGCCCCCGTGCTCTCTAGCATGATAAAGACGGCTGGCTGCCCAGCAGCCACAGCGAAACGCGCACATTATGCGCCAGCGGCTGGCCCGTTTTGAGGAGGTAACGCAGCTAGGTCTCAGGTAATGATGCCATCCGACGAACGCAGTGTTTATGGCGCCGGTACATGGAGTCATGCCTGTGTTGGACTGTCTGATACAGATGCTTGAACCGACACCAGGTCATCTAAACGGTTGTTTTCCGGGCGGATTTGGTGCGGCTTTCCAACCACGTTGATGTCAACCGCAGGGGCGTGTTTTCCTTGTTTACAGCGAGGAGTCATGCCTGTAACCCAAGACTCTTAGAAAACGAAAAGACGTCGCTGTCCTCGAAAGAAATGCAACGCCATCGTAATTTTCGTCGCAGCGCGTAAAAGGCCCTTTTAAGCGTTATGGCCGAATAAATTTAACGAATGACCCAGGGAGAATATATTTACATTCTCGCATTAGCATTTTCCACCATCGGCAGTATTTGCATCAGACCTAAAGAGAGCCAACGCCCAAGAATACTTGTTAGTTGGTTCGTACGTGGTAGGCTGTCGCAGCTGACGTGTTACGTAAGCAAGCGTAAGTTCTCGGCAACTAGTCTAAACACTTTCAAAACGTGCCTCTTCAGCGCAGTTAAAATCTCCCTGGCCTTTGTTGACCCCCCGACGCTGCTTTACATTTTATCTCAGAGTCGATGTGCGCCTGCAGTAATGCCGTTGTGAAAACGCCTAGCATGAATAATAACTGTCCCAGTATTACAATTACCGTCAGCCCACTCGTAAATATCCCGCTGCACCTACGCTCGGCTGCTGAATGCAACTTAACACGCTGCTAGATGCAATATACGACGCAAGGATGGGATAGTGACGCGGTTTCCCAGCCTTCGTTACGGCAAGCTTGAGGTCTCATCAAGTGACGCATTAGAGCTACATATAAAAGGTATGCTACATATAAATAGTCGTCTGGGACGCCTCAGCAAGTATTACGAGGACTAGCTTACGAGCTGCGGGTATGTTGAGGTGTTATATATGCACGCATATCCTTACTCGTCAGGTTAATAGAACAAAAACCAACTGCCATTTTTGCCAGATCCACCGAGCACTGGAGAATCCAACAGAGTAGTGCCGGTTCAAGCTAGCCAGTGCCGTTATTTACTTCCAAGAAGTTACGTGAGGTTATCTTATGCCACCCATGACCAATGATGCCGGCTCAAACTCGCATCTCCATGCAAAACTGCCTTAATCTTGAACTGCAAAGGACCATGAACGCTTCTTGGTGCGATATTCAGGAAATGCTTCGAAATGACCTTTTGCCCCTTGTTCATAATCTAGCTGGGCTCGAATCCATGCTCTTTTGCAGGCAGTGGTCGAGGGAATGCCCCACCATCTGAGCCAAGCCCTCCAGCTGTGTGACGTTACGCCAGGCCACGGGTCACGCAAAATGGTGCATCGCTCGATCAGCGCTGGAAGGAAGAGCGATTGAGCGTAAGCGAGTCTGACAGTTCACACAGCTACTCTAATGCGACTCGGTTGGCATGTTGTGAAATGTTCTTGGCCCGCAAGGGCGGACGCAGGCGACTGCTGCGTGCGATACGTACTGAGTCCAACAAGTGTGATATGCTGCCAAGCCTTTGCAGCCTTTGCCTTGCCTTGTGATAGCAAGCCTTGCAAGCCCTGTGATCTGGCAGCCAAGCCTTTGTTTATATTTAAGTAACTAATCCCGACTGTAGCGTCGTAATGGGTCTCTCTCTCTCTCTCTCTCTCTCTCTCTCTCTCTCTCTCTCTCTCTCTCTCTCTCTCTCTCTCTCTCTCTCGCTCGCTCTCGCTCTCTCTCACTCTCTCTCTCTCTCTCTCTCTCTCTCTTCTTTCTTTCTTGCTTGAAAAACGTCGCGGTCTGCATTCTGTCCAGATTCGGCGTCACTGGACTGTTCTGTGTTTGGTGTCGCAAGGGCGTTCCGCTGGTGCGCACTGTGAGTGTCCCCAGCCTGTAGTGTCGTTATCACCAGCTCTGTCTGGTGAAGATAATACATGAATGAGGCCGGTGTGGGGGCAGTAGTCCGTGGTATGTGTGTGTGTGTGTGTGTGTGTGTGTGTGTGTGTGTGTGTGGTGTGTGTGTGTCGTGTGTGTGGGGGGGGGGGGGTGGGGGGGTGTCTGTGTGGGGGTGGGGGTGGGGGGGGGGGGTGACTCAGGTAGCATGCGATACACACTCGAGTGAAGAGGGCAATGACCACGGTTCACATGATGACATCTCATTTCTCGACCGACTCAATGCATGTGTATCTCAGAGACATATCTTTGTTTGACGTGTTTCGTAAGAATAGGAGCTTGTAACAGCCTGAAGGAGTTCGTGTAGCGGTTGAGAGCTGCGACTGGAATGGACTTCAAGCTCATACAAGCAACAAGATATATCAGAGCTATAGAGTTGTACAGCGTTTGGGAACCTTGCTCACCTTTGCATAACAAAACTGGCGTTACATAACATAACATAACATAACATAGCAAAACAAAACACAACAAAACTGCAGTACTCAACGTTCTGGCAGGCTACGAGAACATGCATATGTAGCTTGTATCATCACACGTTTCGCTACTGCAAAAACAGTACTTGTTAAAAAGGCGTTGGCACTCATTGAACATATCGGTTTACAGGGAGTCTGCGTACTTTACCTCCTAAGAAGGACGAAGAAGCTCAGTCCTAATGTCTCTATCCTCTCATAATTAAATGTTACTTTGCCTGATGCAATTTACAATCCCGTTGGCTACCGTTCGCGACCCAGTCAGCTGATCTGCCATAATAAGTAACTGGTATGGGATCCGTGTGAATAACGCATTGATATTTACAGTCGCTTGCCTATTCTATAAACTTCCTGATAAAAGACATGAACAGGACGGGAGCTGTAGAGTTGTTTTGGGACTACACCCGCAATGTGTTGGGCTGTTTTGGGGATTACACTAAGCATGTGTTGGATTGTTGCCAGAACGTCACCGGTGTAAAGTTGGGAACATGGGCGGGTATGAATAAGTGAATGAATGAAGGAATGAATGATGAAGAGGACGTGAGCGTGAATGCAACACGGCACGCGCGGCAGCGGCAATACCGGCTTTCACCGGCATTAGTAAATATTTATTTCCCAACACAGTTTGTTTCCAGTGTCTCATGGTAACATTTTCTGTACCTTCCACCAGTAGCTTAGGAGTATCTATCATTTAACTGTAACTCCTCCCTGCTATTCCTCTTCACTGCGAATGATTATTTTGTGCTCTCTCAATTGACCTTGCTGTTTGTTCCGCCCATGTTCAAATATTGTAATGTTATTAAATTTAACAAACATTCCTTTATCGCTAGGCCAATGCTATCCAGGTCCAGAAATTGCCAGTTCCCAATTATTTGTGTAGCCACATCTACAGTCGAAAAGATGAAAGTCATGTGGTAAGGATGAAGGTCAACTACACCGTTGAACATCGACGTCCTAAATTGCAATATCGCTGAGTATCACGCTATTTCAAACACGCTGCCAGCAGAGCGGTTGCGGCCATCACTGGATCGAGCCGAGTAAGGGCTATCGGCGCGGCCATCTCATGACGCAGAGCGGTTCAGTGCAACGCGTCCAAACTGTGAATCGGCCGAGCATTAAAATTCGTGGCGCTGGCAGCCGCCGCCGCTGCGGGGAAATGTCGCCTGCTGGCAGGAGGCAGCCGACCATGGCGCGGTGGCGCAGCCGGGCTGCGCTCTGCGGCGAGCGGCGGCGCCAGCGATCGGCGCCACTCTCGGCTCCGCTCGCTGGCGAGCCGAGAGCCCATCAGTCCGCCGACGGTCAGCCGGCACCGTCGACGGGCCGACGCCACCGCGCTGGCCCGAAGACCGGCTGAGGAAGCGGCCGGGCCGACCACGACGGGCTGAAGCTACTGCATTGGCCCGGAGACCGGCTGAGGAGGCGGCCGGGCCGACCACGACGGGCTGAAGCTACTGCATTGGCCCGGAGACCGGCTGAGGAGGCGGCCGGGCCGACCACGACGGGCTGAAGCTACTGCATTGGCCCGGAGACCGGCTGAGGAGGCGGCCGGGCCGACCACGACGGGCTGAAGCTACTGCATTGGCCCGGAGACCGGCTGAGGAGGCGGCCGGGCCGACCACGACGGGCTGAAGCTACTGCATTGGCCCGGAGACCGGCTGAGGAGGCGGCCGGGCCGACCACGACGGGCTGAAGCTACTGCATTGGCCCGGAGACCGGCTGAGGAGGCGGCCGGGCCGACCACGACGGGCTGAAGCTACTGCATTGGCCCGGAGACCGGCTGAGGAGGCGGCCGGGCCGACTGTGACCTCAGGCGTGACGTCATGCGGCGGCTCCGCCAGGCGTGTCGCGCTTCCAGGGGGTCAAATGATGCATCACTCCATGGAATGTAAACTTCTGTTTTGTTTGGAGCATGGACTTGGAATGGCTCTCCCTTAACGCGCTTCCGGAATGCCATAGATTAGTTGCCAACACCAATTTGCTGATCGTGCTCTATGTTATCTGTAAAGACGCACCACACGTGAAACAAACACGCCACAGTTCGGCGGTGTGATTGTGTCGCATGTCTGATCGACAAGAGCAAGAGACGACTAAATTATCACAGCCGTTCAACAGACACGTAAACAAAATTTTCTTCGGGAAGAAGAGGCAAGTGTTAACACGCGTGCGGGTGGTCAGTTAAATGCGACGCGATCGGTCGGTGGGAAGGGGTGTGGTCGACTCGATCCCTCCACTGAGATCTCAAAATCTGAGAGAACTAGATACCAAAGTTACTGGATAGATGGACCTGTATATGAATGTGCATGTGTTAATACAGGATAAGGATGCCACGTGTGTTCAAGTTTGAGATCCTCTGGTAATAACATCCGTGCCAAATTAGGTCAAATTCTGGATCGGTGACCGAAGTGTACCCAGACCAACACATACAACCGCCTTTACCCTAGATACCTATTTTAAGCAAAAGGTCCCTGATATCTGTTTTAGGTCAGTGACATCATCTGCCGTTTGGAAAGTCATGCTGACCAAAACCTACCAGATTGATTTGTTTTTTGAGTTGAGGTCGGGATGGGGGATTAGGTTAGGCGGTATGTTCCCCAAAACCAAAAGGTTAATCGGGGTCGTAGAACGACAGTAACCTTCCCTGCCCTTAATGAAGTAAGTAAGTCAGGGTGAGATCTTTGTTGGCTTCCCTGTGACCAAGAAAATTCGAAATAAACATAAAAACTACATTATAAAGCAAGTTCTACAATACAAATTAGGCTTGGTTTTGATTTCATCTTGAACTTCTTACCTGGCACAAAATCAATGAAATTAGTTATAAAACTAAATTTGAATGGCCAATTGCCTGAGAAATTGTCTCAGAGCTGAATGGATTCGTCTAACATACATATATTGGATTGGATTCATTCAGATCAGATTCTCATGAGATGGTCCTCGTTGACTGACAGCCATGACGTTGACAGCCATGACCTGATTTTGGCATGTCGTAGGTCAGCGATCTTTAGAATTACGTCGTATTTTTACACTGAAAGGTCCCCTATTCAGCCGCGCACAGCTATGCAAAATTTGCCACGTTGATTAAAAAATATTCTGGGAAAAACTCCGGGGGTTTAAGTTGAGCCCCTCCAACACGAACGCACCTTTAACTGACTTCGAAATCCTGTGAATTCGGAAGAAATCCCCCTGAAATTGCCTCCTATCGGCGTCAGTCTTTCGACTCAGGTGTGGCATGGGCTCCCGTGGTTTGACTCAGGTGTGGCATGGGCTCCTGTGACCCTCCCCTCGGCTACTTTCCTGTTGTGCAACCAAATACTTTGCCTTCACCCCGTGGCGAAGTTTGAAAGCTGTGGCGATAGGCATACACTTCTAGTTAGATGACGAAGCACTAAGTTATGTCTTCGCGAAACCACTTTGCTTGATGTCAGGAAATGAAAGGAATTAGGAGGTTGCAAGAGGAGTTATATTCCTCCCCTCCCCTCACCCTTAACATCAGCACGAGATCAACTCAACTTGGCTGAGAAAAAAGCCAAACACGTTGGCTCGTCTTAGGCTTGCATATCTCGTGAGTGTTGTGCGCCTAAAGGCATAATCCTTCGCAGCTTTTGTTTTGTTTTCTTTCCTGCTGCGGTATCTATCGATTGCCAGAGAAGAGCAGGCTTGCAAATAATTGTCTCGTGTATGTGATAGTTGCCGACAGTTTGGCCGCAGCCCGTGAAGCAAGTGGAATCGACTTATAAAACCCAGGCGCACTCTCTCGAAAAACAGACCTTCAGCGTCTCCTTTCGAGTCCCCGGCTGTTCGCTGCAGGCTATGTAGCCTCGTACGTGGCCATTAGACTCCAATGGCACACAAGGGTGCTGCTTCCGGCCCCACCCAGTTACCACATTCCTGTAGACAACTTCCAGCACTTCCCAGCCCTGAATGGGCGCTCGGATCGCTGACGACTCCGCGCCGTCTGATGGTCTCGCAGGCAGGCAGTCCGGAGATATTCGCCGCCATTTGTAGCGGTCGAGCCGCGCAGGACAATAGACCCGCACCCGGCCAGCTCAGCCCGGATTCCCAGGGTCCGGGCGGGCCGCCGGGCCGCGGCGGCCGCGGCAGGAGCGGCGCCGGTCGCGCCGGCCGCCGCCGCCACTCAGCGCCTGCCAGATGGCGGTGTTTTTGCTGGCCGTCGGTCGGGTCTGTCGAGCGGGCCGCGCGGGAGCGCCGCGGGCGATGCTACTGCCGATAGCGGCTCGCGGTAGTCCGGCCCGCCCGCGTCAAACCCCGCGCCGTAAACAGGGCGGCGCCGGCTGAAGTTGGGAGTGCTGGCGCCGGCCGGCCGCCGAGGCGCCGGCCGAACTTGATGACAGCTGTCGGCAGCACATGTCTGCCGAGAGGCGGCCCGACGAATACCAAGGAGACGGCCGGCCGCGGAGGATCGCGCCAGCTCAGCCGAGCCGAGCCGCCGCACTCACCACGTCGATGAGCTGCGAGAGCTTGAGCTTGATGAACACCTGCAGCTTGTCGGTGTTGTTGACGACCGGTCGCACCAGCTTGTTGTAGTTGGAGAGCAGGTCGTCGTACAATCTGGACGCGTCTGGGTTGGCGGCGGCCCGCAGCGCGGCCAGGGTCGAGAGAAGCCAGGTCACGGCGAAGGCCCGCATATCGCCGACAGGAACCGCCGCTACCACCTCGGTCACTGCACCACCGTCGCCGCAGACGCCCCCTCAGCCGCGGCAGTGCTGCGGCACTGACTGCAGTGGCAGCCAGTTGGGTTCACTGCGCGTCGGTGGCGATCAGAGGAGACCGTCGCTGTCACTGAAAGTCTTCACTGCGCATTGCGTCACTGGAGCCTTTCGTTCCGTGTTACCATCACTCCCAGCGGCTGTCCGAGGCCTTCGCGTCGCCAGGCTGCCTCGTCACTGGTCATCTGCCGTCCATCAGGCGCCCATCAGCCGTCCATCAGCCGCTGATCTGCCAGTGATCTTCTCCACGCCATCGGCCGGTCAGAGGGCAGCCGCGCGCGGCGCCGCTCGTCCCGCCGCCGGCACCGCCCCCGGCCATGTCGGCGCCCCTGGCGCCACTGGCGGCCGCCGCCGCCCCACGCTATCTCTCGCTTGGGGCGTCGGTGGTGACCGCGCGCGCCGCCGCCGTCGCTCGCGGACGATAACGCTGCCCCCAGTGGCGGCGGTCAGGTGGCGGCTGCGCCAATTGTCGGGTCAGCTGGTCAACGAGGCAGCGGTCAGGGACGTCGGCGCGTGGCTGTGAGACCGCCGCAGACCAGAGGTCCTCACCGGTTCGAGCTTTTTTACCCAATCGCTCGAGTCTTGGTCACACCTACCAGTTACTCGTTAAAAATCATGGTATTTACCAGTGACGTACCCGTTTAATATTATTCCTAGGAATTATGCTATAGACAGACAGGCAGTGTGGAAGACAGCTGGAATGTTTCGAATATGGATATATTATTTACCCTACAAGAAATTGCTGTTTAACCTAGAAATATGGTTTATACAAGGCAGAGCAAGGCACAAAGGGCACAAAACTGCAACTTTATTCTGCTCGAAACATAGGAAATTGGTAGAAATCCACACCCATACTATCCCAGGTATTTTCCAGGCGTTTACAGCATATCGTAACCGTCACGAGGTCCATAACGAAATCAGACCGTTACTCGTTATAAGTGGGTACCCATGCAGAAGGGTAATCAATCGTAAATGCATCCCTACCGGTGGCTTGCTAGTGATCACGGCAGTTGTGAAATCAGCTGCTGATCCAGGCAGTGACCATGGACGTCCACTTCCGCCATGGCGTATTCGATGACTACGGCGGTAGCAAAGGCAGAGACGGCAGGGCAGGGAGCTGCCGACAACGCCAGCAGGGGAAGGAGTGCTGTGCTGCACCGGTTCTCGCCCCCCCCCCCCCTCTCTCTCTCTCTCTCTCATCACCCCCTTGTCTAGCCTACCGCTCGTTGCCAGTGCCCCTCTCTCGCCCTCTTCCAGCCGCGGTCCGCGACGCATCCCCAGACTCTGGGCCGGCCCGATGACTGGGTGGCGCGTTGCTCGCTCTCCGATCGTAGGTGCGTCGATGACGAATGACGCCTCTTCGCTCCCCCTCCCCTTGGCGAGTCCGACGGCGTGTTACATTATTGCTGCGAGTGTGCTGAGTGGCGCTGGCTGCCACCCCAGGAAGCGACAGCGGGAGTCCCGCGTGGCGTCCGTGGTGGTCAGCGCCACGCCAAGTGTGCACCTTCCAGCCGGTGAATATCTATTTTTCGGCGCGCGAAGTTGCCTCGGTGGTCGGCAAACAGTGTCGTCTTCTGATTCGATTGGCTTGTGGTCAGCTGGAAACCAGGGCGCCTGATCCACGGCGGCACCAGCCCGCAGCTCGAGTCGATTAATAAGCCACCAAATGGCCTCTTCCGCAGTAAAAAGATATCTGCTTTTTTGGCGGCTAAGGGGCCGCCCATGAGTTGTTATGTATTGAGGAGAGAAGAGTGAGGCGTTTGTGGAGCGTAACAAACGCGAAACAAGGGAGGATTTGTTGTGCTCCTTCACAAACGCATCCGATATATTGTTTCGCATAAATACCTCAACTGGGTGCCAAACGCATATTACTTTGTGATGACGCTACGTTTAGCACAGCGTAACCAGGGAGGAGTGCCCATCGTAACCAGTCCATACCCAGGTGGAGAAAGGGTTGAGGAGTGACCGAAAATGCGTAACCTAATTGACGGACGGACCCTGAAGCCGCCTGGTTAGGTCGTTTCCCAGCATATGCACCTATCGCACAAAAGTACATTGCAAGCACATGTCTGTGACTCGTACATTGGAGTGCGCAGAAAATGTGATCACCTACGACGTGTGCAACGTACATGGTCACCTCTGAAGATGCAGTATGTTATGCGAAGTATGCATGTGTGGCATGTCGCGCACGCGGCGTACGTACATAATTACGCATTGCGCACGTTTTGAGTGGTTGCATTGACATCTGATGTTGCGTCGAAAGTTCGGCGGAATAGAAAAGTGAATGAAATTGTTTGGTTGGAAGAAGTTGACTAGAGATTCGTCCGCTGACAGTTCATAATAACAATGTTCAGCGTAGCCGATGCGTGCAGCCTGATAGCAGATGCAGGAATAGATATTTCCAGTACATTTTGGCAGGCATGCGATGAACACAGAAGGCGCACATTTTCAATGCAAATTGTAACGTAAACGTGTTAAGGCTATATACTGACATCCCGTGGATGTTATGAGATCAATGCAGCACAGATATTTCATCAACTGGCAGCCTTGTAAACCTGTCATCCTCTTGTAGATGGCTTCAAAATCCCCTTTATCAAACTCTAATCTTCCAGAGCGTCTCACCGTCACAGCGTTCTGAGGCATGGGGCCGAGTCGCGGCGGAAGAGTGGGGTGCGGGGAGGGGGCGCTCCCGGCCGTCTCCGGACTGGACCGGCTCGCCCGCCCGTGGCCGGCCCGTGCCATGACCTCTGCTAGCTTCAGCACCGGCACAAGAGGCGAGCGACGGTCGATCTGGACGTGGACAGTTTTACTGCAGATTGACCCCGCCCTGCTATGAGGGCCCGGCAATTCGAGCCCCGCCCCGGCCAGGCCCGGCCAACAGCTTCAATTTGCGTCGGCTGGCGGCGCCGGTGCCTGATGGCTCCTGTTTTCTTGGCGTCGGAACAGAAGGCGGCTGAAAGATCGCGGCTGATGATGTATCAGATCCTGCGTGGTCGCCGTAGGAGCCGCCCTGATGGATCTGTGGCACAAGGGCTGACCGAGCACGATGTTTCCTGGACATGGCCGAGGCGGAGGACGGACCTGCCAGCCAGGCCATGTGGAAGAAGCACGTGGCTTTGTATACCTTCGGCCCCATATTTCGGAATGCTATATGTCACTTAACTGATAGAGAGGAGGCCACCATACAATAACATCATTTGTGGATGTTATTGTACCCCAATATTTAAGGACTTAAGGGATTGTTTCGCATTTGAAGGTATTGAAACAAATACCAGATATGGTGAAATAAGGTCACTTTTAACTATCGGCACACTTTTTAGTTAAAGAGATTGCCCTAGACAACACAATTCCTCTATTTAGTAAATATGATTCTCAACACATCATTGTTGGAT
Organism: Pollicipes pollicipes; assembly: GCF_011947565.3. Classification (NCBI taxonomy): domain Eukaryota; kingdom Metazoa; phylum Arthropoda; class Thecostraca; order Pollicipedomorpha; family Pollicipedidae; genus Pollicipes; species Pollicipes pollicipes. The sequence continues at coordinate 22,670,941 of NW_023596545.1, read as the reverse complement.
TGCGTCATGGAACGTTTGTATGACGTCGAAGTTCTGCCAAACTAGTCGTGCGAAGTTGCTACCCTAGCACTTACTTGCAATACTTCAACCGCCCGCGAGGTGACACTGGCGGGTACTGAACAAAATATTGTTATGTGCTCGTGTTTTGGCCCTTTCTAGTCACACTATTGCACACTAATCCGTGAGTAAGGACGTTTGGTTGTACTGGCGTACTCGGTTATGGCGCTTCTCTTAAGCTTTTTTAAAGATAAATCCGAGCCCTTTGAATGGATGGATTTCTTGGATTAGAGCTCACGCTAAGTAGTGCTTGTTGTGTGGGCCCTAGTCCCTACCATCTGATCACGCAATTCCAGACAGCGGCAGAATTTTGCGGCAGAAGTCTGACGTGCCACGATGCTCTACACGGTCTATTAGTCAATTAGTTAAAGCTTTTAACGTCGTCGATTACAAGCATTATTTTCGTACCAGTACCTAGTAAGGTTGTCCAGGTTCTTGCATTTTGTAGAAAAAGAAGATTTGTCGTTGACATCCGATCCCTGTTTCCTCTCCCTTGCTTTGACCTGCATCCTCACGACGCCCTGCTTGTTTGGGGCAGGTTGCATTCGTTAAACCCGGGTGGGTTGAGGGGCCCCCTGGAGGGGAACCCCGACTGGGCGCCCAGCGCACACCCCGCAGAGGGGTCTCTGGACCGGCTAAGACTGGGCGGTTGGCCCGTCTGGCACATGTAGTCCTGCCCCACCGTTACCCATTCTTCTTCCTCCCACAGCCCTGAAATGATCATTTCTGGTCAAAGGAGTCCGAATTCGAATAACAAAATAACCGAAGTGTGATGTAAACTAGCACAGCGTGCACAAGACGAGTTGAGAGCCAATTAAAAACCGGTACATCTGGACATCGTACCCACGAACGCCAGAGATGAACGGCTCGACAATTATATTCTTGTCGGCCTTGAACGATGCGCAGCTGATAGGGTGGCAGAATTTAAATAACGTTTTCTGTGACGTCACGCATGCCTAAATGACCCTGAAATAGTCTGCACGAAAAAGTCCGCACGTCTTCGCGGGCTTGTCACTAAAAAACTGGAGGTTTTAGGTCCCGCGAAGGACATGGCTGTGAACTGAATGGTATTATCTTCAAAATGTTTCTCAGTTCAAAATCCCATACAAAAGTGGAGCACTCCCATTAGCATTGCTCCTGTGCCACTGCATGCGGGAGCCAACACAAATTCCGTTTTTATTCTTAGCTTTTAAGGTAGAGTTTCACTCTGCTATGCACACCAGATCAACTTTATACTATGATAGAAATCAGCTGTACTACATGTTCATCTATAAACCTACTGGGCTACAGGTTTGGCACATGTGCAACTTACTGCAATTTGTAGCAAACTTCTTCGTCAGCAACTGAATGTACGCTGCAAATCCGATAGGCAGCACAGCGATCGAAGAGGCACAAAAGGCTCTGCCTCGGTGTTATCTACCTCATTCCCTGCATTCCCTCATCCCTACATTCTCTCATTCCCTTCTGGTAAGCGTGAAACCATGCTGAGAACGTATTGCGCACGTGCCCGGCCCGCACTGGAGTCCACGGTACCCGCAGCGGTAATGGTCTGTTATTAGCGGCGCGGGGCATAACTCAGCGGCGCACGTCATGACCGGGCGTCCGCCGTTCAGACGCACCGAGTCTGCTCGTCCCCGCTGGGACCACCGCAGAACGGCACCGCCCAGAACGAGGCGGCACCTGATGAACACGACGCAGTCTGAATGACGGCCAGCGACCTGCGACTAACGACACCTGGTCCGCCGACCGTCACAGCCCGGCACCTGATGAACACGACTCAGTCTCAATGACGGACAGCGACCTGCGACTAACGACACCTGGTCCGCCGATCGTCACAGGCCGGCAGCTGCGTGCTGCTGGGACACGCGCTCTCGTCCGCCGAAGCGTCAGGCTCTATTTTAAGCCGATGCGTTCGCGTCGGAGGCAGTGGCAGTAACCTCATCTGGCGGGAGGGCAGTGGCAGTAACCTCATCTGGCGGGAGAGCGGTCCGTCTGGCAGCCCGTGCGGTCAGAATTGCATGAACTTTGCATTATTCAACGGAACGAACGACCATGCAGTCCAAGCTGAGCTCCATTCTGTCGTCTTCCGGCTCATTCTAGCTCTCCCACCACCCGAATATCTTCCTTTCTGCCGATCCAGCCGGTTGGGAGCCGGTCTCTGGATCTCGCTCTTTGCCAGTTCCCCTTTCGCCGCTTGCAATAATTCCGTCACCCACTCTCCATGAGTGTACACGCTTGCCACTTTTTCCTCCAGCTGAACTGACGGCTCGCCTTCCAGCTTTCATCGGCTAGTCATCTTGTTCCTTGTTCAGCTTGGATTAGAACAAATGAGAAGATGCTGGTCTTGGAGATGGTTCGGCTAGATGCCACCACAGTAGCAAATCGCCACGCAGCTGCTTCACCCCCGGCCCGAAAACGGAACATCAGGGTTTGTAGAGACTTTTTTCATCACGGCGCAGTGCTAGATTCCACGAAAGTCGGGGCGACGTGTCGACATTTCCTTGTGGCCACGCTCCCATGTGGCGGAACAGTACGACGGACCGACTTGCCCTGTGGCCACGTCACGCTCCCATGTGGCGGAACAGTACGACGGACCGACTTGCCCTGTGGCCACGTCACGCTCCCATGTGGCGGAACAGTACGACGGACCGACTTGCCCTGTGGCCACGTCACGCTCCCATGTGGCGGAACAGTACGACAGACCAACTTGCCCTGTGGCCACGCCACGCTCCCATGTGGCGGAACAGTACGACGGTACGACTTGCCTTGTGCCCCCCCCCCCCCCCCCCCTGCTCCCATGTGGCGGAAGAACGTTTCCGACGACGCATCCGTCCGCGATCTGGTCCGGCTTCTTCGCTCTGAGACAATACCGTGAGTACCATGGGAGCGCTAGGGTGCCTCGTCCCGTAACGCTCGAAAACAGTTACCGTAGCGTCCGCAGTGAAATCTACGGAAAACATAAATCGCATGTCTCAGCGCCCCCTTCGCCGCTTCCCATTTCCAGACATGCCCCACTGGGGAATGTAATTATGGCGTCGTGACGTCACGCGGCGTTTTCTCCGGACCCCAACACCGCGTGAGCTATCGACGGCCGACGCCCCCTCCCCCCCTCCCCCACCCACGTGTCACACGCCCGCACTGCGGCCCACGCCAGTCACGCGCCTGAGGCGCCCCTTCCAGTCACGTGACCCGTAAAGTCCGGCCCGAGGGCTGACGGCCGGCCGGCGGCTGTCACGTGACCTCGGCCGGCCGACCGCTGGCGGAGTCTAACATCCGGGGGGGGGGGGGGGGGAGAGATCTATGTAACTGATGGCTAAGTGTGAAACCGGGCGGATTCAGTAACCACGCAACCACGCTCCAAAAGGTCGATTCGCTGCAAAGGGTAATGCAGGAGCGAACAGAAGGCAGGACGAGAGCTTGATAAAGGAGTGGGAGCGACGACCCAGCATGAGTAGACAGGGTGTGCACCTATAGTAGCCCCGAGGTCACATGTCTTCTACCTCCCCCATACCAAAGTTCTGGCACGTAATATTTGCGCGACTTAATATTGACAGACATTTAAAAATAAGAAGGATAAGAATACGCAATATTGTCTAACTACGCAGGGAACTGCACGTGTCTGCTTCGTGCCAAACTCAGTTTCAGTGATAGATTTGAAATTGTGTAGCCTCCAATGCGAAACCCTGTGGCAATGCTGAAGTCAGGAAGGAGCAGTTAGGAGGGCTTTTTAATGAGAGGCGCAGCCAAGGGCACTGACAACACTGCCTAAGCTGGGCACTACCTGAGCTCACAGGCTTTAGCCCCCCCCCCCCCCCGTTCCGTGGGGGGTCGCGCGCGGTTTTTTCGGGACCCAGTGAATCCAACTAAATTCTGGTGGTCCTCCACATCACCATCGTAAGTTTTGGCTGCACGTCCTCCCTTACCGTCGCAAATCATGGCTGCACCCCAGTATACAGTCCTTTTGGCTGTGCACTGCTTCAGTTTTTCGTAGGTCTGGCTACTTTGAAGAAGATCGCCACATACGCTTTCTTCGCTGACGGCGACAAGGTGGAACCCATGCTGCTGCATGCAAGGTTGATGCTTTGCGTCCTGGCCACCAGGACGGAAATTACCCCCCTGTTACTTGCCGCACACCGCCGTGTTTTCAATCGCTGACAGGTTACTCTGATGACTGCCAGATCACTAGTTCCAGGACAAACCCTGGCCTCTCCGATAGCCCGACGTATATCGGTGGATTCCCATCTCCAATGCCGGCGACCGCCGGATCTCCAGGGGCCTGCGCGCTGTTGAATCTCCGGTAATAATCCCTGACGGAGACTGCGAGATTCTCGCTGCCTTCGACACTGCCGGATCTTGGCATATACCGTGACGAAGACTACTGAATCGCCGGTGATCTGTCGGTCTGAACTGCCAGACCTCCTGTTCCCGGACAGAAAACGGCGCGGCGACAGCCAGGTCGGCGACGGCGGTCAGTTCAGCAGCGGCCGTCAGGTCACCAGCGGCCTTCAGGTCAGCGGTGATGGTAAGGTCAGCGGCGGCGGTAACGTCAGCGGCGATGGTAAGGTCAGCGGCGACGGTCAGGTCAGCGGCGACGGTCAGGTCAGCGGCAGCGGTCAGGCCGGCGTCGGCGGCTTCCGTGCTGCGTCGCTGACCGGTGACGGGCTCCCGCCCGGACCGGCAGCCGCCAGCCGAGCACGCAGCGTGGCGTTGCGTTCAACACCGCCTGGTCCGCCCCAACATAGCGGCAACACAAATCAAATCCGGACAGGACCCTTGAGGATATATTGAGCGACGTAGATGCTCCACATGCAGCACACAGCCCATCCAGATAAGTGGAGGCGCAGAAAGCAGGCTATTGCGCACCATACGTTAACCGCGGCATAAATAAGTACAGGAGAGCTAGGTTGATCCCGCAGGCACTACCAAGAAAATCCTGGCAAATGTTGTACCACTGCAGTCAGCGACACGACACTGCTATACTGCAGTCAGCGGCATGACACTGTCGCACTGCAGTCCGCGGCATGACACTGTCGCACTGCAGTCAGCGACACGACACTGCTACACTGCAGTCAGCGACACGACACTGCTACACTGCAGTCAGCGACACGACACCGTCATACTGCAGTCAGCGACACGACACTTATACTGCAGTCAGCGACATGACACTGTTATACTGTAGTCAGCCACACGACACTTATACTGCAACCAGCGACACCACACCGTTACACTGCAGTCAGCGACACGACACTGTTATACTGCAGTCAGCGACACGACACTGTTACACTGCAGTCAGCGACATGGCACTGTTACACTGCAGTCAGCGACACGACATTGCTACTCTGCAGTCAGCGACACGACACTGCTACACTGCAGTCAGCGACACGGCACTGTAACTGTATATCGCAGTGCACGAGCCCACCGACAGACACAGAAGCCTGCTCTGTCCAACGAGCAACGAGCTCATCCAACGCAACTGGAAGCACACCTCATAACATGAAGTCTAAAAACTCTCCCAGCTGTGTGACTGTTCCGATATTGCACCCGATCCTCCATCGGTGCAATGGCTATCCATATCATCTCCCAAGGCCTGACGCAAAGACAAGGCTGCAGCGAAGACGATAAGCTCAGACGGGTGGGCGGAGCGGCGCAATAAACGTGGCGCAGATGCGTCGATTCGCTCCCATGCCATCACTTCACATTTTGATCAACCTGTTTCTCAGATAACCTGAAACGCATTCTTCGCGTCTTGCGCGTCGTCTACCCTGACTTGGGAAAGACGGGCGTCGCCAATCCACATATTCATCAGGACCGTAGGCCCCGACAATCCGCCAGCCGTCGTTAAAGCCGCCGTGACCAGCCACCTGGTCAGACGGACCGCGCGCCGCCCCGGCGCCCGCCCCAATCTCAGCGAGACCACGAGCCTCTATCACCGGGCGGCCCTTGACTGTACACCGACACCGGTTCTGCGCCCGCACGAGAGGCTTCTGCGTTCTTCTACAGCGGCGTGGCCTGTCGGCCAGTGTGTTGAGCATGGCACGGCGCGACCACCGGCCGGGTCATCCAGCCGCCGTCCAGGGACGGGAAGGACCAGAACTCCTGCCCTGCAGCCCCGCCCTACCACGCCGCTGAGAGCAGTTAACGGCGCCAACAGCCAGCGGAAGTCGACGCACGTAACACGTATTGCACGTCGAGAAGCAGCCAAGTCGGAGAGTAGCGCCGCCTAACGTAAGAGCCCCGCCTCCAAGCGGCGCTCTCGTCGCACCGGATCCCAGCCCACAGACGGCGCCACCGGAAGACCAGCTCCCGTCCTCCTCAGGTGGTAGGTCGGAGGCCACCAGCCGGCGCCACCGTCGCCTCAGAGTCCGGCCTCCAGGCGGCGCAGGTGCGGCTCCACCTCGCCTGTGTGCAGGTGGAGCGCGAACTCGAGCGCCACCAGAACCCCGAACTCGCAGTTGATGAGGTCGCGCCGGTGGATGCGGAATACCGTCTCGGTGCGCTGTCGCGGGGGGTGGGCGTGGTCAGCTGGCGTCCGCTACGGGCCGGCAGCCAAGGCTGGCCTGCCACTCCGCACACTACACAGCCACACTTGGCCAGCGGCGCCAGGTAAGCGTGCGTCCAGTGGCGCCGATTTATGTACAAATTAGAATTTAATGAGCCAAGTATTTCCGTCGTTTCAAGCAAAATACTTTTCAGTAAATTTTCCGCGTTCAAAATGGAGTTCAGTGGGCGAACACTCGTCACACTGCCCGCACCCACACCTGGGCTGCACCTAACCAGCTAGCTGCGGCAGAATAGACAAACAGTTATTCAGCATATAACATGTTCTAACAGCAGGGATATCACCCTGAAAAGCCTCGTCTCGTCCAAAAGCCTCACTCACCTACCACTAGACCCCATCACCGACTAGACGTGACCGGACGCTTGCCCCCACTATACCCCAACACCCGCCAGATGTCACAGGAACACTTGCCCACCACTGCATCCCGCCACCTGACGGACGCGGCCACACACCTCCATCAGTTGGCTCATGGTGTCTCCCTTGACGTCGTTCATCTTGGCGGCGAGCAGGAGGCAAGCGCCGGCCACCAGCTTGCGGTTGGGCTTGTCGATGAGGCCGCGCAGCGCCAGCTTCTCGAAGTAGACGTGCGCCTGCGCCACGCTCAGCACGTCGATATGGCAGTCGGCGGCGATCCGACGTAGGTCGCGCTTCAGGCTGCAGCGTCCGAACACCGTCCGGTCACGGCTGGCTCCGCGCGGCCCGGCGCCGAGCGTGGCTCGCGACGACGACAGCCAGCCCGGCGGTGGGGTCACGCCACAGGTATTGGGTCGGACTTGGAGCATTCGGCTCCGTTCCACGTGACTTTTTTCACAGCCGAAACGCCGACCGAACAAACAGGGAGATGGCATGCTCTTACTCTGCTCATCCGCGCACTCTGAAGTATAATCACACCACTGATCACAGCGGAAAACGCCCGATACCAACGCAAACAAGACCACGACGCAATACCAGTAAATCACCGCAGCTGGACCGGCCGGCAGCGCCTCCCATCTAAGTGCAGCGCCACAGGGGCCGGTCACCCGTGGGGCCGGGGCCGGGGCCGGGGCCGGGGCCGGGGCGCGGCGCACTCCTCACCTGCGCAGCTTGGAAAGCGTTAGCCGGATGTGTGGGAACTGCTCGCGGAACTGCTCGTTGGTGACCCGCTTCAGGTCGGACGGCTTCATGTAGTCGATGATAGACGACTGCGGACAGCGCGGCGTCAGGGTGTCCAGCAACAGCACCCACGTGGCATGCTTCGGATCAGTCGGCCATACAGCTCAAGGCAGTCGGTTTTTGCACCATCGCCGTGCGACCCAAACAAAGCCAGCTTTCCGCACTGCCAGCGAGTCTGACCCCAGCGTCAGCCCGCCGCGCCGACCCGCGGGCCAGCGCAGGTCACGGCAGGTCACCGGCGGTATCCTGTCTCACGGCTGACCCCAGGTCGCCCTCCCCCGGCTGTACTGACCCGGTACGACCTGAAGGTCAGCACGGTGCGGTGATTCTCGGACTGGGTCTCCGGGTTGTCCAGCAGCAGCGGATCGTACGGAACGCCGCTCGCCTCCTGAGCCGACTCCTCATCCACCACTGCAACAACAGCGCCGCCGCTGACGCCAGCCAACAGTCTGGCGCCCGTGTGCCGGCAGCAGCGCGGAGCCAACGCGCCACAGACGTCACTGGGCGCTGATGTAACCCTCACAGAATGGCGGACGTTGTTTTGCCGCCTCGAGACAGCGTCACAACGGGCCGCCCATTGCGGTTCGACCGGTCCACAGGCGGGACAAGCAGTCTTTCCCCTCGGCACGGACGCTGAGCCGACCGTGACCTGCGAGATGCAGCACTGCTGACCTGGGCGAGTGTGCACCACTGACCTGGGAGGAGTGGTACCCCACACCCGGCACGGGTGGCCTGCATGGGACGGGCATGGCCTACCCAGCCTGTGTGAAGCCGCAGACATGGTATGAGCAGCGGCACTGAGGTCGGGCGACAGGCACACCTGACCTGAGAGGGGACCACATCACTGCACTGAGAGCAGGCCACATTTTTGACCCAGGAGGGACAGCACTATTTGTCCAGGGACGGGATGCACTGCTGATCTGGGAGCAGTGGTAACACTAACCTACGATGAATGCCACCATACACCAAGCAGGGTCACCACCGCTGACCTGTGAGGAGCGCCGCCTCACTGACCTCTGTCACTGGACCAGCTGGAGGAGGCGGCGCGGCCACCGCTGCTCGGCTCGTGCGACACGCATCGGTTCAGGCTGAGCTGGGCATTGCGCTGGTGGACGACCGCCGCGCCTCCAGCTCGTTCTCCACCCGAGTGGAGCCGGCGCGGCAGGCGGCCGCCGGCGGAGGACGGCAGCAGAAGCTCGCTGTATGACACCTCCTGACAGTGGGACAGAGTATAGTCACAGCATCTCCTGACAGCAGGACAGAGTATAGTCATAGCACATACTGACAGCGGGGCAGAGTATAGTCACGACACCTAATGACGGCAGGGAAGAGTATAGTCACAGCACCTCCTGACGGCGGGCAGAGTATAGTCACAGCCACCTCCTGACGGCGGGGCAGAGTATAGTCACAGCACCTCCTGACGGCGGGACAGAGTATAGTCACAGCACCTCCTGACGGCGGGGCAGAGTATAGTCACAGCACCTCCTGACGGCGGGCAGAGTATAGTCACAGCACCTCCTGACGGCGGGCAGAGTATAGTCACAGCACCTCCTGACGGCGGGCAGAGTATAGTCACAGCACCTCCTGACGGCGGGCAGAGTATAGTCACAGCACCTCCTGACGGCGGGCAGAGTAGTATAGTCACAGCACCTCCTGACGGCGGGCAGAGTATAGTCACAGCACCTCCTGACGGCGGGCAGAGTATAGTCACGGGCAGAGTATAGTCACAGCACCTCCTGACGGCGGGCAGAGTATAGTCACAGCACATCCTAACAACGGGGCAGAGGAGTCAGAGCGCTTCCAGGCGGCGGGACAGAGCGTCGTCACAGCACTACCTGACGGCGAGGCAGAGGACCATTAGCGCAGACCGCACCACGTGCGCCTTATACACCAGCAGCACGCCCGCATAGCCTCACCCCCGCTAGCCGGATGTTAATGACAGCGCGTGAGCAATGACCATCTACAGCAGCAGCATGCTCTTCAGCGACGGGCTTGGGCCCCACTGTGCCCGCTCCCGGGGCCCAGCTGCCCCGGCTGACCTGGCCCTCCTGCAGCGGCTCCATGCCTAGCAGCGAGAAGGCGTCCACGCGGTCGGCGATGGTGGAGAGCGGCGCGCGGCTGCCCGAGTTGTAGCGCCTCCGCGAGTTCAGGTCGCCGCGCTCGTGCCTGCCGACAGGACGCGGCCCGGTCGGTGTCGCGCCACACAGCCCCGCCGTCGCCCGCTGGCAGAGCCGGCGCCGACCGGGCGGCGGCTCGGGCGCGACGGCCATCATACGTGATGGCTCAGGAGGACGTGCTTGGTGGGATACAGCAGAGAACGATGGACCGATGCCTTCGATCTGTTTCATTTGATGAACTTAACTCAAAAGTAAGTTTCTGGATAGCGGACTCATCAGAGACCGGCGCGCCCATACAGCCATGCTAGTGCCGAGACAGCCCTCTTTCATAGAACGGTTTGCGGAAGGGGGAGTGTCGCGGATGCTATGCGCTCTGCCAAGAGCAGTACAGCTCAGTGAATGGCAGCACCCGCCGCCGAGCGCTGGCTGACTGTCGGACATCGGCATGCCCACCGCAGAGCTACGCGGCGTTTGCCAACTCAGCACGGGCAGCACACAAGAGTCGGCGCCTGCACGGACCACACCCGTCACCCACCGCTCCCGGCGGCCGTGGCGTGTGACGCGGCCCACCGGCAGCGACGAGAGCACCAGCAGCGGCAGCCGCGCGCCGCCCACCAGCACCAGCCGGTCGTCGCCGAAGCAGGCACGGTCGCGCGCCGCCGGCAGGAACCGCACGCCCGGTGCCGACACTTCGGACACGCTGCCGCACAGCTTGTGGCTGCGGACTGGGAGAGGGGAAGAGGGGGGGGGGGGGGGGGCGGACGTCAGACGCTCCGGCCCCGTCTGCGGAGCGGCGCCGAGCGACGGCCTGGCCAGCGGTGGGTCACAGGCGCCGACTGGGCCGTCAACGGCGTCAGCTGGACCAGCGCCGTCACGGCAGCCGCAGACCCGTCCGGCGGGCTGGTAAACCCGGGCCCGACGCCGTCTGAGGCACGACACGGCCACAGCAATGAGACAAGTTCAGCATATGCCGCAGCTGCTTCTTTCAATAAATGACAGTCCAACACCGCTGGCGACAATTCCGAATGAAGCCATCAGTGATACCGCTCCCCATCCCAGAAAAACACAGCAATCTGTCAGTGCGGGCGCGGCCGTATGCCCGCTTTTCTGCGACTCGAGAGCAGCCGGGAGCGGCGGCGGGTGTCAGTACTGACCGCTGCCGCAGACGCTCTCGCAGCTGCTGCTGCCGTGGCCGAGCATGTCGTCCAGCAGGCTGCCGATGTTGGCCTGCTGCACCAGCCGGCGCACCCTGCCGTCAGCTTCACTGCCCACCGTCTGACACCTGTGGGGGGTGGGGTGCAGAGAGGTCACGGCGACGGGCGGAGGCCGTGGCGACGGCCGAGCCGCGGCCGGGCCAGTGACACCGCAGAGGGGTCAGGGACACTGCCGGGGGACCGGGGCACCACCGGGGGACCAGGGCACCGCCGAAGGGTCGTGGGCAACGCAGAAAGTGTCAGGGGCACCGTGGAGGGGTCAGGGGCGCCGCGGAGGGGTCGTGGGCAACGCAGAAAGTGTCAGGGGCACCGCGGAGTGAGGGGCACCCCGGAAGAACTAGGGGCACCGCGGGAGCAGAGCCGCAAGCCACGGCCGGGACAGCCGCCGCTGCGGTGAAGGCTATGGAGCGCGTGCAGCTTCTGAATAACGGCTACTGCCCGCTGGTCGCACATTCCAGCGATCATTGGTTGTTACATCAGGCAGTCTACAAGGAGCGATGAGCCGTTTCACAAAGTCATGTCGCCTTCCCAAGCAGGGAGCTATTCGTATCCACAATCCAACACGATTTTCCATGCAGTTCGATGTACCTGTAAAGATACTCGTCCACCGGTGCCACGCCCCACCTCGATATTACTTAACTATGCATGATCGAATAAAAATAGTCGTGACGATGGGGATGACTTGGAATTTAGGCTCGCGGGCGCTCATACCACTGGTCATGCGGCGTAAGCGAGCGCTGCACTTTCACAGCACAGAGGGCCGCCTTCTGCCGCCGGCGTGAACGGTGCACATGAGTCTGCAGATTCTCCAATCAACAACGTCCGTGTGCCGCAAAACACACGAACGGAGTTGTGTCCCTGACAAGCAATACCGCCCGACGAGGCTTCACGACGTCACAGATACCAGATCGGGAGCATTGGGGCCAGCACCGGCTGCTGAGCCTGCTCCAGCCCGCTGGACACAGACGAGCTTCGGAACTCCCCGGCCGCGACGTCCATTGCTGGGTGATGGAGCGCGCCGCGTGGGCCGCACCTGATACCACAGCCGCCGCCAAAATTAGAGCGGGCTTAGTGAAGCATGGAACCGATGATAAACTGACATAGCCGCAGAGTCATTTACGTTCGCTCCATTAGATGATCACAAGACCCAAGTCGCGGTAGATGAGCTTTACCCAATACTGGCGCTGTTTTGACCCCGTCGGGCAACGCAAGTCATCAAGTTCAAGATAAACGTTCCTTGAATAAGGCCGAAACGCTAAATGCAGGTTGAAACGCGCCTGAGATGCTTAACTGTGAAGTTTCTCGCAGATCCATGTTTGAGGTTTGAGAAGGTCAGGAATGTCTGCACGTTGGGTAACGCCCCTGCACGCTATTTTTCTTCTTTCTTTTTGCGCCATCCCTCCACCATGGTGTTGGTAAAGAGCTTGCCTCAGATTAGCGTGGTCAAACAGCAGAACTAGTAATGTCGAAAGAATATCCCGGAGCTGACTTTACTTGGGTACTGGGAATACTCAGCTATAAGAAAATATTTATCATTCTAACAGATGTCAGATCTGGCAGTTATACGGTATCAATTGTAGACAAAACAAGCGTTGCATGAGACGGACACCATATTCCGCCGCCCCATTAATACTACCAACCCCTAACACCCTGAAAAATGTCACTTGCTGAGCTCGTGCACTATTGCACAGGCTGTCCTCCGCTGAGCTGTTCACACTCTGGCGGCCCCGCAAGCCCCACGCACCCACCCACCTACACTTCCCCATTCCCCTCACACACGCACGCATGCGCGCACGCACGCATCAACGCGCTCTCACCTCTCGCGGTGGTGTCCAGCGACGTCGAAGGTCAGCCTGTCCCGGCTCGGCTCGCTAGCATTGCTCGAGTCGATGCTCTTCTGTCGCTGCAGGCGGCCCACCGACGACGGCGGCGGCGGCGGCGGCGGCGGCGGTGGCGCCATCGTCGCCTCGCGCGCCGCCGCGTCTGTGACGTCCCCGTCGCCAGCGCCGTCGGCAGGCTCGTCGGCGACGGCGGCGGCGCGGCGCGCGTTGAGGCCGCTAATCTTTGTGTCGCGGTACGTGCCGTCCAGCGAGATGTTGGAGAGGAACGCGAGCGCGGCCAGCCGGCGCCGCGAGCGGTGGCGCACCGCCCGGCTAGGCGGGGTCATCTCGCCCGCATGCACGGAGCGGCGCGTCGATTACCGACACCTGGCGGCAGCCGCAGGCTCAGCACAGGGACAGGGGGGCCGACAGGGGCGGATGTTCCTTGATGGCCTCTTGCCCTGTGTTTGTCACATTTGACTTTGGTGATATGGCCTCTTCCCATGCCTGACTTTCTAGCGTAACCCATCTCCCTGTTATCTCCCAATCCAGAAGCACAACGCATTCTCTCCCGCACGGCAGGTAAGCATCCAAAGGCTCGATAACCAGAGCCAACTGTGACCAGCGAAGAACGGCCAGCCATTAAAACGCTCAAGAATGATGGCAGCATCATCATATTCCCACTGAGAAAGGCAATGTCAAAGAAGTCAACTGCCAAGCACAGTGCACTCGCAAGCTGAAGAACTTGGTGAGTGACCAGTAACAAAGCAAATTGGAGAAAGGTCCTATGTCAACAACCGAACGGACATTGACCAAGCTGTTACAGAAGAATAAGGATAATCTGGCTGTTCAATACGAGCATCCAAATCAGCCTTGCACACAATGTCATGCTGTAATACTGTAATCACCATTACAGCAAACTGCCACATCATAATACTGTAATCAGTATTACACGAACTGCCACACTGTAATGCCATAATGAGCATTACACAAACTGTGACACTGTAATGCCGTGATCAGCATTACAGCAAACTGCTACACTGTAATCCCATAATAAGCATTACAGCAGACCACCACACCGTAATGCCATAATGAGCATTACACAACCTGTCACACTGTAATGCCGTAATCAGCATTACAGCAAACTGCCACACCGTTATGCTGTAATCAGCATTACATAAACTGCCACACTGTAACGCTGTAATGAGCATTGCACAAACTGTCATCACACTGTAATGCCGTAATCAGCATTACAGCAAACTGCCACACCGTAATGCCGTACTCGGCATTACAGCAAACTGCCACACAGGGAACAAATATCAAAGCTACGCAAGATCGTTGTACCCCTAGAACGCATTGTCAGCTTCAGGGGTTCCGATTGCCATCCAATCAGGTGCTCCCTGGTCAAGAAAGTGAGCTCTCTATGTCGGAATGCATCACCATTGGTGCTGATAATCCCAGGACTTGTCCGCAACCCCGGGATGACGGGATTTCGAGAAGTTCAATCCCGGAATATACCGAGATCCTGGGATTGAGCACTTCTTTTCTAAACCAGCCGACAATGCAGAGTTTTCCTTAAATGGTCCATCTCTCGTGCATGTTCTGGCCAGAACAGTATCCAGGTCATCGTCTGTTTTCCATACGTAGCAGAAATTCAAGGCCCGAGTTTCTTTCACAGACAGTGCTGTAGACCTGGAGCTCTCACCCTGACCTTCGCCGGTTTCAAAATGAGATGTCTTCCTGAAGAGATAGTCTAGCAACATCCATACCAACATGCTTACTCTTGAGATAGACATAGACTCCTCTTGAGGAACCTCCGGATATTTTCAGCGTTCTTTACATTACGACGCTTCGCTGTGTGTCCCATGAGTGTCGCACACTGCGCTTCCTTTAAATCCCCACTAAATCACATCTTTTTGGCAGCGTTGACATTTAAAGAGATGCACACCATGAGCTCAGAACGCCCCAAAACGCCCGGCTCGCCTCGTCGGTCATTCCGCTACTATGCACAGGCAGTAACTGAGCCACAGGACATGTTCGTCCATGCTACGACGGTCGACCTGCCACAACTCAACAGTCGGTGTAGCTAGCCATCGGGTCCCCGGCTAATATGGCCTGTTGCGCCGCGTGCGTGAGGAGGCGGCGCGCGAGGAATGAGCACTAGCTCTGAGGCTGACACTGTGCAAAACGATGCCAGGCATGGTTCTTAGTTGCAGAACGCAACTGGCTTTTACGAGAGTTCGCAATGTACGGCGCGAGTTTTGGACTAAAAACCACACGATCTCTTCACTTCATGTGTTAAACAAAGTTAGCTTATATGTTTGTTTGTTTCACATACTACCAGCGATGCTCATTACACAATGCTTAAAATGTGAAAATTGCGTGTGAATTCCGAAACCCCGGCAGCCTCTAATCGCGTGATTCTGGATCAACACAGCTACGGGATCGCTGAATTATCAGTCCAAATCACCGTCCAGGAAGGAAAAGAACTTGACCCACTTTGTCTCATTATCGCAAGTACTAGACAGCATGACGTGGCATAAAAAATGAACGGTTTCGTGGGAATTGTCATGACGAACCTATTCGGGGCAATACTAATACCTGAAGCATTAACCAATGCGTGGAATAGGTTGGAGGACGACGTTAGTCTATTGGAAAACACAAGCAATCCAATTAACATCATGGAGCTACTCACGTTCTCAGTCACCGCAACTACGTTCCAGCTGAACGGGCAACGCTACCAGCGTGCCGACGGAATGACCAGGGGATCCCCTCTGTCTACAGTGATTGACAACATCTGCAGGGCACATTATCGAGACATGGTGATGGAAACTGCACCACTCAAACCACTGGCATCGCTGCGTTACGTCGACGCTTCAGCCGTCCTCTGGCAATACCAGGAAGACATAACAACATTCCTGGACCACAGCAGCTTGCAATCATCTGTCCACTTCACTATGACACATCAGGACAACAGGCTGCTGTTCTCAAACACACAAGTTAAGAGACAGCTAGCCATTAATTTGGACAACCAGTGAGTCAGAAACCAGCAGTAATTTGTAGCCACCTGAACTTCTGGTCACATCACCTAGACACTGCAAAGAAATGCACTGAAGATCCCTTCAAACACCACACAAAACACAAGTATCAACAAGGATGGTGACACAGCCACAAAGAGAGGGACAAACCCCTGACTGAGACATTCAAAGGGAATGGGATGCAACCAGAAAGAAATATATCCCCTGACTGAGCCATTCCACAGGAATAGATACCTATCAGTGCCAGAAGCCCCAAAAGCTTGCTGAAATTGGAGGGCAGCCAAAGGAAAAATCAGCAGCAACAGTATCATTTCCTAAAGAGGGGACTGCCAGAGAAGATCAAAAGAATCTGTGGGCAGTTAAACATCAATACAGTCAGGACAGCAGGGTAGCTCAAACTCTGAAGATCCCTTACTGACACCTAAGAAGCATGTGAACAAATACACATACAACATTCATCCAGCAGTGGCAGGTTATACAGAGGGGAAACAAGTCACCCTTTTTTGGTCAGACTGGAACAGCATACACAAGAAACCACCCAAGGTCAGACTCTGAAGTCTGTCACAGCAGAAAATGCAAAATTAGAAAGTGATTGCTGATTGACATCAGATGGGATAGCAATTATTGACAGAGAGCAACACTGCAGAGTCAGATTACACATAAAGCACACATGACATTGGCCAACAAGCCCATCAGAAAATCAATCATGGACATCAGCCTAAAAGTTTCTAAATTCTGCTCACCAAAACATCCCAAACATCCCTGGAATGAAAAGAGGGAATTCTAATGGCCAAAAATATTGTATTTCAATGGCAACTCAATGGTACATGGCCGGACTTGTAACAAGAAGCCCCTAGTTTGAATTCTAGCAATTTCAAAAACATTTGGTTGTGATGCATGCATGGCTGAAAGCTTAACACCACTTAATTCTTCTCAGGACTTAATAAGACCTGGTGATGACTGGAGAATTAACCAGCCAAAACATGACATATATGTATACACCTTAAAGGATGACAGTCTGAATAATCAATCATTTTCTAAGGCAACCCTACCTGGCCCTTATCATTCTGCAAAGCCTTTAACTGCAATGTCAATTATTTATTTTCACATAATGCCTACAAAATATCTCATTTAATGAGCTATCAATCTCTGTTTGGCTCCCTAAAAACCTGTTCAGAAGTTATTATTGACCGACAAAAAATGTTTACAACATTTTTGTGAAGAGTTTATATCCTGCACAGAAGCAGAAATAAAGCTTTTAATTGGTTTTGTCCCCTTGTTTTACTTAAACACAGTATTGAGGTTCTGTGAAAATAAGTCTGAGCATACCCAATAGTGATTTACCTGCCCTCTTTACTTTGACATTCAAAAACCAAAAGGTAGTTTGACAGCAAGCAATGTCTCAGGCAAATCTTTAGATTCAGAAACAGGTATGAATGCATTTGGGTGTAATAAGTTAAATTTTCTTGGCAGGTACTATGAAACATATTTCCCACAGTGGCATCATCAAGTCACCATTATGAAGCAGCAGGCCACCTGGCAAACATTATGATATTGATCAGGGCTGATAATGCTGTGTCTATTGTGTATATGCTGCTTCATCAGCACAAAATTTGGTCATGTAGCATAAAATATACAAATTTGCTCACAAAAATTTGCTATGAGGTATTATCAATCTTATCCATGTTAAGACTCCACTCACACTCAGTTTGGCATCACAGCATACAAAGACATCATGAAAATGACTGGTCAAACGGTACAGCACAAGCAAAAGGAGCAGTTGTTTCTAGCAATACGGGCCAAGGCGCCATGCTCGGCGACTAGTGCACGCTATCAGGACTCTAAGGAGGGACCACATTACCAGCTGGGCCTCCAAAAAGCGTGAGACTTGCATGCCTTATAATCACATACACAGAGATGTTTATGAAATATTCAACCAGCTCATCATATTTCATTAGATAAATTACCGCCCACCCACCTTGTAAACTTCCTCAATTGATGCAAATACGCCAACTTCTAGAATACTTCACTTTTGACTCTCATGCGGCATTACCGGAGACACCCTTCGCTACCATATTGAAGTTTTACTGCCATCATTTTGAGGTCATTTGCTGGAGACACCAAATTTACAGGGTGTGTTGATTTGTATGTGAACTCACTAAGTCAGAGTTTCAGGTTCTTAGGTTATGACCTTCAGGTCAAAAAGCCCAAACAAGGTCAAGTTCCAGGTTGGCTTCCAAAGTGCCCCCAAGAATCAAGATAACCATTTCTAAGCAAGAGGTAACATTATCATTTAAAGTTAGTGACCTTTTTTCATCTTTTGAATGTCAAGGTGGCCAAAATCATGCAAGATTGTTTTGAATTTTGCCTTTTAATCAGCGACAAAGATTGTGCTACGCAGTATGTTCCAAAAACATCAATGACCTATTCTGACTTCGAAGAACACCATGGAAGATGTATAATGCGGTTTTTGCTATTCATAAACTCGAAATGAGCACCAGAAGCTATCCCATATGGCAAGCCCTAGAGAAACAAAACAGGTTAGTTTTGACCTTGGTCTGACTTTCATGCCTGACCTTAGGTCAATCCAATTTGCTTAATCAATTGTTGTATTGCCTTAAAAAAAACATCTCAGAGATGTATGGTTTCGTCTAACGCTCCATTGTTGGATCAGATTGAAGGAATCCCTAGATATTGCCTTCGCCGAAACCATGGACTGACTTTGACCTGTCATAGGTCAGTGACCTTACAAGGTACTTCTAAATTTTGGATACCAAACGATCTGCTATTCAATTGTTTACAGCTTTGCACAATTTGGCGCGGCTGCGACGCGCCGTTCGGAAAGCATTCTGGCAAAACCTTCGGGGAGGGGTAATTTGACCCCTACCCGAACGCGTGTTAACCGGGGGAAAATTTAACTCAGCGCGGTGATGACAAGAGAAGGAAAATACGTGCCGCAGAGAGATGGAAGAAGCTTTCCTCGAATACTGATGCCTCTAGGAAAACGTTTCGTTATTTCTACGTTCAATTATGCAGCATTCTACTCAATATCGGAATGTTTCTCAATGTGCAAATCATGAATCGTTAAATCCCATCCATTTCGTTTTTAGAAACATACTGCCTACCATAATTTTTAACGTTTAGTTAAACACAAAACTCAAAGCACTATTGTATGATTTTGGTTACCATGTCCTTCGAAAGATCAAGCAACGACACTGACCTTAAATTGGCATCAGAGGGCGTTCGCTTAAACAGGTATCTGGATTATGGGGGTAGTTTGGACACCAGAGTCTACCAGTTTACCACACCAGTCCCGGAGTTTAACCATCGTTTGACCTTATTCCAAGGGAAGGTTATGACCCGGGAACCTCAAGTTTCGACATTAGTGAATTTACGCACTGTCCAAAACCCCCCCGTGAATTTGGCGTATTAGGCTACTGAGTTCCTGATATCTCAGGGTCGTTAAATCGACCCCTTCCTCACCCGAGCGAAGGGTATCCAACATGCCATTCGCGCACATGTCAGCTCAGAGGATGAGATTTCACATTTAAACTGATCCTAGCAAACGCGTCCTATGACAAGCGGTAGCGATTGCAAACACATTAAAACTTGCCCCGGGTGAGGATCGAACTCACGGCCTTCAGATTATGAGACTGACGCGCTGCCTACTGCGCTACCGAGGCCTGTATCATAAAGAACTAGGACTTAAAATACGCCACGCGCCAGCCCAGCGAACCGGTGCCCGGATAGCGATTGGGCGGGGTGGGAAGGACTCTAATGTCTCTTAAGCTATTCTTCCAAACAGACACCATTCGCTAGAGCACATGCCCGGGAGGTGGATTGAGTAACACGCGCTCTGGTGAAGGAAGGGTCAAGTTGAGCCTCTTCCCTGAAATAGCAAAAACTGGGCGAGCTTACAATATTAAACCAACACCATAGCTAGCCTTCCATGTGAGCTTATTTTGCGCTCAATTTGTAGTGCTCTACGTCGAGACCTTCAGGTGAAATGATGTCAGTGTCCAAGTGCATATCGGTGTTCTAACCGACCCATGACATATATATATATATATATATATATATATATATATATATATATGTGTGTGTGTGTGTGTGTGTGTGTGTGTGTGTGTTACATAACCCTATATGTTATATATAGGGTAACCCTATATGTCATATATATATATATATATATATATATATATATATATATATATATATATATATATATATATGTGTGTGTGTGTGTGTGTGTGTGTGTGTTACATAACCCTATATGTTATATATATATATATATATATATATATATATAACATATAGGGTTAAATCATTTTCAAATAACTCGGATAACATCATCCTCAATACGAAACTACATTCAGGTTATTTAAGGTCAGTGAACTCCCCTGACCTTCATGGAGGCAATATGAGATGCATCTTGGCGTCCTCGTGATGCATAAATTGAAACGACGGGTCAATTACCAACCCATCCGGGATGGTTGGTTATTGGTGATGGGATATTGGCGTTGGGGGGCCTATTGACATGGGGTATTGGTGCTGATGATTGGTGTTCCGGTCGCACAAATAATAAATTAGGGAATGAGCCAATTTAAAAAAAGCATTAGAAGAAGCATCAGATATGGTGAAATACGCTCGCTTATAACCCTTGGCATACTTTCAAATACAACGGTTGTTCTAAACAACGTAATTTTTCTGTTTGGTAACTATGCTTGTAGATGTACGCATACAAAAATGTAAATGTGCTGCTTAAAGATATTGGAAAAAGCAATGGATATGAAATTGGTCATTTAGAACTATTGGCTCACTTTAAAGTAGAAAAGTCGTCCTAGACAGTGCATTTTTTCGGTTTAGTGGATATACTGCTCAACACGTCATGTTTTGATTATGTCATCTTACCTTACACAACATCGATTGAGAGCCAAATTGATCACCGTTTTATCTGGAAACCGTCGTCACGAACATCAAATCTGAACAACCGGAATTTATTTTCCTTGGCCTTGACCAACGCATGGCTAATAAAATGGCAGTGTTTGAATGACGTTATGGCGTCACGGATGCCTGGGTGGCCTTGAAATAGTCTCCCTGAAATAGCCTGCACATTTCCTCCAGGCGTGTAGCTCAGGGACTAAAGGGGGTGTATGCCTAAACAAGTGCACGGCTGCAAACCACACCGAATGACCTTTGAGATGCCTATTTCAGTGCAAAACCCCTTACACCTGTAAGCATTTCTTGAAAGAAGAGCTTTTATGTTCTGACCTGTTCCGACCAGCATTACTTAACTAAAGTCGCTTAAGTAAGTTGCAATCATAATTTCAATCGTCTTGTTGGCTAAGCTACAACCGCAAAGATATGTGGAATCATCCAGCACTCCGTTGTTGCATCAGTTTCGACGGGTGACGGCATACCCCCTAAGCATTCCCCAAGGAGTACCCTCGCTGGCTGCCTTTGTCTGACTTAAACCGACGTAAGGTCAGCGACCTGGACAGCTGCACTGAGATGTTCAAGCCACGTGATCAGTTTTCAATTGCCAATAGCTACGCGAAGTTTGGCGCCGCTACGCCGCAACGTGCGGAGAGCCTTAGGGACTCATTGAACCCCACTAGGTCGAATGTTAATCCTGTATTTTGCAAGATGGGTCACACCCTGGAAAATAATTCAGGCAAATAACCGTGGTTCCTGGCATGCCCTTCAACCACGCGGAATCTTTCAACCTGTTACAGCATATCAGTGACAATTTCACAAAACGTTAATATGGTGTTTTGACACTGAGACAAGTAAAATTAGGATTAAAAATAAGTTTGATGACCTTAATTTAGGTGTTAAGATCAGATCAGTTGGAAATCTACCACCTTCTTGCTTCAGAACTTGCTGATGGCGTAGTTATTGAAGCTTCTTTCGAATTTATGCATTTCAAGGAAGTCAATAGAGAGCTACCTTGGGGTTTTTATGCGGGTTTTACTTGAACATTCCAAAAAATCACAGAGGACTTGAGATTATTTTGATCTTGGTAAGATCAGGTTACGCCGCTGACCTGAAATGAACTTTGTGACCCCATGCTGAGGAAAAGCTTTGAGGTCAAAGCTGGTTGCGTGAGGAGGTCTGAGATCAGTCAAGACATTGATACCATTACGAACACTGTTTGACATGATTTCATCTGAAGGTCATGATGCAGAAGACTTATAATTAAACACAAAGTGTTTCACATGAAGCCTATATATGGTGTGCATTTTATTTTTAAAGCTCTCACAGTTTTTGCTATTTCACGGAAGGGGCTAAATTACCCTTCCTCCATCACGGCACGTGGTATTGTACCGCTGCCCGGGCTTGTGTTATAGCGAGTGGTGTCTGTTGACGAGAACAAATTGGGAGACACAACGTCATACTCATCCACCCCCTCCCCAAATCGGTATTCGAATACTGTTTCATCGTGCAGGTGCGGGGCGCTGCTGCAGCAACCAATTTTTATGATACAGGCCTCGGGGCGCGGTAGGCAGCGCGTCAGTCTCATAATCTGAAGACTGTGTGTTCGATCCTCACCCGGGGCATATTTTAAGTTTGTTGCAAATCCTATCGTTGACAATAGGCGTCAAGTCTAGAGTGTACACCTGTTTAGTGCTAGCGATCACCTGAAGATTGGCACACGCCACATCAGTATGCCACTTGACACAACAATTCATGTCATATTATCGGACATGTGTGTGTGGATATTGCGTTGAGGATATTTGTGTGTCTGAAATTTGACTGGGCTGCTTGGATTTAGCGCCGTATTTAATCTCGTGATGTTGCTCTTCCCAGCAGCTCTAGACTGTATTCTGGGTCTTGTGGGTGTCACAAGCCATCATGGATCGTGGCCCTGACACTTGTCTGCCAGACCAAAATGACTGTTTCGGGCTTCGAAACGCATTTGAAGAATCGTGCCACTTTTTACCACGTGGCCACCCTGAATGCTGCCCTGCACTGGCAACTTTCCGTTGCGTAGGGATGGAATGCGAAGCAAGGTGGAGTGGAACCGAAAAGTAAAATGGCAGCCAATATCAAGCGCACATCAAGGCAACAAGCCAGCGGCGACAAATCTAATCTGGCAGAGAAAATGGCAGACAATGGTGCACTCCACGGTAATTGTCTGCGAGGTAATTGTCTGCGTCTGCGAGACCCACCACCATATATTATGTTGTGGGCCCACCAATCTTTCAGGTGGTGGCGGTAGCAACTAACGACATGATTGGTCACACCGGTATAGAAAGCAAACAGCTGTGAAAGCGAAAATCATTAAACGTCTGTGGATTTTGCTATCAAAAGGCAAAGCAGAGAATCAACATATGGCCACAGCCTCCCCTCGGCAGCGTCGGACGGCTCAGGATCACTGCCGCCGTGCCTGTCGTTTGGACGTTCCCGGCATGGTACCGTGCGACACCGCTGCCGGCCGAAGGGAATGATATGTGCGGTTGCCGCCGACCGGTTGGCCCCTTCGCCCGCTCCGGTCAGGTGGTGGGACGGGCTCACTGGCATCACTGCAGTCACAAGACGACGATATCATCGCCATGGTCACCAGACATGCAGCGTCGGTCCAGCCAGAGACGTACTGGGGTGTGGGCCGGTCACGTGACTTTACTGGCTCGGGACATTCGACTGAATTATGCTGAAGGCAGAAGACAGAAAATTTAGGGAAAGTAACAACTGAACAAATAAAGTACCAGGTGTTCAGCAATAGAATGTTTTAAAGGCCACTAAACACAGAGCACTATTTGTCGCCTAGCGTTGTGATGTAATGAGACGGCGAACGGAATTGAAAAGTAGCATAACGTTGTAACCAATCAAGTTCCCAACGAGTCAGCATTACGGAGGCTGGAGGGAGTGTCATTTCTTGGCACGTAAACACCTGAGTTTCAATAGAATATCGATAGAATCCGCTCCTCGCAAACAATTACCGTCGAGCGCACTATTGTCTGCCATCTTCCCCGCCAGATAAGGTTTATCGCCGCTGGCTTGTTGTGCTGATGTGCGCTTGGTTTTGACTGTAATGTTGCTTTTCGACTCCATTCCACCTTGCATCGTATCGCAACTTTACGCAACCGAAAGTACCAGTGCAGAGCTAGTTGGATTCGCTCAACATGTGTTGGACAAGCTATGGAAGAGCTGATAGGCAGCCTGAAGCAGACTCGCCAAGTTCCTGAGTCGTCCCCGGCTGGTCGGTTCAGCCGCTCGCACGGGACACGGCGACCCGGCCCTCCTAGCACATCGAGCTAAATTTCTAGAGAGACGCTTACGTCGTTGCTGGACCACGCGGCGGAGCGTATGGGTCCGCCATGTTGGACGAACTCCAGCGCCAAGGCTGAGGGCATGCTGCCATGGAGTGTCGCCGGTGGCATGGTCTAGCAGACAAGTGCCAGGGACCATCCATGATGGCTTGTGGCACCCACAAGGCGCAGACAACAGCCTAGCGCCTCGGTAAGGCACGCCACAAATCAACCGTCTTACATCAAGTTTCAAATACGACACACATGTGATCAACACTTATGCCTACAGCATATGTCAGCAGGTAATGTGGCATGATTTATTGTGGCATGTGGCGTGCTGATGTGGCGTGTGGCGATTGTCAGGTGATCGCTGCCACTAATCGGGTGTACACCCTGGATTTGATACCCGGTGATCGCATCCGCAATGCGTGGCACGTGGTTCCAGGTTTGTCAGGTGACGTCCCTTGACAAACGGTAACATTTGCAAACAGCTTAACACTTGCCCCGGGTGAGGATTTAACTCATTGCCTTCAGATCATGAGACTGACGCGCTGCCTACGAGGCCTGTATCGCACAAGTTTGGGGATCGCAGCTACGCCCGTGCCTGCACAACGGAGTGTTCAGGTCGGAATTTGACGGGGGTGAGTGGGACTTGATATCTCCCAATTTGCTTTCGTCAAAGTCACCATTCGCTTTAACACATGCCCGGGCGGTGGATGAAATAACACGTGCTTCGCACCATAGATGGGCCTTCAAGTGAGCCTATTTGTGTTTCGTTATAAGTCCTCTACCTCATGACCTTCTGATGAAATCATGTCAAACAGTCCATGTAGGCATCAGTGTCCTGACCGACCCCAGATTTGACAGTGAAGCGAAACAAGGAAAAAAACCAGCCGTCCAACTGTATCATCAAAATCAAATCGCACCTGCCTACGAACGAGATAAAGCGCCTTTAAGTGGAATCATCTGCGACATGTAGAAGACAAGAACGACCACAGAATAGACACAGTCATTTATCATCAGGACAAGAAAATGTTTAACTTTCTTTTGAGAGACATCCCGATGACCCCAACCAGCTTAATTGCACCAATATTGTATTTCAGTTGAAATTAAATATTGAAAGCTACCAGCTTCGTTCCGCACGCTAGATTAGTGTCACCGAAACACCATCACGGCGCCTGGCAATGCACTTCACGCGCCGGTGTGCAATTGGAGCATGTGCGACTCAAACATCACAGGGCATTAAAATGACAACAACTTGCGAACAATGCTGACATTCTTCAGACGCGCAATGACGGAAGACCACTGCAAATCTGGGAACGCGTATTGATCAAGGATTTTTCTCCAGCCCTAAGCCAGCAAGCAAATTCTCAGGCGGTTGCACATTCAAGAGCTGTGCAAGAATTTGTTTGCTGGCTTGGGGCTGGAGAAAATTCGTTGATCGATATGTTTTCCCAGATTTGCAGTCGTCTTCCATCATTGCACGTCTGAAGAACGTCAGTGTTGTTCGTGAGTTGTTGTCGATTTAATGTCATGTCATGTTCGAGTCTCATACTTTCCAGCAGTGCACCGTCGCGTAAGTGCACTGTCAGGCGTCGTGAGGGTGTCATGGTTACACTAATTTAGCGAACGGAACGATGAACTGAAGTACAATATTGGTGCATTTAAGCTTGTTGGGTTCGTCGGGGCCGTTTCTAATAAGAAAGTTAGAGATTTTCCTGTTGTGATAATAAATGACGATGTCTGTTCCGTGGTCGTTCTTGCGTTCTACGTGCCGAGAGATGATTTTTCGTAGAGATCTCTAATCTTGTTTGTAGGCAGATGTCATTTGATTTGGTGGTACAGTTTGACGGTTGGTTTTTTGTCTTGTGGTTTATTGTCAAAATGGCTTGTCAGTGCCGCTGTATTTCGTTTTAAGCGTCAAAGCTTGAAAAAAACGTTATTCACCAAGATATAAGTAATTTGCAACAATTTCGAAAAACTGTCCTTTCAGAGCAATGCGCAAGGCCATCCAACGGTTCATCAGACATCAGCTTTTTCGGCCCACGTAGCTAATCTAGTGATCAATTGGGAAATCCCGACCCATGTCTTCGGTTACATTGCACACATCCCTTAGGAATAAAGGCAGTTGACATGGGGCTGTTGTCACTGCCTGATAATCCATAACTCGCATGAATTCTCGTTCAGAGTTTCCTTCATTCGCTGCCAGCAACCCGAGGCACGGTTTAGCCCCGGGGCACGTGATCATGTGATGACCTTGCCCTGTCAGGTGACAAATTCCTGACCCACGACCTGTCCACGTTCCACGTCTGGTCGTTGGCACGAGCGTCGTCCTGTTCAAGGAAAGGTCATCATCAACTGTTTACCACGTGATCGAGTGGGGGTAATTTGTGTCAATGGCGATGCTCATAGTTTTCGCTGTGTTTCGTGTCAGGCAAGTCATGCGATCTATTAACGCAATGGGGTACCGGCATGTACTTACTTATGGGTCGTGTTCACCCTACTTATTGCAGCGTTCTTCAGAACACATGCACCACAATGAAATGCTGGGAGCTCAGCATGCACCACGATGAAATGTTGTAGGCTACATACTTTGCTTCAGTAAGGCATCTTAAATAAATGTCCCTTCACATGTGCCTTCAAGCGGCCCCAAGATGATGTACGCATTTCCACCTGCCGGGGGGAACAGGCTGGCAAGATGTTTGTACGCATCTGACTGCAAAGCGCGTTTCACGGTGTGTCGGAGCCCAGGTGGAGAAACTAAGCCGAAAGTCGGTATAACTGGCGCGAGCAAGTGGCGATTAATTGTGGCGTTGGAGGCCATGGTATTTCTTTGATTTCATCACTGGCAAATGTCTGCGTATACCGTATTTCAAAGCGTCGTATGTTTGCAAGAGGTAGGTCCACGCAGAGTGTGCGTACGTGTGTGCGTGCATGCGTGCGTGCCTGCGTGCGTGCGTGTGTGTGTGCGTGTGCGTGCGTGCGTGCGTGCGTGCGTGCGTGCGTGCGTGCGTGTGTGCGTGCGTGGTGCGTGCGTGCGTGCGTGTGTGCGTGTGAGAGAGAGAGAGAGGCACTATGCTTTGATGTGTATTTAGGTAACACTGCAGTGGGCATGCCTTCCCAGGGAGATAAAAGTGCTTTATCTGTCACCGACGGAATTTGGAAACGTCTAAATTGACACCTGGAGCTAAATCCTTCAGAAGCCGTCGTAAACTTTAAACTGTAATAAACCACAAATAAAGACAAATTAAACGCAATGTGGTCCAACCATCAAATATTTTCGTTTCGGGAACTCACTTGGGGTTTGTAAATAGCATTTGCTGGCCATCAAACAATGAATGACGGTTGAGACTAAACTAATAAAATTATCCGGTACAGACATACTTGACACGCGCCCGGGTGGCCGGTTGGATATCTTCCGCTCGGGTGGGGGTCGATTTGATCTCCGGAGATCTCAGAAACTAAGAGAGCTAGAAACACCAATTTCACAGGGTGCGTTGATCTGTACGTGAACTTACTTAGGTCAAAGTTTGCGGTTCCTAGATCATGACCATCGGGTCAAATAAGTTCAAACAAAAGTCAAATTCCAGGCTGGTCTCCAAAGGGCCCTGGAATTTACCTGTTTTAAGCAAAAGATAACATGCTCATCTAAGGTCAGTGACCTCATTTGACAATTAGAGGGCCTTGGTAACCAAAATCATACACGACCACCCTCAGTTTTGCATTAGGATAAGCGGCATAGATTACGCTAGGCAGTATATTCCTGAAAACAAAATGTTGACTCGGGCCATTCTAGGTCAGTGACCTATTCTGACCCTACAGAGGTCTATGGAAGGTGTTTAATGCAGTTTCGGTTATCAGTAAATTTGAAATGATCACCAGAAACTACCCCATACAGCAAACCGTACAGTAATAAAGCAGATTGATCTTGACCTTGGTCTAGCATTCAAAACTGACCCTAGGTTAATTTAATTTGATAACTCAATTGTTGTGCTGCCTACGAAAGCATTTCTGAACGATTCCCTAGAAATTGCCTTCGCTGAAACCATGGCCTGATTCTGACCTAACATAGGTCAGCTACCTTACAAGGTACGTCTAAATGTTTAATGCCACACGACCCGCTATTCAATTCTTTGGCTATGCAAAATTTGGCGCGGCTACGCCGCGCTATTCGGAAACCATTCCGGAGAAGCCTTTAGGGGGTGAATTTGACCCCCACCCAAGCGCGTGTTAACATAACCAGCATAGAGGGGTGTAGTTTCCTTTTCAATTGGGGGAGGGGGTCCCATTTATAATTTTCAGGCATTATTTTTCATCAATCATAATTTGTATGGTCCGCCCACCCCCCCCCCCCCAAAGTGCTTTCGAGAAACTACACCCTTGCTCCCAACTGTGAGAACAAAGTGCGTAAAATCTGTGGGGAGAAAACTGCTTTAAGTGCATTCCGGAGGCAGGCTCAGCCATTTTTCCTGACCCCCTCCCCCCCTCTCCTCCATCCCTCAACCTTACGTACATTGCTAGACTGCATCCCTGAACCCCCACATTTACCGATATTATGGTTCTGCAAGCACCTGACAACACTATCACTTTTCGTTTTGTGGCGTCATCGTACGACCAGCTGAAAGCATACGCGCCCTTCATTATCTTTGCATAATTATTACCGGTACAGAACATACACTTTCTACCGTGATCCCAATCATTTAGAGCAAAACCGATACAATTTTGGTATCAACAGAGGCAAATGCCGTTTCCGAACACTTCTACCACCTTCATTCAGTTTTACATGCAAAACGATGAACGTAAGAAAGCATTTTATGTCAAGCCTGCCTACCGATTAGTGCGTTAAGTCAGGGATACAGCGAGCAATGTAAGAAGCCTACACCAGCGATGCTCAGCCTCTTACCTTAATGCCGGTGTTTCTCTCAACAGCAGAAAGTCCCAGATGAACCTTTGACAGGTATCGCTGCAACGTCCCCGTTAGTGTTATTTACCTTTCGGCCGACAATGCTTTGCGGAGGGCAGGGCGTCGGCTTAGGTCTGTAATGAGGACCGGCTAATCAGCTGACGAAACGTCGCTGCCAGGCCGGGTAAATCATCCCAATGACAAGTTTTGTGCTTCTCATGACGTCACTGGTACACATGTGAAGATAAGACTTCTTTTATTTCTCACGATATCACAAGGATTAACAAGACACTTACGATGACAGCATTAAAAGTCAAGCAGGTGCTCGTAATAACACGTGTCCTGTGTCCTACCGATGACGTCAGTGGGACGAATGAATCAATCATCAGCTGAAAACTTCCAGTGGACAGTTTTTTTCGGCTGTGTTCCCACTGCTCACCACGTTCGGGGAGACAGTTATGTTTACGTGCATCTACTTACGTACTCGTGGTTTACATTCTTATGTTGATGGTACTTCAAAAACAAGTGAAGTAAAACAAATTGGCTGCATTTTACCTTCCGCTCATGACGTCACGTGATACGATTTATGGTCCTCGTTTCGTATCGCTAGGGAACCTGATAATGGCGGAAAACCACCTTTCCCAGCAGGCTTCCTCAAGAAACTGCTGCGAGAAGGTTCAAGTGATCCATGAACAAATCGCATTCAGGCATGTCCACACTGAGCTGCCAGTGGGGCCGGGGAAAGGCATGAACTGACTTAACGTTTTTGGCTACCGACATTATGTCTCTAACAAACATTGCCAAATAGTGCCCATCGGTGCAAACACTGGCGGACACTATTTTGACACCATTTAGATGACAATAGTTTTTCCTAGACTTGAAACGCGGGTTCGGTGAGTGTCATGACACCCCACCATTAGACACTTTCTGAGAATATAGAGCATTAGCCTTACTTTTCCCGTCAATGGGTGGGAAGAATCGACTACAATAAGGCAATGAGCACCCTAACTTTCTGAGACGTTCCTCCTTCTATGTTTTGGGTGTCAACACCAGACCTTGTATTACATTTACAGCCCAGCTCTTCAATTTGCCTGCCGCCCGTCTGTTATAAACTCTTCAATTTCGAGGCGTGATATTGCTTTGCTGCGTTTGGAAACACCTGCCGGGATTTAAAATAATTCCTGAACAAAATGTCTTTTAGCTGAGTCCACTTCGAGTCAATAGCATGGCCGTTGATGTCGGCCGTCGTAGTTTTTACATTTCGCCCGTCAGCCTTATCCATCCATTTTAAGGTGCCAATATAGTTTCAATCGATGCAACCACTAGCAGTACCATTTTAAAAATATGCAGATATTTTCCACTCATATCGTGGAGAAAATTACATTATCATTCCTGAATAAAATATCATTCGAATAAGCCAATCCCGAATTACCAATGGAGTTGTTCATAGGCATAAGCGGACTCCTTACATTTCGGTCTCCAGCATCACCTGATCATTTCAAATATGTGGCACATACACACAGGGTACATTGAGGCCGACACAGTAGCGTAACCGCCTGCAAGCATGCATTATTGCTATTTTGCAGCTGTAGGCATATACCTCCCATGAAGCGTGCTTATCTGACAATGAAAGGACAAATGGTTGCACATGGCGCAGCAGAAGAATTAAGATATCCTGCGGAAATGTGCCTATGGCTTCTATGACGAGGAAGGTTCGAGTACAATGGCACTCCCACTTTCTGAGAATATAGAGCATTAAACTTATGGAATTTGCTGGGAAGAATCGCCCACAATATGACCAGGGGCACCCTCCTTATCTGAAACGTTCCTCCGCATATGTTACGGGTGCCAGCGGCAGAACTTTTTTCACTTTTGCAGCCAAACTCTTCAACTTACCTTACGGCCGCCTGGTTTGAAATCTCCAATTGAACTGCATGACATAGCTTTGCTGCATTTAGAAACTACTGTAAGGTGCTCCAAATGATTCCTGAACATAATGCCACTAACGTGGCCTGGCCTCTGGGATCCATTTTCAAATATGGACATGGCTGAGTCCTGCGATTTGCATTGACTGGGGCCGCTTAAAGGGAATGTTCCACATTTGTATGGCGTTTTGAATTGAAACAGCCATCTTGAGGACATTTTGATGCAGTTCACGGATATGCCCTTTTTAAGACCTAAAACGCTTTGGTTCCTGAGTTACACACCCACAAAGTACGAAAAAAATTATTTAGAGCCTATTTCAAAATCGCCTTCGGATTAATGACGCCATAGAAACGCCATTAGTTTCCCGTAATGTTACAGGATTTTGTTTTGTTTATGGTCAAAACAGCATGGTCACTGCTGCGTTCACAAAGGCGATGATGCTGCACATGTGGTACAGTCCGCGGAAGATGATTGGCTGCCAGTAAGATTTTACTGCTGAAGGCGTGTCGCGAACACAAGCGTGAGCAATTCCGGGTTGTGCGACACCCGTGACCATTCTCCTTTTTTTCTAGGCTATAGATCAATGATATAAAAATGAACGTCACTGTCTGCAAAAAGTGTGGCGCCCAAAAATGGGCAGTCTCTCGAAGTTGTAAAAAAGAAGACGCGACGGCAAATCTGTCTTTTTCTCCTGCTGGCGTTTTTCTTCTACTAACGTATTTCTTACAGACAGCCCGTTTGGCGTCTTGAGTACCGGAGCACAGAACCTTGCACGGGTTTATGGGTTAGCAAGGGATTATGAAATTAGGGAAACATTGCAATAATTTCAGATCTATTTCTCTAAATATTTCACACATATGGTACGACTTTTTTAAACCTTGAGCAAAAAATTGTGTTTTACAAGAAGAGCCTCTTGAGCCGCATTACCATGAACTACGGGCCTACACCCCGTTGGAACGTTGTTTCAAAGGGAGGTCGCGGTGAAGTTCGGTGTTGTGACTGAAGATCTGTGCGAAAATTGTGAGAAAACCTGCAATTTGATTGTTCCGCGAGCTGTGTAAATGTGAGGTCACAATTATTTCACCAAAGAGTGTGAGTCGATGGCTCGAAATGCGTGTGATCGCTGGTGTTGTGTGCCACTGGCTTGTATCGGTATTGGTGTGATGGGGAGTGTGCGTGCGAGGTGTGTTCTTCTGAGAGAGAACATGGTTTGGGTATTCTTTAGTCTACTGACTCCCAATAAAATGTGATATATCGATACCTGTTATATTGATGCCTATTGATATTGATGCCTCCCTCTACCTTTATGTTTGTGTTTGAACATGACGAAGGAATGCTGGCACACTGAGAGGAACACTAGCACTTATATTGCAGGGGTGTACGAAGGCCAGTACTGCTACTGGTACTTAATTATAATATTGCCAACATCATGAACCTATTGAGGTACTACTGCATGTAATATCAATCAATCCATTGCATGTCATTATATCAGCAATTCATTTTGGCAGTAGGGGCTAGTATGTGCAGCTCATTGATGGACATGCTCAGTATAGGCTTAAATTATATGGCTTTGCAAAATCGTCTTTCCCTAAATAATTCTGAAAATATAGAGCTTTATTATTACTGATGCACATTGTACTGTCTTCACAAATATTGTATGCAGGCGAGCATTGCTCCTGAGTAATCAATGTCATAGTCACTGTAACTTGCGTGGGATGCTGGGTACTGAGAAAGATGGAAAAGTATTGCTGTTGGGGTCTTGGACAGCACTTAATAATAAGTTCATCATGAGCCTTGTGTGCACTAGCAGCTTCATCACTTCCTTGCATTTTGTCCATCCAATCATAACCACATGCACCTGTCATGTCTCCAGCCTTGTGCAAGGTCAGCATGTTTGCAGTGTCATTTCACCACATGTAAAATTTCTCGTTATTTTTTTATTAAAGCAGCCTGATGGCTGCAGCATGTCGCATGACCATGGAAGTGAAAGATGTGTTTGCATGTTTCCCGCCTGCGTTTTCTGGATTCCCGAAGCAGGCTGAGCAAGTGATGCCACTTATTGGTTGTCTGCTTTGCTGAAAGTGATTTGTATATTGTATTATGTGTTTTTGAACAGACTTATGTCAGATGGAATGTGAACACAAGAGCGCACGCTTGACCCATCTTTTCATGCTGGAATTTATTATGAAAGCGGTATGGATTGGAGTCGAAAAACCATATTGTTGTTCATTATGCCATGCCACAGTACAGCACCGAGATAGTGCCACAATGAAGCTATTGATCAGTGTCATTACACAATGCACCACATTGGTTGAGTACTCTATATCAAGCCTATGAGATAGCAACTTATGATTTATGAATGACTGGTAAAATTTATTTAACAATTCCCAAGGACTGTCTGCGGCAAGAATGTCGTTGCACCACAATGGCTAAATCAGGGTTAACTATTAATTGCATGAAAAATCCTAAGCAAAAAAAAATTATTGGTAGCCCATCCTTACCATCTTTACCATAGCAATAGCAATATTTTGACAATCAATGCATGGCAACGTTACACGTTTATTAGTGTTCGCATGACGCCACATTTCCAGTTACAAACAATAAAGACAATGTTGCAGATTTATTAGTGTTGGCACGACGCCCCATTTCCAATTACAAACAATAAGGACAGTGACTACTGGACGCATCACATGAAATCAATGGCAGGACTACAGCACTGCGCGCAACGATGGGTCGACAATAAAGTATTGACAAAATCATCAACAGCAAAGCAGCAACAGTAGCAGCACAGCATATCGTGCTTTGATATTAATACTCTGCCATAAAAGCTGGCGATCGCTACGTTGCGCATGTCAAACAGTCCACGAAAGCTTTTCTTACGGCCAGCACCAAGACAAAAAATCTACAAATAACCCACCCGCTAATCCGCCCCCCCCCCCCCCCCGACAAAGCCCCGCGACGAGAATGGCCGGCTGGTGTCAGCTTTCGTGTGTTTCGAGGTATTCTTTGGATCTGGCTGCCAGATACTGCCAGGTTTTGCTGTCGTCACAAACCCATTTCATGGCGCCATAAAAAATGACGTAATGGGACCCATTTTTATAAACTTTGCGTCGTTTTTGAACCTTGAAGGATGCGTATTGAAGCGTCGAAACGTACGTTGCTGTCGTCACAAACCCATTTCATGACGCCATCAAACAATGACTTCATGAGGCCCATTTTTATAAACTTCGAAATCTTGCTACTTAGCATCGTTTTTTGAACCTTAAAAGCTTACCAGTAGTTACAAGGAAGCATTTCCATCATATCTGATGCCTAACCCAATATCTTCAAATGTGGAACATTACCTTCAAGTCAACTAGCGGTCTACTGTGTCGGCCAGGGACTCACCATGACCACGATGCTCGAATTTCACATTAGCACGTTTCATGGTATCTGCACATATCTGCATACAGCTTGTTTCGGTTTCGCATATCGTTGCAAACTGCGTCAGCTTTAACGCACGTTGTTACGATGTGCCCAGTAAGTCGTGGTGCTCCCCGGGCACGACCTAGTGATGATGGAATGTTTCAATTGCCTTTTTAAACACAAGTGGTTTCCGGTTACGATCGCACCGATAAAAACTAAGCTGCAGTGTTTGATATGGACAGACCATGCTGTCGGCCGATACGTAAAGAGCTGTGTTTTAGGTCTATCACCGGCCCTATTGGTAACATTTGTTCTATTGTGTGCTTGTTGGGATGTGTACCGCTTTTCCACGCGTCATATGTGACTGTTAAACATGATTTTTCAGCTAAACGTACCTTTCATGGTATATACATTTCGCCGCATGCACACCGTGTTTCACGCTCCAAGGCTCGTGTGGGTATTGCGTAGGCCTTAACACACGCCCTGGTTATGTGCCCTGGAGGCCGTGGTACTGCCCGTGAAAAGCTAAGCGGTGCTAGAAGATTCCAGATGCTGTTTGAACAGCTTCATAATGATGTCCACTTGTCGTTGCACCGATGAAAATCATATTGACACGTTTGAAATGGACAACTGATACCGGCGGCCGCAACGCCTGTGCCTGTGTAGACTCTGCCCATGCATATCACCGGCCCTTGTGTTAGCTCTGCTTCTCTGGTGCGCTCGTTGGGATGTATGCTGCTTTTCCACGTGTCATATGTGACCGTTGGACTTGATTTGTCAGGTAAACGTACCCTTCGTGGTATATACGTTTAGCCGCACGCACACCGCGTTTCACGCTCGCAGGCGTGTGAGCATTGTGTAGGCCTTAACGCACGTCCTGGCTATGTGCCCAATAGGCCGTGGTGCTGCCAGTGAAAAGCTAACCGGGGCGAGAATATTTCAGATGCCGTTTAAGCAGCTTTATAGTGATGTCCACCAGTCGTTGCACCGATGAAAACCGTATTGACACGTTTGAAATGGACAAATGATACTGACGGCCGTAACGTAAAGAGGCCGCCCATACCTATCACCGACCCTATTGGTAACTCCGAGTGGGCACACCTGAAGGACATTTTGTTCGGGAAGAATGGGTCCACTGTCTCCATGATAGCGAAATTTTACGCATAGGTGTAAAATGTTATTGCTAGTGATATCATCGATTTAAGCTATACTGGCACGTTTGATATGGACAGACAATGGTAGCGGCCGAAACGTAAAGAGTCCGCTTATGTCTATCAACGGTCACTATTGGAAATATCGATTGGACTGATTTCAATGCAAGTTTATTCATGAATCATTTGGACCTCCAGTGCTTTCTAAATGTAGCAAAGTTAGGTCATGGAGTCAAATTGGACATTTCATAGCAGGCGGTCGTAATGGAAATGAACATTGGTTCAAAATGGTGATTTGGCGACCAGCGTTACCAGCCGGAAGTGGACTTTCTTATTCATTTTCCTGTACTGACGTAGCGTTTTCTCTATTTTGTAATGTGTGGCCATCGCGTCTTATGGTATATACAGATAACCGCATACAAGCCTTGTATCAGGCTCGCAGGCGGGTAGATATTGTGTTGGCCTTAACGCACGCTGTGGCTTTGTACCCGATAGGTCAAGGTGGGCCCCGAGGAATAATCTCTCGAGGCTACAGTGCTTTCAGGGTTCTGACCATGATATCCGACGTAATACCCAGGCTGTTAGGTATTACGTCGGACAACTGGGCACATGGCACGCTGCTCCTATTTGCCCATTTAGCAGCGCTGGTCCACGGGAATAACCCGCCAACAAGAATGTATGAATTGTCATTTAGACAGTTTTGGAAAAGTTCCAGCTAGTGATTTCACTCATGGAAACTGAACTGACACGCTTGAAATGGGCAGATAATGCTGACGGCCGAGTCGTGGAGTCCGCTCATGCCTACCACCTGTTGTCAACTCTGCTTCTCTTGTGTGCTCGTTGGGATGTGTGCTTCGCTTCAACGTGTCATATGTGTCACATATAATATGTCATATGTGATGTGGGAGGCAGCAGAGAAGCAGCAGGGTAGCAGCAGGGAAGCAGCAGTCTGTCGCCAGTCATTTCGTTTC
This sequence comes from Pollicipes pollicipes, assembly GCF_011947565.3. Taxonomy (NCBI): domain Eukaryota; kingdom Metazoa; phylum Arthropoda; class Thecostraca; order Pollicipedomorpha; family Pollicipedidae; genus Pollicipes; species Pollicipes pollicipes. The sequence continues at coordinate 22,634,376 of NW_023596545.1, read as the reverse complement.
GCAGGCGGATTAGCATTTATCTGCATTTGCTCAAGGGGGAGATGTATCGTGATGTTACTGGCGTGCGTCGGAGTCCGCCCCTGCTCGCGCCGCCAGTGCTGCTGTACCTCGGTACAGCAGCTGCCCCGACCGGCGGTGTACCTCCTGGAGCGCCGCCCGCCAGGGTCGGCGCCGCCTGCTCGGCTCGCGTGTTAAGGCAGTTACCGTCTCGCAGCGCTCGTGTCTGGTCTGAATGACGCACAATCGAGCATCGGAATGACGAGAATGGCTGTACGGCTGAGGTGTGACGAATCGCCAAGTATATGGTATTGTTCGTTGCGTGCTGTTCATGCGCTTTTTTGGTGTTGATAGCCCATGTCGATGGTTGGACTGCTATTATGGAGTATTTTACTTTTCAGCACTCTTTGATTTCCAATGCAACGGCAGCAAAGATGAGGTTAGTTAACTGACATCAACAATGCGAAGATCATAAGCGTGATGTGTGATGGTGCATACAGAGGCGTATAGTCTGTGCTAGGTCCAGTGCAACATGAGAACACCATTTCCACTGATCACCTACACCACTCCAACCCATATCACAACAACGCGCAGAGAAGCAAGCGTGCAGGTTCTGCGAGGTTCATCTGTCTGTCGTCAAAAATAACACTTTACCTAGATATATACATATGCATGTATATATGCACATATATATATATGCTACTGATATACTAATGGGTACATTAACATCCATATACATTTCATTATTTAATGGTTGGCCGTAAACATTTACAAACATGAAAAATCATTAATTCGCAGAGTTGTGTGCTGCTAAAATGTTGAAGGATCTTTAAATCACTTTAAAAATGCTTAGAGGACAAACACAACATGCATCTCTCGGCAGATTACTACCGCGGAAAAACACTGGTTATTAGGCACAAACCCAAAGCGTACGTTCAGGCCGACGCCATACCTACCAGCCTGTGAGCGTGACACAAGGTTCGCATGCAGCTATATGTGAATGTCATGAAACGCGTGTTTGTTTTTAAAAAATAGTGTACTTGTCACGCATGATGACATGAGAGAGAACCCATCACATTTGGGACGGGGGGAATCAACCACGTTGTACCTTTTAGGCTGCAGGCGTAGAAACGTGGGTTCTCTACGTTTCATAGCACCCCCCCCCCCCACCCCCCACCCCACCCCATTCCAAGATTGTTGAGATTTACCCTATGGCAAACAACGAAAAAATGAAATGCAAAATGAGTATGGGCTATGATTATGGATTATTATGGGCTCAAATTCATTCAGTGCAATAACAACATTATAGCCTCAATCGATTTTTGCCGGGGAGCGCCACGGCTTATAAGACATTTAAAGGCAGCTTGTATTTGGGCCCGTGCAATACATAACCGCATGCGAGCATGCAACAATGCGTGTCTGCGGCTTTGTGCATATACCATGAAACGGTGTTTCACTGTACGTCACGGTGAGTCCCTGGCCGACCCAGTAGGCCGCTAGTTGACTTAAGGGACCGCAGTCAATGTAAATCGCAGGCCATGGCCAATCGCAGGCCCAGCCATGTCCATATTTGAAAATGGATACTAGAGGCCAGGTCACGCTAGTGACATTATGTTCAGGAATCATTTGGAGCACCTTGCAGAAGTTTCCAAATGCAGCAAAGCTATATCATGCAGTGCAAATTGCGATTTCAAAGCAGGCGGCCGTAGAGTAAGTTGAAGAGTTAGGCTGCAAAAGTGATAAAAGTTTTGCCGCTGGCACCCATAACATACACGGAGAAACGTTTCAGAAAGGGAGGGTGCCCCTGGTCATATTGTTGGCGATTCTTCCCATCAAATTCCATAAGTTTAATGCTCTACATTCTCAGAAAGTGGGGACACCGTTGCACTCTAACCTTCCTCTGCATCGGAGCCACAGGCAGATTTCCATAGGAAATATTAATTCCTCTGCTTCACCATGTCCATCCATTGTCCTTTTGTCAGATAAACACACTTCATGGGAGGTGTATGCCTACAGCTGCAAAAAAAATTATTCATGCTCGCAGGCGGTTACGCTACTGTGTCGGCCTCAATGTATCCTGTGTGTATGTGCCACATATTTTAAATGATCAGGTGATACTGGCGACCGAAATGTAAGGAGTCCGCTTATGCGTATGAACGACTCCATTGTTAATTCGGAATTGGCTTATTCGAATAATATTTTATCCAGGAATGGTAATGTAATTTTCTCCACGATATGAGTGGAAAATATCTGCATATTTTTAAAATGGTACTGCTAGTGGTTGCATCGATTGAAACTACATTGGCACCTTAAAATGGATGGATAAGGCTGACGGCCGAAAAGTAAAAACTACGATTATGCCCATCAACGGTCATACCATCGACTCGAATTGGACTCTTCTAAAAGGCATTATGTTCCGGAATAGTTTCAAACACCCTGCAGTCGTTTCCGAACGCAGCAAACAACGAAACGCATTGAGATTGGAGAGTTCATACCAGACGGCCGGAACGTAAATTGAAGAGGTGGACTGCAAATGTAACACAAGGTCTGGCGTTGGCATCCGAAACATAGACGAAGGAACGTCTCAGAAAGTACGGGAGCTCATAGTCATATTGTATCCGATTCTTCCCACCTACTGTCATAACGTTAATTCTCTACATACATTCTCAGAAAGCATCTAATGGTGAGCGTGCCATAACACTCACGGAACTCGCGTTTCAAGCCTAGGAGAAACCATTGCCATCTAAATCGTGTCAAAATGGTGTCCGCCAGTGGTTGCACCGATGGACACTATTTTGGAATATTTGTTAGAGACAGATAATGCCGGCAGCCGAAAACGCTGTCAGTTCATGCCTTTCCCTGGCCCCATTAGCAACTCGCTGTGGACATGCCTGAATGCGGCTTGTTCATGGATCACTTGGACCCTCTTGCAGTAGTTTCTTGAGGAAGCCTGCTGGGAAAGGTGGTTTGGCGCCATTATCAGATTCTCTAGTGATAGGAAACGAAGACCACAACTCGTGTCACGTGACGTCATGAGCAGTAGGTAAAACGCGGCTTATTTTTTCTTCATTTGTTTTTCAAATAGCATCACTATAGGAATGTAAACCACGAGTACGTAGGTAGATGTACGTACATCGTAACGGTCACCCAGAACGTCGCGAGCAGTGGAAAAACACAGCCGAAAAACGTGTCCCACTGAAATTTTTCAGCTGATGACCGATTCATTCGTCCCAGTGACGTTGTCAGTGGGATGCAGGACACGCGTTATTACGAATGCCTGCCTGATTTTCAATGTTGTCATCATGAGTGGCTTGTGAATCTTTGTGACATCGTGAGAAGTGAAAGAAGTCCAAATTTCACGAGTCTACCAGTGACGTCATGAGAATTACAAAACTTGTCATTGGGATTATTTACCCAGCCCGGCAGCGACGTTTCATCACCTAATTAGCCGGTCCTCATCACAGACCTAAGCCGACGATCTCCCGCAAAGCATTGTCGGCCGAAAGGTAAAGAACACTACGCCCCCCCCCCCCCCCGAAGGGCGGATCTAGCCTGGAGTTGTTGTTTTTTTTTGGGGGGGGGGGGGTCAACCATTCGTTGCCAGCTGGCTGGTGTGGGATCCGAGGTCCAGTGCATGGTGCCTCTCGCGAGTACCTAATAGGGACACCATTCAAGCACTGAAATGCTTTTGAATCTTAAACAGAAGTTAAAACGAAACAATTAAAACAATTGAAGTTAAAACAGACGGTAAGTAGACGAAACTTTTATGAAGTTCAGGGAATGTTTTGGGGGGCCAAAACATACTCTCAGAGTTCTGGGGGGTCATGGCCCCGTGCCCCCCCCCCCCCAGGATCCACCTATGACCCTCCCCCCTACACTCCGTTTACCTCTGAAGCTACAGCTCAGGTACCCACAAACAATAATCCTAGATCGGCAGGGCTTTTAGCGCTATTACATTAAAAGCTGACAATTAGCTCCATTCTTCTAGCCAGTCTACTTCTCACGGCATGAACGCCATCAACAGCAGCCCACAGCCTTGCACTGAACGCAATGCATTACCGCGTGCGAGGGTTCAAGCACATCCGTCTCCTATGTCTCCTAAGCCCATCAAACCATCTCTCCTCTTTTCTAGGGCCTTGATCTGTCTCAAATGGCACAACGCTATAAAACCCTGCGTAGCAAAATAATCACGCTGCTCACAAGCTGCTGTGGCCAGCCATGATTCTTTCGACAAGAAATAAGTCTAATTATTTGGTATTTATGCTGTTGAGTATGTGAAGAGAATCTTGGCTGAACAATATGTGAAAAACACTGATTTGAGGGGCATTGGGCACTGGGTCACCACTGATCTGTGACGTCGGCACTGATATAGTATAGTTTGTAGTATATTAAAAACTGTACCGCTGTTGGTCGAGGTACTGAAAGGACTATTTGACATTTGCATAGGATTTTAAAATGGTATAAGCTTTCGTGATTACTTTCTGCGGTCCACAGCCATCTCCCTTTAAGACTTCTTGTTTTTTAGCTCGATGCACGGAAGCTTGTGCAACTTGTGCGGCACCGCCTATCGGCAAGTTACCCAGACATGTGTGCGTCATAGAGGCGTCACGCGAATATGCCATCCCATTGGTTGTGTTGTGCTCATGGCCAAGACAGATATGGCTCCTTAAATACTCGTGTCTGCGGTTGCGCAACAGCACGTCCCCTAACGGTGGAAGTAAATTGGCCAACAGCAAAGGTATGCTACTGTCATTGCTCGTTTTGGTCATGAGTCGGGTTTCACGAAAATAGCACATGCACTTGAACAACTACTAGGCATGATGGACATAAAATTCCCTATTGCAGTTATAAATTTGGTGACCCTAGATCGGGTCAAAAGTCGCCAAATTTCACAAAGTCCAAAATGTTTGCTTCCAGGCAATTTATAGCTCAGAACCCACCGAACCGATCACTGCCAAACCTTCACCATCGGATGCCCGAAACCTGATTTCATCTCGTATTTCCAAATTTGGTGACCTAACGTCAGGTCAAAAATCGTCAAATTTCACACAGTCCAATTTTTTCTAGCAGACAACTTAAAGCTCAGGACCTATTGGAATGATTACCGCCAAATCGTTAATTAATGGAAAATCGTAGGCCCTCGTGATGCAAGGGCCACCAAATTTTGAACCGCAAGAGGGAATCAAGTATCGGACATCCAATGGTGAAGGTTTGGCAGTGATCGGTTCGATAGGTTCTGAGCTATAGGTTTTGTGCAAGCAAGAATGTGGGACTTTGTAAAATTTGACGACTTTTGACCCGACCAGAGTCATCAAATTTGGAAATCCGGTGTAGAGTATCCAATGGTGAGGGTTTCACAGTGATCGGTCCAGTGGGCTCTGAGATCTGAGTTGTCTGTATTTGTATTTAAAATTTTCCCCTCGCGTTTTTGAGGTGTTTGACCTCGGATCAGGTCACGATGCTACCTCCCATGACTCAACCCATTGCACGGAATCGATTGGTGATTGAGGCTCCAAGGTGATTGAAAGAGCCGTTTCGGAAAACTTGCGTGTCTGTATTATATGCTGCGTTTTTAGACCCTGCCGACTTGATCAACTTCAGAACATGGCCGTAACCGAAAATGTCATAACAAGTAAGTAACAAGCAATCAAGAAAACAGACAGGAACACCACGAGAAAAGACCAAAACACGCACACAATAGCGCTCGTACAAAAAATCAACAAGCATAAATGAACATTGACATTTGCAAACTTTGCGGCGCCCAGGCGTACCACAAATCAGTCAGTAAGTCAGTAAGTCACAAGTAAGTCAGCCCGTCCGCTACAGCTGCAAATCTGACGCAGCAGCTCTTGACAGCGATGCTGACGCCATAAAAGACCATTCCATGATTTTATCAAACCATGGCGCGTTGAGAACCATATTAAGAGGGTGTGTCACATCTCAGGCACGTTTCAAAAACATACTCCAGTGTCATCTCAGGACTAGTTAAGTCTGTAGAGGTACTGGCGAGTGCTATTGCAGCATCGTCAAGATGTAATAAGGATACCAATTTCATGTATTTTCAAGTTCAAATTACGCTGTGAACACTTTGTAACAACACTACGCTTCCCTGTAGTCGCGACCACCGTCCTCATGACAACCACCGTGCGCACCTTTACTGGTGCGAATAAAAGAACATTTGTGATTGACCCACCGGGCAAGGGCATGTCACCGAGGAGCGCATTGGTTGAAGTTTGAACTAGCGTGGCACATGGATCATGTGATACTCCCATTCGAGGCAAGAAGTGAAAGCCATAGTATGTCTCATTCAATTTACGAGATAATAGCTCCATGTTCGCATATGCTTCCGTCTAAAGGGGGTGTTTCAACCTTTCGCAGCATTTATTACACAAACCTTTTTTTGTTTTTTGGCACCATAATCTGCAGCAAAAGTTATTGCAGCACAAAATTTGTCGCGTAACAGTATTCTCATTTGCGATCAGTTCATCGCTTGATGAGATATTTCCAGTCCTTCATAGGACTCCATTACACCTGACGACGGCCGGAGAGTGGACGGGCCGAAACGTCCTCTACATACCAACACACCAAGCAATGATGATAGTCCGAACAATATTCCATCAGTGATACTAATGTCTCGTCTCAAATCTTCCGTAAAACTTCTTTAGAAGCGTTGAGCGCCTGCAGATGGCCCCAGCTACCGCCGGGGGTAACTGTGCGCCCTGGGCGGTCCCGGCCTGGTGTCTGGCCATTGTATGACTGTAGCTGGACTGTCCCGGCCTGGTGCCTGGCCATTGTATGACTGTAGCTGGACTGTCCCGGCCTGGTGCCTGGCCATTGTATGACTGTAGCTGGACTGTCCCGGCCCGGTGCCTGGCCATTGTATGACTGTAGCTGGACTGTCCCGAACTGGTGTCTGGCAGCTGTATGCCTACGCCTCGGGATGCTGTCAGCGCTCGTAGCGAGGAGACAAGAAACAAAAAAGCAATGCACAAAAACAGCAGCGAAGTAACAAAAAAAGACAAACCAACCACGTGTTGGCCCCCCAATTACTGAAATTGCCCTCCCCTCCGCCCACCCCCAGGCCGCGCTACCCTTCAAACATCGATCTGCATAAGGGCAGGATTGCAGCCTGCCTCCTGAACGGTGTCCGTATAAGTCGAACCGTGTCGCTCGGATGTCTGGCCCTTTACGCCTGCCCATCCTTCGGTTATGTCTCTGTGTGTATGTGGCTTTTGTGTCTTCCAGTATGTGTTTTTCCAGTGTGTCTTTTGTGTCTTCCAGTATGTATTTTTCCCAGTGTGTCATTTGTGTATTCCAGCATGTGTTTCTTGTCTTCCACAAGGTCCTGTATGGCTCAGCTCCCCAAACAACAGCATAAGCATGCCAGCGTAATAAAGATAAGCCGCTCCAGTGACAGTTAAATGCTCGATTTCAAAAATGATTGTGACGCATAACTACCTGCCCTTCTAACCATGAGCCATCCGGGTGGCGGCTATGTCATACCAGCACTGTTGTATGACACACGTTAATCGTTCGGGCGTTGTCACCGGCAAGCTCCGATGAATAGCCAGTCACGCTGTCGTTGCACGTGGAGCAAATATGTAAAACCTTGCTTTGATGTCGATTCGGACGCCAAGCCTCCGGGTAAAGAGCTGGTGCGTCCGCCCAGGCCACGTTATTAAATCTTAACAACACGTCCCCTTTAAGCTCTGCCTGACAGTGGAGAAGCTGTGAGGTGACCCAACAGGCGACGTGCTAAAGTTGTCGGTGGAAGTTGAACGGCAGCGGGCGGCAGTGTTGATCAGGCCGCGTTCACTGTGTCACTGGACTCCCTCCGACCCGCATCCCTGAAACTCTCTGGGAGCCTATCTCACAGCGTCGCTGGACTCCTTCCGACCCGAATCCCCAAAACTCTCTGAGCCTTTGTCACGGCGTCACTGGACTCCCTCAGACCCACATCCCCAAACCTCGCGGGCTTATCTCGCGGCGTCACTGGACTTCCTCACACCCACGTCCCCAAACCTCGCGGGCTCATCTCGCGGCGTCACTGGACTCCCTCCGACCCACGTCCCCAAAACTCGCTGAGCCTATTCTTCCGACCCACATCCCCAAAACTTGCTGGCAGTCTATCTCATCCCCGGTGCCCTCCTTCAGCTGTCATTTGACTCCAGGTCACAGAGCTCCGGTCCGGCTGAGCGACGTGTCACTGTGATGAGGCCGAGGTGTTTTTGACTTCCCGGCCGGGCCGTCATCGCCCATTAAGGTCAGCACCGGCGGCCGTTGGGGTAGGCGTCAGGCGGCGGCTAGTTAGTTGCGGGCGGCGCGGCTTTATTGGCCGGGTCAGGGGCGACCGAGGCGTTGTCAGGGCTCCTCGACACCAGATGAGGTGCGGCTGGCGTGCGGGGGAGGCAATGCGGAGTGTGTATGATCTCGAGACATGCCAGTCATGCCGATATGCCAGTCGGTATGCGAGCCTCATGTCAGATGGTATCCACGCATCATGGGCGTGGGTAATTGACGCGGCCGGTGTAAAAGTTAGGCCATGGGTCAGCACCCGCTTGAGATCGGGCATCAGCGAGCAGAACACAAGCTACAGCAGAAAATTAGAAGTACAAGGTAGCGAAGTGATCTGTTTGCTGAGAATGGAAAGAAGAGAAGCAGTCTAAAGTGTTTTTGAATTATATTTATGTGAGCAAGTCAGGCCATGTCAGTTAGTCCAGCCATCCCCTGATTTGTTTGGGGCCACCCCCTCCCCGCAATCTTCCACCGAAATACAATGAAAAAGTGTGCTTGTATTGTCTGCTGACTGATCTGCGCCGCGCAAATGTGAAAACATGGCATTTCATTATGCTTTGCGGAACATATTTTGCAGCTCATGAGACTGCTTCATATTACCTGATGGTTCTAATGGTGAAGCGATTTGTTTAATAAGCGCTATTGGTGTTTTTAAAAGCCATTAGAGATCAGCGAGCCGTGGGCTAACATCCCCGTCGTGGTGCGACTCATGCAACGCGTCATGTCCTTGCGGCTGTCATCAAACAAAATGACTAGCGAGCGTCGTTGACGTCATTCGAACGATCGCCACGTAACGTTAAAATTGAGTGAGGGTTCGATGATCGTTGGTCCTCCACTGCAATTACCAATCAAGCCAAACTGACCCGGAAAAGCACGTTCGGTTCATTGCCTGAGATGGATTACCACGCATCACGTCTCCCGAGCCTGCTCATGGGTCCAGTGATTGGCACCGGACTTCAAGGCGCGTCGACTATCCGGCCCTATAGCTTCTATTCATGCCGCTTCAGGACGGGACATTATTCCATATCCTAATCCACAGTCATGAGATCCGTCAGAGCTCCACCGGCGCAGCGGGGGTGTCGTCACTCTTCGCGTGCGCGGAATCGCTCAGGCAATTTCCGCCGCCGTGTCTTCTGCGCCGCTCGTGCCTGCTCGTGCCCCAGTTTGCGGCCATCTGTTTGGGAAAACGTGCGTCCGTCGACAGGCAAGGCCGGTAGTTTTGGCCATCGTTCTCCTAGGTCTATTTTACGCCGTCGCCACAACCTACCATGCTCGACTGCTCGCGGTTGTGGGCAGTGACCACCAGCCGACACGTAGCCTTCGTAAGGACGTCCATGGCCTAAACCCGGGCTTATTTTGGTGATCCAATGCAACAAAGTCACATACACTCCGTCGGCGGCCTGATATTCTATGGGTATTTTGTTTTCGATCGACGACTGCGGTCGTATACTATGCGACTCTTTAATTACAGAACATTGTACTCAAAAAGCATGCTCGCACCATGTTTATGCATCACACCGCTCGTACCCCGGTGCCTCTTCATTCCTAACAGGCCGAACAAACTACAAATTAAGCTGCGCCTAGTTACTGCCATATCTGATGCATTTCGTCGGCATCTCAGAAGACCCCTTTTATTTAATGCACCGGGTGAGCAGTATACAAAGTGCATCACACACTTTACCTGCCTTCCTAAGCGCATCTCCCTTTGTCGTGAATCGCGGCGGCCGTGCCAGCTGAGCGCGCGGTGCGCTGACCTTGCCCGCTCGGGGTCACGGGGTTAGCGGGCGCTGACCTTGGCGCCTCCAGCGGCGGCCCGGCCCGGTGACAACAACATCTCGGCTCTGTCCCTGCCGGCGCCGCGTGGCGCAATCACTGGATATCTGCCCGGCGGCGAATCTTTCCTGAGTTCTCTCGTTAGGATGGCCAGTACTGAGCACCGAGCGCCACCTGCCATGCCTCCGAAGTTGGACGTACCTCGTGTACCGATGGCGTGGACACGTCTCAGAAATTGGGAGGGGGATGACGCCAATGTTTAAGTGGATGCATTCCATGCATCGCCATCAAGTTAATGGCGAACAGTCTCGAAAAGTAGGGACTACAGTCACCTGCCCCTATTCCTGTGCTTATGTTTTCTACGCACTCCAGGTCTATCTCAGTGGCGCACCCAAGGGGTTTAAAGAACTAAATCCCTCCATTGGCACCTTCGAATTTGTGCACTCTTTCATCCCATTAACGCTACTATTTAAGTCTGTTTTATGTACAACCTTGTTATTGAATCAATTGAAGTCTCCAGAACTACTCGGCCGATCACCAAAATCAAAACGGTGTGCCATTTCCCCGACACGATCGTCATTTTTTTAGCAAAAAAGAGGGATATATATATATATATATATATATATACATATATGTATATGCACACGCATATATATATATATATGTATATGTATATATATATATATATGTATATATATGTGTGTATATATATATATATATATATATATATATATTAGAGACTTTCCAAACTTAAATTTATGGGTGCATACGGGGAATACACAGATTAATGCGAAAATCTTCAAAACAGGTTTTATTAAGTTCATGAGGGTCAAATGAGATGGTGCACTGGTATGGCATAAGAGCAAACTATATGATACCCGAAATATTGAAATATGAGGTGCCAAAGGAATAAAATGGGAGGCTAAGAAAGTAGATGCAAATGACATGTCGAAAGCAACGCTGCTATCCATCTTAAGGCAACGTGCCACTTACCAGCAAAAGTGGAAATCTGTCATAAGTGTGTTCAGTTTTTCCAAGTATAGGGGAACATGCTCAGATGATTTGTGCATGTAAGCATCCCAGTTAACTAGAAGGGAGTCCCGGGTCTAGAGACAGGGCTCACAACACCAGCTGCGAGATGAGCGACGGTATATCACGTGATAGCTTTCATCGTTGAACGGAGTGCCCCACCTTTGGCACATATTTCAAAAACATGATCAGTTGGATTTTCAGAACATGTCATTAATATCAATAGCACTGGAGAGCGGAACTGCATCACCAACAGGATATGATATGTAACTTGCTTTTATTTGTTTTCGAGTCCTAATTACGCCGTCACGATTTCAGGCTAGCTTTGGGCTCCTGTTTTCTTTAACTATTCCCACATATGGTACCGTGCAACGATGCGTATTTTCAAGGCTTTGGACGATTTTAGCGCACGCAAGACGGCGTTCACCATGGTGGACTCCATGGTCCTTTTGGATGATTGCTCGATTTTGCACACCGTATGTAAATTGTGAATGAGGGCTTTTAAGATTTTAAAACCGTTTCGCTCAGCACACGATGGTTTGAGTTCCCAAAATATTGTATAAGAGTTATAGCAGAGCGACATGCAGCTTGCACCGGATCATCTGCTCAGACAACAATCACAAGTTTTGATTGTCTATTAATACCCGTTTGGTGTTATTTCACTATTAACACCCACCCACCACTATTTTCACATATTAGCATATATATATATATATATATATATATATATATATATATATATATATATATGTCACTATTAACATCCGTTTGGGTGGGGTTCACTTTGACCCCCCAAAGGTTTTCTCCGGAATGGTTTCCGAATGGCGCGGCATGGCCGCGACAAATTTGATTTGACATGGCTGGTGGACAACTGAACAGTGGATCGTTTGATATAAAAAAAAATGAGATGCATCTTGTAAGCATGCTGGCCTATGGCAGGTCGAAATCATGCCATGGATTTAGCGAAGACAGTTTCTTGATAATCGTTCAATCTGACGCAACAGTTGAGTTTTAGGCAAAGTCAGCGTCTCTGAGATAGCTTGTTAGTCAACACAACAATTAAGCAACCAAACTGCATTGCCCTCAAGTCAGGTATGAAGGTCAGACCAAGATCAAAATGAGCCTGTTTTAATGGTCTAGAGCTTGCTGTGCGGGTAGCTTCTGGTGCTCATTTTAAATTTATTGACAACAGGAGGCGCATTATGCATCTTCTATAGACTTCTTGAAGATCAGAATAGGTCACTAAACTAAAATGACTCGGGTCAATGTATTGTTTTAGAAACATATTGTCTAGCGTGATCTTTGACGCTTATTCAAATGCAAACTCAAAGCAGTCTTGTATCATTGTGGTCACCATGGCGTTGGAAGGGTCAAGTAAGGACGGTATCTTAAGTGAGAATCAGTGACCCTTTGCTTAAAATGGGTATCTAGGTTCTGAGGCATTTCGGACACCCACCTGGAGTCCGACCTTGTTTGACCCAAAGTACATGACCTAGAAAGATCCAATTTTGGCATAAGTAGGTTCACGCACAGGCCAACATATCTTGTGAATTCGGTGTTTCTAGGTTTCCCAGTTTCTGAGATCTCAAGCGGGACAAACTGTCCCCCATCCGAGTAAAGGGTGTCCAGCCGGCCACCTGGGCGCGAGTATATACGTAGGCGTGGAAAAGCCTTTTATGTAACGCATAGATCGATGACGAAAACTTACGCCTTTTAAGCCGGTTGCTGACAAACTTGCGAAAATGCAAACAAACTTCAATACACCAGACCATATACAACAGACCATCCCAGCTAAAAGAAACTCAACTCTTAGCAATGGTCTGCACTCGCCAACGCTTGCAGCGTGAGCATGCGCAGCGCACATGTTGAAACGTTAGCAATTCGCTGCATGAGCAAGTAAACCGTAAGATGCTGTCGAAGATAGAAGCTAGTCAGGATAGTTTTAGGATAGTTTAGTATCAGGATAGTTTTAAAATCGGGATAGTTCTAGGAGATGATAGAAATATACTAGAAACTACGGCATGTCAGTGATGACGTCACAGAAGAGTGGTGACACATTGCTTTTCCAATGTCCATTAGATCAGAGCTGTTCACAAATTTTTTCAGCAAAGATTCACGGCAAGCCGTCATTCGATGTCAACATTAACCATTGTTGATCTGCAAGCAGTAAAGGAACACAACGTGTTGGGTTTTATGCCTGATGTGTCCTTGGTGCCAACCAAAAGCCCCGTCATTCCTGTGTATCGCCATAGGCTCAGTTTTGCTAAGTACCAAACACGCGCCGCCGAAGAGACAAAATAATTTCACCAACCTTGAGTCGCGTGGCTGCGCGTCGTTTGCTTTTCTTTAGTTCATCTTATTGATGCTTGGGGAGGGGCGGTGCTTGTTGGATTTTATTATGATGTGCTTAAGGATTTCGTGTATTATGCGCGAAAGCTAAAGAAGTGTGTTGTGCACGATGTTGTTTGTGTATGCGGTATCTCTATGTAATCTTGTTGGTGATGTTGAAGGCCCAGGTTTTTTCTCTTTTTATAATTCTAGTGCAAGGCGGCGTTGGCTGCCAGTTGCAGTGAGCTGTGAGTGCCTTGGCTGCTGCTTTACACTTGTTTTGTACAGCCGATGCATCTTTTCAATTAATCCTGGCACTGCTCAGATACCTAGTTTCCATTTATTTTTGATTTTTGTTTGAAAGCATTTTGAGGCATGCAATATCAGCATGACGTTGATTGCAGCTAGCGGATCTTCCAGTGCTGTGAATATTTATGGATAGGGTTGGGTTACAATCCCATTCGATTACATATTTAAGTTGTTTGAGCGCTGAATCCCCGTCACATCAACTCTTTCATCATCACATCATGTTCTTTAGGTATGGGAGTGGACATAAGAAACATTATGTGATGAAGGCGAAATTAGTTCCATGAAACTGACCGGGCATGGAATTTTGGCAATCATCGCATTACATGCTTTGAAGTCCAGGCTTAAAAGCTTGCCGTAGGAGTCCAATTATGTCAAAGGGTAGTTCTGCCCTTGAAGGCTGGGGATAACTATAGCATTCAACTTGTTTTGCTTGGATATGTCACGGGCCTACAATGAAGATGTCAGACAGGCGCCTAAGAGGTAAGCATGGAAATAGTGGCATCCTCAGTGCTTGCAGTGAGAAGAAATGTCAGAAAACTGTGTTGCTGTATATATATATATATATATATATATATATATATATATATATATATATATATTGGACAAGCATCTGTGCCACAAGCCACCAATAGCAGGGAGCTAGAATCGCTTTTGAACTAGGGTGGGAGTGAAAAATTCCACCGCAGAAAGACCGTGTGGGAGTGAAAAAATCAATTCACAAAAGATGGAACTTATGAGCTTGTGAGTGATGCTTTAGCAAACAAAGCCGTTTATTTCAAGTTGGCGTTGACGTACTATCAGAAACCTAACAAAACTGTGTTGTTTTTTAACATCTTAGGCGATTTAAGTGAAACAGATTACATTAAAGCATAGTAATTTCATGACAGTGTAATGAGCACAACAAAATTATTAACATCAAAAATTTGATGTTGCACTTGGCACTTCCCTTCCTCAGCACTTTTAACACAAAACAACGCAAAGGAATTCAACAACAAAATAACAACTGAAAATTCAACAAGCATAAAGCACCCAAACAAAAAGAACGTTGGACTCCTACACATCAGTCCATCACCAATTCAAACACGATACACACACCTCTGGTTTCTGTTAAGATGGTGTCGGGGAAAACAAGCATGTTGTCATTGTTTCTTATAAAATACCAATGCTTATTCCATGAAAGTAGCCTAACTTTGCCTCACCCAAAGAGGCCTTACTTCATATCATCCTGCCTAACCTGTTTGTATGACAGCAGCAGTTGTGAGTTACTGAATCTTGCACAATTGCTATTGCCATTTGCCATGCACTTGACCAACTTAACATAACTCAGAGTAGCCCATATGTTGAAAATCATCTCAACTCACCATTTGTTGATAGCAGCACTTGTGATAAAACATGATAAAGCTAATTTTTGACTGGTTTTAACTTGCATTTTTATTGCTCATTGGTGTTTGCTTGTTGACATCAGACAAAGCTAACAATACACAAATCAGAACACTTAAAATCACTTTGAACAGCTTATTTTGATTGTCTGGCTAACTATGTCAAGGGCAATGATGAGTATGCTCCACAAAACAATCTGTCTTATCCAAAAGTAACGTAACTTTT
This sequence comes from Pollicipes pollicipes, assembly GCF_011947565.3. NCBI lineage: Eukaryota > Metazoa > Arthropoda > Thecostraca > Pollicipedomorpha > Pollicipedidae > Pollicipes > Pollicipes pollicipes. The sequence goes on along the minus strand of NW_023596545.1, from coordinate 22,619,040 downwards.
AGATGACCATGCCAGTATTGCTGCTTGCCTTTTCAGCTGTAGCAAAGGCATATTTTAGGCTTGTTTATTCATATTTAATGACAAAGTTTGAGATGTTGGCCTCACATTTGGATGGGATGGTGTGACTATTTGTTACATACTAATATTTAACTCGGATTATAATTGATATGCAGCTATCACTAAAGAAGCACCGGAAGCTGTCCCATAAGGCACACCCTAGAGTAATAAAACATGTTGGTTTTACCTTGGTATGACCTTGGTACCTGGCCTTAGGTCATTCTTATTTGCTCATTCAATTGTGTTGCCTAAGAAAGCATCTCAGAAATGTATGGCTTCGTCTAACACTCCGTTGTTGCATCAGATTGAACGATTCCCTTGAAACTGACTTCGCTGAAACCATGGCCTGACGTTTTTACCTGCCATAGGCCAGCGACCTTACAAGGTACATCTAAATTTTTTACACCGAACGATCCATTGTTTAATTGTCTACAGTCACGCAAAAATTGGCGCGGCTACGCCGCGCTGTTCGAAACCCATTCTGGAAAAGCCCTCGGGGCCAATTTCACCCCTCATCCCCACCCGAGCTCGTGTTAAACCGAACCGTAGTCACTGCACCAATTATTAGACCGCATATGACTATAAAAATTTACGCCAATAAGGAATCCTGCCTTGATCCGGGTTCAATGGTCCAGATCAGATGGCCTCCCCGTCAGGGAGGGGGCCAATACATGGTGTATTCCGCTAAGTGCCTCCGGACCCCATCTCCGTGTCGCCAAAATGGCAGCCGATAGGACACCCACGCTAGGACGGCAGGTTCCTTCAGCTCTTGACTGGGAAAAATTATATGCCTTTCATGCTCCACTTACGGAGGCCCTGGCATGGACAAAAGACGCGGGATCTCGTCGGTGCTCAATAGAGGG
>NW_023596545.1:22597378-22617120 GCF_011947565.3 Pollicipes pollicipes | reverse complement strand
GCTACTGTCTGCACAATGTGCCGCTTTTCCGTTTCTGTGGGCGTTGTCATTCATGCCACAGTCGCAGTCGTAATGCGTCCATCTCTGCGCTGTGGCGGTGCCTATTTCCGGCGCGCCGTTTCACGCCGCGGAGAGCGGCGCCAGTGTCGCCGGACGACCACTGCCGGAAGTTCCCCCGGGGACCAGTCGGGGATGTGGTTCCCCATTCTTTCCCTGGGGCACCTCGGGCGGACCAGTGTTCAGCAGTTCCTGGGGAAAACGCCGCATGGGTGCGACTGTCATCTCTCGGGCCGCGACTACCGTAGCGGGTGCAGGCATACACTGGACAAACCTCTCGGGCTACTCAGGTGGGTGCTGAACTGGTGCGAAACTGGTGACTGAGGATGTTAGAATGACGCTCTGAAGGGGAGTTGCCTGCCATCGATTGAAGCGTGTCACAGATGCCTTTACGAATTTAAGTCTGCGATTGCAGATTTATACACGGACTGAATTAAGCCTGAAATTCTATGGAATAGAGCACTTCACATGCTGAATTTTCACGAGCCGGTCCAGTCCAGTCCAGTCCAGTCCAGTCTAGTCCAGTCCAAATCAGTCCAGTCCAGCCCAGTCCAGTCCAGCCCAGTCCATTCCAGTCCAGTCCAGTCCAGTCCAGTCCAGTCGGACTAGTCTAGATTCAATCCGTCCGCCAATCCGCTTTTCCCAGATTTCTCGACTCAATGTAGTCCGGCCCGCCTCCCGAGAAAATTTATCAACCGAATCTGTGCTAATCCGCCTCCACAGAAGGGACTTTTTAAAAGAAAATATCGAAAGCAAATTTCGCTCATATAGTTTTATTGGATTTCAGAAATGTTCTCATTTTCATTGGGAAGAAAAATGAAGTAGTCGTTTGCTAGTGGGTGCTTAAATACTTAACACAGTTTGTTGCCTATTAGGAACGGAATTTTGTATGGAAATAGGAAAAACAGAGCTGTTCACGTTGTTTATCATGGCACAAATATGCTGGCAAATATTTCATAATTACCACCACATCGTAGGGGTGGAAATCATTGCTGTTTTCAATGCTCTAAAGGCATAAGCGCATTATCTAACATTTCCATACCCCTGGTTAGGTGTAACATACCTACGCATGTCACCACACATTCTTAGCGACATCCAGTTTTCTAGCGCAGTACGACGCTCATCTAGTGCGAACCTAACTAACAAGAACGCCCACCTCACCTCACATGTGACACTTCAGGTGTGCATGTGTTCTCGGACACACCATCTAACGAAACAGCCCCAACCACAACCATTTTTCCTGCTTGATAACCGGCTGCGTTTACATTATTTCCCACGTGTGCCGCTGTCAACTGCATGCAGTAAATTCAGGGACCCCGGTCCCGCATAAGTTTCAAAAGGACACCTTCGGGTGGATAGCCATGGTTTAGAGAACGAATCTTTAGGAATGTCCCGCAGGAGTTACGAGATCTTGGTTTGACCTGTCAGGTAACCTGATGTAAGCGATCAGCCTCTACGCTGGCTCAGGTGCACGAAAGGCTCTCCGCAACCTGAGGTGCACAGAAATCTCCGTAAGCTCAGGCGCACAGAAAGCCTCTCCGCAAGCTGAGGTGCACAAAAAGCCTCTCCGCAAGCTCAGGTGCACAGAGATAGTTCAGTGATGCAAATCGGCCACGCTTTGAGGAGTCTGCTCGCAGATACTTGGACAGCCTTCTGAAGACGTCTTTGCTGGGTCCAAGTATCGATAAGGGTGCTCAAACTGTCGCAACGTTCAGCCACGGTGACATGACCAATTTATGAGATACACATTTCTGATTCTGCTTAGCCGCATAGCATTGTGAACGGTTATACATTTGGTAATCGTTTGGCACTGGCAAAACCCTAGAAGTGTTACTGTACATTTGTCATACATTCATTAAATTTTTGTGCATTCCAACATAAATTTTTGTAACATTAACATGACAATTTCATCACGCATCGCTGCAACTTAAATTATGAAAAATATCGTTAATCATGTTGACCTTTTTTGCTAGCGGCTTCTTTCCAATTCCTGAAAATCCCGTTGGTGGTATAGTCGATTTTGTTTTCTTTTGGAACTGTCTTCCTTTCCCAACTGTCCCGTTTTCTCAAACCCGGCAGAAGGGATTTCTGACTACTGCCGAAGAGCTCACCCAGCGTCCGAGCCGACAATCGCTCGCCCAAATGTCGGCATCATTTCGCATTCGTGACAGAGAGGCCATTTTGCATGCATGGAACAATGCAGACCACATTCTGGAACGGTTTCATTCTCGCCGCGGCCGCCGTTACCGTAAATCACTAACACGCTCGGAAAGCCGCGTCTCAATCTCATGCGTGAGGAGAGCTTCTAAAGAGAATATTTCACCTCAGAATGTAGCCCACAGTGAGCTGATATTGGCCAAAATGAGAATCGTTTGAACATTTAGTGATACACCTTTGCATCAACGTGCAACACGATCCACATGAGGAGCAATGATCAGGCATCATTACCCCATTACGCACACCGTGCAATAAGCCGCTATCCGTTCACTTGGCTTTTTTGCAGCGTGACAAGAAAGCCTACGTGGCTTGGGGTTTGGCAGTCACCTTCTTACGAGGTCAGGGGTTTTGTTTCAGATCCCCTCGTCGTTCTCAGATAGCGCGTTGCAAACAGAAGCAGTGGATTCTTTTGAAAGTTGAGAATCGGAGAAGAAGAGCAAAGACAATTTTAAACGCGTTTCTTTCCCTGTAACGCCTCGGGGCTATTGTTGAAGTTTGCTGAAGTTGCAGTGGTCGCCTCCCTGTCCCAAACTCCATCGCTCTTGATAAGGGATAACATAGTGATCTTAACATTTCCAGAAATCAGAATGTCTATTGTGTTTGTTTGCAGTTTGAGTTCAACGCATGGTCCGATGAAATTTCCTGAATTTCGCAAATTCACGAAATTGGAAAATCATCGCAATCTTTCAGCACGCTGTTTTAAACTAGTGCTGTTTGTCGATAACTACAGAAAAACAACTGTCGTGTGTTTGGCCCTTCGTTGCTCATGTGGATCTCCTATGCGGAAGCCACACTCGCTCTGAACTAACAATTCCGACTGTCAGCAGCGCATATTGGCGTGCAGCCGCATGCGCGTGTTTGGGCGCCGGACAGGCCGGGCCGAGGCCACCGTCTGAACGTGTGCCAGCGCCCCCGGTGGGTGGAGCCGAGCTCCTGTTATTGGTGTCAGCCGCCATTCCCAAGCGGCTGGTGTCGCAACGCGACCGACCCCTCCGCCACTCTCGGAGAGGGGTGCCGCAGACATCATGGCCCGCCGCCGCCAGTGTCGGAGAGGGGGGTCGCAGCCACCACGGCCTCCGCGGCCACTGTCGGAGGGGGGAGGGGGTGCCGCAGTCGCCACGGCTCACCGCCGCCACTGTCGCAGAGGGATGCCACAGCCACCACGGCCCACCGCGGCCACTGTCGGAGGGGGGGGGGGGGGAGATGGGTGCCAACAGGCCACCACAGCCCACCGCCGCCTTAGTCGGAAGGGGCGGGGGGGGGGGGGGAGCGGGGCAGCCACTCGCTGCACTAGGTGTGCACTAGGACGCTGCAAACCCGGAAAGCCATCTATTTAAACACCACGATGATGGCTAGCTAATGCTGTGCCCGAAAATACTGCAGGCGTGGAAGTATGATACGTGCATTAGATGTGCCGGCCAGAACATAGGCGTAGGAACGTTTCAAAAAGTGCGGGGGGGCCAAGCTCGGGGTGTGCTTCAGGAACTTTTTTTGGAAAACAAGCCCGACGACCAGGGAGCAGGGGGGGGGGGGGTAGAGAAGGAGCTTACCTCTCTTTATTCAGATGTAATGACTGCTATTCTATATATGCATCTAGAGCTGTTTCTTATTGATGCACACTCTTGCCTATACGACTCACCTACGTCATTCGGGAAATAAGGCTATCCAGCTTCCCAATTATTTTCTTCTATTTCAACGTTGTCTTTCCTGGGGAGCCAAAATTCCACGAGCGGGTAGGCATTTTGGGTCATTGAGGAGGCATCTGTCTCCACAGGGTAGATGCCAGAGTATGGCCTGAGCAAAGGTTGGTGAGAATTTTGAAAGTGAATCGATGGCTCACAGTACAACATATTGTGCACGTGCCTTCATTTCGCTGGCTGCTTTCCAAGAGATAAGACTTGTCGTGGCATTTTAGGCGGAAACAAATTCGAAAGCTTGAAACTGCTAAAAACCATATGACAAAAGCCATAGAACTGGAGATTCTCTTTTGAACACGGAGCCACAGAATAAACGCCATTCTGTCATATATTCCTTGTCTGAGCCCTGCTCCCGTCCGCTGTCGATGACCACTGTGCCGGTCCAGCTGTCTCCGAATGACTGACCGCGAACTGGTGGTGTGGCTGCTTTGTTGCACATTTCTGGAGCAGCATTACCACTAATCGGAATGTAAAACATGTGTTGGACACCTGCAACAGTACTTTTTTCCGAATGATCTTCCCTTACACCACACCACCCCAGAAAAATGCCGCCGGGAAGCTGCCTACATAAGGTATGAATCGGCCCAACGGACATTTAGCTGTCCGTCATTCAACGTAAATGACTTGATCTGCCTTTGTGTGTAGGTAGGGGGTAGCCAGAGCCTTGCTAAGAGGCACACAGGGTTGACAAAAGCCTCCTTTATGATGCCCCCCCCCCCCCACACAAAAATATATCCCCGCATAAAGTTTACTTGTTAACAGGGGATGCGGTTTTCTTCGTTTCATTGTAATTGTTTATGTTGTAACCAGAACAGAAAACCAGAAGCGACCGTGAAATCAATTCAATTTACATTTTTGACACGCGCCCGGATGGCCGGCTAGATACCCTTTGTACGGGTGGGGAGTCGATTTGACCCCCCTGAAATCTCGGGAACTGAGGGAGTCTGAGACATAAAATTCACAGGGTGTGTTGACCTGTACGTGAACTCACTTAGGTCAAAGTTTGTAGTTCCTAGGTCATGAATTTTAGGCCAAATAAGGTCAAACAGAGTCAAATTCCAGGTTCATCTGTAACGTGCTTCAGGATCTAGATAACTGTTTCTAAGCAAAGGTCAGATGTTCATTAGGTCAATGACCTTGTTTGATCTTTTGAACTCATTGTGATCAGAGTCACACGAGGCTGCTCTAAGGTTTGCGTTTGAATAAGCGACAAAGATTACAGTGTGTTTTTAAACACAAAATGTTGACCTAGGTTATTTTAGGTCAATGACCTATTCTGACCTCCAAATCGATGGGAAGATGTAAATGCGGTTCCTGCTATCAATAACTTAGAAATGAACACTAGAAACTATCCCATACAGCAAGCTCTACAGTAATAGAACAGGATGGTTTTGATCTTGGTGTGACCTTTATACCTGACCTTTGGTCAACGTAATTTTCTCATTCAATATTTGTGTTGCCTAAGAAAGCATCTCAGAGATGTATGACTTCGTCTAACACTCCATTGTTGCATCAGATTGAACGATCCCTAGAAGTTGACTTCACCGAAACCATGGCCTGACTTTGACCTGTCATAGGTCAGTGACCTCACAAAGTAAATATGAATGTTTGATGCCGAATGATCTTATATTCAATTGTCTACAGTTATGCAAAACATGGCTCGGCTGCGCCGCGCCGTTCGGAGACCATTATGGAAAAAGCTGCGGGGGAGGGGGACGAGTCAATTTCACCCCTCACCCGAACGCGTTTTAAGGTCAATAAACTGCAGAAATCAGGCGTTTAACGATCGCATGGAATCATCACCGGTGTTCTTAATTTCCCATGGCTTAGTGGACTCTTTCTAAACCGATAGAATTCAGAAGCTTTTTCACAATGCTTTATCTGCGTTCTACAAACATTGAGGACATAGCGAAAAAAGATTGTAGATCGATCTGTGTGATCGAAATGTGAGGGTGAAAATTTTGATTGGGGATAGAGTAGTCAACAATTGTACTAACATCACCAAGCCATGTTTTTCTAGAAATGTTTAACATTCACTCAGAATCGATTAGTAATGCAATTTATATAACATGGTTTTTAACATGCGCGCTCGCAAATCTTAGTAACAGAAACCTCGACGCCATACGTTGCAGTCTCCAAAGTCCGTGGACCAGGACATCAAATCTTACATCTACAAGGCAGTCTGGGCGCATATTTCACATGTACGATTTTTAGACTGATGATAAGAACAGATCGGCCCTTAAAGCACCGCGAGGTGGTGCTAGAATATGGTGGTGGAACTGGAAGAGTTAAGGTAAATACTCTATTTTTCGTGTTTTTGTAACTGCGAATCTGTCTAGAAGACAGATTAACACGGCGCCCGCCGTCTGGCGGCACTTCCAGTGGCCGACGCCGTTCGGTTTTACGGAAGCTGCAACCCAGGGTATCGCTGTCCTTGCTCTCGAGGTTGCAGACAGGCATGTTCAAGCCTTCTGATGCACTTTCTCATTAATCCATTCTGAAGAAAATGAACGTTCTTAGGCAAACATGCGATGGCCTTGTTCGTTAAAAAAATTGTTTCGACCTACTCTGTTCAATAATAATGAGACATCCACTGTAGTCAACAATAAATCGCGAAGCGTCTTCTGGCTGTCATTCCGGCGACACGGGGCGGGATCTCCTGGTCGATCCGGAAACCATTGGAGGGATATATCATATCACATTGCTCCCTTCCCTGACACGGAAGGCCTTCTGACCCGCGCAGTTAGCCCCGGATCAGCACAGGAGCCCTCATCTACGCAACAACATCCCCGATCGCCAAAGGTGGTCCAATAATTGTCACACAGGCTCCAGTTCCGTGCTTCTCTGTTTTCGTCAGAAGTATTGAGAAATCCTTGAACGTACATTGTAGATGAGATGGAGTCCTAAGCTTGTATTGACATGGCTAATCCATGTTCGTCTTAAAATGTTCAAGGTTCGGTCAGAACTGATTACTGATAAGCTATGTAATATGGTTTTGAACATACGCGCTCGCAAGTCATAGCAACAACAGGCTGAACGCCCGGCGTTGCAGTCTCCATGGCCCGCGTGGCGTCGGCCTGTGGCTGTGACATAAGCGATAGCCAATAGGCAAAAGAAAAAGATGATGCATCTTGAGGAAGATGGTTTGTGTACTAGGTAAATCTGCATATATATTTAAACGTGGTGCAAAAGTAAGCTAAACACAACGTTAATCTGAAAAGCGAGAGCGGGGATAGGGCAGCTAACACTGCTGCCCGCCCCCCCCCCCTGAAAAGTGGGGGGCCAAGGCCCCCCTGCCCCTCCCCCCCCCCCCCTGTTCCTTCCCCTACGGGCCAGAACATGCATTCTTTTTTCCAACTTGGGATCGTGACCATTTGCATGAGCATCATTGGTGGTCAGAGTGCAATGGCTGGTAACTTAGGCTGATAATCCTAACGCAACTGAGTTAGTATGAACCTGACCTTGCTGCAGGTAAACAGACACGACGTCGGCACCAGTTTTGAGTATCGCCCATTACAAAAGGCTAATGGCACCCTTGAGCTCCCTTTTAAAAGCTGTCTTTCCTCGCCCATCACAGTCGCAGCCCGCACAGAGGCCTGACTAATGCCTAACTAAAAAGCCGCAGGTCGAGATACGACCAAACCGCTTCGCTTCGAACCCAGAGCGGGGTGAGGGGTGGGGGGGGGGGGGGCTATCTGCCCCATGCGGAAGGCAGCGGTGTGCCTGTGCCAAGAGGGAAAAGCTATTGCCGCTATCGCACCCGCAGCCGCTGGAGAGAGGGCAGCGCCTCCACATAGTGTGGCCGCACCGAAGACAGGTACCACGGCCTGGCGCCGCACGACTGCGGTGTAGGCTGACGCGGCAGAGGCCTGAACCGTGCGTTCGCGTGTCCTCGTGTTTTTCTGATCGTTGCCTTGGACTAAACGTGCTGCTCCTCCTCATTCAGAGAGGAGCACGCAGCCGAGATACATCACGCGTGGCGCGAGTAGCATGGCTCATACCATCAGCGACCTGTCAGCCACCGCTCATCATGACGAGGCGCCTTGCCAGTGGTCCTTTGGAGCATTGTGCTCCCGTCGCTGCGCGCGCCAAGTGTGCCGATCCCCGCCGCTGCTCACACGAGGCACGAGATTCTTTGCCACCGCTTGTGGGCAAGTCGATCGCTTCGGAACATGTCGCGATAAGTAGAGAACTCCTCGTCACTTGTCGGCAAACAGCTGCCTTGAGCAGTCGCCCCGCCAGCGCTGCCCGCTGGACGCCCCGACGCGCGCCTGGCTTGGCAGGCTGTGCTGCGGGCTCTGGCGGCATTGCGGTACGGTCTATCATGCGTTACACTGAAATCGTCTGACGTCACATACGCGCGTGACGCGTTGTGATGTTGAATGTGCCGGCGCTTGTTTCGTTACGCATGTTGGAGGTGGCCTTATCGTACAGTACATCGCCGCATATTGCCGATTCTCTCTCCTGGTTGAATGAAGGAAGTCTTTAGCTGTACCTGCTGAATTCTAGCCCCATCCTTTGTTCTCATATGCTTTATAAGCATGCTGTGACCTATACCTCATTACATTTAGACAATGGAATGGAGAGTGGCAGTTGTATAATTTTTGAGCGTCATGAACTGACACCGCCCCTTTTGTTTCAGAATCTGAAGAGCCAAATCATGACAACAAATTTATGGGTGAAACATGTAAGTGTCACTGCTACTATGCGTCGTTTCTTCTGGGCACCTGGCTTGTTTGTCATGTGCATAGATTATTAAGGCCACGGTAACAAATCGAATTGTTTATACACCTGCAAAGGAAAACGGCAAAGGAAAGTACAGTCGCTTCTTGATATGCGGTGACGTATCTTGGTGGGAAGAGGGGGGGGGGGGGGGGGCGGCAGTGTATATGTTACCTCAACGACTTGTAGACAGGTGAGCGAGCATTCTTTCATATTCGGCCTGTCATGGCTATATGAATCTGAGGGACCAGATCGTGGAGCCATTGGTAACACGCGTTTCTTAAATGCTCGATATGCTAACCATGTATACAAGCTTGGAAAGAATAAGTTTGAAAAGTTTGTTTGCGCACCCATCGATGTGACGTTCCTACGGTCCTGCAGGGTTTGGGAGCCTTGCTTCGTTACGCCTCAGCTTGAGTTTTGTCAAGGGCGCAATCAATCTTATCTGGAAGGGGTTGGGGCGAGGTTTGGTGGGAACGTATCAAAGCTTTTTTTAACTTTCGGTCGGGAGTCGCCTACAGTGAAAAATGCAGGTCGAAGCTTCGCCCTTAGGCTGGCTGCGCCTTAATGTGGGCTGAGTCAGAAATTCTGGCGCTGCGAGCGGCTCCGGTACGCTAAGCTCACTGAAGAATGCTGTTTGTGAAAGAAGAAACGTAAGCTTTTAGCGACGCATTCACTGAATGCCGCCCGAAATCAACCAATGGCTGAGACTGAATGCGTGTGAAACTGTTTTCAAAGCCACTCGGGATATCTGATCCTTCAGTTTTCCAATTGATGTAGTTGGTGAGCTTGAAGTGCATAGCAGACTGAAAAAGAAGCATTGCATGATACAAACAAGTAATTTCTCAAAGGTCTCCTGGTTCCTCGAGACCCTGAGAACGACAGCTGCCAGTATAAGATCTCTGAAATAATAAAAGCAAACATTATTTACTTCGGGCGTAAAACGGCTCCTCAAACGCTCTGTACTTGGTCTGACACGTCAAAACGGCTCCTCAGACGCTCCGTACTTGGTCTGACACGTCAAAATGGCTCCTCAAACGCTCTGTAGTTGGTCACGATACTCGGTCTGACCACGTGATGGCCCTTTTTTTAGTTGTGAGACACAACTGCAGAAGTCAACTCTGCAGAGCACTTGCCGCACGTTTCGACAGTGTCTGTGTGTATGCTGACGTGGGCTGGAGTGAGGCCTCTCTCGTGTCCTCCAGACTTGGTACGACTACAAACTGACGTGCTTGTATGCTGACGGGAGCGGGGGTGAGGCCTCTTTCGTGTCATCCAGGCCTGGTATGACTTCGGGCTAACGTGTTTGTATGCTGACGGGAGCGGAGGTGAGGCCTCTCTCGTTTCCTCCAGGCTTGGTACGACTACAAACTGACGTGTTTGTATGCTGACGGGAGCGGGGGTGAGGCCTCTCTCGTGTCCTCCAGGCTTGGTACGACTACAAGCTGACGTGGTCGCCGGACCTGTACGGTGGAGTGGAGATGCTGCACGTGCCGTCCGACCACATCTGGAGACCTGACATCGTGCTCTACAACAAGTACGTCTCCTGGGTCTTAGCCTGCGTCGTTCTCCCTTGTACTGTATTGTTGCAGGGTTACGATACCGATGAATGATCGCAAGCACGTCACCGAGAAGCTGTCAACAACATCCAGGCTTGAAGCGTGTTTTGAAACCCATTCAGTGTTCCTTTGCAAGAGATGATCCAGCATTGGGCGATATTTCATATGAGATTCGCGTATGCACTGCAAGCTAGCTTATCGTGATAGTCTCCTATACCAGCTGGCAATGTCTTGGTGGCCGAAAATCTCGGCACGGCTAGGGCTTTGCGATATTCGAGGCCTTTATACTAACCGTATCCAAACGGATGTTTTCACCAACGTGACAGTTCCAATAGCTGCCCCCTCATCTATTCTGGCTCGACTAAGCTTAAATGCCTTACATTATGTAAATCGCGGCTGAGTTATTAGTCAAATAGCTCCGTCAGGTCGGATATTTGGCCTTCTGGTACCCATCTGCTGAAGCCTAGTAGTTTCGGGCCGTGTCCAAATGGTAGTCAGGGGCCAAAGGCTATGTTCTCTCGAGCGGACACGGAGGGCATAAACAGTGCTTGTTTCGCAGTGAGTCGCTGAAAATATACTGTGCCCATGTTGGTCACGCACATGTTCTGTAGATTACCACAAATATATGGAGCAGTTTGTTTGGCGGCAGAGTAGTGGCGCTAAAACCTTATAGGAGTGAGTAATGTCATTGTAGAAAAGCAACTAGTTTCCGGGGTGACGAAACTGCAGCGGTTAAGTGGCGCGTCTGGTAAACCAGGGGTGCGGAGTTCAAATCTCCGCGGTGCCCAATCTTCCTGCCAGGGTGGGAGGTGGATGACGCCATGTAACCTTAATTACTGAGAGCGTCGTAACACCTCAATGATGATAGCTAGTTTTCTGCTCTTCGTTTGCTCACCACTTGCTCAAAAGGCTCCACCAACAGCAAACAGTCGCATAGATCTGCAGGCATTTTTCGACCACAGGTAGGCACGTCCTAAAGTGGAATTTTATGCTTTTTTCAGACATGCTAACATACATGGACCCTCGCCATAAGTAAACCTGCAGGGCTGTTTTGTCCTACCTTTGTCTCCTCTTCTGACATTTCCAACGCATTAGCATGTTGGAGATGCTAAGCTGTATTTTGATCCATGCTGGATCTTTCAACAAAACGCAAGGCTGGACCTTGGTTTATGTTGGTTTTCTTGGCTTGGTATCGGATGAGATCTCGTTTCTGCCGGATCTGTTGCCTTATTGTCAAGCTTTCTTGGTTCTGGCTGAATTTTTCTACTTATGACGAGGCTGGAGCATGGATCTTAGTAAATCTTTCGGCTTAATGGGACTGAATACTGGTTCCTGCCTTTTCCCCTTTGCCCGATTCCAGACTAGTTCCAGGTTCCAAAACCAGGAACCGGTTTTGGGGAAGAAGTATTGGAACCAGGCACATGTTCGTCTAACCTAATTAACCTAGCCAAACCTAACCTAGCGTTGCCTAACCCAACATAGGCTTACATGACCTAACCTAACCTAACTTAACTCAATCTAATCTAACCGAAGTCAAAAGGGTTGTCCAGGCGAGCGTTGACAGTTCATAGTGATTAAAACGGTGGCAAATTCTTGCGCGCAAAAGTGGCTTCATAAATTTCACTATGTGTGCAGAAGTGCGGTACTGTGTAAATCGATTCAGATCTGATGCAATGCACTTAGGAAAGCCGTTTTTAGTAAATCGTATAATGAGTCTATGCCCACGCTTTCTGGAAAAATATCAAAGACTGCATTCTAGCAGATTTTGTCTTTGACACCATTCCAGAAAATGTTACATTACCGAATTGACTTATTTGATAATGCAACATGTAGTTCACAGCCTGGATAGAACGTTTCATGAAACAAAACACACTAACGTTTTAGTCAGCTTGCAAATGGGGCACAAATGGTGAACACTCAGTATTTTCAGTCAATTCAGACAAAGAAGCACCGAAAACATAATTTTAAATGTGCTTGTGATGAACGCTCAAACTTCGGCACAAGCTGAGGAAAACAACACTAAGGTTTGATATGATATAATCAATAGTCAAAAACCACAATGCGTGGGATGCAATGTCAACACCCCCTTGAAGCCTTCTGGCCCGAAAGTAGAGCCGTCTCAGGTAAGTTGTTTGGCTGCAATGTTTTGTTAAAGACGATCGCACCAAAATCTACGTAAAGCTTACATTTCACATAATTCACTATTGTGATTGCTTAAGAATAGTTAGCGAGTCATATTTAATTATCGTCAGGTTTGCTCGCTGGCCCCTCCTCGGCGTAGGAGGGGGAGGGGAGGTGACTCCCCTGGTGACCCGATGTGTTGGAGCAAGTTCGAAACAACCAGGCGGTAACCATGCATCCTGTTATCAACTTTTAGAAGGCCCTTTTTGCAGCATCTCTATCCGTTGGCTTGCCATGTTATTTCAGATGAGACATTACTACTTTTTTACGTTATTTTACCTTCCTTACTCAGCTTTGTACAAGCTTAGCAAAGACGTCAACTTGTTAAAATACAACAGGGTAAAACTGGTTAAGATCAAATAGTCCATTTCATTTATGTTTGAGGGCTTATTTGCGCTATTCAGTGTCTCGCATAATCTTGTCCTTCAATCACCTTGCACTTGTAATCCTTGCGCACAAGATCGCCGTTGGTGCGTTGTGAAATGCCTATTTACAGCACTCTGGGGTGTTTCAAAGGGTAACCTGACGTTGGTCTGACCTTCCACTGGCTCTTGCAATGTTAGTATAACACTTCGATCAGTTAAGATTGCATAACACGCGCTCGGGTGGGGGTGGGGGTCAAGTTGACCCCCCAAAGGTTTTTCCAGAATGGTTTCGGAATAGCGTGGCGCACCCGCTCCAAATTTTGCATAGCTATAGAAAATTGAAGAAAAAATCGTTTGGCATAAACGATTGAATTTACCTTGTAAGGTCGCTGACCTATGGCAGGTCAAAATCAGACCACGGTTTCAGCGAAGGCAATTTCTAGGGAACCCCTCAATCTGATTCAACAACGAAGTGTTAGACGAAAGCAATACATCTCTGAGATGCTTTCTTAGGCAACTCAACAGTTGAATGAGCAAATAACATTACCCTAAGGTCGGGTATGAAGGTCACACCAAGGTCAAAACCAATCTGTTTTGTTACTCTAGGGCTTGCTGTATGGGATAGTTTCTGGTGCTCATTTCAATTTTATTGATAGCAATAACCGCATTATATATTTCCATGGACTTCTTGGAGGGTCAGGATAGGACAATGATCTAAAATGACCCAGGTCAACATTTTGCTTAGCAGCATATTGCCTAGCGTAATCTTTGTTGCTTAGTCAAATGCAAAACTCAAAGCAGTCTTGTATGATTTTGGTCACCTTGACCTTCAAAATGTCAAAACAAGGTCACTGACCTTGAATGATTGTTTGATATTTTGTTTCGAAACGGTTGTCTAGGTTTTGGGGCACTTTGGACAACAACACGGAACTTGACCCTGTCTGACCTTGTTTGAACCGAAAGTCATGGCCTAGAAACCTGAACCTTTGACCTAATTGATTTCACGTTCAGGTCAACACACCCTGTAAATTTGGTACCTCTATCTTTTTAACTTTTTTGAGATCTCAAGGGGGTGAAACTGACCTCCTCCCGAGCGAAGGGTATCTAGGCGGCCACATGGACGCGTGTTTACGATTGAGTCTGATGCAATATGAAGTAAATCGATGATTACAGTCTGCCTGAAAGAGAGTGCTGCACATTGGCATGGGGCTTTAAGCTGACGTACCTATCTTGAATTATCATTCGTACCTATTAAGCTGACGTACCTATCATTCAGCGCAGTTAACAGCCCTACCCTTTCTTAAAACCTAAACTCTTCTATTTGCTGAGCAACACGCCTGCAGGTATGTACAGCTATTTCCTTGAGACTTTTTTAAGGCCACCCAGACATCCATGACGCTTTAATAACGCCATTCAAACCCTACCATTAGATTCGCCATATGGCGATCAAGGCCAAGCAAGCAATAATTGTCGAGTCATTCATATCTATCGTCCGTGAGCGTAATTTTCAAATATGACGGCCATCAATCGACCGCCAATGAATGTTGTGCAAGGTAAGATCACGTAATCAAACGATGACAAATCGGTAAGCATATTTGCCTAACAAATAATTCACCTGTCTAGAGCATCTCTTTCCATCCAAACGTATACCAATAGTTATATAAGTGAGCTTATTTCATGATACTTGATGCTTGCTTTAATATATTCGGGTGTGGCACATTCCCCTTAAAGTGATCTGCATAGTTGAGTGTCACGTGCTACGATGTGTTTAAAATATACGTTTAAAATAACTTTCATGTTAAGCCTGACTTGACTTTGCCCTAGAATGTTCCTAAGAGAGATCACAAGCTTTGGTGATGGTCATGATATGACATCGTTACACTTTCAGAACCCCTCTCCAAAAAGGTCCATTGCACACACGTTACATGAACGCGTCACAAAGCGCCGAGTTCGATTCTCTCATTGCACCGACCTTTGAGAATGGGGTCATATATCGATGACGTGATTTGATAGATAACTAAAATATGCAGGTTGGGCCCCCCCCAAAAAAAAATTATACCAATCAGCCGAAGTTTCGTTATAATGGTTTGCTCGGTCTGAGAGATGCTTCTGAAGCCAGAGAGCGTGACACCAACGATTTGAATGATACGGAAAAGGATCGAAACGTCCCTCAGTAGACGTCTAACCTCGCAACTTTCATTGTCAACCCAGTCTCTGAGGCCTACATTCTTTACCGAACGTGGAAATGGTTTTACAATTGAAATACAAGCCTAACAGTAATAAGGCGGTTTCAACAGCACGGCTCAACGTGGTCCGCCATCATTTCCCTTCACTTCATTTCCTCTCGAATCGGCTCCTCCGCGGCCAAAGCTGGAATGAGAGGCACTGGGTCTGCCGACCGGAGACTAGGCAGCGGGAAGAAGCTAATGACCCAGTAAACACGAATTTGGGAGTTAGGAGAAAGGTGGGGGACTGTTGGGATAAAACTCAATAGACGGCGGGGCTGGCGAGGAGCGGATTCGAGCCACCTCGGGTCAGGGCGTTTATGAGTTATCCCCCATATGTCATATCGCCGCGACTTCCCTGCTCAGCTTTACTGTCAGATTGCTCTGGCGCGGCAAGCCGCCATTATATCAGCGTGGCCGTGTTCCCAAACCGGGGCTAACTGCTTTGTGTTAAGCTTACTGCATGCTGGCCTTCGTGTGTCTTCATTTAAGCTCAGGCAGGAACCAAATCATCATCATCTGACGCCATATCAAGAACGTGTGCCTGGGTGCTCTTCAGCAGCGATCGACCCGTTACGGAATAAGCTATGTGTCTCAGTATCGTTGGGTTGCGCGGTGCAAATGTTGCCATCTCTTCATCAGCGTCGCTACGCGCCGGCGTTTTTGTCGGCCGGCTTTTCCGCCTGGCCGCCTTCACCGGGCCGCCCGTGTAATGTTCAGCTAACGACGGCCTGGAGTTTTGCAGGCGGTGCTCATTATTGGGATACGATGGGCGCCGAGCACGCTGCTCGTTAGCTCGCGGTGCCAGGCAGGCCCCGCTGCACTGGCTGGCGGCCCGCTGGGTCCCGTCGCCTCTCGTTACTGAGACACAGACCGCAGCTGGCCGGTGACGCTGGCAACTGGCCATCCGACACCTCTCGGCAGCGGGTGCAGGTCACCGTCAGTGCCGGCTCACGTCGGGAGGCGCGCCGAGGGGTCCACAGGCCCAGGGGGGACTCGGGGCTGGTAACAGACGCCAGACGGCTTCGCCCGGTGGCGCCGCTTCTGGCGCGCACTCGCGCGACTTCTGCCGCTGTTGTCCGCCGGGCTAAGCATATATCGTGCGCGCAGGCAGGCTTGACAGATGTAATGGCAGCATCACTTCTTCGCATCACCAATGAACCCGACACCGCCTGAAATACTTTACTACCAACGATCGCCTGATGGGGAAGGGGGGGGGACTGAGACTTGGCTCTGTCCAAAATGCCAGCCAGTCCGTAGCCCAACTCGTTCAGGACAGATTTCAAAATAGAAAAGTTGTATTTCCTCGCCCATATAGATGCTCAACAGGTGGGATGGGTCCCGCCAAATGTCTGCGTATGTGAGACGGTTACGGTTAAGGTAATGTTAGCATTCACGTGCAGTGCTTTGTACAGAATTCAGCAGAATTCCCTAGCATATGTTCAGTTTATATGCCAGGTTGGTTGCGGCACCACGCTCGTGAATGCACTGTGCGGCGTTGCAGGGGGACTGTTGAAGACGCGACGGCTCAGGATGGGCAGAAGGAAGTTTGGTGTTATCTCATAAATCATGGCGAAATGTAATTTCATTGGCCACTGGCTTGCCAACCTTGGCAAACGACAACTTTGGAAATGACGGCATATGGCTGCACACCATGTCGTTAAGAAATCATGTGGCTCTCTGGCTAAGTGGCTCAGGATAGATGTCATGTACGTAAGGTCGATGGAATGTACTTTTCATTTATATATTGTTCCAGAGTGCCGGCTGTTTTCAAGGTCACGGCAACAGTTCGCGACGCTGTAAGCCGACCGTGCCCGACCACCCGATGCCGCCCTGTCCGTTCATGGCATGCCGCCGTGCGTGACACGATGCCGCGATGTCCGTTCATGGCATGCCGCCGTGCGTGACCCGTTGTGCTCAAATTCGATTTGCGACCGATCTAGAGGAGATCCCATCGACTCCTTTTTTGTTTGAATGGTAATAAACTGGCCTTCAGTCGCATATTAGTTTAAAAAATCGAAGCGCAACATTTTTTCTCAGAAAACTAGGTCAAATGCGAAACTAGACCACTGAATTTACCTAGTTGAGCTTCAAGGTTATGTTGCCCAATGTTTCAGAAAAATGTAGCCATTTGGATTTCCATGGCAGATCCGCAAAACATTTTACTTCGCAAGCTATATTTGCTAGATCGAATTGAAACATAGCGTTGTGACGACATCACGTATTTTTACTTGCTTCTAGTTCCTTATCGGTACGCCGTATGATCCTAAAACTTACAGGATAATGTTTTAGCCCAAAAATTACCTCATTAAAAGCCCTTGTCCAGTTTGAAGGGAGCCCGGGCTGAAATAAACTTATCCGCGGTCGACTTGTGGAATAACCCAATAACGGGCGAGAGCAGTATGAAGCTGTGTATATATTCATGTTCCACTCAGCTGCCAATCAATTCAATTGGGCCAAGCTTCCAAAACTTTGAGTTCTTCGGCAAATGTTGACCTGCGTTTGCTCAATTTGTACAACTTGGGTTACTGATGTCTCATATCCACTATGGGGTTTCTGTTACCGGGGTTCTTGCTATAAAAATCAAGATATGATTTTTCATGGCTGCATCGTGTTTGTGAGTTCACTCTTGTGTTGGGATGGTTTTAAAGCCTGAGTAGAAGCAAAAAGCAACATTTTTTTCTTACATTTTTTCCATAAAAGCCAGTCAAGTCTGGTCCGAAACCCGGCCAAAACCCGGCGGTTTCTTGAGGGTCAGATTTAGCGGGTTTACGAGTTTAACTGCTTCGTCTGTGGTAAAGACAACCCTGATATCTTAATCGGATCTGATATTTGGGTCGACAGAATTAGACGCCTTGGTCGCTTTCACTCAGGAGCTATAGAGTTGACATTCTTGACGTGACTGATGGTGTCAAAGGTTTTAGGCTATACATGGGCATTGAAAAGCACGAAAATCTTTGGGTGGTTTCAACACCCGTTGGATATCATGGCTTATTTACGTCGGCATAGCTTCATGGTTTGTTTGCATCAAACGAAAAAGCGTGCTCTTGTACTTTGAAAACATACCATGCAAAAAAAAAAATGAAACGCTAGGTTATGTAGGCCAAGGCCATGTCAGAGCAAGGTAAAGTCGCTTAATCTGATGCGACTGTTTTGCTTTTTCGGTTCACATTACATATGCAGGCCAAAGGCTTGTGAATGCGTTAGTTATACTGACTAATTTACCGCACATATGTGCAACAAAACGGTTTGTTTACCGCTGGTAGTTAATCTCTCATGACCTTCGAAAATGACCTGGTGTCATCCATACACTGGGGCTGACCCCAAATGCCATACAGTCAAATAAACTGACAAAGAGCATCAAAGTCATCCAAAACAGGAAAGGAAACCATGAATTACTGCATGCGGGGGCAAAAAATCACCGCGCAAGCCGCCTACTGACTAAGACATGACCCAGCTGCCTGACCTAACGTAGCAACGTTGACTCGAGAATGCGTCAAATTGGTCATCTGTCAGGCGTTGTACATTTGTTGGACGCTCCCGCCACAGTCCAAAAGTCACCTCGGAAATCCGGGGAGGGGCTGCTTAACCCCCCAGGCGATCGCACGCAAACATTGACACGGCGGCCAGCTGTCGTGCCCCGTGCGCCTTGCCGACACGGGGTGCACTCCCACAAGCGACCTATCGTGGGGCGGCGTGGCCCGTGGCCCCGCTGCATCAATGCATTTGTGTCTTGTAGGCAGTGTGCAGCTATTCATCACTTCGCGGATGCGGCTTTGGCTGTCGTCGTAATGCATGTTCTGTGTTTCTCGGGCTATCTTGGGTTATGTATTCATTTCTGAGCAGCATCATACATTGTTGTTTTTTAGCGACGTCGCCGCGTCAGCCTCCGAGGAAATAACGACGCATCTCTAGCATATATCCACTAACATGTGCAGCTTCAGAAAGCTACTGACGCCAGGAGCGATTAACTCTTAGGTACTGTGACCGGCCGTTAGCTGTTGGCAGGGCGCTCCTAACAAGTGTCAAGGGCCTCTTTCTGTCAAGAGAATGTCATCGCGCTATCACTTCCTGCGGTCTCCACCGTTCCATGCAAGTCACTGTTTCCAGACTAATGGCTGTTAATTACGTCCCGTTGTCTCCAGATAAAGGCCAGCAGGTGAACCATTCCCAGGTCACCGTAGGGGTCATAATTACTGATGCGATGCCGTTGTACTAATGCCATAAAAGCGTGTGTCGCCAACCACACTGTCAGTGATGTCATCAGTGATCACTGATGTCACTGTCATCAGTGATGTGGATGTTTCGTTGTAATTTATAGATTAAACACGTGCCGTGACCCAGTGTTGAAGCTGTGTAAACTGTAAAATGTGTAAAAGTGTTTAAATTAGTCTGTCACCACCTGAATATACGGATAGCATACTCGGGCATGCTGCGACAAGCTTCGCCCGACGGTCGCCAGTTTCCCTGCTTACCAAAGCTATTTGATGATGACCTCTCTCAGCGGAATAGCTTTATGCGGTCGGAAAGTTTAGTGGTGGCGTGGCGTAGAAGTTATGTTTGAATACGCAACAACCATCACTGATTGCGACGTTGAGCGACAGCCATCGCTGCCGATTTGTGTGACGACTGTCGTCGCCGCTGCCGGGCCCGCGGAGGGCCGCCAGCTGCCCGTGCTGTCGTACGAGCAGCGGCAGGATGTTGCCGGAGCTTGAGGGC
>NW_023596545.1:22497597-22597278 GCF_011947565.3 Pollicipes pollicipes | reverse complement strand
GGTGTGTGTGTGGTGTGGTGTGTGGGGGGGGGTGGGGGGGGTGTCTGTGTGGGGGTGGGGGTGGTGGGGGGGGGGGTTGACTCAGGTAGCATGCGATACACACTCGAGTGAAGAGGGCAATGACCACGGTTCACATGATGACATCTCATTTCTCGACCGACTCAATGCATGTGTATCTCAGAGACATATCTTTGTTTGACGTGTTTCGTAAGAATAGGAGCTTGTAACAGCCTGAAGGAGTTCGTGTAGCGGTTGAGAGCTGCGACTGGAATGGACTTCAAGCTCATACAAGCAACAAGATATATCAGAGCTATAGAGTTGTACAGCGTTTGGGAACCTTGCTCGCCTTTGCATAACAAAACTGGCGTTACATAACATAACATAACATAGCAAAACAAAACATAACAAAACTGCAGTACTCAACGTTCTGGCAGGCTACGAGAACATGCATATGTAGCTTGTATCATCACACGTTTCGCTACTGCAAAAACAGTACTTGTTAAAAAGGCGTTGGCACTCATTGAACATATCGGTTTACAGGGAGTCTGCGTACTTTACCTCCTAAGAAGGACGAAGAAGCTCAGTCCTAATGTCTCTATCCTCTCATAATTAAATGTTACTTTGCCTGATACAATTTACAATCCCGTTGGCTACCGTTCGCGACCCAGTCAGCTGATCTGCCATAATAAGTAACTGGTATGGGATCCGTGTGAATAACGCATTGATATTTACAGTCGCTTGCCTATTCTATAAACTTCCTGATAGAAGACATGAACAGGACGGGAGCTGTAGAGTTGTTTTGGGACTACACCCGCAATGTGTTGGGCTGTTTTGGGGATTACACTAAGCATGTGTTGGATTGTTGCCAGAACGTCACCGGTGTAAAGTTGGGAACATGGGCGGGTATGAATAAGTGAATGAATGAAGGAATGAATGATGAAGAGGACGTGAGCGTGAATGCAACACGGCACGCGCGGCAGCGGCAATACCGGCTTTCACCGGCATTAGTAAATATTTATTTCCCAACACAGTTTGTTTCCAGTGTCTTATGGTAACATTTTCTGTACCTTCCACCAGTAGCTTAGGAGTATCTATCATTTAACTGTAACTCCTCCCTGCTATTCCTCTTCATTGCGAATGATTATTTTGTGCTCTCTCAATTGACCTTGCTGTTTGTTCCGCCCATGTTCAAATATTGTAATGTTATTAAATTTAACAAACATTCCTTTATCGCTAGGCCAATGCTATCCAGGTCCAGAAATTGCCAGTTCCAATTATTTGTGTAGCCACATCTACAGTCGAAAAGATGAAAGTCATGTGGTAAGGATGAAGGTCAACTACACCGTTGAACATCGACGTCCTAAATTGCAATATCGCTGAGTATCACGCTATTTCAAACACGCTGCCAGCAGAGCGGTTGCGGCCATCACTGGATCGAGCCGAGTAAGGGCTATCGGCGCGGCCATCTCATGACGCAGAGCGGTTCAGTGCAACGCGTCCAAACTGTGAATCGGCCGAGCATTAAAATTCGTGGCGCTGGCAGCCGCCGCCGCTGCGGGGAAATGTCGCCTGCTGGCAGGAGGCAGCCGACCATGGCGCGGTGGCGCAGCCGGGCTGCGCTCTGCGGCGAGCGGCGGCGCCAGCGATCGGCGCCACTCTCGGCTCCGCTCGCTGGCGAGCCGAGAGCCCATCAGTCCGCCGACGGTCAGCCGGCACCGTCGACGGGCCGACGCCACCGCGCTGGCCCGAAGACCGGCTGAGGAAGCGGCCGGGCCGACCACGACGGGCTGAAGCTACTGCATTGGCCCGGAGACCGGCTGAGGAGGCGGCCGGGCCGACCACGACGGGCTGAAGCTACTGCATTGGCCCGGAGACCGGCTGAGGAGGCGGCCAGACCGACCACGACGGGCTGAAGCTACTGCATTGGCCCGGAGACCGGCTGAGGAGGCGGCCGGGCCGACCACGACGGGCTGAAGCTACTGCATTGGCCCGGAGACCGGCTGAGGAGGCGGCCGGGCCGACCACGACGGGCTGAAGCTACTGCATTGGCCCGGAGACCGGCTGAGGAGGCGGCCGGGCCCGACCACGACGGGCTGAAGCTACTGCATTGGCCCCGGAGACAGGCTGGAGGAGGCGGCCGGGCCGACTTGTGACCTCAGGCGTGACGTCATGCGGCGGCTCCGCCAGGCGTGTCGCGCTTCCCGGGGTCAAATGACGCATCACTCCATGGAATGTAACTTCTGTTTTGTTTGGAGGCATGGACTTGGAATGGCTCTTCCTTAACGCGCTTCCGGAATGCCATAGATAGTTGCCAACACCAATTTGCTGATCGTTCTCTATGTTATCTGTAAAGACGCACCACAAGTGAAACAAACACGCCACAGTTCGGCGGTGTGATTGTTGTCGCATGTCTGATCGACAAGAGCAAGAGACGACTAAATTATCACAGCCGTTCAACAGACACGTAAACAAAATTTTCTTCGGGAAGAAGAGGCAAGTGTTAACACGCGTGCGGGTGGTCAGTTAAATGCGACGCGATCGGTCAGTGGGAAGGGGTGTGGTCGACTCGATCCCTCCACTGAGATCTCAAAATCTGAGAGAACTAGATACCAAAGTTACTGGATAGATGGACCTGTATATGAATGTGCATGTGTTAATACAGGATAAGGATGCCGCGTGTGTTCAAGTTTGAGATCCTCTGGTAATAACATCCGTGCCAAATTAGGTCAAATTCTGGATCGGTGACCGAAGTGTACCCAGACCAACACATACAACCGCCTTTACCCTAGATACCTATTTTAAGCAAAAGGTCCCTGATATCTGTTTTAGGTCAGTGACATCATCTGCCGTTTGGAAAGTCATGCTGACCAAAACCTACCAGATTGATTTGTTTTTTGAGTTGAGGTCGGGATGGGGGATTAGGTTAGGCGGTATGTTCCCCAAAACCAAAAGTTAATCGGGGTCGTAGAACGACAGTAACCTTCCCTGCCCTTAATGAAGTAAGTAAGTCAGGGTGAGATCTTTGTTGGCTTCCCTGTGACCAAGAAAATTCGAAATAAACATAAAAACTACATTATAAAGCAAGTTCTACAATACAAATTAGGCTTGGTTTTGATTTCATCTTGAACTTCTTACCTGGCACAAAATCAATGAAATTAGTTGTAAAACTAAATTTGAATGACCAATTGCCTGAGAAATTGTCTCAGAGCTGAATGGATTCGTCTAACATACATATATTGGATTGGATTCATTCAGATCAGATTCTCATGAGATGGTCCTCGTTGACTGACAGCCATGACGTTGACAGCCATGACCTGATTTTGGCATGTCGTAGGTCAGCGATCTTTAGAATTACGTCGTATTTTTACACTGAAAGGTCCCCTATTCAGCCGCGCACAGCTATGCAAAATTTGCCACGTTGATTAAAAAATATTCTGGGAAAAACTCCGGGGGTTTAAGTTGAGCCCCTCCAACACGAACGCACCTTTAACTGACTTCGAAATCCTGTGAATTCGGAAGAAATCCCCCTGAAATTGCCTCCTATCGGCGTCAGTCTTTCGACTCAGGTGTGGCATGGGCTCCCGTGGTTTGACTCAGGTGTGGCATGGGCTCCTGTGACCCTCCCCTCGGCTACTTTCCTGTTGTGCAACCAAATACTTTGCCTTCACCCCGTGGCGAAGTTTGAAAACTGTGGCCATAGGCATACACTTCTAGTTAGATGACGAAGCACTAAGTTATGTCTTCGCGAAACCACTTTGCTTGATGTCAGGAAATGAAAGGAATTAGGAGGTTGCAAGAGGAGTTATATTCCTCCCCTCCCCTCACCCTTAACATCAGCACGAGATCAACTCCACTTGGCTGAGAAAAAAGCCAAACACGTTGGCTCGTCTTAGGCTTGCATATCTCGTGAGTGTTGTGCGCCTAAAGGCATAATCCTTCGCAGCTTTTGTTTTGTTTTCTTTCCTGCTGCGGTATCTATCGATTGCCAGAGAAGAGCAGGCTTGCAAATAATTGTCTCGTGTATGTGATAGTTGCCGACAGCTTGGCCGCAGCCCGTGAAGCAAGTGGAATCGACTTATAAAACCCAGGCGCACTCTCTCGAAAAACAGACCTTCAGCGTCTCCTTTCGAGTCCCCGGCTGTTCGCTGCAGGCTATGTAGCCTCGTACGTGGCCATTAGACTCCAATGGCACACAAGGGTGCTGCTTCCGGCCCCACCCAGTTACCACATTCCTGTAGACAACTTCCAGCACTTCCCAGCCCTGAATGGGCGCTCGGATCGCTGACGACTCCGCGCCGTCTGATGGTCTCGCAGGCAGGCAGTCCGGAGATATTCGCCGCCATTTGTAGCGGTCGAGCCGCGCAGGACAATAGACCCGCACCCGGCCAGCTCAGCCCGGATTCCCAGGGTCCGGGCGGGCCGCCGGGCCGCGGCGGCCGCGGCAGGAGCGGCGCCGGTCGCGCCGGCCGCCGCCGCCACTCAGCGCCTGCCAGATGGCGGTGTTTTTGCTGGCCGTCGGTCGGGTCTGTCGAGCGGGCCGCGCGGGAGCGCCGCGGGCGATGCTACTGCCGATAGCGGCTCGCGGTAGTCCGGCCCGCCCGCGTCAAACCCCGCGCCGTAAACAGGGCGGCGCCGGCTGAAGTTGGGAGTGCTGGCGCCGGCCGGCCGCCGAGGCGCCGGCCGAACTTGATGACAGCTGTCGGCAGCACATGTCTGCCGAGAGGCGGCCCGACGAATACCAAGGAGACGGCCGGCCGCGGAGGATCGCGCCAGCTCAGCCGAGCCGAGCCGCCGCACTCACCACGTCGATGAGCTGCGAGAGCTTGAGCTTGATGAACACCTGCAGCTTGTCGGTGTTGTTGACGACCGGTCGCACCAGCTTGTTGTAGTTGGAGAGCAGGTCGTCGTACAATCTGGACGCGTCTGGGTTGGCGGCGGCCCGCAGCGCGGCCAGGGTCGAGAGAAGCCAGGTCACGGCGAAGGCCCGCATATCGCCGACAGGAACCGCCGCTACCACCTCGGTCACTGCACCACCGTCGCCGCAGACGCCCCTCAGCCGCGGCAGTGCTGCGGCACTGACTGCAGTGGCAGCCAGTTGGGTTCACTGCGCGTCGGTGGCGATCAGAGGAGATCGTCGCTGTCACTGAAAGTCTTCACTGCGCATTGCGTCACTGGAGCCTTTCGTTCCGTGTTACCATCACTCCCGGCGGCTGTCCGAGGCCTTCGCGTCGCCAGGCTGCCTCGTCACTGGTCATCTGCCGTCCATCAGGCGCCCATCAGCCGTCCATCAGCCGCTGATCTGCCAGTGATCTTCTCCACGCCATCGGTCGGTCAGAGGGCAGCCGCGCGCGGCGCCGCTCGTCCCGCCGCCGGCACCGCCCCCGGCCATGTCGGCGCCCCTGGCGCCACTGGCGGCCGCCGCCGCCCCACGCTATCTCTCGCTTGGGGCGTCGGTGGTGACCGCGCGCGCCGCCGCCGTCGCTCGCGGACGATAACGCTGCCCCCAGTGGCGGCGGTCAGGTGGCGGCTGCGCCAATTGTCGGGTCAGCTGGTCAACGAGGCAGCGGTCAGGGACGTCGGCGCGTGGCTGTGAGACCGCCGCAGACCAGAGGTCCTCACCGGTTCGAGCTTTTTTACCCAATCGCTCGAGTCTTGGTCACACCTACCAGTTACTCGTTAAAAATCATGGTATTTACCAGTGACGTACCCGTTTAATATTATTCCTAGGAATTATGCTATAGACAGACAGGCAGTGTGGAAGACAGCTGGAATGTTTCGAATATGGATATATTATTTACCCTACAAGAAATTGCTGTTTAACCTAGAAATATGGTTTATACAAGGCAGAGCAAGGCACAAAGGGCACAAAACTGCAACTTTATTCTGCTCGAAACATAGGAAATTGGTAGAAATCCACACCCATACTATCCCAGGTATTTTCCAGGCGTTTACAGCATATCGTAACCGTCACGAGGTCCATAACGAAATCAGACCGTTACTCGTTATAAGTGGGTACCCATGGAGAAGGGTAATCAATCGTAAATGCATCCCTACCGGTGGCTTGCTAGTGATCACGGCAGTTGTGAAATCGGCTGCTGATCCAGGCAGTGACCATGGACGTCCACTTCCGCCATGGCGTATTCGATGACTACGGCGGTAGCAAAGGCAGAGACGGCAGGGCAGGGAGCTGCCGACAACGCCAGCAGGGGAAGGAGTGCTGTGCTGCACCGGTTCTCGCCCCCCCCCCCC
Organism: Pollicipes pollicipes; assembly: GCF_011947565.3. Lineage (NCBI taxonomy): Eukaryota > Metazoa > Arthropoda > Thecostraca > Pollicipedomorpha > Pollicipedidae > Pollicipes > Pollicipes pollicipes. Next base: position 22,591,029 of record NW_023596545.1, on the reverse strand, counting down.
CTCTCTCTCTCTCTCTCATCACCCCTTGTCTAGCCTACCGCTCGTTGCCAGTGCCCCTCTCTCGCCCTCTTCCAGCCGCGGTCCGCGACGCATCCCCAGACTCTGGACCGGCCCGATGACTGGGTGGCGCGTTGCTCGCTCTCCGATCGTAGGTGCGTCGATGACGAATGACGCCTCTTCGCTCCCCCTCCCCTTGGCGAGTCCGACGGCGTGTTACATTATTGCTGCGAGTGTGCTGAGTGGCGCTGGCTGCCACCCCAGGAAGCGACAGCGGGAGTCCCGCGTGGCGTCCGTGGTGGTCAGCGCCACGCCAAGTGTGCACCTTCCAGCCGGTGAATATCTATTTTTCGGCGCGCGAAGTTGCCTCGGTGGTCGGCAAACAGTGTCGTCTTCTGATTCGATTGGCTTGTGGTCAGCTGGAAACCAGGGCGCCTGATCCACGGCGGCACCAGCCCGCAGCTCGAGTCGATTAATAAGCCACCAAATGGCCTCTTCCGCAGTAAAAAGATATCTGCTCTTTTGGCGGCTAAGGGGCCGCCCATGAGTTGTTATGTATTGAGGAGAGAAGAGTGAGGCGTTTGTGGAGCGTAACAAACGCGAAACAAGGGAGGATTTGTTGTGCTCCTTCACAAACGCATCCGATATATTGTTTCGCATAAATATCTCAACTGGGTGCCAAACGCATATTACTTTGTGATGACGCTACGTTTAGCACAGCGTAACCAGGGAGGAGTGCCCATCGTAACCAGTCCATACCCAGGTGGAGAAAGGGTTGAGGAGTGACCAAAAATGCGCAACCTAATTGACGGACAGACCCTGAAGCCGCCTGGTTAGGTCGTTTCCCAGCATATGCACCTATCGCACAAAAGTACATTGCAAGCACATGTCTGTGACTCGTACATTGGAGTGCGCAGAAAATGTGATCACCTACGACGTGTGCAACGTACATGGTCACCTCTGAAGATGCAGTATGTTATGCGAAGTATGTATGTGTGGCATGTCGCGCACGCGGCGTACGCACATAATTACGCATTGCGCACGTTTTGAGTGGTTGCATTGACATCTGATGTTGCGTCGAAAGTTCGGCGGAATAGAAAAGTGAATGAAATTGTTTGGTTGGAAGAAGTTGACTAGAGATTCGTCCGCTGACAGTTCATAATAACAATGTTCAGCGTAGCCGATGCGTGCAGCCTGATAGCAGATGCAGGAATAGATATTTCCAGTACATTTTGGCAGGCATGCGATGAACACAGAAGGCGCACATTTTCAATGCAAATTGTAACGTAAACGTGTTAAGGCTATATACTGACATCCCGTGGATGTTATGAGATCAATGCAGCACAGATATTTCATCAACTGGCAGCCTTGTAAACCTGTCATCCTCTTGTAGATGGCTTCAAAATCCCCTTTATCAAACTCTAATCTTCCAGAGCGTCTCACCGTCACAGCGTTCTGAGGCATGGGGCCGAGTCGCGGCGGAAGAGTGGGGTGCGGGGAGGGGGCGCTCCCGGCCGTCTCCGGACTGGACCGGCTCGCCCGCCCGTGGCCGGCCCGTGCCATGACCTCTGCTAGCTTCAGCACCGGCACAAGAGGCGAGCGACGGCCGATCTGGACGTGGACAGTTTTACTGCAGATTGACCCCGCCCTGCTATGAGGGCCCGGCAATTCGAGCCCCGCCCCGGCCAGGCCCGGCCAACAGCTTCAATTTGCGTCGGCTGGCGGCGCCGGTGCCTGATGGCTCCTGTTTTCTTGGCGTCGGAACAGAAGGCGGCTGAAAGATCGCGGCTGATGATGTATCAGATCCTGCGTGGTCGCCGTAGGGGCCGCCCTGATGGATCTGTGGCACAAGGGCTGACCGAGCACGACGTTTCCTGGACATGGCCGAGGCGGAGGACGGACCTGCCAGCCAGGCCATGTGGAAGAAGCACGTGGCTTTGTATACGTTCGGCCCCATTTTTTCGGAATGCTATATGTCACTTAACTGATAGAGAGGAGGCCACCATACAATAACATCATTTGTGGATGTTATTGTACCCCAATATTTAAGAACTTAAGGGATTGTTTCGCATTTGAAGGTATTGAAACAAGTACCAGATATGGTGAAATAAGGTCACTTTTAACTATCGGCACACTTTTTAGTTAAAGAGATTGCCCTAGACAACACAATTTCTCTATTTAGTAAATGTGATTCTCAACACATCATTGTTGGATTGCGTCATGGAACGTTTGTATGACGTCGAAGTTCTGCCAAACTAGTCGTGCGAAGTTGCTACCCTAGCACTTACTTGCAATACTTCAACCGCCCGCGAGGTGACACTGGCGGTACTGAACAAAATATTGTTATGTGCTCGTGTTTTGGCCCTTTCTAGTCACACTATTGCACACTAATCCGTGAGTAAGGACGTTTGGTTGTACTGGCGTACTCGGTTATGGCGCTTCTCTTAAGCTTTTTTAAAGATAAATCCGAGCCCTTTGAATGGATGGATTTCTTGGATTAGAGCTCACGCTAAGTAGTGCTTGTTGTGTGGGCCCTAGTCCCTACCATCTGATCACGCAATTCCAGACAGCGGCAGAATTTTGCGGCAGAAGTCTGACGTGCCACGATGCTCTACACGGTCTATTAGTCAATTAGTTAAAGCTTTTAACGTCGTCGATTACAAGCATTATTTTCGTACCAGTACCTAGTAAGGTTGTCCAGGTTCTTGCATTTTGTAGAAAAAGAAGATTTGTCGTTGACATCCGATCCCTGTTTCCTCTCCCTTGCTTTGACCTGCATCCTCACGACGCCCTGCTTGTTTGGGGCAGGTTGCATTCGTTAAACCCGGGTGGGTTGAGGGGCCCCCTGGAGGGGAACCCCGACTGGGCGCCCAGCGCACACCCCGCAGAGGGGTCTCTGGACCGGCTAAGACTGGGCGGTTGGCCCGTCTGGCACATGTAGTCCTGCCCCACCGTTACCCATTCTTCTTCCTCCCACAGCCCTGAAATGATCATTTCTGGTCAAAGGAGTCCGAATTCGAATAACAAAATAACCGAAGTGTGATGTAACTAGCACAGCGTGCACAAGACGAGTTGAGAGCCAATTAAAAACCGGTACATCTGGACATCGTACCCACGAACGCCAGAGATGAACGGCTCGACAATTATATTCTTGTCGGCCTTGAACGATGCGCAGCTGATAGGGTGGCAGAATTTAAATAACGTTTTCTGTGACGTCACGCATGCCTAAATGACCCTGAAATAGTCTGCACGAAAAAGTCCGCACGTCTTCGCGGGCTTGTCACTAAAAAACTGGAGGTTTTAGGTCCCGCGAAGGACATGGCTGTGAACTGAATGGTATTATCTTCAAAATGTTTCTCAGTTCAAAATCCCATACAAAAGTGGAGCACTCCCATTAGCATTGCTCCTGTGCCACTGCATGCGGGAGCCAACACAAATTCCGTTTTTATTCTTAGCTTTTAAGGTAGAGTTTCACTCTGCTATGCACACCAGATCAACTTTATACTATGATAGAAATCAGCTGTACTACATGTTCATCTATAAACCTACTGGGCTACAGGTTTGGCACATGTGCAACTTACTGCAATTTGTAGCAAACTTCTTCGTCAGCAATGAATGTACGCTGCAAATCCGATAGGCAGCACAGCGATCGAAGAGGCACAAAAAGGCTCTGCCTCGGTGTTATCTACCTCATTCCCTGCATTCCCTCATCCCTACATTCTCTCATTCCCTTCTGGTAAGCGTGAAACCATGCTGAGAACGTATTGCGCACGTGCCCGGCCCGCACTGGAGTCCACGGTACCCGCAGCGGTAATGGTCTGTTATTAGCGGCGCGGGGCATAACTCAGCGGCGCACGTCATGACCGGGCGTCCGCCGTTCAGACGCACCGAGTCTGCTCGTCCCCGCTGGGACCACCGCAGAACGGCACCGCCCAGAACGAGGCGGCACCTGATGAACACGACGCAGTCTGAATGACGGCCAGCGACCTGCGACTAACGACACCTGGTCCGCCGACCGTCACAGCCCGGCACCTGATGAACACGACTCAGTCTCAATGACGGACAGCGACCTGCGACTAACGACACCTGGTCCGCCGATCGTCACAGGCCGGCAGCTGCGTGCTGCTGGGACACGCGCTCTCGTCCGCCGAAGCGTCAGGCTCTATTTTAAGCCGATGCGTTCGCGTCGGAGGCAGTGGCAGTAACCTCATCTGGCGGGAGGGCAGTGGCAGTAACCTCATCTGGCGGGAGAGCGGTCCGTCTGGCAGCCCGTGCGGTCAGAATTGCATGAACTTTGCATTATTCAACGGAACGAACGACCATGCAGTCCAAGCTGAGCTCCATTCTGTCGTCTTCCGGCTCATTCTAGCTCTCCCACCACCCGAATATCTTCCTTTCTGCCGATCCAGCCGGTTGGGAGCCGGTCTCTGGATCTCGCTCTTTGCCAGTTCCCCTTTCGCCGCTTGCAATAATTCCGTCACCCACTCTCCATGAGTGTACACGCTTGCCACTTTTTCCTCCAGCTGAACTGACGGCTCGCCTTCCAGCTTTCATCGGCTAGTCATCTTGTTCCTTGTTCAGCTTGGATTAGAACAAATGAGAAGATGCTGGTCTTGGAGATGGTTCGGCTAGATGCCACCACAGTAGCAAATCGCCACGCAGCTGCTTCACCCCCGGCCCGAAAACGGAACATCAGGGTTTGTAGAGACTTTTTTCATCACGGCGCAATGCTAGATTCCACGAAAGTCGGGGCGACGTGTCGACATTTCCTTGTGGCCACGCTCCCATGTGGCGGAACAGTACGACGGACCGACTTGCCCTGTGGCCACGTCACGCTCCCATGTGGCGGAGCAGTACGACGGACCGACTTGCCCTGTGGCCACGTCACGCTCCCATGTGGCGGAACAGTACGACGGACCGACTTGCCCTGTGGCCACGTCACGCTCCCATGTGGCGGAACAGTACGACAGACCAACTTGCCCTGTGGCCACGCCACGCTCCCATGTGGCGGAACAGTACGACGGTACGACTTGCCTTGTGCCCCCCCCCCCCCCCCCCTGCTCCCATGTGGCGGAAGAACGTTTCCGACGACGCATCCGTCCGCGATCTGGTCCGGCTTCTTCGCTCTGAGACAATACCGTGAGTACCATGGGAGCGCTAGGGTGCCTCGTCCCGTAACGCTCGAAAACAGTTACCGTAGCGTCCGCAGTGAAATCTACGGAAAACGTAAATCGCATGTCTCAGCGCCCCCTTCGCCGCTTCCCATTTCCAGACATGCCCCACTGGGGAATGTAATTATGGCGTCGTGACGTCACGCGGCGTTTTCTCCGGACCCAACACCGCGTGAGCTATCGACGGCCGAGGCCCCCTCCCCCCCTCCCCCACCCACGTGTCACACGCCCGCACTGCGGCCCACGCCAGTCACGCGCCTGAGGCGCCCCTTCCAGTCACGTGACCCGTAAAGTCCGGCCCGAGGGCTGACGGCCGGCCGGCGGCTGTCACGTGACCTCGGCCGGCCGACCGCTGGCGGAGTCTAACATCCGGGGGGGGGGGGGGGAGAGATCTATGTAACTGATGGCTAAGTGTGAAACCGGGCGGATTCAGTAACCACGCAACCACGCTCCAAAAGGTCGATTCGCTGCAAAGGGTAATGCAGGAGCGAACAGAAGGCAGGACGAGAGCTTGATAAAGGAGTGGGAGCGACGACCCAGCATGAGTAGACAGGGTGTGCACCTATAGTAGCCCCGAGGTCACATGTCTTCTACCTCCCCCATACCAAAGTTCTGGCACGTAATATTTGCGCGACTTAATATTGACAGACATTTAAAAATAAGAAGGATAAGAATACGCAATATTGTCTAACTACGCAGGGAACTGCACGTGTCTGCTTCGTGCCAAATTCAGTTTCAGTGATAGATTTGAAATTGTGTAGCCTCCAATGTGAAACCCTGTGGCAATGCTGAAGTCAGGAAGGAGCAGTTAGGAGGGCTTTTTAATGAGAGGCGCAGCCAAGGGCACTGACAACACTGCCTAAGCTGGGCACTACCTGAGCTCACAGGCTTTAGCCCCCCCCCCCCCCCGTTCCGTGGGGGTCGCGCGCGGTTTTTTCGGGACCCAGTGAATCCAACTAAATTCTGGTGGTCCTCCACATCACCATCGTAAGTTTTGGCTGCACGTCCTCCCTTACCGTCGCAAATCATGGCTGCACCCCAGTATACAGTCCTTTTGGCTGTGCACTGCTTCAGTTTTTCGTAGGTCTGGCTACTTTGAAGAAGATCGCCACATACGCTTTCTTCGCTGACGGCGACAAGGTGGAACCCATGCTGCTGCATGCAAGGTTGATGCTTTGCGTCCTGGCCACCAGGACGGAAATTACCCCCCTGTTACTTGCCGCACACCGCCGTGTTTTCAATCGCTGACAGGTTACTCTGATGACTGCCAGATCACTAGTTCCAGGACAAACCCTGGCCTCTCCGATAGCCCGACGTATATCGGTGGATTCCCATCTCCAATGCCGGCGACCGCCGGATCTCCAGGGGCCTGCGCGCTGTTGAATCTCCGGTAATAATCCCTGACGGAGACTGCGAGATTCTCGCTGCCTTCGACACTGCCGGATCTTGGCACATACCGTGACGAAGACTACTGAATCGCCGGTGATCTGTCGGTCTGAACTGCCAGACCTCCTGTTCCCGGACAGAAAACGGCGCGGCGACAGCCAGGTCGGCGACGGCGGTCAGTTCAGCAGCGGCCGTCAGGTCACCAGCGGCCTTCAGGTCAGCGGTGATGGTAAGGTCAGCGGCGGCGGTAACGTCAGCGGCGATGGTAAGGTCAGCGGCGACGGTCAGGTCAGCGGCGACGGTCAGGTCAGCGGCAGCGGTCAGGCCGGCGTCGGCGGCTTCCGTGCTGCGTCGCTGACCGGTGACGGGCTCCCGCCCGGACCGGCAGCCGCCAGCCGAGCACGCAGCGTGGCGTTGCGTTCAACACCGCCTGGTCCGCCCCAACATAGCGGCAACACAAATCAAATCCGGACAGGACCCTTGAGGATATATTGAGCGACGTAGATGCTCCACATGCAGCACACAGCCCATCCAGATAAGTGGAGGCGCAGAAAGCAGGCTATTGCGCACCATACGTTAACCGCGGCATAAATAAGTACAGGAGAGCTAGGTTGATCCCGCAGGCACTACCAAGAAAATCCTGGCAAATGTTGTACCACTGCAGTCAGCGACACGACACTGCTATACTGCAGTCAGCGGCATGACACTGTCGCACTGCAGCCCGCGGCATGACACTGTCGCACTGCAGTCAGCGACACGACACTGCTACACTGCAGTCAGCGACACGACACTGCTACACTGCAGTCAGCGACACGACACCGTCATACTGCAGTCAGCGACACGACACTTATACTGCAGTCAGCGACATGACACTGTTATACTGTAGTCAGCCACACGACACTTATACTGCAACCAGCGACACCACACCGTTACACTGCAGTCAGCGACACGACACTGTTATACTGCAGTCAGCGACACGACACTGTTACACTGCAGTCAGCGACATAGCACTGTTACACTGCAGTCAGCGACACGACATTGCTACTCTGCAGTCAGCGACACGACACTGCTACACTGCAGTCAGCGACACGGCACTGTAACTGTATATCGCAGTGCACGAGCCCACCGACAGACACAGAAGCCTGCTCTGTCCAACGAGCAACGAGCTCATCCAACGCAACTGGAAGCACACCTCATAACATGAAGTCTAAAAACTCTCCCAGCTGTGTGACTGTTCCGATATTGCACCCGATCCTCCATCGGTGCAATGGCTATCCATATCATCTCCCAAGGCCTGACGCAAAGACAAGGCTGCAGCGAAGACGATAAGCTCAGACGGGTGGGCGGAGCGGCGCAATAAACGTGGCGCAGATGCGTCGATTCGCTCCCATGCCATCACTTCACATTTTGATCAACCTGTTTCTCAGATAACCTGAAACGCATTCTTCGCGTCTTGCGCGTCGTCTACCCTGACTTGGGAAAGACGGGCGTCGCCAATCCACATATTCATCAGGACCGTAGGCCCCGACAATCCGCCAGCCGTCGTTAAAGCCGCCGTGACCAGCCACCTGGTCAGACGGACCGCGCGCCGCCCCGGCGCCCGCCCCAATCTCAGCGAGACCACGAGCCTCTATCACCGGGCGGCCCTTGACTGTACACCGACACCGGTTCTGCGCCCGCACGAGAGGCTTCTGCGTTCTTCTACAGCGGCGTGGCCTGTCGGCCAGTGTGTTGAGCATGGCACGGCGCGACCACCGGCCGGGTCATCCAGCCGCCGTCCAGGGACGGGAAGGACCAGAACTCCTGCCCTGCAGCCCCGCCCTACCACGCCGCTGAGAGCAGTTAACGGCGCCAACAGCCAGCGGAAGTCGACGCACGTAACACGTATTGCACGTCGAGAAGCAGCCAAGTCGGAGAGTAGCGCCGCCTAACGTAAGAGCCCCGCCTCCAAGCGGCGCTCTCGTCGCACCGGATCCCAGCCCACAGACGGCGCCACCGGAAGACCAGCTCCCGTCCTCCTCAGGTGGTAGGTCGGAGGCCACCAGCCCGCGCCACCGTCGCCTCAGAGTCCGGCCTCCAGGCGGCGCAGGTGCGGCTCCACCTCGCCTGTGTGCAGGTGGAGCGCGAACTCGAGCGCCACCAGAACCCCGAACTCGCAGTTGATGAGGTCGCGCCGGTGGATGCGGAATACCGTCTCGGTGCGCTGTCGCGGGGGGTGGGCGTGGTCAGCTGGCGTCCGCTACGGGCCGGCAGCCAAGGCTGGCCTGCCACTCCGCACACTACACAGCCACACTTGGCCAGCGGCGCCAGGTAAGCGTGCGTCCAGTGGCGCCGATTTATGTACAAATTAGAATTTAATGAGCCAAGTATTTCCGTCGTTTCAAGCAAAATACTTTTCAGTAAATTTTCCGCGTTCAAAATGGAGTTCAGTGGGCGAACACTCGTCACACTGCCCGCACCCACACCTGGGATGCACCTAACCAGCTAGCTGCGGCAGAATAGACAAACAGTTATTCAGCATATAACATGTTCTAACAGCAGGGATATCACCCTGAAAAGCCTCGTCTCGTCCAAAAGCCTCACTCACCTACCACTAGACCCCATCACCGACTAGACGTGACCGGACGCTTGCCCCCCACTATACCCCAACACCCGCCAGATGTCACAGGAACACTTGCCCACCACTGCACCCCGCCACCTGACGGACGCGGCCACACACCTCCATCAGTTGGCTCATGGTGTCTCCCTTGACGTCGTTCATCTTGGCGGCGAGCAGGAGGCAAGCGCCGGCCACCAGCTTGCGGTTGGGCTTGTCGATGAGGCCGCGCAGCGCCAGCTTCTCGAAGTAGACGTGCGCCTGCGCCACGCTCAGCACGTCGATATGGCAGTCGGCGGCGATCCGACGTAGGTCGCGCTTCAGGCTGCAGCGTCCGAACACCGTCCGGTCACGGCTGGCTCCGCGCGGCCCGGCGCCGAGCGTGGCTCGCGACGACGACAGCCAGCCCGGCGGTGGGGTCACGCCACAGGTATTGGGTCGGACTTGGAGCATTCGGCTCCGTTCCACGTGACTTTTTTCACAGCCGAAACGCCGACCGAACAAACAGGGAGATGGCATGCTCTTACTCTGCTCATCCGCGCACTCTGAAGTATAATCACACCACTGATCACAGCGGAAAACGCCCGATACCAACGCAAACAAGACCACGACGCAATACCAGTAAATCACCGCAGCTGGACCGGCCGGCAGCGCCTCCCATCTAAGTGCAGCGCCACAGGGGCCGGTCACCCGTGGGGCCGGGGCCGGGGCCGGGGCCGGGGCGCGGCGCACTCCTCACCTGCGCAGCTTGGAAAGCGTTAGCCGGATGTGTGGGAACTGCTCGCGGAACTGCTCGTTGGTGACCCGCTTCAGGTCGGACGGCTTCATGTAGTCGATGATAGACGACTGCGGACAGCGCGGCGTCAGGGTGTCCAGCAACAGCACCCACGTGGCATGCTTCGGATCAGTCGGCCATACAGCTCAAGGCAGTCGGTTTTTGCACCATCGCCGTGCGACCCAAACAAAGCCAGCTTTCCGCACTGCCAGCGAGTCTGACCCCAGCGTCAGCCCGCCGCGCCGACCCGCGGGCCAGCGCAGGTCACGGCAGGTCACCGGCGGTATCCTGTCTCACGGCTGACCCCAGGTCGCCCTCCCCCGGCTGTACTGACCCGGTACGACCTGAAGGTCAGCACGGTGCGGTGATTCTCGGACTGGGTCTCCGGGTTGTCCAGCAGCAGCGGATCGTACGGAACGCCGCTCGCCTCCTGAGCCGGCTCCTCATCCACCACTGCAACAACAGCGCCGCCGCTGACGCCAGCCAGCAGTCTGGCGCCCGTGTGCCGGCAGCAGCGCGGAGCCAACGCGCCACAGACGTCACTGGGCGCTGATGTAACCCTCACAGAATGGCGGACGTTGTTTTGCCGCCTCGAGACAGCGTCACAACGGGCCGCCCATTGCGGTTCGACCGGTCCACAGGCGGGACAAGCAGTCTTTCCCCTCGGCACGGACGCTGAGCCGACCGTGACCTGCGAGATGCAGCACTGCTGACCTGGGCGAGTGTGCACCACTGACCTGGGAGGAATGGTACCCCCCACCCGGCAGGGGTGGCCTGCATGGGACGGGCATGGCCTACCCAGCCTGTGTGAAGCCGCAGACATGGTATGAGCAGCGGCACTGAGGTCGGGCGACAGGCACACCTGACCTGAGAGGGGACCACATCACTGCACTGAGAGCAGGCCACATTTTTGACCCAGGAGGGACAGCACTATTTGTCCAGGGACGGGATGCACTGCTGATCTGGGAGCAGTGGTTACACTAACCTAGGATGAATGCCACCATACACCAAGCAGGGTCACCACCGCTGACCTGTGAGGAGCGCCGCCTCACTGACCTCTGTCACTGGACCAGCTGGAGGAGGCGGCGCGGCCACCGCTGCTCGGCTCGTGCGACACGCATCGGTTCAGGCTGAGCTGGGCATTGCGCTGGTGGACGACCGCCGCCGCCTCCAGCTCGTTCTCCACCGAGTGGAGCCGGCGCGGCAGGCGGCCGCCGGCGGAGGACGGCAGCAGAAGCTCGCTGTATGAAACCTCCTGACAGTGGGACAGAGTATAGTCACAGCATCTCCTGACAGCAGGACAGAGTATAGTCATAGCACATACTGACAGCGGGGCAGAGTATAGTCACGACACCTAATGACGGCAGGGAAGAGTATAGTCACAGCACCTCCTGACGGCGGGCAGAGTATAGTCACAGCACCTCCTGACGGCGGGCAGAGTATAGTCACAGCACCTCCTGACGGCGGGACAGAGTATAGTCACAGCACCTCCTGACGGCGGGGCAGAGTATAGTCACAGCACCTCCTGACGGCGGGCAGAGTATAGTCACAGCACCTCCTGACGGCGGGCAGGGTATAGTCACAGCACATCCTAACAACGGGGCAGAGGAGTCAGAGCGCTTCCAGGCGGCGGGACAGAGCGTCGTCACAGCACTACCTGACGGCGAGGCAGAGGACCATTAGCGCAGACCGCACCACGTGCGCCTTATACACCAGCAGCACGCCTGCATAGCCTCACCCCCGCTAGCCGGATGTTAATGACAGCGCGTGAGCAATGACCATCTACAGCAGCAGCATGCTCTTCAGCGACGGGCTTGGGCCCCACTGTGCCCGCTCCCGGGGCCCAGCTGCCCCGGCTGACCTGGCCCTCCTGCAGCGGCTCCATGCCCAGCAGCGAGAAGGCGTCCACGCGGTCGGCGATGGTGGAGAGCGGCGCGCGGCTGCCCGAGTTGTAGCGCCTCCGCGAGTTCAGGTCGCCGCGCTCGTGCCTACCGACAGGACGCGGCCCGGTCGGTGTCGCGCCACACAGCCCCGCCGTCGCCCGCTGGCAGAGCCGGCGCCGACCGGGCGGCGGCTCGGGCGCGACGGCCACCATACGTGATGGCTCAGGAGGACGTGCTTGGTGGGATACAGCAGAGAACGATGGACCGATGCCTTCGATCTGTTTCATTTGATGAACTTAACTCAAAAGTAAGTTTCTGGATAGCGGACTCATCAGAGACCGGCGCGCCCATACAGCCATGCTAGTGCCGAGACAGCCCTCTTTCATAGAACGGTTTGCGGAAGGGGGAGTGTCGCGGATGCTATGCGCTCTGCCAAGAGCAGTACAGCTCAGTGAATGGCAGCACCCGCCGCCGAGCGCTGGCTGACTGTCGGACATCGGCATGCCCACCGCAGAGCTACGCGGCGTTTGCCAACTCAGCACGGGCAGCACACAAGAGTCGGCGCCTGCACGGACCACACCCGTCACCCACCGCTCCCGGCGGCCGTGGCGCGTGACGCGGCCCACCGGCAGCGACGAGAGCACCAGCAGCGGCAGCCGCGCGCCGCCCACCAGCACCAGCCGGTCGTCGCCGAAGCAGGCACGGTCGCGCGCCGCCGGCAGGAACCGCACGCCCGGTGCCGACACTTCGGACACGCTGCCGCACAGCTTGTGGCTGCGGACTGGGAGAGGGGAAGAGGGGGGGGGGGGGGCGGACGTCAGACGCTCCGGCCCCGTCTGCGGAGCGGCGCCGAGCGACGGCCTGGCCAGCGGTGGGTCACAGGCGCCGACTGGGCCGTCAACGGCGTCAGCTGGACCAGCGCCGTCACGGCAGCCGCAGACCCGTCCGGCGGGCTGGTAAACCCGGGCCCGACGCCGTCTGAGGCACGACACGGCCACAGCAATGAGACAAGTTCAGCATATGCCGCAGCTGCTTCTTTCAATAAATGACAGTCCAACACCGCTGGCGACAATTCCGAATGAAGCCATCAGTGATACCGCTCCCCATCCCAGAAAAAAAACAGCAATCTGTCAGTGCGGGCGCGGCCGTATGCCCGCTTTTCTGCGACTCGAGAGCAGCCGGGAGCGGCGGCGGGTGTCAGTACTGACCGCTGCCGCAGACGCTCTCGCAGCTGCTGCTGCCGTGGCCGAGCATGTCGTCCAGCAGGCTGCCGATGTTGGCCTGCTGCACCAGCCGGCGCACCCTGCCGTCAGCTTCACTGCCCACCGTCTGACACCTGTGGGGGGTGGGGTGCAGAGAGATCACGGCGACGGGCGGAGGCCGCGGCGACGGCCGAGCCGCGGCCGGGCCAGTGACACCGCAGAGGGGTCAGGGACACTGCCGGGGGACCGGGGCACCACCGGGGGACCAGGGCACCGCCGAAGGGTCGTGGGCAACGCAGAAAGTGTCAGGGGCACCGTGGAGGGGTCAGGGGCGCCGCGGAGGGGTCGTGGGCAACGCAGAAAGTGTCAGGGGCACCGCGGAGTGAGGGGCACCCCGGAAGAACTAGGGGCACCGCGGGAGCAGAGCCGCAAGCCACGGCCGGGACAGCCGCCGCTGCGGTGAAGGCTATGGAGCGCGTGCAGCTTCTGAATAACGGCTACTGCCCGCTGGTCGCACATTCCAGCGATCATTGGTTGTTACATCAGGCAGTCCACAAGGAGCGATGAGCCGTTTCACAAAGTCATGTCGCCTTCCCAAGCAGGGAGCTATTCGTATCCACAATCCAACACGATTTCCATGCAGTTCGATGTACCTGTAAAGATACTCGTCCACCGGTGCCACGCCCCACCTCGATATTACTTAACTATGCATGATCGAATAAAAATAGTCGTGACGATGGGGATGACTTGGAATTTAGGCTCGCGGGCGCTCATACCACTGGTCATGCGGCGTAAGCGAGCGCTGCACTTTCATAGCACAGAGGGCCGCCTTCTGCCGCCGGCGTGAACGGTGCACATGAGTCTGCAGATTCTCCAATCAACAACGTCCGTGTGCCGCAAACACACGAACGGAGTTGTGTCCCTGACAAGCAATACCGCCCGACGAGGCTTCACGACGTCACAGATACCAGATCGGGAGCATTGGGGCCAGCACCGGCTGCTGAGCCTGCTCCAGCCCGCTGGACACAGACGAGCTTCGGAACTCCCCGGCCGCGACGTCCATTGCTGGGTGATGGAGCGCGCCGCGTGGGCCGCACCTGATACCACAGCCGCCGCCAAAATTAGAGCGGGCTTAGTGAAGCATGGAACCGATGATAAACTGACATAGCCGCAGAGTCATTTACGTTCGCTCCATTAGATGATCACAAGACCCAAGTCGCGGTAGATGAGCTTTACCCAATACTGGCGCTGTTTTGACCCCGTCGGGCAACGCAAGTCATCAAGTTCAAGATAAACGTTCCTTGAATAAGGCCGAAACGCTAAATGCAGGTTGAAACGCGCCTGAGATGCTTAACTGTGAAGTTTCTCGCAGATCCATGTTTGAGGTTTGAGAAGGTCAGGAATGTCTGCACGTTGGGTAACGCCCCTGCACGCTATTTTTCTTCTTTCTTTTTTGCGCCATCCCTCCACCATGGTGTTGGTAAAGAGCTTGCCTCAGATTAGCGTGGTCAAACAGCAGAACTAGTAATGTCGAAAGAATATCCCGGAGCTGACTTTACTTGGGTACTGGGAATACTCAGCTATAAGAAAATATTTATCATTCTAACAGATGTCAGATCTGGCAGTTATACGGTATCAATTGTAGACAAAACAAGCGTTGCATGAGACGGACACCATATTCCGCCGCCCCATTAATACTACCAACCCCTAACACCCTGAAAAATGTCACTTGCTGAGCTCGTGCACTATTGCACAGGCTGTCCTCCGCTGAGCTGTTCACACTCTGGCGGCCCCGCAAGCCCCACGCACCCACCCACCTACACTTCCCCATTCCCCTCACACACGCACGCATGCGCGCACGCACGCATCAACGCGCTCTCACCTCTCGCGGTGGTGTCCAGCGACGTCGAAGGTCAGCCTGTCCCGGCTCGGCTCGCTAGCATTGCTCGAGTCGATGCTCTTCTGTCGCTGCAGGCGGCCCACCGACGACGACGGCGGCGGCGGCGGCGGCGGCGGCGGTGGCGCCATCGTCGCCTCGCGCGCCGCCGCGTCTGTGACGTCCCCGTCGCCAGCGCCGTCGGCAGGCTCGTCGGCGACGGCGGCGGCGCGGCGCGCGTTGAGGCCGCTAATCTTTGTGTCGCGGTACGTGCCGTCCAGCGAGATGTTGGAGAGGAACGCGAGCGCGGCCAGCCGGCGCCGCGAGCGGTGGCGCACCGCCCGGCTAGGCGGCGTCATCTCGCCCGCATGCACGGAGCGGCGCGTCGATTACCGACACCTGGCGGCAGCCGCAGGCTCAGCACAGGGACAGGGGGCCGACAGGGGCGGATGTTCCTTGATGGCCTCTTGCCCTGTGTTTGTCACATTTGACTTTGGTGATATGGCCTCTTCCCATGCCTGACTTTCTAGCGTAACCCATCTCCCTGTTATCTCCCAATCCAGAAGCACAACGCATTCTCTCCCGCACGGCAGGTAAGCATCCAAAGGCTCGATAACCAGAGCCAACTGTGACCAGCGAAGAACGGCCAGCCATTAAAACGCTCAAGAATGATGGCAGCATCATCATATTCCCACTGAGAAAGGCAATGTCAAAGAAGTCAACTGCCAAGCGCAGTGCACTCGCAAGCTGAAGAACTTGGTGAGTGACCAGTAACAAAGCAAATTGGAGAAAGGTCCTATGTCAACAACTGAACGGACATTGACCAAGCTGTTACAGAAGAATAAGGATAATCTGGCTGTTCAATACGAGCATCCAAATCAGCCTTGCACACAATGTCATGCTGTAATACTGTAATCACCATTACAGCAAACTGCCACATCATAATACTGTAATCAGTATTACACGAACTGCCACACTGTAATGCCATAATGAGCATTACACAAACTGTGACACTGTAATGCCGTGATCAGCATTACAGCAAACTGCTACACTGTAATCCCATAATAAGCATTACAGCAGACCACCACACCGTAATGCCATAATGAGCATTACACAACCTGTCACACTGTAATGCCGTAATCAGCATTACAGCAAACTGCCACACCGTTATGCCGCAATCAGCATTACACAAACTGCCACACTGTAACGCTGTAATGAGCATTGCACAAACTGTCGTCACACTGTAATGCCGTAATCAGCATTACAGCAAACTGCCACACCGTAATGCCGTACTCGGCATTACAGCAAACTGCCACACAGGGAACAAATATCAAAGCTACGCAAGATCGTTGTACCCCTAGAACGCATTGTCAGCTTCAGGGGTTCAGATTGCCATCCAATCAGGTGCTCCCTGGTCAAGAAAGTGAGCTCTCTATGTCGGAATGCATCACCATTGGTGCTGATAATCCCAGGACTTGTCCGCAACCCCGGGATGACGGGATTTCGAGAAGTTCAATCCCGGAATATACCGAGATCCTGGGATTGAGCACTTCTTTTCTAAACCAGCCGACAATGCAGAGTTTTCCTTAAATGGTCCATCTCTCGTGCATGTTCTGGCCAGAACAGTATCCAGGTCATCGTCTGTTTTCCATACGTAGCAGAAATTCAAGGCCCGAGTTTCTTTCACAGACAGTGCTGTAGACCTGGAGCTCTCACCCTGACCTTCGCCGGTTTCAAAATGAGATGTCTTCCTGAAGAGATAGTCTAGCAACATCCATACCAACATGCTTACTCTTGAGATAGACATAGACTCCTCTTGAGGAACCTCCGGATATTTTCAGCGTTCTTTACATTACGACGCTTCGCTGTGTGTCCCATGAGTGTCGCACACTGCGCTTCCTTTAAATCCCCACTAAATCACATCTTTTTGGCAGCGTTGACATTTAAAGAGATGCACACCATGAGCTCAGAACGCCCCAAAACGCCCGGCTCGCCTCGTCGGTCATTCCGCTACTATGCACAGACAGTAACTGAGCCACAGGACATGTTCGTCCATGCTACGACGGTCGACCTGCCACAACTCAACAGTCGGTATAGCTAGCCATCGGGTCCCCGGCTAATATGGCCTGTTGCGCCGCGTGCGTGAGGAGGCGGCGCGCGAGGAATGAGCACTAGCTCTGAGGCTGACACTGTGCAAAACGATGCCAGGCATGGTTCTTAGTTGCAGAACGCAACTGGCTTTTACGAGAGTTCGCAATGTACGGCGCGAGTTTTGGACTAAAAACCACACGATCTCTTCACTTCATGTGTTAAACAAAGTTAGCTTATATGTTTGTTTGTTTCACATACTACCAGCGATGCTCATTACACAATGCTTAAAATGTGAAAATTGCGTGTGAATTCCGAAACCCCGGCAGCCTCTAATCGCGTGATTCTGGATCAACACAGCTACGGGATCGCTGAATTATCAGTCCAAATCACCGTCCAGGAAGGAAAAGAACTTGACCCACTTTGTCTCATTATCGCAAGTACTAGACAGCATGACGTGGCATAAAAAATGAACGGTTTCGTGGGAATTGTCATGACGAACCTATTCGGGGCAATACTAATACCTGAAGCATTAACCAATGCGTGGAATAGGTTGGAGGACGACGTTAGTCTATTGGAAAACACAAGCAATCCAATTAACATCATGGAGCTACTCACGTTCTCAGTCACCGCAACTACGTTCCAGCTGAACGGGCAACGCTACCAGCGTGCCGACGGAATGACCAGGGGATCCCCTCTGTCTACAGTGATTGACAACATCTGCAGGGCACATTATCAAGACATGGTGATGGAAACTGCACCACTCAAACCATTGGCATCGCTGCGTTACGTCGACGCTTCAGCCGTCCTCTGGCAATACCAGGAAGACATAACGACATTCCTGGACCACAGCAGCTTGCAATCATCTGTCCACTTCACTATGACACATCAGGACAACAGGCTGCTGTTCTCAAACACACAAGTTAAGAGACAGCTAGCCATTAATTTGGGCAACCAGTGAGTCAGAAACCAGCAGTAATTTGTAGCCACCTGAACTTCTGGTCACATCACCTAGACACTGTGAAGAAATGCACTGAAGATCCCTTCAAACACCACACAAAACACAAGTATCAACAAGGATGGTGACACAGCCACAAAGAGAGGGACAAACCCCTGACTGAGACATTCAAAGGGAATGGGATGCAACCAGAAAGAAATATATCCCCTGACTGAGCCATTCCACAGGAATAGATACCTATAAGTGCCAGAAGCCCCAAAAGCTTGCTGAAATTGGAGGGCAGCCAAAGGAAAAATCAGCAGCAACAGTATCATTTCCTAAAAGAGGGGACTGCCAGAGAAGATCAAAAGAATCTGTGGGCAGTTAAACATCAATACAGTCAGGACAGTAGGGTAGCTCAAACTCTGAAGATCCCTTACTGACACCTAAGAAGCATGTGAACAAATACACATACAACATTCATCCAGCAGTGGCAGGTTATACAGAGGGGAAACAAGTCACCCTTTTTTGGTCAGACTGGAACAGCATACACAAGAAACCACCCAAGGTCAGACTCTGAAGTCTGTCACAGCAGAAAATGCAAAATTAGAAAGTGATTGCTGATTGACATCAGATGGGATAGCAATTATTGACAGAGAGCAACACTGCAGAGTCAGATTACACATAAAGCACACATGACATTGGCCAACAAGCCCATCAGAAAATCAATCATGGACATCAGCCTAAAAGTCTGTAAATTCTGCTCACCAAAACATCCCAAACATCCCTGGAATGAAAAGAGGGAATTCTAATGGCCAAAAATATTGTATTTCAATGGCAGCTCAATGGTACATGGCCGGACTTGTAACAAGAAGACCCTAGTTTGAATTCTAGCAATTTCAAAAACATTTGGTTGTGATGCATGCATGGCTGAAAGCTTAACACCACTTAATTCTTCTCAGGACTTAATAAGACCTGGTGATGACTGGAGAATTAACCAGCCAAAACATGACATATATGTATACACCTTAAAGGATGACAGTCTGAATAATCAATCATTTTCTAAGGCAACCCTACCTGGCCCTTATCATTCTGCAAAGCCTTTAACTGCAATGTCAATTATTTATTTTCACATAATGCCTACAAAATATCTCATTTAATGAGCTATCAATCTCTGTTTGGCTCCCTAAAAACCTGTTCAGAAGTTATTACTGACCAACAAAAAATGTTTACAACATTTTTGTGAAGAGTTTATATCCTGCACAGAAGCAGAAATAAAGCTTTTAATTGGTTTTGTCCCCTTGTTTTACTTAAACACAGTATTGAGGTTCTGTGAAAATAAGTCTGAGCATACCCAATAGTGATTTACCTGCCCTCTTTACTTTGACATTCAAAAACCAAAAGGTAGTTTGACAGCAAGCAATGTCTCAGGCAAATCTTTAGATTCAGAAACAGGTATGAATGCATTTGGGTGTAATAAGTTAAATTTTCTTGGCAGGTACTATGAAACATATTTCCCACAGTGGCATCATCAAGTCACCATTATGAAGCAGCAGGCCACCTGGCAAACATTATGATATTGATCAGGGCTGATAATGCTGTGTCTATTGTGTATATGCTCCTTCATCAGCACAAAATTTGGTCATGTAACATAAAATATACATATTTGCTCACAAAAATTTGCTATGAGGTATTATCAATCTTATCCATGTTAAGACTCCACTCACACTCAGTTTGGCATCACAGCATACAAAGACATCATGAAAATGACTGGTCAAACGGTACAGCACAAGCAAAAGGAGCAGTTGTTTCTAGCAATACGGGCCAAGGCCCCATGCTCGGCGACTAGTGCACGCTATCAGGACTCTAAGGAGGGACCACATTACCAGCTGGGCCTCCAAAAAGCGTGAGACTTGCATGCCTTATAATCACATACACAGAGATGTTTATGAAATATTCAACCAGCTCATCATATTTCATTAGATAAATTACCGCCCACCCACCTTGTAAACTTCCTCAATTGATGCAAATACGCCAACTTCTAGAATACTTCACTTTTGACTCTCATGCGGCATTACCGGAGACACCCTTCGCTACCATATTGAAGTTTTACTGCCATCATTTTGAGGTCATTTGCTGGAGACACCAAATTTACAGGGTGTGTTGATTTGTACGTGAACTCACTAAGTCAGAGTTTCAGGTTCCTAGGTTATGACCTTCAGGTCAAAAAGCCCAAACAAGGTCAAGTTCCAGGTTGGCTTCCAAAGTGCCCCCAAGAACCAAGATAACCATTTCTAAGCAAGAGGTAACATTATCATTTAAAGTTAGTGACCTTTTTTCATCTTTTGAATGTCAAGGTGGCCAAAATCATGCAAGATTGTTTTGAATTTTGCCTTTTAATCAGCGACAAAGATTGTGCTACGCAGTATGTTCCAAAAACATCAATGACCTATTCTGACTTCGAAGAACACCATGGAAGATGTATAATGCGGTTCTTGCTATTAATAAACTCGAAATGAGCACCAGAAGCTATCCCATATGGCAAGCCCTAGAGAAACAAAACAGGTTAGCTTTGACCTTGGTCTGACCTTCATGCCTGACCTTAGGTCAATCCAATTTGCTTAATCAATTGTTGTATTGCCTTAAAAAAAACATCTCAGAGATGTATGGTTTCGTCTAACGCTCCATTGTTGGATCAGATTGAAGGAATCCCTAGATATTGCCTTCGCCGAAACCATGGACTGACTTTGACCTGTCATAGGTCAGTGACCTTACAAGGTACTTCTAAATTTTGGATACCAAACGATCTGCTATTCAATTGTTTACAGCTTTGCACAATTTGGCGCGGCTGCGACGCGCCGTTCGGAAAGCATTCTGGCAAAACCTTCGGGGAGGGGTAATTTGACCCCTACCCGAACGCGTGTTAACCGGGGGAAAATTTAACTCAGCGCGGTGATGACAAGAGAAGGAAAATACGCGCCGCAGAGAGATGGAAAGAAGCTTTCCTCGAATACTGATGCCTCTAGGAAAACGCTTCGTTATTTCTACGTTCAATTATGCAGCATTCTACTCAATATCGGAATGTTTCTCAATGTGCAAATCATGAATCGTTAAATCCCATCCATTTCGTTTTTAGAAACATACTGCCTACCATAATTTTTAACGTTTAGTTAAACACAAAACTCAAAGCACTATTGTATGATTTTGGTTACCATGTCCTTCGAAAGATCAAGCAACGACACTGACCTTAAATTGGCATCAGAGGGCGTTCGCTTAAACAGGTATCTGGATTATGGGGGTAGTTTGGACACCAGAGTCTACCAGTTTACCACACCAGTCCCGGAGTTTAACCATCGTTTGACCTTATTCCAAGGGAAGGTTATGACCCGGGAACCTCAAGTTTCGACATTAGTGAATTTACGCACTGTCCAAAACCCCCCGTGAATTTGGCGTATTAGGCTACTGAGTTCCTGATATCTCAGGGTCGTTAAATCGACCCCTCCCTCACCCGAGCGAAGGGTATCCAACATGCCATTCGCGCACATGTCAGCTCAGAGGATGAGATTTCACATTTAAACTGATCCTAGCAAACGCGTCCTATGACAAGCGGTAGCGATTGCAAACACATTAAAACTTGCCCCGGGTGAGGATCGAACTCACGGCCTTCAGATTATGAGACTGACGCGCTGCCTACTGCGCTACCGAGGCCTGTATCATAAAGAACTAGGACTTCAAATACGCCACGCGCCAGCCCAGCGAACGGGTGCCCGGATAGCGATTGGGCGGGGTGGGAAGGACTCTAATGTCTCTTAAGCTATTCTTCCAAACAGACACCATTCGCTAGAGCACATGCCCGGGAGGTGGATTGAGTAACACGCGCTCTGGTGAAGGAAGGGTCAAGTTGAGCCTCTTCCCTGAAATAGCAAAAACTGGGCGAGCTTACAATATTAAACCAACACCATAGCTAGCCTTCCATGTGAGCTTATTTTGCGCTCAATTTGTAGTGCTCTACGTCGAGACCTTCAGGTGAAATGATGTCAGTGTCCAGGTGCATATCGGTGTCCTAACCGACCCATGACATACATATATATATATATATATATATATATATATATATATATATATATATATATATATATGTGTGTGTGTGTGTGTGTGTGTGTGTTACATAACCCTATATGTTATATATATATATATATATATATATATATATATATATATATATATATATATATATACATATAACAGATAGGGTTAAATCATTTTCAAATAACTCGGATAACATCATCCTCAATACGAAACTACATTCAGGTTATTTAAGGTCAGTGAACTCCCCTGACCTTCATGGAGGCAATATGAGATGCATCTTGGCGTCCTTGTGATGCATAAATTGAAACGACGGGTCAATTACCAACCCATCCGGGATGGTTGGTTATTGGTGATGGGATATTGGCGTTGGGGGCCTATTGACATGGGGTATTGGTGCTGATGATTAGTGTTCCGGTCGCACAAATAATAAATTAGGGAATGAGCCAATTTAAAAAAAGCATTAGAAGAAGCATCAGATATGGTGAAATACGCTCGCTTATAACCCTTGGCATACTTTCAAATACAACGGTTGTTCTAAACAACGTAATTTTTCTGTTTGGTAACTATGCTTGTAGATGTACGCATACAAAAATGTAAATGTGCTGCTTAAAGATATTGGGAAAAGCAATGGATATGAAATTGGTCATTTAGAACTATTGGCTCACTTTAAAGTAGAAAAGTCGTCCTAGACAGTGCATTTTTTCGGTTTAGTGGATATACTGCTCAACACGTCATGTTTTGATTATGTCATCTTACCTTACACAACATCGATTGAGAGCCAAATTGATCACCGTTTTATCTGGAAACCGTCGTCACGAACATCAAATCTGAACAACCGGAATTTATTTTCCTTGGCCTTGACCAACGCATGGCTAATAAAATGGCAGTGTTTGAATGACGTTATGGCGTCACGGATGCCTGGGTGGCCTTGAAATAGTCTCCCTGAAATAGCCTGCACATTTCCTCCAGGCGTGTAGCTCAGGGACTAAAGGGGGTGTATGCCTAAACAAGTGCACGGCTGCAAACCACACCGAATGACCTTTGAGATGCCTATTTCAGTGCAAAACCCCTTACACCTGTAAGCATTTCTTGAAAGAAAAGAGCTTTTATGTTCTGACCTGTTCCGACCAGCATTACTTAACTAAAGTCGCTTAAGTAAGTTGCAATCATAATTTGAATCGTCTTGTTGGCTAAGCTACAACCGCAAAGATATGTGGAATCATCCAGCACTCCGTTGTTGCATCAGTTTCGACGGGTGACGGCATACCCCCTAAGCATTCCCTAAGGAGTACCCTCGCTGGCTGCCTTTGTCTGACTTAAACCGACGTAAGGTCAGCGACCTGGACAGCTGCACTGAGATGTTCAAGCCACGTGATCAGTTTTCAATTGCCAATAGCTACGCGAAGTTTGGCGCCGCTACGCCGCAACGTGCGGAGAGCCTCAGGGACTCATTGAACCCCACTAGGTCGAATGTTAATCCTGTATTTTGCAAGATGGGTCACACCCTGGAAAATAATTCAGGCAAATAACCGTGGTTCCTGGCATGCCCTTCAACCACGCGGAATCTTTCAACCTGTTACAGCATATCAGTGACAATTTCACAAAACGTTAATATGGTGTTTTGACACTGAGACAAGTAAAATTAGGATTAAAAATAAGTTCGATGACCTTAATTTAGGTGTTAAGATCAGATCAGTTGGAAATCTACCACCTTCTTGCTTCAGAACTTGCTGATGGCGTAGTTATTGAAGCTTCTTTCGAATTTATGCATTTCAAGGAAGTCAATAGAGAGCTACCTTGGGGTTTTTATGCGGGTTTTACTTGAATATTCCAAATAATCACAGAGGACTTGAGATTATTTTGATCTTGGTAAGATCAGGTTACGCCGCTGACCTGAAATGAACTCCGTGACCCCATGCTGAGGAAAAGCTTTGAGGTCAAAGCTGGTTGCGTGAGGAGGTCTGAGATCAGTCAAGACATTGATACCATTACGAACACTGTTTGACATGATTTCATCTGAAGGTCATGATACAGAAGACTTATAATTAAACACAAAGTGTTTCACATGAAGCCTATATATGGTGTGCATTTTATTTTTAAAGCTCTCATAGTTTTTGCTATTTCACGGAAGGGGCTAAATTACCCTTCCTCCATCACGGCACGTGGTATTGTACCGCTGCCCGGGCTTGTGTTATAGCGAGTGGTGTCTGTTGACGAGAACAAATTGGGAGACACAACGTCATACTCATCCACCCCCTCCCCAAATCGGTATTCGAATACTGTTTCATTGTGCAGGTGCGGGGCGCTGCTGCAGCCCCCCATTTTTATGATACAGGCCTCGGGGCGCGGTAGGCAGCGCGTCAGTCTCATAATCTGAGGACTGTGTGTTCGATCCTCACCCGGGGCATATTTTAAGTTTGTTGCAAATCCTATCGTTTGACAATAGGCGTCAAGTCTAGAGTGTACACCTGTTTAGTGCTAGCGATCACCTGAAGATTGGCACACGCCACATCAGTATGCCACTTGGCACAACAAATCATGTCATATTATCGGACATGTGTTGTGGATATTGGCGTTGAGGATATTTATGTCGTGTTTGAAATTTGACGGGCTGCTTGGAGTTAGCGCCGTATTACATCTCGTGATGTGCTCTTCCCGCAGCTCTAGACTGTATTCTGGGTCTTGTGGGTGTCACAAGCCATCATGGATCGTGGCCCTGACACTTGTCTGCCAGACCATGCCACCGGCGAGTCCATCCCATGGCAGCCTGCCTTTAGCCTTGACGCTGGAGTTCGCCCGCCATGGCAGTCCCACACGCCACGTTCCACCACATGGGCGAGCAGCGACGCGCATGTCCCCCCAGAGATGTAGCTCACCACACCAGGAGGGCCGATTCGCCGTGTCCCGTGTGAGAAGCCGAATCAACCTGCCGAGGACGGCTCGGGAGCGTGGCGAGTCAGCTGCAGGCCGCCTATCACCTCATCCATACCTTGCTCGTCTCATGTCGGGCGAATCTGATTAGTCCGTGTCATATGACTGTTTCGGGCTTCGAAACGCATTTGAAGAATCGTGCCACTTTTTACCACGTGGCCACCCTGAATGCTGCCCTGCACTGGCAACTTTCCGTTGCGTAGGGATGGAATGCGAAGCAAGGTGGAGTGGAACCGAAAAGTAAAATGGCAGCCAATATCAAGCGCACATCAAGGCAACAAGCCAGCGGCGACAAATCTAATCTGGCAGAGAAAATGGCAGACAATGGTGCACTCCACGGTAATTGTCTGCGAGGTAATTGCCTGCGTCTGCGAGACCCACCACCATTATATTATGTTGTGGGCCCACCAATCTTTCAGGTGGTGGCGGTAGCAACTAACAACATGATTGGTCACACCGGTATAGAAAGCAAACAGCTGCGAAAGCGAAAATCATTAAACGTCTTGGATTTTGCTATCAAAAGGCAAAGCAGAGAATCAAGATATGGCCACAGCCTCCCCTCGGCAGCGTCGGACGGCTCAGGATCACTGCCGCCGTGCCTGTCGTTTGGACGTTCCCGGCATGGCACCATGCGACACCGCTACCGGCCGAAGGGAATGATATGTGCGGTTGTCGCCGACCGGTTGGCCCCTTCGCCCGCTCCGGTCAGGTGGTGGGACGGGCTCGCTGGCATCACTGCAGTCACAAGACGACGATATCATCGCCGTGGTCACCAGACATGCAGCGTCGGTCCAGCCAGAGACGTACTGGGATGTGGGCCGGTCACGTGACTTTACTGGCTCGGGACATTCGATTGAATTATGCTGAAGGCAGAAGACAGAAAATTTAGAGAAAGTAACAACTGAACAAAAAAAGTACCAAGTGTTCAGCAATAGAATGTTTTAAAGGCCACTAAACACAGAACACTATTTGTCGCCTAGCGTTGTGATGTAATGAGACGGCGAACGGAATTGGAAAGTAGCATAACGTTGTAACCAATCAAGTTCCCAACGAGTCAGCATTACGGAGGCTGGAGGGAGTGTCATTTCTTGGCACGTAAACACCTGAGTTTCAATAGAATATCGATAGAATCCGCTCCTCGCAAACAATTACCGTCGAGCGCACTATTGTCTGCCATCTTCCCCGCCAGATAAGGTTTATCGCCGCCGGCTTGTTGTGCTGATGTGCGCTTGGTTTTGACTGTAATGTTGCTTTTCGACTCCATTCCACCTTGCATCGTACCGCAACTTTACGCAACCGAAAGTACCAGTGCAGAGCTAGTTGGATTCGCTCAACATGTGTTGGACAAGCTATGGAAGAGCTGATAGGCAGCCTGAAGCAGACTCGCCAAGTTCCTGAGTCGTCCCCGGCTGGTCGGTTCAGCCGCTCGCACGGGACACGGCGACCCGGCCCTCCTAGCACATCGAGCTAAATTTCTAGAGAGACGCTTACGTCGTTGCTGGACCACGCGGCGGAGCGTATGGGTCCGCCATGTTGGACGAACTCCAGCGCCAAGGCTGAGGGCATGCTGCCATGGAGTGTCGCCGGTGGCATGGTCTAGCAGACAAGTGCCAGGAACCATCCATGATGGCTTGTGGCACCCACAAGGCGCAGACAACAGCCTAGCGCCTCGGGTAAGGCACGCCACAAATCAACCGTCTTACATCAAGTTTCAAATACGACACACATGTGATCAACACTTATGCCTACAGCATATGTCAGCAGGTAATGTGGCATGATTTGTTGTGGCATGTGGCGTGCTGATGTGGCGTGTGGCGATTGTCAGGTGATCGCTGCCACTAATCGGGTGTACACCCTGGATTTGATACCCGGTGATCGCATCCGCAATGCGTGGCACGTGGTTCCAGGTTTGTCAGGTGACGTCCCTTGACAAACGGTAACATTTGCAAACAGCTTAACACTTGCCCCGGGTGAGGATATAACTCATTGCCTTCAGATCATGAGACTGACGCGCTGCCTACGAGGCCTGTATCGCACAAGTTTGGGGATCGCAGCTACGCCCGTGCCTGCACAACGGAGTGTTCAGGTCGGAATTTGACGGGGGTGAGTGGGACTTGATATCTCCCAATTTGCTTTCGTCAAAGTCACCATTCGCTTTAACACATGCCCGGGCGGTGGATGAAATAACACGTGCTTCGCACCATAGATGGGCCTTCAAGTGAGCCTATTTGTGTTTCGTTATAAGTCCTCTACCTCATGACCTTCTGATGAAATCATGTCAAACAGTCCATGTAGGCATCAGTGTCCTGACCGACCCCAGATTTGACAGTGAAGCGAAACAAGGAAAAAAACCAGCCGTCCAACTGTATCATCAAAATCAAATCGCACCTGCCTACGAACGAGATAAAGCGCCTTTAAGTGGAATCATCTGCGACATGTAGAAGACAAGAACGACCACAGAATAGACACAGTCATTTATCATCAGGACAAGAAAATGTTTAACTTTCTTTTGAGAGACATCCCGATGACCCCAACCAGCTTAATTGCACCAATATTGTATTTCAGTTGAAATTAAATATTGAAAGCTACCAGCTTCGTTCCGTACGCTAGATTAGTGTCACCGAAACACCATCACGGCGCCTGGCAATGCACTTACGCGCCGGTGTGCAATTGGAGCATGTGCGACTCAAACATCACAGGGCATTAAAATGACAACAACTTGCGAACAATGCTGACATTCTTCAGACGCGCAATGACGGAAGACCACTGCAAATCTGGGAACGCGTATTGATCAAGGATTTTTCTCCAGCCCTAAGCCAGCAAGCAAATTCTCTGGCGGTTGCACATTCAAGAGCTGTGCAAGAATTTGTTTGCTGGCTTGGGGCTGGAGAAAATTCGTTGATCGATATATTTTCCCAGATTTGCAGTCGTCTTCCATCATTGCACGTCTGAAGAACGTCAGTGTTGTTCGTGAGTTGTTTTCGATTTAATGTCATGTCATGTTCGAGTCTCATACTTTCCAGCAGTGCACCGTCGCGTAAGTGCACTGTCAGGCGTCGTGAGGGTGTCATGGTTACACTAATTTAGCGAACGGAACGATGAACTGAAGTACAATATTGGTGCATTTAAGCTTGTTGGGCCCGTCGGGGCCGTTTCTAATACGAAAGTTAGAGATTTTCCTGTTGTGATAATAAATGACGATGTCTGTTCCGTGGTCGTTCTTGCGTTCTACGTGCCGAGAGATGATTTTTCGTAGAGATCTCTAATCTTGTTTGTAGGCAGATGTCATTTGATTTGGTGGTACAGTTTGACGGTTGGTTTTTTGTCTTGTGGTTTATTGTCAAAATGGCTTGTCAGTGCCGCTGTATTTCGTTTTAAGCGTCAAAGCTTGAAAAAAACGTTATTCACCAAGATATAAGTAATTTGCAACAATTTCGAAAAACTGTCCTTTCAGAGCAATGCGCAAGGCCATCCAACGGTTCATCAGACATCAGCTTTTTCGGCCCACGTAGCTAATCTAGTGATCAATTGGGAAATCCCGACCCATGTCTTCGGTTACATTGCACACATCCCTTAGGAATAAAGGCAGTTGACATGGGGCTGTTGTCACTGCCTGATAATCCATAACTCGCATGAATTCTCGTTCAGAGTTTCCTTCATTCGCTGCCAGCAACCCGAGGCACGGTTTAGCCCCGGGGCACGTGATCATGTGATGACCTTGACCTGTCAGGTGACAAATTCCTGACCCACGACCTGTCCACGTTCCACGTCTGGTCGTTGGCACGAGCGTCGTCCTGTTCAAGGAAAGGTCATCATCAACTGTTTACCACGTGATCGAGTGGGAGTAATTTGTGTCAATGGCGATGCTCATAGTTTTCGCTGTGTTTCGTGTCAGGCAAGTCATGCGATCTATTAACGCAATGGGGTACCGGCATGTACTTACTTACGGGTCGTGTTCACCCTACTTATTGCAGCGTTCTTCAGAACACATGCACCGCAATGAAATGCTGGGAGCTCAGCATGCACCACGATGAAATGTTGTAGGCTACATACTTTGCTTCAGTAAGGCATCTTAAATAAATGTCCCTTCACATGTGCCTTCAAGCGGCTCCAAGATGATGTACGCATTTCCACCTGCCGGGGAGAACAGGCTGGCAAGATGTTTGTACGCATCTGACTGCAAAGCACGTTTCACGGTGTGTCGGAGCCCAGGTGGAGAAACTAAGCCGAAAGTCGGTATAACTGGCGCGAGCAAGTGGCGATTAATTGTGGCGTTGGAGGCCATGGTATTTCTTTGATTTCATCACTGGCAAATGTCTGCGTATACCGTATTTCAAAGCGTCGTATGTTTGCAAGAGGTAGGTCCACGCAGAGTGTGCGTACGTGTGTGCGTGCATGCGTGCGTGCCTGCGTGCGTGCGTGTGTGTGTGCGTGTGCGTGCGTGCGTGCGTGCGTGCGTGCGTGTGTGCGTGCGTGCGTGTGTGCGTGTGAGAGAGAGAGAGAGGCATATGCTTTGATGTGTATTTAGGTAACACTGCAGTGGGCATGCCTTCCCAGGGAGATAAAAGTGCTTTATCTGTCACCGACGGAATTTGGAAACGTCTAAATTGACACCTGGAGCTAAATCCTTCAGAAGCCGTCGTAAACTTTAAATGTAATAAACCACAAATAAAGACAAATTAAACGCAATGTGGCCCAACCATCAAATATTTTCGTTTCGGGAACTCACTTGGGGTTTGTAAATAGCATTTGCTGGCCATCAAACAATGAATGACGGTTGAGACTAAACTAATAAAATTATCCGGTACAGACATACTTGACACGCGCCCGGGTGGCCGGTTGGATATCTTCCGCTCGGGTGGGGGTCGATTTGATCTCCGGAGATCTCAGAAACTAAGAGAGCTAGAAACACCAATTTCACAGGGTGCGTTGATCTATACGTGAACTTACTTAGGTCAAAGTTTGCGGTTCCTAGATCATGACCATCGGGTCAAATAAGTTCAAACAAAAGTCAAATTCCAGGCTGGTCTCCAAAGGGCCCTGGAATTTACCTAACTGTTTTAAGCAAAAGATAACATGCTCATCTAAGGTCAGTGACCTCATTTGACAATTAGAGGGCCTTGGTGACCAAAATCATACACGACCACCCTCAGTTTTGCATTAGGATAAGCGGCATAGATTACGATAGGCAGTATGTTCCTGAAAACAAAATGTTGACTCGGGCCATTCTAGGTCAGTGACCTATTCTGACCCTACAGAGGTCTATGGAAGGTGTTTAATGCAGCTCCGGTTATCAGTAAATTTGAAATGATCACCAGAAACTACCCCATACGGCAAGCCGTACAGTAATAAAGCAGATTGATCTTGACCTTGGTCTAGCATTCAAAACTGACCCTACGTTAATTTAATTTGATAACTCAGTTGTTGTGCTGCCTAAGAAAGCATTTCTGAACGATTCCCTAGAAATTGCCTTCGCTGAAACCATGGCCTGATTCTGACCTAACATAGGTCAGACGACCCGCTATTCAATTCTCTGGCTATGCAAAATTTGGCGCGGCTACGCCGCGCTGTTCGGAAACCATTCCGGAGAAGCCTTTAGGGGGTGAATTTGACCCCCACCCAAGCGCGTGTTAACATAACCAGCATAGAGGGGTGTAGTTTCCGTTTCAATTGGGGGAGGGGGTCCCATTTATAATTTTCAGGCATTATTTTTCATCAATCATAATTTGTATGGTCCGCCCACCCCCCTCCCCCCAAAGTGCTTTCGAGAAACTACACCCTTGCTCCCAACTGTGAAAACAAAGTGCGTAAAATCTGTGGGGAGAAAACTGCTTTAAGTGCATTCCGGAGGCAGGCTCAGCCATTTTTCCTGACCCACTCCCCCCCCCCTCTCCTCCATCCCTCAACCTTACGTACATTGCTAGACTGCATCCCTGTACCCCCACATTTACCGATATCATGGTTCTGCAAGCACCTGACAACACTATCACTTTTCGTTTTGTGGCGTCATCGTACGACCAGCTGAAAGCATACGCGCCCTTCATTATTTTCGCATAATTATTACCGGTACAGAACATACACTTTCTACCGTGATCCCAATCATTTAGAGCAAAACCGATACAATTTTGGTATCAACAGAGGCAAATGCCGTTTCCGAACACTTCTACCACCTTCATTCAGTTTTACATGCAAAACGATGAACGTAAGAAAGCATTTTATGTCAAGCCTGCCTACCGATTAGTGCGTTAAGTCAGGGATACAGCGAGCAATGTAAGACGCCTACACCAGCGATGCTCAGCCTCTTACCTTAATGTCGGTGTTTCTCTCAACAGCAGAAAGTCCCAGATGAACCTTTGACAGGTATCGCTGCAACGTCCCCGTCAGTGTTATTTACCTTTCGGCCGACAATGCTTTGCGGAGGGCAGGGCGTCGGCTTAGGTCTGTAATGAGGACCGGCTAATCAGCTGACGAAACGTCGCTACCAGGCCGGGTAAATCATCCCAATGACAAGTTTTGTGCTTCTCATGACGTCACTGGTACACATGTGAAGATTAGATTTCTTTTATTTCTCACGATATCACAAGGATTAACAAGACACTTATGATGACAGCATTAAAAGTCAAGCAGGTGCTCGTAATAACACGTGTCCTGTGTCCTACCGATGACGTCAGTGGGACGAATGAATCAATCATCAGCTGAAAACTTCCAGTGGACAGTTTTTTTCGGCTGTGTTCCCACTGCTCACCACGTTCGGGGAGACAGTTATGGTTTACGTGCATCTACTTACGTACTCGTGGTTTACATTCTTATGTTGATGCTACTTCAAAAACAAGTGAAGTAAAACAAATTGGCTGCGTTTTACCTTCCGCTCATGACGTCACGTGATACGATTTATGGTCCTCGTTTCGTATCGCTAGGGAACCTGATAATGGCGGAAAACCACCTTTCCCAGCAGGCTTCCTCAAGAAACTGCTGCGAGAAGGTTCAAGTGATCCATGAACAAACCGCATTCAGGCATGTCCACACTGAGTTGCCAGTGGGGCCGGGGAAAGGCATGAACTGACTTAACGTTTTTGGCTACCGACATTATGTCTCTAACAAACATTGCCAAATAGTGCCCATCGGTGCAAACACTGGCGGACACTATTTTGACACCATTTAGATGACAATAGTTTTTCCTAGACTTGAAACGCGGGTTCGGTGAGTGTCATGACACCCCACCATTAGACACTTTCTGAGAATATAGAGCATTAGCCTTACTTTTCCCGTCAATGGGTGGGAAGAATCGACTACAATAAGGCAATGAGCACGCTAACTTTCTGAGACGTTCCTCCTTCTATGTTTTGGGTGTCAACACCAGACCTTGTATTACATTTACAGCCCAGCTCTTCAATTTGCCTGCCGCCCGTCTGTTATAAACTCTCAATGCGTGATATTGCTTTGCTGCGTTTGGAAACACCTGCCGAGATTTGAAATAATTCCTGAACAAAATGTCTTTTAGCGGAGTCCACTTCGAGTCAATAGCATGGCCGTTGATGTCGGCCGTCGTAGTTTTTACATTTCGCAGCCTTATCCATCCATTTTAAGGTGCCAATATAGTTTCAATCGATGCAACCACTAGCAGTACCACTTTAAAAATATGCAGATATTTTCCACTCATATCGTGGAGAAAATTACATTATCAATCCTGAATAAAATATCATTCGAATAAGCCAATCCCGAATTACCAATGGAGTTGTTCATAGGCATAAGCGGACTCCTTACATTTCGGTCTCCAGCATCACCTGATCATTTCAAATATGTGGCACATACACACAGGGTACATTGAGGCCGACACAGTAGCGTAACCGCCTGCAAGCATGCATAATTGCTATTTTGCAGCTGTAGGCATATACCTCCCATGAAGCGTGTTTATCTGACAATTAAAGGACAAATGGTTGCACATGGCGCGGCAGAAGAATTAAGATATCCTGTGGAAATGTGCCTATGGCTTCTATGACGAAGAAGGTTCGAGTGCAATGGCACTCCCACTTTCTGAGAATATAGAGCATTAAACTTATGGAATTTGATGGGAAGAATCGCCCACAATATGACCAGGGGCACCCTCCTTATCTGAAACGTTCCTCCGCATATGTTACGGGTGCCAGCGGCAGAACTTTTTTCACTTTTGCAGCCAAACTCTTCAACTTACCTTACGGCCGCCTGGTTTGAAATCTCCAATTGAACTGCATGACATAGCTTTGCTGCATTTAGAAACTACTGTAAGGTGCTCCAAATGATTCCTGAACATAATGCCACTAACGTGGCCTGGCCTCTGGGATCCATTTTCAAATATGGACATGGCTGAGTCCTGCGATTTGCATTGACTGGGGCCGCTTAAAGGGAATGTTCCACATTTGTATGGCGTTTTGAATTGAAACAGCCATCTTCAGGACATTTTGATGCAGTTCACGGATATGCCCTTTTTAAGACCTAAAACCCTTTGGTTCCTGAGTTACACACCCACAAAGTACGAAAAAAATTATTTAGAGCCTATTTCAAAATCGCCTTCGGATTAATGACGCCATAGAAACGCCATTAGATTCCCGTAATATTACAGGATTTTGTTTTGTTTATGGTCAAAACAGCATGGTCACTGCTGCGTTCACAAAGGCGATGATGCTGCACATGTGGTACAGTCCGCGGAAGATGATTGGCTGCCAGTAAGATTTTACTGCTGAAGGCGTGTCGCGAACACAAGCGTGAGCAATTTCGGGTTGTGCGACACCCGTGACCATTCTCCTTTTTTTCTAGGCTATAGATCAATGATATAAAAATAAACGTCACTGTCTGCGAAAAGTGTGGCGCCCAAAAATGGGCAATCTCCCGAAGTTATAAAAAAGAAGACGCGACGGCAAATCTGTCTTTTTCTCCTGCTGGCGTTTTTCTTCTACTGACGTATTTCTTACAGACAGCCCGTTTGGCGTCTTGCGTACCGGAGCACAGAACCTTGCACGGGTTTATGGGTTAGCAAGGGATTATGAAATTAGGGAAACATTGCAATAATTTCAGATCTATTTCTCTAAATATTTCACACATATGGTACGACTTGCTTAAACCTTGAGCAAAAAATTGTGTTTTGCAAGAAGAGCCTCTTGAGCCGCATTACCATGAACTACGGGCCTACACCCCGTTGGAACGTTGTTTCAAAGGGAGGTCGCGGTGAAGTTCGGTGTTGTGAATGAAGATCTGTGCGAAAATTGTGAGAAAACCTGCAATTTGATTGTTCCGCGAGCTGTGTAAATGTGAGGTCACAATTATTTCACCAAAGAGTGTGAGTCGATGGCTCGAAATGCGTGTGATCACTGGTGTTGTGTGCCACTGGCTTGTATCGGTATTGGTGTGATGGGGAGTGTGCGTGCGAGGTGTGTTCTTCTGAGAGAGAACATGGTTTGGGTATTCTTTAGTCTACTGACTCCCAATAAAATGTGATATACCGATACCTGTTATATTGATGTCTATTGATATTGATGCCTCCCTCTACCTTTATGTTTGTGTTTGAACATGACGAAAGAATGCTGGCAAACTGAGAGGAACACTAGCACTTATGTTGCAGGGGTGTGCGAAGGCCAGTACTGCTACTGGTACTTAATTATAATATTGCCAACATCATGAACCTATTGGGGTATTACTGCATGTAATATCAATCAATCCATTGCATGTCATTATATCAGCAATTCATTTTGGCAGTAGGGGCTAGTATGTGCAGCTCATTGATGGACATGCTCAGTATAGGCTTAAATTATATGGCTTTGCAAAATCGTCTTTCCCTAAATAATTCTGAAAATATAGAGCTTTATTATTACTGATGCACATTGTACTGTCTTCACAAATATTGTATGCAGGCGAGCATTGCTCCTGAGTAATCAATGTCATAGTCACTGTAACTTGCGTGGGATGCCGGGTACTGAGAAAGATGGAAAAGTATTGCTGTTGGTGTCTTGGACAGCACTTAATAATAAGTTCATCATGAGCCTTGTGTGCACTAGCAGCTTCATCACTTCCTTGCATTTTGTCCATCCAATCATAACCACATGCACCTGTCATGTCTCCAGCCTTGTGCAAGGTCAACATGTTTGCAGTGTCATTTCACCACATGTAAAATTTCTCGTTATTTTTTATTAAAGCAGCCTGATGGCTGCAGTATGTCGCATGACCATGGAAGTGAAAGATGTGTTTGCATGTTTCCCGCCTGCGTTTTCTGGATTCCCGAAGCAGGCTGAGCAAGTGATGCCACTTATTGGTTGTCTGCTTTGCTGAAAGTGATTTGTATATTGTATTATGTGTTTTTGAACAGCCTTATGTCAGACGGAATGTGAACACAAGAGCGCACGCTTGACCCATCTTTTCATGCTGAAATTTATTATGAAAGCGGTATGGATTGGAGTCGAAAAACCATATTGTTGTTCATTATGTCATGCCACAGTACAGCACCGGGATAGTGCCACAATGAAGCTATTGATCAGTGTCATTACACAATGCACCACATTGGTTGAGTACTCTATATCATGCCTATGAGATAGCAACATATGATTTATGAATGACTGGTAAAATTTATTTAACAATTCCCAAGGACTGTCTGCGGCAAGAATTTCGTTGCACCACAATGGCTAAATCAGGGTTTAACTATTAATTGCATGAAAAATCCTAAGCAAAAAAAAAAAATTATTGGTAGCCCACCCTTACCATCTTTACCATAGCAATAGCAATATTTTGACAATCAATGCATGGCAACGTTACACGTTTATTAGTGTTCGCATGACGCCACATTTCCAGTTACAAATAATAAAGACAATGTTGCAGATATATTAGTGTTGGCACGACGCCCCATTTCCAATTACAAACAATAAGGACAGTGACTACTGGACGCATCACATGAAATCAATGGCAGGACTACAGCACTGCGCGCAACGATGGGTCGACAATAAAGTATTGACAAAATCATCAACAGCAAAGCAGCAACAGTAGCAGCACAGCATATCGTGCTTTGATATTAATAATCTGCCATAAAAGCTGGCGATCGCTACGTTGCGCATGTCAAACAGTCCACGAAAGCTTTTCTTACGGCCAGCACCAAGACAAAAAATCCACAAATAACCCACCCACTAATCCGCCCCCCGACACAGCCCCGCGACGAGAATGGCCGGCTGGTGTCAGCTTTCGTGTGTTTCGAGGTATTCTTTGGATCTGGCTGCCAGATACTGCCAGGTTTTGCTGTCGTCACAAACCCATTTCATGGCGCCATAAAAAATGACGTAATGGGACCCATTTTTATAAACTTTGCGTCGTTTTTGAACCTTGAGGGATGCGTATTGAAGCGTCGAAACGTCCGTTGCTGTCGTCACAAACCCATTTCATGACGCCATCAAACAATGACTTCATGAGGCCCATTTTTATAAACTTCAAAATCTTGCTACTTAGCATCGTTTTTTGAACCTTAAAAGCTTACCAGTAGTTACAAGGAAGCATTTCCATCATATCTGATGCCTAACCCAATATCTTCAAATGTGGAACATTACCTTCAAGTCAACTAGCGGTCTACTGTGTCGGCCAGGGACTCACCATGACCACGATGCTCGAATTTCACATTAGCACGTTTCATGGTATCTGCACATATCTGCATACAGCTTGTTTCGGTCTCGCATATGGTTGCAAACTGCGTCAGCTTTAACGCACGTTGTTACGATGTGCCCAGTAGGTCGTGGTGCTCCCCGGGCACCTAGTGATGATGGAATGTTTCAATTGCCTTTTTAAACACAAGTGGTTTCCGGTTACGATCGCACCGATAAAAACTAAGCTGCAGTGTTTGATATGGGCAGACCATGCTGTCGGCCGATACGTAAAGAGCTGTGTTTTAGGTCTATCACCGGCCCTATTGGTAACATTTGTTCCATTGTGTGCTTGTTGGGATGTGTACCGCTTTTCCACGCGTCATATGTGACTGTTAAACATGACTTTTCAGCTAAACGTACCTTTCATGGTATATACATTTCGCCGCATGCACACCGTGTTTCACGCTCCAAGGCTCGTGTGGGTATTGCGTAGGCCTTAACACACGCCCTGGTTATGTGCCCTGGAGGCCGTGGTACTGCCCGTGAAAAGCTAAGCGGTGCTAGAAGATTTCAGATGCTGTTTGAACAGCTTCATAATGATGTCCACTTGTCGTTGCACCGATGAAAATCATATTGACACGTTTGAAATGGACAACTGATACCGGCGGCCGCAACGCCTGTGCCTGTGTAGACTCTGCCCATGCATATCACCGGCCCTTTTGTTAGCTCTGCTTCTCTGGTGCGCTCGTTGGGATGTATGCTGCTTTTCCGCGTGTCATATGTGACCGTTGGACTTGATT
Organism: Pollicipes pollicipes; assembly: GCF_011947565.3. Lineage (NCBI taxonomy): Eukaryota > Metazoa > Arthropoda > Thecostraca > Pollicipedomorpha > Pollicipedidae > Pollicipes > Pollicipes pollicipes. Next base: position 22,553,707 of record NW_023596545.1, on the reverse strand, counting down.
TGTCAGGTAAACGTACCCTTCGTGGTATATACGTTTAGCCGCACGCACACCGCGTTTCACGCTCGCAGGCGTGTGAGCATTGTGTAGGCCTTAACGCACGTACTGGCTATGTGCCCAATAGGCCGTGGTGCTGCCAGTGAAAAGCTAACCGGGGCGAGAATATTTCAGATGCCGTTTAAGCAGCTTTATAGTGATGTCCACCAGTCGTTGCACCGATGAAAACCGTATTGACACGTTTGAAATGGACAAATGATGCTGACGGCCGTAACGTAAAGAGGCCGCCCATACCTATCACCGACCCTATTGGTAACTCCGAGTGGGCACACCTGAAGGACATTTTGTTCGGGAAGAATGGGTCTACTGTCTCCATGATAGCGAAATTTTACGCATAGGTGTAAAATGTTATTGCTAGTGATATCATCGATTTAAGCTATACCGGCACGTTTGATATGGACAGACAATGGTAGCGGCCGAAACGTAAAGAGTCCGCTTATGTCTATCAACGGTCACTATTGGAAACATCGATTGGACTGATTTCAATGCAAGTTTATTCATGAATCATTTGGACCTCCAGTGCTTTCTAAATGTAGCAAAGTTAGGTCATGGAGTCAAATTGGACATTTCATAGCAGGCGGTCGTAATGGAAATGAACATTGGTTCAAAATGGTGATTTGGCGACCAGCGTTACCAGCCGGAAGTGGACTTTCTTATTCATTTTCCTGTACTGACGTAGCGTTTTCTCTGTTTTGTAATGTGTGACCATCGCGTCTTATGGTATGTACAGATAACCGCATACAAGCCTTGTATCAGGCTCGCAGGCGGGTAGATATTGCGTTGGCCTTAACGCACGCTGTGGCTTTGTACCCAATAGGTCAAGGTGGGCCCCGAGGAATAATCTCTCGAGGCTACAGTGCTTTCAGGGTTCTGACCATGATATCCGACGTGATACCCAGGCTGTTAGGTATTACGTCGGACAACTAGGCACATGGCACGCTGCTCCTATTTGTCCAGTTGGCAGCGCTGGTCCACGGGAATAACCCGCCAACAAGAATATATGAATTATCATTTAGACAGTTTTGGAAAAGTTCCAGCTAGTGATTTCACTCATGGAAACTGAACTGATACGCTTGAAATGGGCAGATAATGCTGACGGCCGAGTCGTGGAGTCCGCTCATGCCTACCACCTGTTGTCAACTCTGCTTCTCTTGTGTGCTCGTTGGGATGTGTGCTTCGCTTCAACGTGTCATATGTGTCACATATAATATGTCATATGTGATGTGGGAGGCAGCAGAGAAGCAGCAGGGTAGCAGCAGGGAAGCAGCAGTCTGTCGCCAGTCATTTCGTTTCGCAGGCGGATTAGCATTTATCTGCATTTGCTCAAGGGGGAGATGTATCGTGATGTTGCTGGCGTGCGTCGGAGTCCGCCCCTGCTCGCGCCGCCAGTGCTGCTGTACCTCGGTACAGCAGCTGCCCCGACCGGCGGTGTACCGCCTGGAGCGCCGCCCGCCAGGGTCGGCGCCGCCTGCTCGGCTCGCGTGTTAAGGCAGTTACCGTCTCGCAGCGCTCGTGTCTGGTCTGAATGACGCACAATCGAGCGTCGGAATGACGAGAATGGCTGTACGGCTGAGGTGTGACGAATCGCCAAGTATGTGGTATTGTTCGTTGCGTGCTGTTCATGCGCTTTTTTGGTGTTGATAGCCCATGTTGATGGTTGGACTGCTATTATGGAGTATTTTACTTTTCAGCACTCTTTGATTTCCAATGCAACGGCAGCAAAGATGAGGTTAGTTAACTGACATCAACAATGCGAAGATCATTAGCGTGATGTGTGATGGTGCATACAGAGGCGTATAGTCCGTGCTAGGTCCAGTGCAACATGAGAACACCATTTCCACTGATCACCTACACCACTCCAACCCATATCACAACAACGCGCAGAGAAGCAAGCGTGCAAGTTCTGCGAGGTTCATCTGTCTGTCGTCAAAAATAACACTTTACCTAGATATATACATATGCATGTATATATGCACACATATATATATATATATATATATATATATATATATCTCTCTCTCTCTCTCTCTCTATATATATATATATATAAATATATATATATATATATATATATATATATATATATATATATATATATATGCTACTGATATACTAATGGGTACATTAACATCCATATACATTTCATTATTTAATGGTTGGCCGTAAACATTTACAAACATGAAAAATCGTTAATTCACAGAGTTGTGTGCTGCTAAAATGTTGAATGATCTTTAAATCACTTTAAAAATGCTTAGAGGACAAACACAACATGCATCTCTCGGCAGATTACTACCGCGGAAAAACACTGGTTATTAGGCACAAACCCAAAGCGTACGTTCAGGCCGACGCCATACCTACCCGCCTGTGAGCGTGACACAAGGTTCGCATGCAGCTATATGTGAATGTCATGAAACGCGTGTTTGTTTTTAAAAAATAGTGTACTTGTCACGCATGATGACATGAGAGAGAACCCATCACATTTGGGACGGGGGGAATCAACCACGTTGTACCTTTTAGGCTGCAGGCGTAGAAACGTGAGATCTCTACGTTTCATAGCACCCCCCCCCCCCCACCCCCCACCCCACCCCATTCCAAGATTGTTGAGATTTACCCTATGGCAAACAACGAAAAAATGAAATGCAAAATGAGTATGGTCTATGATTATGGATTATTATGGGCTCAAATTCATTCAGTGCAATAACAACATTATAGCCTCAATCGATTTTTGCCGGGGAGCGCCACGGCTTATAAGACATTTAAAGGCAGCTTGTATTTGGGACGGTGCAATACATAACCGCATGCGAGCATGCAACAATGCGTGTCTGCGGCTTTGTGCATATACCATGAAACGGTGTTTCACTGTACGTCACGGTGAGTCTCTGGCCGACCCAGTAGGCCTCTAGTTGACTTAAGGGACCCCAGTCAATGTAAATCGCAGGCCATGGCCAATCGCAGGCCCAGCCATGTCCATATTTGAAAATGGATACTAGAGGCCAGGTCACGCTAGTGACATTATGTTCGGGAATCATTTGGAGCACCTTGCAGAAGTTTCCAAATGCAGCAAAGCTATATCATGCAGTGCAAATTGCGATTTCAAAGCAGGCGGCCGTAGAGTAAGTTGAAGAGTTAGGCTGCAAAAGTGATAAAAGTTTTGCCGCTGGCACCCATAACATACACGGAGAAACGTTTCAGAAAGGGAGGGTGCCCCTGGTCATATTGTTGGCGATTCTTCCCATCAAATTCCATAAGTTTAATGCTCTACATTCTCAGAAAGTGGGGACACCGTTGCACTCTAACCTTCCTCTGCATCGGAGCCATAGGCAGATTTCCATAGGATATATTAATTCCTCTGCTTCACCATGTCCATCCATTGTCCTTTTGTCAGATAAACACGCTTCATGGGAGGTGTATGCCTACAGCTGCAAAAAAAATTATTCATGCTCGCAGGCGGTTACGTTACTGTGTCGGCCTCAATGTATCCTGTGTGTATGTGCCACATATTTTAAATGATCAGGTGATACTGGCGACCGAAATGTAAGGAGTCCGCTTATGCGTATGAACGACTCCATTGTTAATTCGGAATTGGCTTATTCGAATAATATTTTATTCAGGAATGGTAATGTAATTTTCTCCACGATATGAGTGGAAAATATCTGCATATTTTTAAAATGGTACTGCTAGTGGTTGCATCGATTGAAACTACATTGGCACCTTAAAATGGATGGATAAGGCTGACGGCCGAAAAGTAAGAACTACGATTATGCCCATCAACGGTCATACCATCGACTCGAATTGGACTCTTCTAAAAGGCATTATGTTCCGGAATAGTTTCAAACACCCTGCAGTCGTTTCCGAGCGCAGCAAACAACGAAACGCATTGAGATTGGAGAGTTCATACCAGACGGCCGGAACGTAAATTGAAGAGGTGGACTGCAAATGTAACGCAAGGTCTGGCGTTGGCATCCGAAACATAGACGAAGGAACGTCTCAGAAAGTACGGGAGCTCATAGTTGTATTGTATCCGATTCTTCCCACCTACTGTCATAACGTTAATTCTCTACATACATTCTCAGAAAGCATCTAATGGTGAGCGTGCCATAACACTCACGGAACTCGCGTTTCAAGCCTAGGAGAAACCATTGCCATCTAAATCGTGTCAAAATGGTGTCCGCCAGTGGTTGCACCGATGGACACTATTTTGGAATATTTGTTAGAGACAGATAATGCCGGCGGCCGAAAACGCTGTCAGTTCATGCCTTTCCCCGGCCCCATTAGCAACTCGCTGTGGACATGCCTGAATGCGGCTTGTTCATGGATCACTTGGACCCTCTTGCAGTAGTTTCTTGAGGAAGCCTGCTGGGAAAGGTGGTTTGGCGCCATTATCAGATTCTCTAGTGATAGGAAACGAAGACCATAACTCGTGTCACGTGACGTCATGAGCAGTAGGTAAAACGCGGCTTATTTTTTCTTCATTTGTTTTTCAAATAGCATCGCTATAGGAATGTAAACCACGAGTACGTAGGTAGATGTACGTACATCGTAACGGTCACCCAGAACGTCGTGAGCAGTGGGAAAACACAGCCGAAAAACGTGTCCCACTGAAATTTTTCAGCTGATGACCGATTCATTCGTCCCAGTGACGTTGTCAGTGGGATGCAGGACACGTGTTATTACGAATGCCTGCCTGATTTTCAATGTTGTCATCATGAGTGGCTTGTGAATCTTTGTGACATCGTGAGAAGTGAAAGAAGTCCAAATTTCACGAGTCTACCAGTGACGTCATGAGAATTACAAAACTTGTCATTGGGATTATTTACCTAGCCCGGCAGCGACGTTTCATCACCTAATTAGCCGGTCCTCATCACAGACCTAAGCCGACGATCTCCCGCAAAGCATTGTCGGCCGAAAGGTAAAGAACACTACGCCCCCCCCCCCCCCCCCGAAGGGCGGATCTAGCCTGGAGTTGTTTTTTTTGGGGGGGGGGGGGGTCAACCATTCGTTGCCAGCTGGCTGGTGTGGGATCCGAGGTCCAGTGCATGGTGCCTCTCGCGAGTACCTAGTAGGGACACCATTCAAGCACTGAAATGCTTTTGAATCTTGAACAGGAGTTAAAACGAAACGATTCAAACAATTGAAGTTAAAACAGACGGTAAGTAGACGAAACTTTTATGAAGTTCAGGAAATATTTTGGGGGGCCAAAACATACTCTCAGAGTTCTGGGGGGTCATGGCCCCGTGCCCCCCCCCCCCCCCCAGGATCCACCTATGACCCTCCCCCCCACACTCCGTTTACCTCTGAAGCTACAGCTCAGGTACCCACAAACAATAATCCTAGATCGGCAGGGCTTTTAGCGCTATTACATTAAAAGCTGACAATTAGCTCCATTCTTCTAGCCAGTCTACTTCTCACGGCATGAACGCCATCAACAGCAGCCCACAGCCTTGCACTGAACGCAATGCATTACCGCGTGCGAGGGTTCAAGCACATCCGTCTCCTATGTCTCCTAAGCCCATCAAACCATCTCTCCTCTTTTCTAGGGCCTTGATCTGTCTCAAATGGCACAACGCTATAAAACCCTGCGTAGCAAAATGATCACGTTGCTCACAAGCTGCTGTGGCCAGCCATGATTCTTTCGACAAGAAATAAGTCTAATTATTTGGTATTTATGCTGTTGAGTATGTGAAGAGAATCTTGGCTGAACAATATGTGAAAAACACTGATTTGAGGGGCATTGGGCACTGGGTCACCACTGATCTGTGACGTCGGCACTGATATAGTATAGTTTGTAGTATATTAAAAACTGTACCGCTGTTGGTCGAGGTACTGAAAGGACTATTTGACATTTGCATAGGATTTTAAAATGGTATAAGCTTTCGTGATTACTTTCTGCGGTCCACAGCCATCTCCCTTTAAGACTTCTTGTTTTTTAGCTCGATGCACGGAAGCTTGTGCAACTTGTGCGGCACCGCCTATCGGCAAGTTACCCAGACATGTGTGCGTCATAGAGGCGTCACGCGAATATGCCATCCCATTGGTTGTGTTGTGCTCATGGCCAAGACAGATATGGCTCCTTAAATACTCGTGTCTGCGGTTGCGCAACAGCACGTCCCCTAACGGTGGAAGTAAATTGGCCAACAGCAAAGGTATGCTACTGTCATTGCTCGTTTTGGTCATGAGTCGGGTTTCACGAAAATAGCACATGCACTTGAACAACTACTAGGCATGATGGACATAAAATTCCCTATTGCAGTTATAAATTTGGTGACCCTAGATCGGGTCAAAAGTCGCCAAATTTCACAAAGTCCAAAATGTTTGCTTCCAGACAATTTATAGCTCAGAACCCACCGAACCGATCACTGCCAAACCTTCACCATCGGATGCCCGAAACCTGATTTCATCTCGTATTTCCAAATTTGGTGACCTTACGTCAGGTCAAAAATCGTCAAATTTCACACAGTCCAATTTTTTCTAGCAGACAACTTAAAGCTCAGGACCTATTGGAATGATTACCGCCAAATCGTTAATTACTCGAAAATCGTAGGCCCTCGTGATGCAAGGGCCACCAAATTTTGAACCGCAAGAGGGAATCAAGTATCGGACATCCAATGGTGAAGGTTTGGCAGTGATCGGTTCGATAGGTTCTGAGCTATAGGTTTTGTGCAAGCAAGAATTTGGGACTTTGTAAAATTTGACGACTTTTGACCCGACCAGAGTCATCAAATTTGGAAATCCGGTGTAGAGTATCCAATGGTGAGGGTTTCACAGTGATCGGTCCAGTGGGCTCTGAGATCTGAGTTGTCTGTATTTGTATTTAAAATTTTCCCCTCGCGTTTTTGAGGTGTTTGACCTCGGATCAGGTCACGATGCTACCTCCCATGACTCAACCCATTGCACGGAATCGATTGGTGGAGGCTCCAAGGTGATTGAAAGAGCCGTTTCGGAAAACTTGCGTGTCTGTATTATATGCTGCGTTTTTAGACCCTGCCGGCTTGATCAACTTCAGAACATGGCCGTAACCGAAAATGTCATAACAAGTAAGTAACAAGCAATCAAGAAAACAGACAGGAACACCACGAGAAAAGACCAAAACACGCACACAATAGCGCTCGTACAAAAAATCAACAAGCATAAATGAACATTGACATTTGCAAACTTTGCGGCGCCCAGGCGTACCACAAATAAGTCAGTAAGTAAGTCAGTAAGTCACAAGTAAGTCAGCCCGTCCGCTACAGCTGCAAATCTGACGCAGCAGCTCTTGACAGCGACGCTGACGCCATAAAAGACCATTCCATGATTTTATCAAACCATGGCGCGTTGAGAACCATATTAAGAGGGTGTGTCACATCTCAGGCACGTTTCAAAAACATACTCCAGTGTCATCTCAGGACTAGTTAAGTCTGTAGAGGTACTGGCGAGTGCTATTGCAGCATCGTCAAGATGTAATAAGGATACCAATTTCATGTATTTTCAAGTTCAAATTACGCTGTGAACACTTTGTAACAACACTACGCTTCCCTGTAGTCGCGACCACCGTCCTCATGACAACCACCGTGCGCACCTTTACTGGTGCGAATAAAAGAACATTTGTGATTGACCCACCGGGCAAGGGCATGTCACCGAGGAGCGCATTGGTTGAAGTTTGAACTAGTGTGGCACATGGATCATGTGATACTCCCATTCGAGGCAAGAAGTGAAACCCATAGTATGTCTCATTCAATTTACGAGATAATAGCTCCATGTCCGCATATGCTTCCGTCTAAAGGGGGTGTTTCAACCTTTCGCAGCATTTATTACACAAACCTTTTTTTGTTTTTTGGCACCATAATCTGCAGTAAAAGTTATTGCAGCACAAAATTTGTCGCGTAACAGTATTCTCATTTGCGATCAGTTCATCGCTTGATGAGATATTTCCAGTCCTTCATAGGACTCCATTACACCTGACGACGGCCGGAGAGTGGACGGGCCGAAACGTCCTCTACATACCAACACACCAAGCAATGATGATAGTCCGAACAATATTCCATCAGTGATACTAATGTCTCGTCTCAAATCTTCCGTAAAACTTCTTTAGAAGCGTTGAGCGCCTGCAGATGGACCCAGCTACCGCCGGGGGTAACTGTGCGCCCTGGGCGGTCCCGGCCTGATGTCTGGCCATTGTATGACTGTAGCTGGACTGTCCCGGCCTGGTGCCTGGCCATTGTATGACTGTAGCTGGACTGTCCCGGCCTGGTGCCTGGCCATTGTATGACTGTAGCTGGACTGTTCCGGCCTGGTGTCTGGCCATTGTGTGACTGTAGCTGGACTGTCCCGGCCTGGTGCCTGGTCATTGTATGACTGTAGCTGGACTGTCCCGGCCTGGTGCCTGGCCATTGTATGACTGTAGCTGGACTGTCCCGGCCTGGTGCCTGGCCATTGTATGATTGTAGCTGGACTGTCCCGGCCTGGTGCCTGGCCATTGTATGACTGTAGCTGGACTGTCCCGGCCTGGTGCCTGGCCATTGTATGACTGTAGCTGGACTGTCCCGATCCCGAACTGGTGTCTGGCAGCTGTATGCCTACGCCTCGGGATGCTGTCAGCGCTCGTAGCGAGGAGACAAGAAACAAAAAAGCAATGCACAAAAACAGCAGCGAAGTAACAAAAAAAAGACAAACCAACCACGTGTTAGCCCCCCAATTACCGAAATTGCCCTCCCCTCCGCCCACCCCCAGGCCGCGCTACCCTTCAAACATCGATCTGCATAAGGGCAGGATTGCAGTCTGCCTCCTGAACGGTGTCCGTATAAGTCGAACCGTGTCGCTCGGATGTCTGGCCCTTTACGCCTGCCCATCCTTCGGTTATGTCTCTGTGTGTATGTGGCTTTTGTGTCTTCCAGTATGTGTTTTTCCAGTGTGTCTTTTGTGTCTTCCAGTATGTATTTTTCCCAGTGTGTCATTTGTGTATTCCAGCATGTGTTTCTTGTCTTCCACAAGGTCCTGTATGGCTCAGCTCCCCAAACAACAGCATAAGCATGCCAGCGTAATACAGATAAGCCGCTCCAGTGACAGTTACATGCTCGATTTCAAAAATGATTGTGACGCATAACTACCTGCCCTTCTAACCATGAGCCATCCGGGTGGCGGCTATGTCATACCAGCACTGTTGTATGACACACGTTAATCGTTCGGGCGTTGTCACCGGCAAGCTCCGATGAACAGCCAGTCACGCTGTCGTTGCACGTGGAGCAAATATGTAAAACTTTGCTTCGATGTCGATTCGAACGCCAAGCCTCCAGGTAAAGAGCTGGTGCGTCCGCCCAGGCCACGTTATTAAATCTTAACGACAACACGTCCCCTTTAAGCTCTGCCTGACAGTGGAGAAGCTGTGAGGTGACCCAACAGGCGACGTGCTAAAGTTGTCGGTGGAAGTTGAACGGCAGCGGGCGGCAGTGTTGATCAGGCCGCGTTCACGGTGTCACTGGACTCCCTCCGACCCGCATCCCTGAAACTCTCTGGGAGCCTATCTCACAGCGTCGCTGGACTCCTTCCGACCCGAATCCCCAAAACTTTCTGAGCCTTTGTCACGGCGTCACTGGACTCCCTCAGACCCACATCCCCAAAACCTCGCGGGCTTATCTCGCGGCGTCACTGGACTTCCTCAGACCCACGTCCCCAAACCTCGCGGGCTCATCTCGCGGCGTCACTGGACTCCCTCCGACCCACGTCCCCAAAACTCGCTGAGCCTATTCTTCCGACCCACATCCCCAAAACTTGCTGGCAGTCTATCTCATCCCCGGTGCCCTCCTTCAGCTGTCATTTGACTCCAGGTCACAGAGCTCCGGTCCGGCTGAGCGACGTGTCACTGTGATGAGGCCGAGGTGTTTTTGACTTCCCGGCCGGGCCGTCGTCGCCCATTAAGGTCGGCACCGGCGGCCGTTGGGGTAGGCGTCAGGCGGCGGCTAGTTAGTTGCGGGCGGCGCGGCTTTATTGGCCGGGTCAGGGGCGACCGAGGCGTTGTCAGGGCTCCTCGACACCAGATGAGGTGCGGCTGGCGTGCGGGGGAGGCAATGCGGAGTGTGTATGATCTCAAGACATGCCAGTCATGCCGATATGCCAGTCGGTATGCGAGCCTCATGTCAGATGGTATCCACGCATCATGGGCGTGGGTAATTGACGCGGCCGGTGTAAAAGTTAGGCCATGGGTCATCACCCGCTTGAGATCGGGCATCAGCGAGCAGAACACAAGCTACAGCAGAAAATTAGAAGTACAAGGTAGCGAAGTGATCTGTTTGCTGAGAATGGAAAGAAGAGAAGCAGTCTAAAGTGTTTTTGAATTATATTTATGTGAGCAAGTCAGGCCATGTCAGTTAGTCCAGCCATCCCCTGATTTGTTTGGGGCCACCCCCTCCCCGCAATCTTCCACCGAAATACAATGAAAAAGTGTGCTTGTATTGTCTGCTGACTGATCTGCGCCGCGCAAATGTGAAAACATGGCATTTCATTATGCTTTGCGGAACATATTTTGCAGCTCATGAGACTGCTTCATATTACCTGATGGTTCTAATGGTGAAGCGATTTGTTTAATAAGCGCTATTGGTGTTTTTAAAAGCCATTAGAGATCAGCGAGCCGTGGGCTAACATCCCCGTCGTGGTGCGACTCATGCAACGCGTCATGTCCTTGCGGCTGTCATCAAACAAAATGACTAGCGAGCGTCGTTGACGTCATTCGAACGATCGCCACGTAACGTTAAAATTGAGTGAGGGTTCGATGATCGTTGGTCCTCCACTGCAATTACCAATCAAGCCAAACTGACCCGGAAAAGCACGTTCGGTTCATTGCCTGAGATAGATTACCACGCATCACGTCTCCCGAGCCTGCTCATGGGTCCAGTGATTGGCACCGGACTTCAAGGCGCGTCGACTATCGGGCCCTATAGCTTCTATTCATGCCGCTTCAGGACGGGACATTATTCCATATCCTAATCCACAGTCATGAGATCCGTCAGAGCTCCACCGGCGCAGCGGTGGTGTCGTCACTCTTCGCGTGCGCGGAATCGCTCAGGCAATTTCCGCCGCCGTGTCTTCTGCGCCGCTCGTGCCTGCTCGTGCCCCAGTTTGCGGCCATCTGTTTGGGAAAACGTGCGTCCGTCGACAGGCAAGGCCGGTAGTTTTGGCCATCGTTCTCCTAGGTCTATTTTACGCCGTCGCCACAACCTACCATGCTCGACTGCTCGCGGTTGTGGGCAGTGACCACCAGCCGACACGTAGCCTTCGTAAGGACGTCCATGGCCTAAACCCGGGCTTATTTTGGTGATCCAATGCAACAAAGTCACATACACTCCGTCGGCGGCCTGATATTCTATGGGTATTTTGTTTTCGATCGACGACTGCGGTCGTATACTATGCGACTCTTTAATTACAGAACATTGCACTCAAAAAGCATGCTCGCACCATGTTTATGCATCACACCGCTCGTACCCCGGTGCCTCTTCATTCCTAACAGGCCGAACAAACTACAAATTAAGCTGCGCCTAGTTACTGCCATATCTGATGCATTTCGTCGGCATCTCAGAAGACCCCTTTTATTTAATGCACCGGGTGAGCAGTATACAAAGTGCATCACACACTTTACCTGCCTTCCTAAGCGCATCTCCCTTTGTCGTGAATCGCGGCGGCCGTGCCAGCTGAGCGCGCGGTGCGCTGACCTTGCCCGCCCGGGGTCACGGGGTTAGCGGGCGCTGACCTTGGCGCCTCCAGCGGCGGCCCGGCCCGGTGACAACAACATCTCGGCTCTGTCCCTGCCGGCGCCGCGTGGCGCAATCACTGGATATCTGCCCGGCGGCGAATCTTTCCTGAGTTCTCTCGTTAGGATGGCCAGTACTGAGCACCGAGCGCCACCTGCCATGCCTCCGAAGTTGGACGTACCTCGTGTACCGATGGCGTGGACACGTCTCAGAAATTGGGAGGGGGATGACGCCAATGTTTAAGTGGATGCATTCCATGCATCGCCATCAAGTTAATGGCGAACAGTCTCGAAAAGTAGGGACTACAGTCACCTGCCCCTATTCCTGTGCTTATGTTTTCTACGCACTCCAGGTCTATCTCAGTGGCGCACCCAAGGGGTTTAAAGAACTAACTCCCTCCATTGGCACCTTCGAATTTGTGCACTCTTTCATCCCATTAACGCTACTATTTAAGTCTGTTTTATGTACAACCTTGTTATTGAATCAATTGAAGTCTCCAGAACTACTCGGCCGATCACCAAAATCAAAACGGTGTGCCATTTCCCCGACACGATCGTCATTTTTTTAGCAAAAAAGAGGGATATATATATATATATATGTATATATATATATGTATATATATATGTATATATATATATATGTATATGTATATATATATATATATATATATATGTATATATATATGTATATATATATATATATATATTAGAGACTTTCCAAACTTAAATTTATGGGTGCATACGGGGAATACACAGGTTAATGCGAAAATCTTCAAAACAGGTTTTATTAAGTTCATGAGGGTCAAATGAGATGGTGCACTGGTATGACATAAGAGCAAACTATATGATGCCCGAAATATTGAAATATGAGGTGCCAAAGGAATAAAATAGGAGGCTAAGAAAGTAGATGCAAATGACATGTCGAAAGCAACGCTGCTATCCATCTTAAGGCAACGTGCCACTTACCAGCAAAAGTGGAAATCTGTCATAAGTGTGTTCAGTTTTTCCAAGTATAGGGGAACATGCTCAGATGATTTGTGCATGTAAGCATCCCAGTTAACTAGAAGGGAGTCCCGGGTCTAGAGACAGGGCTCACAACACCAGCTGCGAGATGAGCGACGGTATATCACGTGATAGCTTTCATCGTTGAACGGAGTGCCCCACCTTTGGCACATATTTCAAAAACATGATCAGTTGGATTTTCAGAACATGTCATTAATATCAATAGCACTGGAGAGCGGAACTGCATCACCAACAGGATATGATATGTAACTTGCTTTTATTTGTTTTCGAGTCCTAATTACGCCGTCACGATTTCAGGCTAGCTTTGGGCTCCTGTTTTCTTTAACTATTCCCACATATGGTACCGTGCAACGATGCGTATTTTCAAGGCTTTGGACGATTTTAGCGCACGCAAGACGGCGTTCACCATGGTGGACTCCATGGTCCTTTTGGATGATTGCTCGATTTTGCACACCGTATGTAAATTGTGAATGAGGGCTTTTAAGATTTTAAAACCGTTTCGCTCAGCACACGATGGTTTGAGTTCCCAAAATATTGTATAAGAGTTATAGCAGAGCGACATGCAGCTTGCACCGGATCATCTGCTCAGACAACAATCACAAGTTTTGATTGTCTATTAACACCCGTTTGGTGTTATTTCACTATTAACACCCACCCACCACTATTTTCACATATTAGCATATATATATATATATATATATATATATATATATATATATATATATATATATATGTCACTATTAACATCCGTTTGGGTGGGGTTCACTTTGACCCCCCAAAGGTTTTCTCCGGAATGGTTTCCGAATGGCGCGGCATGGCCGCGACAAATTTGATTTGACATGGCTGGCGGACAACTGAACAGTGGATCGTTTGATATAAAAAAATGAGATGCATCTTGTAAGCATGCTGGCCTATGGCAGGTCGAAATCATGCCATGGATTTAGCGAAGACAGTTTCTTGATAATCGTTCAATCTGACGCAACAGTTGAGTTTTAGGCAAAGTCAGCGTCTCTGAGATAGCTTGTTAGTCAACACAACAATTAAGCAACCAAACTGCATTGCCCTCAAGTCAGGTATGAAGGTCAGACCAAGATCAAAATGAGCCTGTTTTAATGGTCTAGAGCTTGCTGTGCGGGTAGCTTCTGGTGCTCATTTTAAATTTATTGACAACAGGAGGCGCATTATGCATCTTCTATAGACTTCTTGAAGATCAGAATAGGTCACTAAACTAAAATGACTCGGGTCAATGTATTGTTTTAGAAACATATTGTCTAGCGTGATCTTTGACGCTTATTCAAATGCAAACTCAAAGCAGTCTTGTATCATTGTGGTCACCATGGCGTTGGAAGGGTCAAGTAAGGACGGTATCTTAAGTGAGAATCAGTGACCCTTTGCTTAAAATGGGTATCTAGGTTCTGAGGCATTTCGGACACCCACCTGGAGTCCGACCTTGTTTGACCCAAAGTACATGACCTAGAAAGATCCAATTTTGGCATAAGTAGGTTCACGCACAGGCCAACATATCTTGTGAATTCGGTGTTTCTAGGTTTCCCAGTTTCTGAGATCTCAAGCGGGACAAACTGTCCCCCATCCGAGTAAAGGGTGTCCAGCCGGCCACCTGGGCGCGAGTATATACGTAGGCGTGGAAAAGCCTTTTATGTAACGCATAGATCGATGACGAAAACTTACGCCTTTTAAGCCGGTTGCTGACAAACTTGCGAAAATGCAAACAAACTTCAATACACCAGACCATATACAACAGACCATCCCAGCTAAAAGAAACTCAACTCTTAGCAATGGTCTGCACTCGCCAACGCTTGCAGCGTGAGCATGCGCAGCGCACATGTTGAAACGTTAGCAATTCGCTGCATGAGCAAGTAAACCGTAAGATGCTGTCGAAGATAGAAGCTAGTCAGGATAGTTTTAGGATAGTTTAGTATCAGGATAGTTTTAAAATCGGGATAGTTCTAGGAGATGATAGAAATGTACTAGAAACTACGGCATGTCAGTGATGACGTCACAGAAGAGTGGTGACACATTGCTTTTCCAATGCCCATTAGATCAGAGCTGTTCACAAATTTTTCAGCAAAGATTCACGGCAAGCCGTCATTCGATGTCAACATTAACCATTGTTGATCTGCAAGCAGTAAAGGAACACAACGTGTTGGGTTTTATGCCTGATGTGTCCTTGGTGCCAACCAAAAGCCCCGTCATTCCTGTGTATCGCCATAGGCTCAGTTTTGCTAAGTACCAAACACGCGCCGCCGAAGAGACAAAATAATTTCACCAACCTTGAGTCGCGTGGCTGCGCGTCGTTTGCTTTTCTTTAGTTCATCTTATTGATGCTTGGGGAGGGGCGGTGCTTGTTGGATTTTATTATGATGTGCTTAAGGATTTCGTGTATTATGCGCGAAAGCTAAAGAAGTGTGTTGTGCACGATGTTGTTTGTGTATGCGGTATCTCTATGTAATCTTGTTGGTGATGTTGAAGGCCCAGGTTTTTTCTCTTTTTATAATTCTAGTGCAAGGCGGCGTTGGCTGCCAGTTGCAGTGAGCTGTGAGTGCCTTGGCTGCTGCTTTACACTTGTTTTGTACAGCCGATGCATCTTTTCAATTAATCCTGGCACTGCTCAGATACCTAGTTTCCATTTATTTTTGATTTTTGTTTGAAAGCATTTTGAGGCATGCAATATCAGCATGACGTTGATTGCAGCTAGCGGATCTTCCAGTGCTGTGAATATTTATGGATAGGGTTGGGTTACAATCCCATTCGATTACATATTTAAGTTGTTTGAGCGCTGAATCCCCGTCACATCAACTCTTTCATCATCACATCATGTTCTTTAGGTATGGGAGTGGACATAAGAAACATTATGTGATGAAGGCGAAATTAGTTCCATGAAACTGACCGGGCATGGAATTTTGGCAATCATCGCATTACATGCTTTGAAGTCCAGGCTTAAAAACTTGCCGTAGGAGTCCAATTATGTCAAAGGGTAGTTCTGCCCTTGAAGGCTGGTGATAACTATAGCATTCAACTTGTTTTGCTTGGATATGTCACGGGCCTACAATGAAGATGTCAGACAGGCGCCTAAGAGGTAAGCATGGAAATAGTGGCATCCTCAGTGCTTGCAGTGAGAAGAAATGTCAGAAAACTGTGTTGCTGTATATATATATATATATATATATATATATATATATATATATATATATATATTGGACAAGCATCTGTGCCACAAGCCACCAATAGCAGGGAGCTAGAATCGCTTTTGAACTAGGGTGGGAGTGAAAAATTCCACCGCAGAAAGACCGTGTGGGAGTGAAAAAATCAATTCACAAAAGATGGAACTTATGAGCTTGTGAGTGATGCTTTAGCAAACAAAGCCGTTTATTTCAAGTTGGCGTTGACGTACTATCAGAAACCTAACAAAACTGTGTTGTTTTTTAACATCTTAGGCGATTTAAGTGAAACAGATTACATTAAAGCATAGTAATTTCATGACAGTGTAATGAGCACAACAAAATTATTAACATCAAAAATTTGATGTTGCACTTGGCACTTCCCTTCCTCAGCACTTTTAACACAAAACAACGCAAAGGAATTCAACAACAAAATAACAACTGAAAATTCAACAAGCATAAAGCACCCAAACAAAAAGAACGTTGGACTCCTACACATCAGTCCATCACCAATTCAAACACGATACACACACCTCTGGTTTCTGTTAAGATGGTGTCGGGGAAAACAAGCATGTTGTCATTGTTTCTTATAAAATACCAATGCTTATTCCATGAAAGTAGCCTAACTTTGCCTCACCCAAAGAGGCCTTACTTCATATCATCCTGCCTAACCTGTTTGTATGACAGCAGCAGTTGTGAGTTACTGAATCTTGCACAATTGCTATTGCCATTTGCCATGCACTTGACCAACTTAACATAACTCAGAGTAGCCCATATGTTGAAAAATCATCTCAACTCACCATTTGTTGATAGCAGCACTTGTGATAAAACATGATAAAGCTAATTTTTGACTGGTTTAACTTGCATTTTTATTGCTCATTGGTGTTTGCTTGTTGACATCAGACAAAGCTAACAATACACAAATCAGAACACTTAAAATCACTTTGAACAGCTTATTTTGATTGTCTGGCTAACTATGTCAAGGGCAATGATGAGTATGCTCCACAAAACAATCTGTCTTATCCAAAAGTAACGTAACTTTTAGATGACCATGCCAGTATTGCTGCTTGCCTTTTCAGCTGCAGCAAAGGCATATTTTAGGCTTGTTTATTCATATTTAATGACAAAGTTTGAGATGTTGGCCTCACATTTGGATGGGATGGTGTGACTATTTGTTACATACTAATATTTAACTCGGATTATAATTGATATGCAGCTATCACTAAAGAAGCACCGGAAGCTGTCCCATAAGGCACACCCTAGAGTAATAAAACATGTTGGTTTTACCTTGGTATGACCTTGGTACCTGGCCTTAGGTCATTCTTATTTGCTCATTCAATTGTGTTGCCTAAGAAAGCATCTCAGAAATGTATGGCTTCGTCTAACACTCCGTTGTTGCATCAGATTGAACGATTCCCTTGAAACTGACTTCGCTGAAACCATGGCCTGACGTTTTTACCTGCCATAGGCCAGCGACCTTACAAGGTACATCTAAATTTTTTTACACCGAACGATCCATTGTTTAATTGTCTACAGTCACGCAAAAATTGGCGCGGCTAACCCGCGCTGTTCGAAACCCATTCTGGAAAAGCCCTCGGGGCCAATTTCACCCCTCATCCCCACCCGAGCTCGTGTTAAACCGAACCGTAGTCACTGCACCAATTATTAGACCGCATATGACTATAAAAATTTACGCCAATAAGGAATCCTGCCTTGATCCGGGTTCAATGGTCCAGATCAGATGGCCTCTCCGTCAGGGAGGGGGCCAATACATGGTGTATTCCGCTAAGTGCCTCCGGACCCCATCTCCGTGTCGCCAAAATGGCAGCCGATAGGACACCCACGCTAGGACGGCAGGTTCCTTCAGCTCTTGACTGGGAAAAATTATATGCCTTTCATGCTCCACTTACGGAGGCCCTGGCATGGACAAAAGACGCGGGATCTCGTCGGTGCTCAATAGAAGGGATCAAAATCAGGTCAAAAAAAATGAGAAAAGTCAACTCATGTTTGCCACGGAACATCATTTTGCCAAATCAACAAATTGAGTGGAACGAGTTACATAACAAAGTTTTGAGTCCACGCGCACGCAGCCGAGCGATGATGACGATGAAAGAGCGATAGCCGCGACTGCAGTTTTTGCAGAACTGGACTGCGCTGGCTGCTGCAGATGATGCCATGCGGTTGGCGCGCGGGCGCAAGGGGATGACTGCGCTGAAATTAACGCCTCTGAAAATCTTTCAAAATCAATTCCTACCGCGCAAAGATTGGACTAGGGCGTCTATTTCGCTTCAATGTTTGTGAGAATATACTCTGAACGGTCAGCAACACGACAAATCTCGATTTTCTTGTACTCTTCCTGACCTACCACCAGACTTCAGCACCAGTTTGCGGCCTGTAGGTGCTTGATTCTTGAGGAAATATATATATAAATGTCTGAAATCGCTCCGTCTCGATTTATCCCCAAAAAAAAGCGTTTGGGTGAAATATACACCCAGAATACTTGCTTAACGCAGGAATTGATGTTTTAATAAACCGCATAAAGGCACTTCTTTCAGGTGCATCTTCATTTTGGCCGTCCCTTGTCTCCGCCTTATGTTGGCCGCAAGGTCGACGCCGCGCAACCTATGGAGATTGCAACGCCCGCTGTCACGGTCATTTGTTTAAGACTTGCAAGTGCGCAAGTCAAATATTTGTGACACAGTTGTTCTTGCTAACCGATTCTGACTAAAGGCTTAACATCCCCAGACAAACGCGGGTTGACCATGTTAATACATTTGTCACCCAATTTCCATCTGCGATCTACGCTCACGGGGTCCTTCTTGGCTTTACAGAACCCATAGGCAGATGTGACAAAGCTTCTTATCTCTATCGGTTTAGAGAGATAGTGCAATATAAGAGTACAATAAAACACGGTAAAATGAAAAGATCTGGTGGTTTATTCCATGCAGCCACTCAACGCTCGCTTCCTTTATTATATTTTTTTTTTTTTTTGACTGCTGTATGCAGACAGAATGGAATCTTCCCACAGTTTCGGGCTTCTGTTTCAGTTCTCGATGTTGAAATAGAATGAACATCGAAAATAGCACCCCTTTGGAAGTAAGTGGGCGATATCCAGTGATATCTCTACGGAGGCTATTTCACAACCAGAGTTTTTTGCCAATGCTGTGCCCTCCCCCCTTACTATGTCCCTGGCTGCGTCCCTACATGCAAAGTTCACACGTCACTTTAAGCTGAATTTGGCTAAATCTCATGGATCAATATCAGTTAGCTGAAAAGCAGTTTGCTGTACTAGATTGAATCAGGACTGTGGTTTGTGGAAAAAGACGAAGAGGATCGGATTGCATTTACTTTGTAGTATTGGATTGGACTAGATCCTGAAGAGTGAAAACCAACGTTTTACGTTCAAAAGTGCGTGCGCCGTAATATCGTGGTACCCGTTTCGCATCTCACAGTGAAAATCCGAGGAGCATCATGCCGCAAGAAACTTCAAATTTTCGTTAATTTCTTTCTTCTTCAAGTTATCACTTTCACGGTGGTAGTGAGATGACCACACACAAAGGCTTTCGAATGGGGATCCTGTTTTGGTGATAAGTGGTACGTAGCTACTCTTGATATGTTACGTCTTAATAAGTCTACGCAATCCACCATGCCCGTATGTTCGGCGCAGATTTATTTCATTCGCTATAATGCTTATATATAACTGGCCACAGTGAGGCACATTGAAAAATAAACAGTGGTCTCAGACATCTTGATTCCAAATTGGCACTAATGCATGACAAACGAACACACACGGACAAATGTCCACTGCCACGGCCACGCGGACAAACGGATCACGGCTCGAGCACGCGAACGTGAACATGGGATCATAAAATGATACATACAAATTCTGAAACAGATTCGTTGTTGTGCTCCCTCTGCTTAGGGGAAAATTAGGTTGCACGCCCCTCGCAGCCCTCCTCACTGCCGCAAAGACCTCAGATGCCGATCTGGAAGTCGTGACATTTACATGGCGGGCATGATACCCACGCAAATACACATTACACATTTAAAGACACCCGACGCTCGTGAATAGTACGTACACACGCATATGGCAAGTTTTCAAAATTATCGCGACCGGACGCTCACTTCCAATTCATGGACGAATTGTACATCACCCGACATCGGCCAAACTTCCTTCTCTGGGCGGTGACGTGATCATCTGACCAGCAGATGGCCTGATCAGTCGTTCAAATGTTGACGGGTGATGCGGTCTCGAGACCCCGGCTAGGCATTGGGTGGGCTGTACAGGCCGGACGGCGGACGCACAGTGTCGGCTGGGGGGATGTACTGGCTGGGCAGCGGCGCCGGCCCCTGGGGTTGTGCCACGTCCGGCTGCCGGCTGGGGCGCGCTGTGGACGCCGAGCTAGGGCGAGGTGGAGGCTGCGGCGGCTGAGGCTGCTGCTTGCGGCGGCGGTGGCTGCTGGTACGAGCTCGGCGGCTGCTGCGGCTGCGGCTGCGGCTGCGGCTGCTGCTGCTGCTGCTGCTGAGGCCGCTGGTACGAGCTCTGCGGCTGCTGAGGCGTCTGCTGCGGCGACTGGGGTTTTTGCCTGCGGCCGCGGCTGCTTCTGCAGCTGGGGCTTGGACTGAGGCTGGGGCTGGGGCTGCAGTTGCGTCTGCGTCTGCGTCTGCGTCTGAGGTTGTGGGCTGCGGTTTGCGGCTGTCGCTGCGGCTGCCGCTGCGGTTTCGGCCGCGGTTGCGGCCGCTGCGCCGGCTGGTCCCCGGCCGGCGCCGGCTGTCCGGCGGCGCTTTCCATACTGCCGCCAGCCGTCTTCTCCGGCACCTTGCCGATCTCTTCATTCCTGCTGTAAAACTGCTCGGAGGAGGTGCAGTCCACGTCCATCCACCACTGGCAACGCGAAGCCCGCCTGGTTGAAGATGGTGCCGTTCGGACAGAGGAAAGAGAGCTTCATGGCGCTGCCGCCGGGCTGCGGGATGCAGACGTGGAACGCTGACAACCCATCTCGACGTCCGCGTAGTAACCTGCGACGGCACGGCGAGGTGCACTGTGTGACCATGCCGCACCAACGTCAGGCTAGTGACGAGCTACAGCTGTGAGAAGGACGATCAAAACGGGTTGAGGAGAGGCATGGGCTCGTAGGATATTGAGTTTTTTGTAGTTTGTTAGCGCTTCATTTATTTGAGGCGCATTTTAGTCGGAGTTTCTGTCGCCAAAATTGCGGTTGCAGAGGTAGGCGGCATATGACCAAATGCTGTGGGTTAAAAAGCCTGAGTGTACGGAGGGAGACCTCATAAACGCTGCCAACCAATGCAAGAAATGGCAATGACAAGAAATGTAACACAAACACGTTATACTGTCTTAGACTGTTGATTACATCATGCCGAGACATCTGCTGTGAAGCATGTCATTCATCCCTCTGGACCACTCATACAGCACGTTGCACGCACCAAGCTGTCCCAGCCACACAGCAATGCCGCACAACACAGTATGCCATCAGGTACACTGACCGGCGAGTTTGTCGTCGCAGGAGAAGGCCGTGGGCGGCACGGTGGCGAAGATGGGGTAGTCGACGCCAGGCTCCCGGGCACGGCTTCCCGCAGCCACTGCAGC
The DNA here is from genome assembly GCF_011947565.3 of Pollicipes pollicipes. NCBI lineage: Eukaryota > Metazoa > Arthropoda > Thecostraca > Pollicipedomorpha > Pollicipedidae > Pollicipes > Pollicipes pollicipes. Next base: position 22,532,124 of record NW_023596545.1, on the reverse strand, counting down.
GGGTCTGTCGAGCCGTGGTGGTGGTCCTCCGCCTCCTCGGGGCCCTGCATGACGACCAGGAAGGTGGGGTGGGGGTGTTGGACGCGGCTGCCCGCCTTTGTGTTGTGTTAAGACAGGATGGCGCGAGGTGGAAACACGGCGGAAAGCATGCAGCGCCAGGCGAGGGAGCATTCCTTTTAACCTTGTCGGTGTACTTATACAGATGACACAAGCCTTCTAGTACTTCCAACTCACATACATCATGACTGACGCGGTCTAGAACATCAGAGTAAAACGGGAATCAAAACGGCTTTCATTCTTTCAGCAATCTCCAACCAGATCGCCCATTAAGGTTGTCAGATCTCGAACTCTCTCACGCTCCCATGCACACACCTGCTATAGGGACTTACCTTAACCATCTCCTCGTTCTGGGTGTTGGCGGCGCCATCGGTGCCCCGGTCCGGAGCGGCGGTGGGCATCGGCCGGGTCGGGGCGTTGGCGGGCCTCTCCGTCACCCGGCCGGGTCTGCTGGTGGTCCGCTCGGGGCTCGGGGGTGGCCGGCGGCCGCAGCGTCGGCCACCCTGGGGCTCCTCGTAGTTGTAGTTCTCTCCAGCCGCGACGGCGGCCAGTGCTGCGGCGAACGCATTCGGACCGGCTCACCAATTCGGCAGCGAGGAGCTCACCCACTCGGCAGCGAGAAGACCACAAACTCGGCAGCGAGGAGATCACCAAGACGGCAGCGAGGAGCTCATCCACTCGGCAGCGAGAAGACCACAAACTCGGCAGCGAGGAGCTCACCAAGACGGCAGCGAGTTCACCAACTTGGCAGCGAGAGGACCACCAACTGGACAGCGAGGACCTCACCAAGACGGCACCGAGGACTTCACCAAGTCGGCAGTGAGGAGCCCACCAACTCTACAGCAAGGAGCTCACTAACTCGAAAGTGAAGAGTTCACCAACTTGGCAGTGGTGACCCCATTGGCCCGGCAGCGAGGAGCTCACCAGCTCGGTGGCGAGGACTTATGGGGACCTTCCTTTAAGACCTTAAGGCATCTGAGCCTCACGCTGGCCCGGCTTTACGCGCAGAAACATTACCATGGCCACCCCATGCGCACATACACGCAAGGAATACAGGCTAATGCGCCTAGGCTGCGCCAATCCCGGCATGGTGTTCAGAGGGCTGGAAAACGCGGTTGGGTATGTAGCCATCTTATGCGACTATGATTGTGTCAAGCGTTTGCACGCGTTGCCTTGGGAGAAAATGGAGGTATCGAAACAGTGAAAAACCTGCATACTACATGTGGCTTGATGTGCAGCTATTTACAGGCCGCCATTTGATTCTGCTTTCGTCGTGCGAATTCGATCCCTTAAGTACATTGCAACAATATTGTGACGGCGGAACCCGCAAAAGTGCAATTTATCGATGCAGCCAATTGCAGTTATTCTCCATCATTTCAATCTTCCTGTCTCCGTTCAAATATTGGCTACTCATTGCCCCTTTATAAGGTTGTCTATAGCCCCAAGCACTTGTGGCATGACTGTCTGCGTGTATGGGGTTTTAATGGGGACCGTCTGTGGATGATCTGTGGTTTGTAAAACTGGTTTGCATCATACTGCATTTGGTGGGGGTTGACACGAACAATTGGATTTGAGCCGTTTTGCGTAATGATCGGTATGGTCATACTGCATTGTTTTGCGGCTTGACTGCCAATCACTGCTGCAGATTCAAGAGATATATCAGCTTGGATTTTCTTAAATGGGGATGGAGGGGAACGATAAAAGCTCAGTTAGCACGCATCACACGATCGCTAGCCTTCTGTCGGAAGCCATCTTTGGTGACAAAATCTGGATCACTTAATGGACCTGACAATGGAACATGCATCGTGCGTTCACTGAGCCGTAGCATAGGGAGAAGAGAAACTGTTGGCATATTATGCCATGACCTGACCTGCGGTGCCGCGCATTTCCAAAAACTGAGCGAAAGGGTGTCTTCAAACATGGAACGTTTTTTACGTGTTTCAGCGCCCACCATGAATTTCTTTGTACTGTCAGGATCACTCTAAGAGGGGTCATGAGCTCTTAGGCTGGGTCATCAACCCTAAACATAGCCAACAGGTAGTCCTACAAAATACGTTTTAATAGGAAGCATTGTTTGCATCCCACAACACAATGACGTTTTCAGCCGAGCTTATGGTCATGAGTCACCATAGGCACATATTTAAACATGGATCGCCCTTTTGCCACTGCTCTATGAGCAGTGGCAAAGTGGCGATCCTGTATGTATGGAATTTCTTTCTATGCATTTCCTGGAATTTCGTCAGTATGTCACTGAGTCAATGCCTCCTGACATACTGACGAAAGATAATCCAGCATAAGAACTCGTATACCTAAAAATAACGCAAAAAGGAGCTGAATATCTTTTGTATTTACATTTAAAAGAAGTTCCGCAACAGTTTTATTTCAATACAACAAGCGCATGGGCTTAAGTAAACATTTACAACTATCGGCAGTCCGTCCAGGCACTTAATACAATCTAAGCAAAGGTATTTTCCAATGAAATTGAGAAGTACGTCGCAATTGGCATTCATAATGCTTTAAGTCAACAATTATACGCGTAAACAACAACATGCGCCTTCGACCTTACCGCAGAGTACGGCTATGCTCAGCATGTTTCCACCCATCGCCTCGAAAAACACTGATGCCGCGCCCGCCAAACACTTACTATTTATACCACCATTCGGGGCGCAGGGTAATTGTGGCGCCCGGGTCACGTGACCACGGCCGCGGAGCCGGGCCGGGCACGTAGCGTGGGTAGGCATTGCCACTTTCACTGGTGACTGCGCGTGTCGGGGCTCCGGCTGCGTGCACTTGAACTTCAGCCCGGCCCCCAATGTCATCCGCGTCGTTCGCGGGCCGTGTCAAACGCCGGCATGACCTCAGGCGGCAGAAGACGCATCAGCCCTCAGGCAACGGCGAGGTCACGTCAGAACGTCACGGCGGGGGACAGCGTCCTTGTGGGGTGGGGGGGGGGGGGGTTAGCAGCGGTTCAGTATTTAGGGGGTGAACGCAAGCGTGATGACCGGGAGCTGTGCGGTAACTGGTCAGGGCGAAAATAAATTGTTTCATGTAGAGTTAAGTCACGAAACACAAACGCTGTAGTTGTAGAGCTGCTCACATGCAAATAATTTAAAACATATATCATCGTCATTCGTCATGTACTTTCCGAGAAAGACGTAAGATTTCTTGGGCAGCCATCAGCCTGTTTTTTTAGTCAAATTAATGATATTTCTGTATACCTTCTGGAGGTTTTTCGTGCGCGTAACTTTGATACACTTCACCTTTCGGAATCACGCAAGATTTACAGCGTGAACAGGTTGCACGGGTGTTATGGTGTGGAATTGGCCGAGGTCAGGATAGCAAGACACGATAAAGACTGATGGAGCACACGCGAAGTGGATATATCGGACCTACGTCAACTCATACCTAGCGGATGCCCTTTCTGCCATAGAGATATCCACTCCCTGACACTGTCGACGACGTGTTCTAGGCCATCGGTGATCGGCCATTACACCAAGCTGGGAAGGACTAATTCCGCCGTCTGGCATTCCGTGGTAGGAGGTGTGTTCGAACCGACCAATTCAGCAATACAAGTGAAAAAGTACGATACCTGATCAAAGACTTAAGCTACCGAAGAAGGAGCGTCTATCTAGTGAACAGATATTCAGCGGTTGCCTCGGTAACTATTAAGCCTTCGACGTGTTGCCTTACCCGATATCGCGCGTAGTTCGCCCCCCCCCCCCCCAAATAATCAATGCACCTTTCGGGGGAGGTCAAATCGCCCCCCCCCACTCGAGCGGGTCGCGCTCAGCCGGGCGCCCGCGCGAGTGTTAACACCCATGGATCACTCGAACACGTTGCTCGTGAAACGCTGTTCCGCGCACGCGGGACCTTGAATATGCATCATTGGCTGTGGTTCCCGCCCATCTCGCACAGCGAAATGGGCGGGAACAGCTCAGCCTTTGCTCATGTTGTTTCTCCTACAAAGATGAAAATGTCTCCCCGCTAAATATCAAAACACACACCCCTTTTCGCACGTGCTGTGACTGTGCGTGGCATCGAAAGGGTGTAAATGTATGCCGTGAATCGTCACGAAGGCTGAACCAGTCGTGCGTGCAAAATTGACGGTAATTCGTGCAGTCGCCTGTGCTGTGCGCCTGGCTAAAGAAATGTGCACACACAGGCCTACAGACGCATAAGCTCTTACTCTATTAGATTAAACTATAGTAGATTAGATAGTTGAATATTTGCATCTTTTGGCTTTCCCAAACGTGCGAATTAGACCTACAATACAACTAAGGTGCGTCACTCATCTTTTCTCTCCTGATTTGCCTCTGTCGTCGTGGAATCATCTATTTGCCTCACCATTTTCTCGTTCATCCCCGTTCACATGAAAGAAGCGGGGACTTCTTGACTTGCAGTGTGCAATCTACGAGAACTTCACATTGACCGTCGATTCATGCTTTTGTATAGCATTCCTCAAGCATGTCTCCACGAGTCCCTACCGCAGCATCCACTGGCCACGCTAGTGTATAACAAAATTTGAAAACGGTCAAACAAAAACGCTTGGAAAAGGTAGCACAGTTGATCCCAAAATGACCAAGTGATCACAAACCGCCTAGGAGCAAACACCATCTCTGCCCACTCTGAGACTCGCTGTCGCCCCGGGGCGGGTCAGCGCGGCGGCGGCGCGGCCGGGCGGGCGAATTCGGCGCCTCACGCACCTCCCGGTAATCGCGTGGGCCGCCCGCTCCGGCCGGCCGCGGCGCGCCCCGAGGAGAGGACGACGCGCGGCCGGCCACTGACCGCCACATTCCCGGCGCGGCACCGCGCCGCGATCGGCGCCGGCCGCTGCCCCCCATCAGATTATGACGTCGGCGCCGGCCGCTGAGCCGCCGGCCGGCTGTTGACCGTGCTGACCCTGTCAGACTGCGGCGTCAGCGAGGATGACGGAGAGGAGAGGGCGTCACGCTGATCGATGTGTACGGCGACTGGTGGCGGGACCGGGGCCGTATCAGGTGCGACCCCGCCGGCTAGTCCTGTCACAAATTAGCCGCAGAGGGAGATTGCATCAGCTCTCGTGCGCGGCCATGCGCTGCGGCGGAAGGACGCATATTTGCCACGCGTCCTTAGCGGCTGACTCCAAATGCGGCAGCAAAATTAGGATAGATGAGGAATTTGCGGCTAGCTTTGCCAGTTTTCCACATGTCTGCAGTCCGCTTGTTTTTCTGCAGCATCCCTCACTTGTTCTGCGTTGTTACAATTCTTATGCTGGCAGCTAGCGAACCCAGCATTGTCTTGCGTGAGGCCATCCTCCGTTTTCATTTTCTAGAGGCACCCGGCCGCCGCGCCTAAGTGACAAAATCCAAAGAAATATGCCTCCAAAGATAGGCACATGCTTCAGCTGTATGGATGCCATTCGAACAGGCATGCGAGCATGGATTGTTCAGGGTTATATGACATCACCGGTCCAAGGGGCTGCTCCTACTACACAGTAAGTTGATTGAAATACTTTTTATTATTAAATTATCCTGAATAATTTGATCTTCTTTTTTATCGACATTTCGTCCCTATCGTTCAGTAATTGTGCAGTCTTTGCCACATCAAGGGAGCAATGAGAGTCGAATACACGATGGTTGTGCCATCGATTTCGCAATTCAGACGCATGTAAGGACTAACACTATGGTTCGAGCCGTAAAGCCGGAGCACGATATTGTAAATATGCATACAACCAGCGGAAAAAGCAAACTATTATGTGTACTTCCGGTATGAGCGGAAGCTTGTTAACTAATATTACGAGATCAAGATGCATTCATGACATACATTTTCCTTAAGCTCCTTAAGCCCTCCGAAAGGTTCTCTCTGCCTCACTCCTGGAGCAGAAACCCACCAGTCCGGGTTAAGAGAAGTCATGAAACAAGACGTGCCTTTTCAGGTGTGGTCTATGACTCGTGACTCATTCAGAGAAGCATTGCATTGCAGAAAAGATGAAGCTGCTCGAACATGTGAGAACAAATTTTCTGCAAAACAAATGGTATTACCGCTACCATTCCTGATGGTCTTCCTCCAAGCGGCGGAGGATCATTTACAGCTTGAAGCGACGCCTAACTGTGTACTGACCTCTGCCATATCATTAGCCGATGAATTTCCATTGAGCGGGCACCGTGTTTGCGGAAGCGCGCGCGTCGCATAGTGGCGGACCGGCCGGCGGCAGGCGGCGCAGGTCAAAGGTCGGTGACCGCGCCATGTCGGTCAGGATACACGCGTGGCCTGTGCGCCGCAGGAGCGGCACGCGTTGTGCGTGGCACTGGTCCACCGGAGCGGGCCGCACCAAGATGGATCTGGACGCCTCTGGCTGTGACGAGCCCAGTCATCCGATGACTGATAATGCTGGGCGCCGGCTGAGCAGGAGCGGCCAGGCGCCGGCCCTTGGCGGCGCGGAGGCGGGCCTCTTCAGTTATTACAGCCTGGTATGTAGTTACCCTCACCTACCCGCACCTAACATTTCTCTGGGTGGGAGGCATGACTAAAGATTTTGGGCTAGGCTGCACTGAGGCCATAGTAACGTTGACTTTGCCAGTTTGGTGCATTATGTTGACTGGGATAAATTGTTAATGATTTGCATGCCAGCAGTGATGTTTTGGTGTGCTTGAGTCCCTTATAAGCAAAACTCCAACACATTTGTCACAGGAATGGTAAAAAAGAAACATCATGCTGCTTTAAGTGAATGGCTAATGATTTGGTAACCAAACTTTATAAACTTGAAATAAAGGGGCCAGAACCTGTATAGTTCAGCTTTATAACTGTCTACCCGTACCATTCTTAATGAACAGTTACTGTAAGAAGCCCTTCATTACCTTTGTCGCCGTCTATTGGTTGTCTGACTTACTTTCCAATGCTAGAATAAAACAAGAAGTGTAATATGGGTTTATGGGAACCGACATGCTTAGGCCACACCACACAGGCTTCAGGAAAAAAATAAGCTGGACAGAGAAGCAGCTGAAACGTCACTGGGGCTGGCATGCGTGTTAGCGGCTCAGGGATCATGCGAGCAGAAAGAAGTTAGATACGAATCCAAAATCCCCCTCCCCCAGGCGCAATTTCTTACGAAAGTGTCCCTGTGAAGTTATTTATATTCAGTTAGCGGCAGTTAGTTATATCCACAGTCATTTAAGTCAGCGAGGTAATACATCAAAGGAAAATGGCATTCAGGCCAAAGCCATGCAGGTCCGAGGCATAAAGTCAGGTGCAAAAAGTCGACAAGCAACAAGACAAGCGACAAGCGTCCCGGTGCATGGTCTTTTCCGCCCGCCCGCCTTCTGTTGCCTGGTGCCGGCTGTGGCAGCCGACGCCGTACGGCCAATGGACATTGCAACACCGGATGTCGGCAAGTGAACGCTGAACATATGTGGCCTCGGAAACAGCATAGACCCTTCCGGGCAATCATTAAGAGCTCAGGACCAAAGTGGAGAGCCCGGAGAGATGAGCGAGGCTCGAACAATAAATATGAAGGTCAACAGCTCTCTCCTACAGTAGCGAAAGGCAAATGGGTGGAAAACCCTATACCAGTGCAAATAAGCCTCTAAACTTCGAGTGTGTTTGGGCAGGTTAATTCACAAAACCCCGATAACAGCGCAGGGACCTCCGAAGTGCCCAAAAAGGGAAGTGAAGTGCCCAAAGCAACGTGAAGAGCCATGCACAGTGAATGTGCCCCGGCAGGGTAAGAAACAGACCGCCACTAACCGTGGACGTTCCTCCGATGAAGCAGAAGGACCTAAGGCTTTGGTCGGTTCCTGGGCAATCGAAAACGTCCTTGGGGGCTCTGATCGGGGCTCTGTCAAGAGTGGTCGGCCATTCGCAGAGGAGAACAAATGGGAAGAGCCTTATACCAGTGCACAGATACTCCTGCGCATCGAGAGTGGCTCGGCAGGTTAATCTATAGAGCCACTGGTTACAGTGCCGTACCCCTGAGCAAGGGGAAGGAAGCCAAAACCAGTCTGAAGCGTTTCAGACCGATCGGAAATGCCCAGTATGTTAAGATATAGGGTCCCGGGTAGCAGCGTAGACCTTCGATCATATGGAAAGAGCCTGCGGAGCGTCGCTGAGCGCTCGGGGAGTGCTACGGCAGGTCAAAATGCAGGGCCACCGACAACAGCGTTTGGTCTTCAGGGTGAGTGACAAGAAACGGCAAACCATGCGAAGGTCACTGAGCGATGCAAGTGTCCGATAAGTCGACATGCATGGCCCTAAGAAAAACCCGAACCAATGTGATGGATTCCTAAGCCATCACCAGTGTCCCCGCAGGCGATCATATGGGGCCCTCGGCGGTAGCGCACAGCCTTCTGGACAAATAAATAAAAACCGTGGAGGGTCTCTGAGAGCTCGAGAGAGCTCCAGCGTAGAATACTCTGAGCAGGTAGGAGGAACCTGATACCCTGAGCCTGGACGAAGGCCTAGGCTTAGAGGCCTTACAGGCCTCTGAGCGATCGAAAGTACCCGGCAATTTAAAATATAGGGTCCCATTAACAGTGTAATGCTCCCTGAGCAATGCAATATGCTTCAAAAGTTATCTAGGAAAACCTTTCCATCCATTTTGGGTGCTCCTGGGTCCCTGGAAGTCGTCCAGAGGCTCGAAGACGCTCTTTTTGCATTTTGTGCTACAAACTTGCATCCGTTAGGCCTGTTTTGCGCTCGTTCGGAGAACAACAAGGGACCGATGGGGGGCAACTTGGACCCCAGAGATAAGGCAGTGGGGGGGGGGGGGGGAAGGGTCGCCGTATTCGCTCCCTTCTCTCTTGGATCTGTTTCTTTTGGCTGGAGCACCAGCTCTTGGCGGGAGAGCGGGATGCTAGGGTCACATCTCAGGTGTAGACGCCGGCCACCATCTGGCTAGGCCCTTCCATGTCTAGACTCCTTTCTGGGGGCGGGCGGTGGTCCGGGCAGGTGCCGGCATCGGGGAGGAAGGAGGGGGAGGGGAGACTGTGCGGCTGGCGATCCCGGTAGCCCGGCGCGTGTGCCGGTCACACCGTAAAACGACCCACCCAACACTGCTGTCAGATTACGCCTCAGATGCAGCACCGCGATGTATAGGTGGCAGCAGCGGCGACCAAAGACGGATGGGAGGCAGGCGAGTCATGGCTGAATCAAGCGGTTTTTGCAGAAAAATGCATGCGGTAAAAGCGTGTGCGTAAAGCTAGTGCAAATTGTTCGTGAGTAAAAGTACGTCAGGTACAAAGTTCGCACGGCAAAAGTACACACGGAGAAGTCCGAACGCAAAAGTTCGCAAGGAAATGTTCGAGGGAGAGAGCGCGGTGAGTTGTATATTACCCAAGAAGCATCAGGGTGGTTTATTCAAACCTCTACGAAGGATGAAGATTTTGAGTTACTCAGCTTGCGCACAGCAGCTCCCTTTACCTTCCAATGTGTTTCCGGCCGACATGCATGCAAGCGTCTCGTGAAAAGCGCGACAAATTTGTTTTTTCATATCGTTCAAAACTATAGCGATCGGTGTTTATGTGCGTTTATGGGCTTGCGGCATTACCAGACAAATCCGAACGCTATAATGTGTGATAGTGAAGTGCATATGTCGATGTACTGCAAAATGCTGGGGAATTTGTTGGCCGACGATTTTGGGTTGGCGAGAACTTTCTTCCAAGATGTCGGGTGGTACACGTTGTATTAGCTGTGCATGGGGCACGCTTTATCGTTGATATAAAGTAGCCACAGCATGTCACTCTCTGAATTCCTGTCAATTACAAGCTAAAATGTCTGCCATTACTTGTCATCCAGACAACAAACTGACGTTTATCTATATGGATCTACATCACAAATGTAGGACCATAATGCATACCTAAGCAGCCAAAAACCGAGCTGATAGTAGTCGTAAAACAAACGCTAACTGCATAAAAAAGTAATGGCTTGTTGTGTTGCCAACACAACGAATTTCAAAACAACACAGACGAGCGCGTTTGGTCTGCATGTCTTAACACGCGCTTGGGTGGGGTGGGGGTCAAATTGATCCCCCCCCGCGAAGGTTTTTCCGGAATGGTTTCCGAACAGCCCGGCGGAGACGCGCCAAATTTAGCACAGCTGTAAACAAATGTGTAAACAAATAAACACAGCTGACCTATGGCAGATCAAAATCAGGCTATAGTTTCAGGGGTCAATGCTAGTCAGCAAAGTCAATTTCTAGGGAATCGTTCAATCTGATGCAACAACGGAGTGTTAGACGAAGCCATACACCTCTGAGGTACTTTCCTAGGCAACACAAATATTGAATGAGCAAATTTCGTTGACTTAAAGTCAGGTATAAAGGTCAGGCCAAGGTTAAAACCAGCCTGTTTTATTACTCCAGGGCTTGCTGTATGGGATGCTTTCTGGCGCTTATTTCGAATTTATTGATAGCAGGGCCCGCATTATACATCTTTTATGGACTTCTTGGAGGTCAGAATAAGTAATTGACCTGAAATGACGCAGGTCAATTTCTTTAAAAACATACTGCCTAGCGTAATCTTTGTTGCTTATTCAAATGCAAAACTCGAAGCAGTCTTGCATGATTTTGGTCACCATGACCTTCAAGAGGTTAAACAAGGTCACTGACCTTAACTGAATATGTGACCTTTTGCTTAGAAACAGCTATCTAGGTTCTTGGGGCACTTTGGAGACCAACCTGGAATTTGACTTTGTTTAACCTTATTTGACCCGAAGGTCAGAACGTATGAGCCTCAGACTTTGACCTAAGTGAGTTCACGTACAGGTCAGCAAACCCTGTAAATTTGGTGTCCCTGGCTTTCTTAGTTCCGGAGATCTCAGCGGAGTCAAACTGACCCCCGCCCAAGCAAATGGTATCTAGCGGGCCACCTGGGCGCGTATTAACACATTCAACCTGCTTGCGATGCAACTTACTCAAAATATTAGTATACTTTCAACATCATATGATACAGCTTTCCCCTGGGTGCGGCAGGTAGTCCCATTTGAAAACGGTTCGTTCACAAGTTATTAACCAAAAATAAAGACGTTCCCTTCAAATCTTTGACACTTCATATGAAGCTGAAAGTTAAAGCTGTCTGCAGATATAAAGATATTAGTCCTTTCCCCAAGAGTTAGAGCGGAGACGAGTTCGGCGTAAAACAGTGATGCCATTTTCCCTTCCCTCTTCTTTGGTGTAAAATGTATCTGTAAAATACCCTTACGGAGTACAGCACGTCAGGGCAAAAGTTTACATGACAAATGTCGTGTGCATTAAGTACGTAAGCAATTATTGAGAAGTGATTGTGCGCATGCAGAGGCCCATAACTGATTTATACCAGCTTGTGGCAATACGGAAACATCCTTTATCCTATCCGCAAGTAGCGGATGAAGTTAGTAAAACAAATGTGAGGAAGAGCGGGTTAGATGCCCAGGTTTTGGGAAGACAGTGTTTTTGAAGAAACCGCGCTTTGAAAATCCGCTCTCTGAATAACTATGCATGGTGCAATCATGTGTTCGTCCTTTGGAATGCATTGAATGTCCGAACCCCTCACCGTTTTGCGGCTGTTGGAATTTTAGCAGAAGCCTGTAAAGGGGCCTCTCAGACAGAGGTGCGGGTAAGACACGCCCGGGTATGACGGATAAGACGCCCCTGCCCTGGGCATCCTTCCCCACTACATTTCAAAGATTGTTACACTGCCTTAGACGCACCTTAAAGCGATTTTAGACTGCTTGAACCCAGCTGATGTGTGCAAGCTTTTGTTTCTCGGGTAAATACGGTTCAGACTGCTAAAATGATAAAAGGTGTACAATGTTTATTTGCCAGTAGCTCTATCCCAAGTCAGCGTCTTTTCTTATTAACTTTCAGCATTCGAGCAGCCAATTTCAATTAAACAACTAAGTAAATTAAAAATTAACTGTTAGACAGGTACACGTCCAGCTGAAGTCTAGGTAAACAACCTACTGTGCCCCCCCCCCCCCCCCGCCCATTTGTTTCGGTACAGCTATTCACGGCACAGATCGCACGTGTAAGAAGCGGGTGTGCTTAGCCAAATTCTAGGCATCGCCAAATTTTAAGTAGCTTATCTTTGATAATTTCTGGTTTGGTAGACACAAGAACTACGACAGTCGTCTTATTATTACAACACATCTAATGAAAACTACTACTAAATAATTTGCACCTTTGAATCCTACATTTTAGACCGTAATGCAATCTTCGAAATGTCATAGATAGGCTGAAAATATATGGGTATTGCTTTTCATAATCGGTGTTTAAAAAAAACGTTTCTAAGCGAACTTGGTGTTTAGGAAGGCCACACGGTCAAGAAACCATTGTAAAAGTGTCATATAACATTGCAGAACCGCTGAGCAAAAACGTCCCATGGGTGCTCTCTCCCATCGATAAATTGGAGGCATCTTTCCCACCCATGCCGAAATTAGTTAAAGCGCAGCGTGTCGAAATTAGACGATCGTGACGCGCTGACAACATCGCAGACGAGTAAAATGTATGATAACTTGCAAACTAAAGCCAGACGGGCTGTGAAGATGCTATTTTGTTAGGCTCTTGCTGATTTCTCGGTCTATTTTCTCTTCGAAAATGCCGAAAACACAAAGGGCGCTGACCGCCTGGCTCCTGGCTGCATTGCGCGACTGAATATCTAAGAAATAAACAAAGAAATGTTCTGCCCCAGATCCAGAACTTCGTACTTGTGCAGTAGTTTCTAAATCAGCCAAGAGGGGAATGGCCCATCTTACCAGCTGTGACATCTTGCTCCACTTTCAGCTACGTATGCAAAGGTCGTAGACGTCAATTGGATAGCGATAAGTTTTTTTTTTCTGGAGAACGCTTCAAGCTATAGGGAGTGTATTTGATTACAGGTTGACCAAATATGTTACAAGTTACGCAGCGTCAGCTCTCAGATTTCACGGAAATGAAGCCTATGCAGGGAAACATCAGGCGTAAAATTCAACTAGACAATTTCTGACCCTCTGACGTAAAGTTTAAAAACCATAGCCTCGAGCCATCTTGGGCCACGTACACACACAGCACTAATAAAAGCAGGTATAGCGGTGCGTCTTTCTCCCTGGGGTACGGGTTACCTTGTATAAGCGATCGTGTGCCCGCATGCCTGTAGCAGGCCACTGCTGATGGGTTCCAGGGCCGGCTTTCAGTCGGCCCGGTCAGCGGTGAACCGGCGCGGCCGGCCGTGTTTATGCCTACGGGCATTGATCACGTGACCCGGCCGAGGTCACTTGTGCGGGCCAGAGCGGCTGCAGACGGGAGGTAGGGACGGCCGGGAGTTGAGTTTGTCCAGAAGAGCGACTGTAATGCAAGTGACCGAGTGAACCAGGGTCTATATACGGAGGGTCACCCGCGCGTCTTCCTGTCGCATTCCACAAGCCAGCTGACTCCTGCCGCGGCCGTCAGCTCAGAACGGGTCAGTCACTGACGCGTTCAGCAGGCGTCAGACACAGACAGCGACAGAGGCTACATCAGGGTGAAGGATACCCGGGAATACACGGACATATCAGGGTTAAAAAAAGGTATGAACCTTTTTTACCTCTAGTCTCTTCCATCCCAGGATTAATTTTTCGCATTTCATTGATGTGGGTTCGTTTCCTGGCCGCTGGGGCTTCTTCGACTTTTTTTCTCGAACTTTTACCATACGAGATTTATCCAACACGAACGTTTACATTATAAGTTTACGATGGTACGAACTTTATACCTTACGTACGAGGCCACCGCAACATTCTGCAAACAAAAGTGGACATGCAAAATTGTTTGTGTCGCATAAAATAGTGTGAAGCTTTGCAAACCCTGGACTTTTGCGACAATCTGTTGTAATCATCATCCCGCGGCCCCCTCCCCATGCATCTCAGAATCCACTAGACAGATAGTACATCAACCCTACATCCGTCCAACTGGTTGACGGATATCCTGTGAGGACGGGTGTATGTGTGTGTGTGTGTGTGTGTGTGTGTGTGTGTGTGTGTGTGTGTGTGTGTGTGTGTGTGTGTGTGTGAGTGTGTGTGTGTGAGTGTGTGTGTGTGTGTGTGTGTGTGTGTGTGTGTGTGTGCGTGCGTGCGTGCGTGCGTGCGTGCGTGCGTGCGTGCGTGCGTGCGTGCGTGCGTGCGTGCGTGCGTGCGTGCGTGCGTGTGTGTGTGTGTGTGTGTGTGTGTGTGTGTGTGTGTGTGTGTGTGTGTGTGTGTGTGTGTGTGTGTGTGTGTGTGTGTGTGTGTGTGTGTGTGTGTGTGTGTGTGTGTGTGTGTGTGTGTGTGTGTGTGTGTGTGTGACTGAAAGAGCCTATTGTGCCTTGATATAAGTTCGTAAACCAATTACAGCATGGCAAAGCTTGCAAACATAGGAAATTCTCGCAACCATCATTTTTCCTACTCAGGGCTGCGGGATCTGAGAACACCATTGCAACTTGAGACGGTTTCAGGCGGATATGTGAGATAAATATTTGTGTACTTCACCCCTTTCGCAAACTGGTGACCAGTGTAAAAATATGTTATTTTTAATCTAGTTTTTCAATGAAAAAAAAATTGGAAACGAAAAGGAAGTATCGGATGCGCTTCATTTTTTGCAGAAAATACGTAAGCTCTTAGGAATCAATGGTCAGCGTTTGTTGTTAACAGTTTTTTCAACTTGGAAAGTGGTTTTAAAAATGCACAAATCGGTTTCTTTCCCACTGGCGAATGATATGTAGAACTGTGGACGGTCGATTTTGTCGCAAATTTTCCATCTGGGGCATCTTGATAAGAGTAGACCTTCGGAACACGTTCAGCCATTTACACGGCAACATGTGAAGCATATCTGCCGATGTGATATGATTTGCCAGGCGCTAAGCTGACTTCATGCGGCATCCTAGTTTTGCTGGCTGATGGCGCTCTTGAAAAAAAAACATTTATTTTTTGATGGGGCAGGTCGGTAAATAAAGCATGCAAAATCGCCACACAAAAAGTTGTGAAGCGGTCCATCGAATGGGTTGCGAGATATCAGGGGAAAGGCCCAGAAAGCTTCTCATATATCCAGGTCCCAGGCGGCGCACAGTAATCGGTTTATCTGGAGCTCCAATGACATTTTGGGCTCATCCTGTCTGCCCACGCCAAACCAGCACCATAATTCGCAGCGTTGTTGCCAGGCAGCAAAAGAAGGTACAACTTAATGTGAGCGTTCTAATCATTTAACTCAACTTCAGATATGTTAACGTCGTAACTGGGCGGCGCGGTATGCTAGCGACTTGCCACAGTGCAAACCTCAGAATTCCATTCACGCTTAAATAATTCTTAAGCCATTCATGGATGTTTTTCACGTTGCTGCAAATAGCGATCGTAGTGCGTCCTTCTGAGCCAGCTACTCTCACTCAGCCTTCTCGTGCGAATATTAAAATAGCTGGCCGCGGTCAACAGCGTCCACATGTGGAGCCTCCACGCATCTGACATTCTGATGCCACGCATCTGAGCCCGTGGCCACCGGCGCGAGCCTCCACGAGTATCTGGCCGGGGCAAGCGAGGCTGCCGGCTCGGCCGCACGATAAAATGTGGTCCGGTAATAGCCGCACGTGACGACAGGCCGGCCAAATTGCAGGTGACGTGAGACGCAGCCCAGATCTGCGCGCCCGAAGGGCCTCGGACGTGATCTGCGACGCACATGACCCTGGCGAATGTGTGGGGGGGGGGGGGGGGCACAGCTCGGTCAGCAGCGCTGAACGAAAATATCAGCCGACAGATCCACGGAGGGCCGATTGAGCCATCCATAGAAGCTAGGGATGCTCCTGTCCACCCGGTCGGCCACGGGCAGACTCCCAGCGTGGTCCAGGCGGGAGTTGGCGAGGGTCACTATGTTGTGATACGTAACATCGGTTGCTGGGGGGTGCTCCCGACATGGTGGCTTCGCTAAAACGCCGACGAGTGGTCAAATACGTTTGTCGCTTCAACGAAGCATGCGCCTACCTTGCAGATCAATTTGCATTTGTCAACAGCTTCATCTCAAGTAGTCTCGCCGCGACACCTGGAGCGCATGGTCGCTGCTTCGTCCTCCTAATCCGTCCGTTTGAATCTGCTGTCTTCAGAACACGGCTCGGAGCGATTGGCCGGCCACAGAGCTCATCCGACCTCGGACTGTGCACGTTCACGCGTGTAGAAGAGCGCCGGTGCGCGACATCCGCAGCGGCCGGTCGGAGCGGTGGCGGCGGTGATGACGACAGCTCGGCACCACCCTGCTTTGAGAGCTGCCAATACGTCAACACGTCACAACATGCGTCAAGATCACCGGAAAGCAATGGAGCACTGGCGCGGGCTACTGATGTCTCAAAACCGCCAATGTGCGTGCCATTCCTGTGCTCCCCGAGGCGCCGTAAATATACCACAGTCACGGGCAGTTGATGCGTCGCTGGGCTCAGCCCGAGCGCTGTTTTTGTGTTCCCCGGGGCACGCAGAGCCGGTGACGTTTGTTGTTGCCATCTCGCTGTTTTGCCGACTGCGAACGACCAGCGAATCTCAAGCGGACGGATCGCTGGCGTGCGCGTGGGCGAACAAGGCATGACGTAACAAGTGGCGACGTCCGGGGCCGGCGCCGCGGGCTCCTTAGGCAGGGTTTGGACGACCACGCTGCTGCAGGACTGAATGATAGGGAATGACTCATATGAACATTGTTTGAATAAAAAGGCATTGGGTGTTACAGAGCGTTTGACGAAAGATATTCGATCATGTATTGTAATGAAACTTGTCCCTCGCAACCATCATGACAAAGCGTAGTAGGCACTGTATGACATTCCATAACTTCGTCGCGTGCAACTTCGGTGTGCATTTTTACCATTACAAAGTAAATTTTCCTAAAGTTTGGTGGTAGATGCATCACTTCTTGTGCTTGGCCTTGAACACTGCGTGATTATATAAGTACTTGGCTTTCCACCATACCATTACTTTTTGCTGCCTAAAAATGCAATGCAAAACGGGTCAAGGCTTGTACACTTCTGCTTCTGAAGGCTTCTGGAACAGAAACTACTTCTGAAAGCTTCTCAGTCTACTGGAACATGGCTTCCACAAGTCTCAGCTACGAACCGCAAGATTTGAAGAAGTCTACCTACTACTAGGCACCTGCTCAGAACTATTAGATTCGCCACTGAAAATGTTCAGCATCATTCCATGATAAAAAACAGACGGGAAAGCAAATTCATTCGACTTTCCGAAGATATATTTACCGGACATGTGCCGTAGTTTATATCCCTTTGCCGCATCTAAAGCCCACTTGTAAGAGCCACAACGTGGGAAAGTGCCACAACACGCGCGTCCGTTGTAAAAGCTCTTTGTTTTGCAGAGCAAAGCAAGGAAAAAAGACATTTAAAGCAAATGGACATGCCGACCGCGGGGTTTTGATTACTATTAGCCCATTGGCCCAATGTCCACCGTTTAGCGCAGCTACGGGGCAGATTGCTTGGCCTATGGAGACTGCAACGCCGGGCGTCAAGGTTGTCTCTAAGAATTGCGAGCGCGTGTGTTCAAAACCATGTTGCATTTTTTTTTCTGAATCATCAATTCTGACTGGATGTTAAACGTTTTAAGCCAAACATGTGCTAGCCATGCAATGCAAATTTTGGACTTCATTTCGACCTACAATCTACGTTCAGGAGGTCCTCAATATCACTGAAGAACACAGCAAAAATCAGACAAAGCCTCTGAGTGCTATCGGTTTAAAAAGAGTCAACTGAACCTTTTTAAAATGAAGAGCGCCGTTGATTTGGCCATGTTGTCGTTAAACTCATGAATTTTACAATGTACTGACTTCCAAATGCAACTTAAGTTCAACTCGCAGTTGCCTTTCATTTCAGTTTCTGTTCTGGTTAGAGGGCAAAAATAACCATGACATGAAAAAACCGTGGCCCTCGTTACCAAACGACTTATGTCCAGCAGTTTTTGTTGTGGGGCGGCTTTTAACTGGCAAGGAGCCTTTGTCAACCCTGTGTCCCACCCCCTCCTTGGCAAGTGTTGTTAACAAGTGAGCTATATTCGGCGATTTTTTTGCGGCAAACCATCGGGGTGGGGGACCTTTGTTAACCCGGTGCCCCCTTGGCAAGGCTCTGACTAGGCCCCAATCTGCGTACACAAGCAGATTAAGTCAACTACGTTGAGTGAGGGGCAAATGAATGCCCGTTGTACCAATTTATGCCTATGACAGGCAGCTTCCCGAGAGCTTATTTCCTGCTGTGTTTTGGCGTAAGGAAGGATGATCCGGAAATACATATTATGGTAGGTGCCCAGTATATACCCTGCACATCATTAAGTAGCGATGCTGATCCATAAACATCCAGCAAAGCAGTCGTACGACCAGTTCGCAGTCGGTTATGCGGGGGCAGCCGGGTCTGGGCAGTGGCCGCCGACGGCGGGCGGGTGTAGGGCTCATATAAGGAAAATCTGGAGGAGGGGCTTTAATTCTGTGATTTGTTTTTTACAGGGGAAACTCGAGTTTTATGAATTGCCACTTTGTTTTTCGAAGTATTTGAATTTTTGTATTTGGGCACGATGTGTGTGCGCAGACTTCACCATTCAGAGATCCGCCGCACAGCCCGGGCAGGACGCAGACTTCACCATTCAGAGATCCGCCGCACAGCCCGGGCAGGACGCAGTGCACATTGGGACGCTCTGAGGAAATAGTGTATGGAAGTGCACAAGTGTAAACACTTTATTAGATGCGTTTTAACAGATGCTTCGAATGCCTGGTATATCGATTTGATCATCGCTCCATGTATCGATTCCACTGCCGCATTGTCAAGTATTGCAATACCTTCAGTCAGTGGGGATAAGGGAAGTATTCGGAAATGCCAGTATTGTGAGTGCATGCATTTTGAGTCACGAGGACCGCTCCTTGTGCTAACTCTCGTCGGTTGGTCGGGCCCCATTCTTGTATGTGCGGCAAATGACACAGCTAGCCTAAATCCAACGCGTCAATGGCAAATGATTTGCCAACCTATATCCTAACCATACGCCCGTCTTAGGAAGCCTGATCCTTTCAGCAAACGATTGGGAGGAAAGTTGTATGTATGACTTCAATATCATAAATTTCTTTCAAATCATCGTCCTTCGTATGCACATTTTTAACGGCGAGTTATTTACTTCCGTTTATCACACCTTGGTAGAGCTAGTTTCCTGTCTTAAAAACAGACCACCTAATGCAAATATTTAAAAACCGATACGGTTCTCCAGTCGGTGTGAAAGCCACCGCTGCACATGGGAAACAGCGATCAACAACAGCTATGCATCGGTAAATATGTGAAAAATCGTGGCTCCAGTTGCATTTGAAGTGATCGACACCGGGCAACGGGATAACGTAACGCATCAATCCCCTTCTAGGAGCATGAGAGTGTCAGGTACCAGCCACTCGGCGGATGGCTTTCCGATGTCATGCAGCGCACAAACATGTCCCATGGGCCATCGGCCAGAGGCGCACCACGTGTCACCTGCCGGTCATCGCTCTTTCGATGACAAGGTGATTTCTGCAGCAACCGGGCGCGCTCGCAAGCAGTGTTGCGAATGTGACGTGGGCGTGCGGTGTGTGGTTTGTCGCTGGCACATACAGTCGTCCCCCAGTCGTTGCTGTGATCCTTTCATCTGAGGTCAAGTGAGGAATGGAGATGAACGGGAACGGAAGCTTGGCATACATGAAAAGCATCGAATAATGTGTAACAGACAATACCGTCCTGGTACACAACATCACATTTTGCCCTGTTGCTCGTTGCTTTTATGTATCTTTTGGTCAGCATAGTATCTTAGGTAGCGAAAGCTCACAGTTGAAATGAAAGTACAGAGCTGAAAGTTTTTGAGAGTAGGGAAAGGCCCGATGATGTAATACGATCTATTTGCCATTGGAAGCTCTGGTGACTTCCCAATTGGCAGGTTTCTTTAGCGTGATGATATTTAACTCTCACCCCCCCCCCCTCCCTCCTTCTCTAAGCCAATTAACTGGTAGAGTTGGCTGAGAAGCCAAAGTTATCCCAGGATCGCACGATCCCAGCGAATTTATGAGCCAATTTCGCGAGGAGTCCATAAAACAAGTGCTTCTGTTATGTCCCCAATGGGTAGTCACCCGGTTTCATAAATCCCACGTGACTTAGGACAAGGGATATCAGGCAGGTTGAGCTGATTTCTCATAAAGCAGCCACACCCAGAACTAAGCCCGTATGAACATGGGACTGACTAAGAAACCACTTAAGCACGTAATATCGGCATGTTTGTCTTCGCACATATGTATCACTCCGTTTTAAACTGGTGCAGAGTGGCCTTTACTCCGATTTTTGTCACGACGCTTCTCAAAATTTGCTGAGAAATTATGAAGATTTTAAACTACTTGCTCTGGGCCTTCCCGAGATATAACACAAATATCAGGAACATCGAGTATATTTGTTAATTACCGGCGATGATTCATGACCCACAGGCATCTGTATATTCACAGGCACCTGCTGGTGGCTTCCGACAAAACCTGGCACGAGTAAACAAAACGAACACACATGATTGATTAGTTGTTATGAACAATATTCCAGCGTATCCCACGTTCAACATGAAATTCAACACCGAACATCATTCTAAGTTTATATGCAGATATCACGTTGCTGGGTGCCGGTATAAAAATAGTTAAATTCATCACGAACAACCTCGAGGCTGCCTTCTTGGCCAATATGACAGCGGGTAGAAGGTACCACGCAGACATGCATGACATACGACTATAACACTGTAAATATTGGTCCACAGCGCCCCGACTGGCGTCGGTTACGTCTAGTTGGCAAAGCGAGAGAAAGCCACTTAATACGTCATGTCGCCGTGGAATTAGAGGGCAGGACAGCACTGGTGTGGTCCCTGTTGAGAGCTGAAACATTGATGGGTGTTCTGCGGTCGCCGATGCTGCTGTGCTCCAGGTCAGCCCTCCGGCCCAGTCGGCAGCTATCGCTGAGCATATCAGTGGGATGGCTACCGGCTTCGGACCGCAAATGGATTGGGCGGTGGCTTCTGGGCCCAACCCCGTAGCTTCCGGGCCTAACCGTTGAACACGAGGTCCCTGCGACTTCCGGGCCCAGCCGCTGAGCACCGGATCCCAGTGGTTCCCAAGCCCACCGGAGGGACACGGAACCTCTCGGGTCTCCGAGCGCTCCGACGGAATACGGGGTGTGGGCGGTCACTGGCGCGGGGCAGAGCGGAGCGTCTACGTGGTCTCCGGGTCCGGTCGTCCGCTGCTAAGTCGGTGCCAGCGGTCGTGGCGGGTGTCCACGTAGTTCAGAGCGTCGAACCAGTGGCGCAGCAGAGCGCCGCAAGAGTCTATGCTCAGACTCAGGCCGCCTGTCGGTGGACCAGGCAACGGCGTTAGACGCACTCGGGGAGGCCAACTATAACGTACATGGGAGACGGGCGCTCAGACTCAGGCCGCCTGTCGGTGGACCAGGCAACGGCGTTAGACGCACCCGGGGAGGCCAACTATAACGTACATGGGAGACGGGCGCTCAGACTCAGGCCGCCTGTCGGTGGACCAGGCAACGGCGTTAGACGCACTCGGGGAGGCCAACTATAACGTACATGGGAGACGGGCGCTCGGTATGCGGCGCATAACAAGGTTGAATGGCTCCCATGTCCTACGTGCAGTGATCCATTGGGTGATCTCACGGCTTCATTTACAGCAAAGTCAGGGGATTCTCTGATGAAGGCTCTGTTGTAAAAACTTAACAGCTAACGTGTTTTGGTTCGAGAAAGATGAGACATCTGAGATTGGCCCCGACATCAAGGAAAAACAGATAGGTTAGGCTGGTAGTTGTATGAAACAGCTCCATAGCTGTTTTAGCATATAGCATAGCAAAGCTCCAAAGGTTCCAAACGCAATTAGGAGCAGTTTCTTGCAACTCGTGCCCTATTTATTATTATTTTTGCAGCTGCTCGCTCTCCAGTCGTCTTCCGTCTGCAGAGCATCACTTTCAGACTCCTGCTACGTTTCACCTTCAGACTTCAACAAGGGCAAATAGCGTATTTACAGCGCTTTGCACCATGGTGAAGTGTACGCATTAATACGCACGATTGGGGATAAGGAAAAATTCGGATGAAGCCAGATGCTTCCCACTTCATTGTCGGGTCCTGGCAAATCTTCCTATTCTAACATTTTCCTATTCTAGCGAGCAGGAAAAATAGTCTCCGGAAAGATTTTTACCAAGGTGCCCATGTTCACAATTTTCATCGCAACGAAGTTACCTCACATCGACAGGACTAAACGGCTACAAAGCTAGTATGATGATGCTAGGGCTGCAAAATGCCAATTTTATATCTATGCCTCCGTGCCTAGATATTAAGGCTCGATTTGGAGGTGATTTAAACATCACCAACTGTCTGCCAACCTATGGATGTTAAAGTGATGTACATTACCCTACAAGTTTTTACTACTTACTATTACCAGTGGACAAAATATATTTTTCAGAGAAAAATAAAACTGTTATGACTTTGTAGCGCGAGCACGACAACGCGACAACTTTTATTTCTCAGGTGCAATTGCCATTTTCACTTGCCCTGTGTCAATGGTCATCACGTGTTATCCTACGTTCACCGTCGTATTTTGCAGAAACTTGAGATTACAAATCGGAATAGGCTTGCAAAGATGCATATATTTTCTGTTCATCGAGCACATTGATGTATTTGGTATGTAAGTGCCTTGTATGACGACGTCATTTCACAATTTTTTATCCGTTACCGCAATCGACAGTGGGATTTGCTCTTCGACGCCTAGCTTCCAACTTGGGAAAAATTAGATTAAGGCATTTTTCTCTGTTCTCCGCCCCAAAATTTAGAGGAATAAAAACGAGCCTTAACCCCTCTCAAATTACAGGAATAAACGGATTGTTCCTCAAATATGTCCAGCTTTCTTCTCAAAGTTGAGGGGAAGGGGCTAAGCTCCCCCAGCTGAATGGGAAGCTTGATCCCTGTTATATGTGTTTACGTCTCACGTGGTCGCCCCCATGGGGAGTATAAAGAAACGTGAGACAAATCGCATATGCGTTGACACGCATGCACAACAATAACGAGCCTGGCGAAGACAAAGACATACTGGGAAGCGTTTTTGTGGCATTTGTCCACAGACCTCGTCAGCTTACCGAACGCCAGGCGGGATTTGTTACATTTCCCCTGATTGGTTGGTGGTGATGTGTTCCCTTCTCGGGCTGCTTCCATGGCGGAGCGCCGCGTGAACTCTTGGATCGAGCGGCGAACGATCGGAATAGTTTGGATCCTAGGATTTGCTCCGTGATTGAAGTCTTGCATTTTATAACGTAAATACTTGAGAGCTCGGAATATGACCCGGTAGGCATCCTTTCGGACACACTAATTGCACTAATTAGTGCGTGTTTTCTGCTGCATAGAGCGGGTAGGAGATAGTCTCGCGTAGAGATTGCCCTCAGCGCAGAGCATACCGATGAAATCGTTGCTCTTGCTGATATCCTTGTCGTAGACGCGAAGGTCGAGGACGCGGCGGGGCAGATCACAGCGACGACAGGCAAAGTTGAACTCCTCGTTGAACTTGGGGCTGGGGCTCTTCCAGCGGATGCCTGTTTTGTACTTGGCCCCCCTCGGCCGCAGTTGTCTGTGGGTGCCGCCGGGATAGTTAGCGTTCGCTCTGGCATGACTGGCGTACAGAGCGACACGTCCCGTCGGGTGACAAATCGCTCGACAAACACCTCACACACAGCTAATGCTCGACTGGGAGGGGATTTAGACGATCGTGGTCAGTGAGCAGACATGGAAGGTCATGGTCATGCGTTCAGCTATCGCGGGGAGCACTTCGTGGGAACGTTCAGCAGCGACGACGCGGTACTTCTTTAGAGTCCGGGAAATGCAGCCGGTTACGTGTGCGCAAAGTCGCTCAACACAAGTTGTCGGAAATGATGAATAATTTTTCCCAAGCCTGCTGGAGAAACGAAACTGAAGATATTGTAAAGCGCTCGTGCAAAGCCATTAAACATCAGCGCGTGATAATGGCCTTGTCGGGAAACTAGCGCCTTCGTTGGAGAACATTGAAGGCCTCACGTGGAACTGTAAGCGATCATTTCATTCGCTTTAGCCGGTCAGTGGCCAGCGCTACTTAAAGCACGCAGGGAGCAGTAGGAACTATCCGACTATTTTTCATGAGTTTCTCCGGTGTGAATGCGCAGATCTGTACATTTTCTTGTCTACCCACAAATTTAACCCTAGCGCGACGTTTAAAGCAAGGAA
Source organism: Pollicipes pollicipes (assembly GCF_011947565.3). Taxonomy (NCBI): domain Eukaryota; kingdom Metazoa; phylum Arthropoda; class Thecostraca; order Pollicipedomorpha; family Pollicipedidae; genus Pollicipes; species Pollicipes pollicipes. The sequence goes on along the minus strand of NW_023596545.1, from coordinate 22,507,887 downwards.
GAAGAAAATCGACTAGAAAATTGTGATATTACAGGTAGACAGAACCAACAACGTAGCCACCGTCTGAGCGTGAGAATGGCTGCTGATGCACTTCCGGTATATCTGTAGCAATTAAATATTCCTGACAGCCATGACTGTTTGTATGCACATTGCCATATGTTATAATGCAAAGGTCATGTTGGGTCAGCGAAGTCAATTCAGGTCAAGTTCATGATAAGCAATGGGGCCAAACTAGGTCGGCATCACAGCAGTCTGCAGTCATGCAGTCTGAAGGTGCAAACAGCAGTGAGGTGAGCACCCTTGTATGCCCTGAGAAAGTGCCAGCTTGTTTGCCAGCATCATCAGCTATTGCACTGACACCGCGCATGCTGCGCAAGTGGCCATAGTGTTTCCCGCAGTGTCTGATGATAAAGCCTTACTAGTCAAGACGTACATTGCCGATGTTTCTCAAGGGTGTGCCGGTAGTGTAGTGTTTGAAGTGTCTGCGTTAACTACTACACTACCAGCACCATGGTGGTTATCGCGTCTGCGCTAACCACTGCGCGCCTGAGAAGGCAGAGGCACGGGTTCTATTCCCAGCGGTGCCCGCCCCTCCTTCCAGGGTGAAAGGCAGGCGACGCCACATAGCCTCAGCAGCTAATGCGTCGTAAAGCCTCAATGGGACATTGACGTTTCTCAAGCAATCTGTTTTAGCTTTACATGAATTAAGAAGTATATCAAAGCCGAGAACATCGTCTAAAAAAGCCATCTGAGCTTATAACGATTCTGCATTACGAGTATCAGGTCAGCCCTCATGACAACAACTTTTGAATGTGCACAAATTGGTTAGCAATGGTCAGTACATACTTGCAAAACTTGTGAGCACTCTTGCGGTTCTGTCCTCGGAAAATGCACTCCTTGACATCCGTCATAGATTGGGGTACACGGTACATTTTCATTGCATCGTATTCGCAGCGATTCACGAAGATGACAGTCCAAGCCATGCAAAAACATGCAAAAATTGACATGTCTGACATCATTTGACATCTTAATATATTGTTCTAGGGTCATGCCTTTTCACACAACGTAGTTCCATGTAGCTTCCACATACGATCGGAGTTTCGTTACTCTATCTCTTACGGTTCTCGAGATGGTAGGAGAGGGTGAGATCCGCCACCCGCCCCCCCCCCCCCCCCCCCCCCCTCTCCTCCACTGTGCGCAATTTTCAGAGGCTCTCCACTACGCGGCTTGAGCAAAGTGGCACATCTAATATTTCCCCCGCCCCGCCCCCCGGATCCCATGATCTTTCATGAAGCTCCCAATGACATAAAGCGACTGGCGTCTTGCGGGCAGCACGCCTCATGTACTTGTCAACTCCGAAAGTTATTGATCCCAATCCCAGCTGCAGCTTTCGAACGGGCTGGCCACTGACCCGTCCAGGGCATCAAAACTTACCGCAACTCGGGGTCACGCCTTGAAGCAACTCACACTTTGACGAAGGGGTCTGGGATGCCGTTGCCGTCGAGGGCGGGCAGCTCTGCGCACCGCACCACGCCCACCACCAGAGTTTGCCGTGACGTCACGTATTTCAGTGACAACAATATCCGGCCCTGGGGCAGCTCGGCGCAGTCGTCATATGCGCCCTAAAAAATGCAAGTGTTTTCAGCGGCTGGTGAAGCGACCTGACCGGCTTCAGCCACCGATATATGGCTCGGGTGCAATCCGCGCACGGCATGCTTTGCATCGCAATTGACCGCGTGGTATATGCAATCAAGCGGGGCGGAATGATGTATGGCGTCGGCAGGAAAGCGTAACTCAGGCTGCGCCCAGAACTTCAGCTGCTTGTAAATGCATACAAATGGCAATTTTTCGCGGCGCCTGACAGGAGGACGGCGCGGAATGTCTTGTGTTCATGGTCACTAGCTAGCTATTGCAATGGAACGAACACATAGTTCGAGCGAATGCTGTACTTTACAATGTTGCTTTCCGTCCGTAATACCTGAAGGACAAAGCACCTGGTCCGCTAAAGTGACGATATTCTTTAGCGCGCAGATGTCTGGATTTCCATGAACAGGAAGTCATATTTTAGAAATCTAGCTCTACCCAGGCATAACAGGGATAGCAGGCATGGCAGGCATATTCAGGCATAATAGCAGCATGGGTTTCACTGTGGGCTGCTCACTGGTGTTAATCTTCAGCGAACACCAAAAATACAGTGAAGGGGCGTTGTGGAATCACGGTTGGCTACATGTCTGGCAGACTTTAAACGGTTTGAGGGCAAAACAAATCCATGTCGTCCAGCCAGAATGTTGCAGAGCAAATTTTCCACGAGCTCAAAGCTTTGAAGTCTCCCAAATCTGACCTGACGCAGCCTTGCGCTGCGTCAGGACCTGCATTTCACAGCTGAGTGCCCGAGTAGCAAACGGAAATGAGGGGCCCATCGACCCCGAACCTGTACCTCACAGACGGGCGTCAGCGTCTTGCAGAACTGCAGCAGCCGATGAGGCGTCACTTCGGATAGCCGAAGCTGCGTCTCTCCCAGCACGTCGTGACCGTACGGATCCTCGTCTGCAGGCAACCGCGCACCTGTTACTGCTGGTCTCTTCGCAGTCAGTCACGCACCACTTGAGTCGCTATTGTGTGAACGACAGCAACACCTCTGAAACGTTCATAGAATCAGGTGACTTGCTTCACCGAGGCTTGGACTAACTTTGGTGAAGCCAGCATGTTGGCTGCCATAACTTACTACTGACGTACTTGCTTAGAAAATGACATTTTTCTGACTGAGCGTGTCCGAGTATTTCTGCAGACGTGGCGTTGAGCACCGCGGGACATTTAAACTAGCAGAAAACTAAGCCCAAAATAAGGAAAAGGTATTCCTTTGTCATCATCTGTACGGGCGTGGCCGGTTAGCCTGCTGCTTGAATCCAGTGGTGCTATGTATGCATGTGGTGGCTACATGTCGTTATACCGTGTCTTTGCAAGGTTTCAGCTTTCCCGCATCATCTGAACATGTTTTCCGCAAACGCGAACTCGAAATGCTCATTGTGTACATTGTACACCAGTCACCAGTTGCAACTTTTTTGGGATCTGGCAGCTTCGCACGGAAAAGACGTGGAAAAGACTGCAGAGGTTAATAATAAGATGCAGTGTCAACATTTCGACGACGTCCATCATGCGCTATGAGGGTTGATCAGCAAAGTATAGCGCTGTGACGTCCCCCCAAAAAAAAAATCCCTTAGAGCTTAGTGCTCTTCATCATGTCTATCTACATCTCCGCCCGTGGGAGGCTTTCTGCCGTCTCCGTCCTGGCAGAGTTGTTGTGCTGGTCACACGCCGTGGGCGGACGGAGGCCTGGGAAGCGTCCCGCTGTACCAACACGCCAGGCGGGCAAATCCATCACTTGACAGTGGAGATCCCCTTCGGGTCCCGAACCTTTGGTTAAACGATGAATAGGATGCTGGAATAAAGTTTGCTTAGAAATACAGGGCGAAGCATGTTTGGACCATTAATATGCGTCGACTGATGGATCACCGCGGTCCGGTTTAGACCCTGTCATTTTTCGGTGTGAAAAGAGTGCTGCTGCATAGGGCTGTCCATGAAGATGGACCCTGAACCGAGAAGCATAGCCCCATTCAGAATGATTGAGTTTATATTTTCACCACATGGTGTGCGGATACCGCAGCAAGTGTGAAAATACAAGGAATATTAGCCAAGAGCATAGCCCATTGCTTCCGTTTCAGGTTCATGTGTAAGACATACACTATAAGCCTGTCGATACATTGGCCTCCGTGTGGGGTTAGACCACAAGTGATGCATGTTTTATTCCCGAACACACAACACGCATTTTGTATTGGCACGCTGGTTCCGGTCCATTCAGATCCAGGCCCATCAATGGCGGCGGATGATGCCTGCTGCGACCATGAAGGCCACGGGCTGCCCCGAGCAGCTCGTCCTATGGACGGGTCAATGAATAGACCAGCCTTACCGAGCACTGAAAGGCGCAGGGAGCTGTTCACCACCACGTCGGCCGACACGTTAAAGTAGGTGAGAGTCTCGTCGAACTCAGCGTCACCCGAGCCGGACACCACCTTCGTCCGCAGTTTGTTGGTCTGAAGGGTCGGCAGAGCGAACTCAGCGCGGTCGCGCAGGCGTTGCGTGCATGGTACGTGGATACCCGCGCGAGAGCTGACAATTGTAAACCCTGAAGTGAAGTGAAGTGAAGGTTTATCATTTGAAGACATTGAAGCAATGATCAGTCATGATGAAATAAGCTTACTTGTAGCTATTGGTGTACTTTTAAGTAGAAAAGGCTGCTCTAGACAACACACTATCACTGTTAAGCAAGTGTGCTTCTCAACACCTCATTTTTTTATTACGTCATCGTGCCTTGCACAACACTGATTGAGAGACAACTCGCGGGAATTAAACCTGGAAATCGTGCTCACTAACGCCAGATAAAAATAAGTCGGCATCTTGGCAGCTTATTTGTATTGGCCTTGATTACCGCATGGACAACTGAATAACAGGATTTAAATGATGTTCTTATAGTGGCATTAATGCCTTAGTGATCTTAAAATAGTCTCCTCGAAATAATCTGCACATATTCGCAGGCGTGCAGCTCAGAAATTAAAACGGTTTAAGCCTCAAGAAGGGCAGGGCTGTGAACTGTACCGAACGGTCTTAAAGATGGCTATTTCAGTTTTTTAAATGACCCAATTTCGACGAAACCGTCACTCACCGCGACTGCATATGTTTGCATCGCGCCATCAACATGCCTTATGGGCACGGGCTATCAGTGGGCTATGATGGGCTGTCAGTACCCTGATCAGGCGCCGATCTGAACTATCTCAGCGGCACACCAGAGCCACCGATGGCGAAAGTGTACCGCAGACCACCGCTGCAAAACACCCTCGCTTAGCGTGCGTGAAAAGGGCATTCCCCTATCGAGCCGTGGCGGTGTGGAATCGCCTCCCTGCTGCCACGCCCCAGTGTAAAAGCTTAAATGAGCTCAAGGGCAAAGCAATGTCTTTCATCAGGGAACTTACCTAAGTTGACCAACTGGGCATGACGTGCAGGTGCTCATTGTATCATTAGTCGTTCATGTTTTATAACATCGCATGTGTATCGCTGGCGTTGCGTCCCATTTGCATGTGTTGCGTGTCTTGTGTTTATCTATGTGACATGTACTGACGCGGCGTTAGAATAGCCACTCGCTAGATTTCACCAAGATTCGCAATAAAAATAATACTAAGAACAAACTCATACAAAGGTGGAACTCTACCTTCAAACGCAAAAATAATTTCGGGAACATTTCCACTTCATCCGTGCTACTAATCACCGATGCTGGTGGACATTCAAGCTGTCCAGCTGCAACGTGAGTAACTCCTACTAAACCGGTCGACGTCCCCCACTGTATTGGCTCACAGTCTTAGGGACCAGCCAAAGAGAGTTTTTATCTAAGGCAACGTCAATCCCCAGAAGAGACACCGGCCATTTACTTCGACGAAGTTAAGGAACTATGACTGCGACACGTTTCACTCCTGTTCACATGAAAACATGTAGCCCACTTGTTTACTTCTCTGACACTCGCCACCACATGTGACGAGTGGTGTGATGTTTCTGTTGCAAGAACTGTCAATGATTCGGAATAAACATGGCGGGTACTTTCCTCGTAGGTTTCCATACATTTCACTGGACTTTAAAAGCTCTTCACAATTACTTGACGTGGACAATCGATTCACGAGCATTTTACAGTCGCCAGTTGTGCCACAAGGAAGTATGTATCTTCTTCTCTCAGTTGTTATGCTTCATAGGATAGTTTCCCATTCGGCTGGAGGAGAGAGGGGAAAGGGCTTTAGCCCCCAAATAGGATTCTGGTCCCCCTACTTTAAGAAGAAACTGAACCAAACCTGGGGAGCAATGCATTTGCTGGAATATTTCACAGGAAGCTTTCGTCATTTTCGCTGTTTATCCCGCCCCCCCCCCCCCCGTTCCCTATCCCGTTTGGCTGAGTTGGTCAAGGGGGGGCCCTTGACCAACTCAGCCAAACTCAAACTTGAACAGGCGCGTCAAGCCACGACCAGATTTGGAACGGAGCCGCACTTTGGGATCTTAAACTACCTTTAAGTTTAAAGCGTCAGCTGAACGTAATTGAGGACATAAAACTTCAAGTGAGGATTAAGAAACGATTTTCGCACTTTCGAGGGACATTAGAATTGTTCTGCAGTGGTGCTAATCACAAAAGGCTTTAGCACAAATTCGGTGGCTAGTTCATCTTCGAGCTTCACTAACTCTACAATAATGCTTGCATTGAAGACATAAAACACGGCACGTGACACCGAAAATCTGGTTAAAAAGAACGCGACGCACATTGCCACGCGCTCCTGTGTGGAGGACCGACTCCACTATCGGTCCGAGCCATGACATAACCGGGATTCGAACTCAAGCCTCCACGTGGAAGTGTTATGCGTCAACCACTTGGCCATGACGTTCCCTTTAATGATTGTCGTCTTTTTGACAAAATGCACGCATCTGAAGCCGGAAAATGCACGTGACTGTCGGGCTGGAAAGAAACAAACGCATGTACTATGCACCCTGTGGAAACATATTTGATGCGAATGTACAGAGATGTGAAGGCATACATTTGGACGGCGAGAATGCATTTAAATGAGTTGATGATTGCGTTCGAATACATTGCGATGCGAAATGCTTTCGATTTGCAACCCTTTAAAGCATGCAGGTTGAATACAAGCTTGAGGCAACGGTTATCCTTCTTGGGTGAGCGCTATGCATTCCAATCATATGAACTCCGTAACCTTGCTCAGCGCAATGCATCTGAGGCGATGCTATGAGGCAATTTAAACTCCGGTCTTCTTGGGAGAGTTCGCGATGAAGTGAGCAAACTTGCAAGCTGAGGGAGCTTTCGAGCCCTTTACATCATCACCAAAGGCGCTAAACACTACCCTGAAATACGGGATGTGTTGTAACACGGACACGCGGGACGCGTGTCACACGTGAGGCACGTGTGACAAAAAGCGGCACGACCACGCTAGCATCCCGTCTACACCTTATGAAACTAAAACGTAGGCGAACGTTTACTTCGAGATCTCGACATGGGTGGAGGTCGTGCAGGAATATGTGTAATTTCGACCGACCAACGCATCTTGATACATCAGAGTATGTTGCATTAAGTCTGGCGTTTCAATGTTCCAGACATAGTGCAGGCATCTCAAATACCGCTAAAAGGTACAGCTTGCCAGACTTTAGTATACCTTCAGCAAACCCGGGACGATGTGGAGCTTGACGTAGCTGTTGATAGTCTCGGCGCCGACTGAGGAGCGCAAACCCTGCCGACCAGACGGGAAAACAGCGCTATTGTCTCAGTACAATCGTCGTGAGGGAACAGACATATATGCCTCTTGGCGACCCTACGCTAAAAAACAAACTACTTGCCCAGATGTACAGTATAAGACATAGCTCGTTAGGACCTTTAAATATTATTGTTAAGCGTTATTGTAGGATAGGTTACGCATTACGCAAGGGGCCGTTAGGATCCATCACATAGCATTGTTGCGCATCCCAGGCTACATTCATGTCACAACCGAAGCTGAAATGCAACTGAATGCTGAAATGGATTTCAAGCTCCGCTAGGTCTGACACTAATGATATGAGAAATAGGTACCACGCTCCGTCCCAGTCAATGCAAAATAATGCACCATAAATGCAGATAATGCACGATAATGCACCATACAAACAAATGCAAATAATGCATCATAACGCCGAATGCCTCTGAGGTAGGCGAGCTCCGCAACCCGCATTCAGGACAGCTGAGTAGCCAGGTCAGACTGGGCAGGTCGGACTGGGCAGGTCAGACTGGGCAGGTCAGGCTGGGCAGGCGATGTTAGAAAGTGGCATGCCACATATCCCGAGGGCGAGATTCACCTTGACCTTGTGTACGCAGCAGTGTATCGACTCGGCAGTGGAGTCGATGACCAGGGAGAACTCCACTGTTCTCAGAGGAACTGCGATAAAGACATCGCTTATCAACAGTCGGATTTGCCGTCGAAGTGTTGCTACCAACCGGCATGCATCGATGCGTTTGCATTGAAGGGTGAGGTCAAACATCGCACCACTTATTTATATTTTTGTTCTGTCTTTAGTGAGCGTTGCGCCCACCACGCTGCTGGAAATGCCTGCCTGGAACACAGTCAATGCCCAGCCGTCTCCTCCGGGGGCCTCACTGGGGCGGAACGGAACGTATGAACGGCGCACCGAACCGAGGTAGGTGTTACTTACCAGGCGTTATTATTAAGCAATACGGGCAGTAGACCAAGCAGCAGACCGAATGGGACAGCAGAGCGCGTGTAACGATTACGCTGTAGCCTGATGACGGTGAGACCAACATACAGCATTGCATTTCGAACAACACAAGGTTGGAGGCAGGTTGAAAAATGACGTCAACGGTTAATGAGCAATCATTCTGGCTGCTGGTATCATGGAAGACACTCAGTGCATCATTAATGCAAATAATAGGATGCCGGTGCCGGTAAAGGGTCACACAGTCATCGTTAAGGGCGACCCGGAGAAACCCTTGACCATCTTTGGGCTTAACTACCAATTATTCTCAACTGGGCACTAGCATTCATTTCCTTCGGACGGCAAGCAACCTCTATAACAATACCAAATGGCCGTTGCGAAGACAATAGTCGTCATGGCAACAGTGCACCTCCAGACACGGCAAGTCTCTCCCTGTGAACATCCAATGGCTGCCATCGTAATGATGGGCAGGCAAAACCAACATGTTGGATTGGAGGATGGCACACCAATGGCTTTGCGGACGTGTTCGCTTTCAGACGATTCTGCGCTTTCTTTCCCATGAGACGTAAATGGGCCTATAGAGCAGCAGCAGTGCAAAGCGACTGCGCACAATCCGCTCTGTTTCAAACGCGTGGAGCTACGTACAATTCTTACCTTGGCCGTGGGTGGCAGCGGAAGAGCGGCGACCGAGGCGGGAGTCGTCCACCCACGCGCACCGCTCCTGAACCACTGGTGTACTGGCCGAGAGAATGTGAGTTAGGGCAGTGGCAGGACGTCAGCAAACGCACAGAGCAGGTCATCACGACCGGCAGTCTCTCCCTCTCTCTCTCTCTCTCTCTCTCTCTCTCTCTTCTCCTCTCTCTCTCTCTCTCTCTCTTCTCTCTCTCTCTCCTCTTCTCTCTCTCTTCCTCTCTCTCTCTCTCTCTCTATATCTTTTTCTCTCTGTCTTTCTCTCTCTCGCCGTCGCCTTCCCTATCTCTATTCATGTCAATCCTTGCTCAGCGAGGAGGTGTGGTAATATCCGATATTTTCCCGTGTTGGCATTAATTTTTTTGACGGCAACGGAAAATCCGACAAGTTGTGAAAACTGGCGAGAAGTTGAGTCGATAGATCATTTGTATACCACTGATGGCGATCCAATAATTAAAAATCATATATTATGCTGCTAGAGGGCACATTATTACAACTGTCATTCCACCATAAATGGCTAAAGGAAAGCACTTACGTTCCGCATTTCGACGGAAATGCTGTTATCTTGTTTTTTATGACCTGCACTCGGCAGTTTAATTCCCTGACAAGTCGAAACAGCGATCAAGGAGTTATAAAATCACCACGTGTTAGTGGTATTACGACAAAAGATCGTATTCAATGTGCCGAAAGGGTTAGTCAAACGGACGTTATTAAGTAAGCATTGCTGTATGACCAAACCTGACCTTTCAAAGTGTGCTCATAGCATGAGAAAATACTCGTAGTCATGATCACAGCTCGAAACGTGGAGCTTTATCAATAAAGCCGCATTGATCATTCGTGATTGCTCCATAACGTCGCTTGACCAGTTTCTCCTGGTATATGAAGGCTAATCATTGTCAGAAAAAGAACTCCCAACTAATGATTCTGAGCTACGGCTCAAGGCCTGGCTTGCCTACATCGACACACACTTCAGGCACTTTTGATGGGGTGCAGGCACGCATGTCTTCGAGACATGTAATATAATTAAAAGTAACCTATACAGTACAAAGGCAAAGGCAAAAAGGTTGAATCCTCAATGACACTCTGCGCCTTTGTGACAATTTCAGTTTGTCTGCCAAGCATGTTTAATCCCGTCCTACAAGGGGATCTCAGATGGCCTCTAAGGTATCTGGAAGCCTTTTGAACGGTGTTGAACATGAATTGAAATCCGGTCCGGCTGCGCTTACTTCATATGTACCCATAGGGCACACCACAGCATGAATACGCATCCGCCAGTAGGCGTAGGTGCTAGGGCGGTCGGCC
>NW_023596545.1:22256317-22496597 GCF_011947565.3 Pollicipes pollicipes | reverse complement strand
GATCAAAATCAGGTAAAAAAAATGAGAAAAGTCAATTCATGTTTGCCACGGAACATCATTTTGCCAAATCAACAAATTGAGTGGAACGAGTTACATAACAAAGTTTTGAGTCCACGCGCACGCAGCCGAGCGATGATGACGATGAAAGAGCGATAGCCGCGACTGCAGTTTTTGCAGAACTGGACTGCGCTGGCTGCTGCAGATGATGCCATGCGGTTGGCGCGCGGGCGCAAGGGGATGACTGCGCTGAAATTACGCCTCTGAAAATCTTTCAAAATCAATTCCTACCGCGCAAAGATTGGACTAGGGCGTCTATTTCGCTTCAATGTTTTTTGAGAATATACTCTGAACGGTCAGCAACACGACAAATCTCGATTTTTCTTGTACTCTTCCTGACCTACCACCAGACTTCAGCACCAGTTTGCGGCCTGTAGGTGCTTGATTCTTGAGGAAATATATATAAATGTCTGAAATCGCTCCGTCTCGATTTATCCCCAAAAAAGCGTTTGGGTGAAATATACACCCAGAATACTTGCTTAACGCAGGAATTGATGTTTTAAACCGCATAAAGGCACTTCTTTCAGGTGCATCTTCATTTTTGGCCGTCCCTTGTCTCCGCCTTATGTTGGCCGCAAGGTCGACGCCGCGCAACCTATGGAGATTGCAACGCCCGCTGTCACGGTCATTTGTTTAAGACTTGCAAGTGCGCAAGTCAAATATTTGTGACACAGTTGTTCTTGCTAACCGATTCTGACTAAAGGCTTAACATCCCCAGACAAACGCGGGTTGACCATGTTAATACAATTTGTCACCCAATTTCCATCTGCGATCTACGCTCACGGGGTCCTTCTTGGCTTTACAGAACCCATAGGCAGATGTGACAAAGCTTCTTATCTCTATCGGTTTAGAGAGATAGTGCAATATAAGAGTACAATAAAACACGGTAAAATGAAAAGATCTGGTGGTTTATTCCATGCAGCCACTCAACGCTCGCTTCCTTTATTATATATATATTTTTTTTTTGACTGCTGTATGCAGACAGAATGGAATCTTCCCACAGTTTCGGGCTTCTGTTTCAGTTCTCGATGTTGAAATAGAATGAACATCGAAAATAGCACCCCTTTGGAAGTAAGTGGGCGATATCCAGTGATATCTCTACGGAGGCTATTTCACGACCAGAGTTTTTTGCCAATGCTGTGCCCTCCCCCCTTACTAAGTCCCTGGCTGCGTCCCTACATGCAAAGTTCACACGTCACTTTAAGCTGAATTTGGCTAAATCTCATGGATCAATATCAGTTAGCTGAAAAGCAGTTTGCTGTACTAGATTGAATCAGGACTGTGGTTTGTGGAAAAAGACGAAAGATGATCGGATTGCATTTACTTTGTAGTATTGGATTGGACTAGATCCTGAAGAGTGAAAACCAACGTTTTACGTTCAAAAGTGCGTGCGCCGTAATATCGTGGTACCCGTTTCGCATCTCACAGTGAAAATCCGAGGAGCATCATGCCGCAAGAAACTTCAAATTTTCGTTAATTTCTTTCTTCTTCAAATTATCACTTTCACGGTGGTAGTGAGATGACCACACACAAAGGCTTTCGAATGGGGATCCTGTTTTGGTGATAAGTGGTACGTAGCTACTCTTGATATGTTACGTCTTAATAAGTCTACGCAATCCACCATGCCCGTATGTTCGGCGCAGATTTATTTCATTCACTATAATGCTTATATATAACTGGCCACAATGAGGCACATTGAAAAATAAACAGTGGTCTCAGACATCTTGATTCCAAGTTGGCACTAATGCATGACAAACGAACACACACGGACAAATGTCCACTGCCACGGCCACGCGGACAAACGGATCACGGCTCGAGCACGCGAACGTGAACATGGGATCATAAAATGATACATACAAATTCTGAAACAGATTCGTTGTTGTGCTCCCTCTGCTTAGGGGAAAATTAGGTTGCACGCCCCTCGCAGCCCTCCTCACTGCCGCAAAGACCTCAGATGCCGATCTGGAAGTCGTGACATTTACATGGCGGGCATGGATACCCACGCAAATACACATTACACATTTAAAGACACCCGACGCTCGTGAATAGTACGTACACACGCATATGGCAAGTTTTCAAAATTATCGCGACCGGACGCTCACTTCCGATTCATGGACGAATTGTACATCACCCGACATCGGCCAAACTTCCTTCTCTGGGCGGTGACGTGATCATCTGACCAGCAGATGGCCTGATCAGTCGTTCAAATGTTGACGGGTGATGCGGTCTCGAGACCCCGGCTAGGCATTGGGTGGGCTGTACAGGCCGGACGGCGGACGCACAGTGTCGGCTGGGGGGATGTACTGGCTGGGCAGCGGCGCCGGCCCCTGGGGTTGTGCCACGTCCGGCTGCCGGCTGGGGCGCGCTGTGGACGCCGAGCTAGGGCGAGGTGGAGGCTGCGGCGGCTGAGGCTGCTGCTGCGGCGGCGGTGGCTGCTGGTACGAGCTCGGCGGCTGCTGCGGCTGCGGCTGCGGCTGCGGCTGCTGCTGCTGCTGCTGCTGAGGCCGCTGGTACGAGCTCTGCGGCTGCTGAGGCGTCTGCTGCGGCGACTGGGGTTTTGCCTGCGGCCGCGGCTGCTTCTGCAGCTGGGGCTTGGACTGAGGCTGGGGCTGGGGCTGCAGTTGCGTCTGCGTCTGCGTCTGCGTCTGAGGTTGTGGCTGCGGTTGCGGCTGTCGCTGCGGCTGCCGCTGCGGTTTCGGCCGCGGTTGCGGCCGCTGCGCCGGCTGGTCCCCGGCCGGCGCCGGCGGTCCGGCGGCGCTTTCCATACTGCCGCCAGCCGTCTTCTCCGGCACCTTGCCGATCTCTTCATTCCTGCTGTAAAACTGCTCGGAGGAGGTGCAGTCCACGTCCATCCACCACTGGCACGCGAAGCCCGCCTGGTTGAAGATGGTGCCGTTCGGACAGAGGAAAGAGAGCTTCATGGCGCTGCCGCCGGGCTGCGGGATGCAGACGTGGAACGGCTGACAACCCATCTCGACGTCCGCGTAGTAACCTGCGACGGCACGGCGAGGTGCACTGTGTGACCATGCCGCACCAACGTCAGGCTAGTGACGAGCTACAGCTGTGAGAAGGACGATCAAAACGGGTTGAGGAGAGGCATGGGCTCGTAGGATATTGAGTTTTTTGTAGTTTGTTAGCGCTTCATTTATTTGAGGCGCATTTTAGTCGGAGTTTCTGTCGCCAAAATTGCAGTTGCAGAGGTAGGCGGCATATGACCAAATGCTGTGGGTTAAAAAGCCTGAGTGTACGGAGGGAGACCTCATAAACGCTGCCAACCAATGCAAGAAATGGCAATGACAAGAAACGTAACACAAACACGTTATACTGTCTTAGACTGTTGATTACATCATGCCGAGACATCTGCTGTGAAGCATGTCATTCATCCCTCTGGACCACTCATACAGCACGTTGCACGCACCAAGCTGTCCCAGCCACACAGCATGCCGCACAACACAGTATGCCATCAGGTACACTGACCGGCGAGTTTGTCGTCGCAGGAGAAGGCCGTGGGCGGCACGGTGGCGAAGATGGGGTAGTCGACGCCAGGCTCCCCGGGCACGGCTTCCCGCAGCCACTGCAGCGGGTCTGTCGAGCCGTGGTGGTGGTCCTCCGCCTCCTCGGGGCCCTGCATGACGACCAGGAGGTGGGGTGGGGGTGTTGGACGCGGCTGCCCGCCTTTGTGTTGTGTTAAGACAGGATGGCGCGAGGTGAAACACGGCGGAAAGCATGCAGCGCCAGGCGAGGGAGCATTCCTTTTTAACCTTGTCGGTGTACTTATACAGATGACACAAGCCTTCTAGTACTTCCAACTCACATACATCATGACTGACGCGGTCTAGAACATCAGAGTAAAACGGGAATCAAAACGGCTTTCATTCTTTCAGCAATCTCCAACCAGATCGCCCATTAAGGTTGTCAGATCTCGAACTCTCTCACGCTCCCATGCACACACCTGCTATAGGGACTTACCTTAACCATCTCCTCGTTCTGGGTGTTGGCGGCGCCATCGGTGCCCCGGTCCGGAGCGGCGGTGGGCATCGGCCGGGTCGGGGCGTTGGCGGGCCTCTCCGTCACCCGGCCGGGTCTGCTGGTGGTCCGCTCGGGCTCGGGGTTGGCCGGCGGCCGCAGCGTCAGGCCACCCTGGGGCTCCTCGTAGTTGTAGTTCTCTCCAGCCGCGACGGCGGCCAGTGCTGCGGCGAACGCATTCGGACCGGCTCACCAATTCGGCAGCGAGGAGCTCACCCACTCGGCAGCGAGAAGACCACAAACTCGGCAGCGAGGAGATCACCAAGACGGCAGCGAGGAGCTCATCCACTCGGCAGCGAGAAGACCACAAACTCGGCAGCGAGGAGCTCACCAAGACGGCAGCGAGTTCACCAACTTGGCAGCGAGAAGACCACCAACTGGACAGCGAGGGCCTCACCAAGACGGCACCGAGGACTTCACCAAGTCGGCAGTGAGGAGCCCACCAACTCTACAGCAAGGAGCTCACTAACTCGAAAGTGAAGAGTTCACCAACTTGGCAGTGGTGACCCCATTGGCCCGGCAGCGAGGAGCTCACCAGCTCGGTGGCGAGGACTTATGGGGACCTTCCTTTAAGACCTTAAGGCATCTGAGCCTCACGCTGCCCGGCTTTACGCGCAGAAACATTACCATGGCCACCCCATGCGCACATACACGCAAGGAATACAGGCTAATGCGCCTAGGCTGCGCCAATCCCGGCATGGGTGTTCAGAGGGCTGGAAACGCGGTTGGGTATGTAGCCATCTTATGCGACTATGATTGTGTCAAGCGTTTGCACGCGTTGCCTTGGGAGAAAATGGAGGTATCGAAACAGTGAAAAACCTGCATACTACATGTGGCTTGATGTGCAGCTATTTACAGGCCGCCATTTGATTCTGCTTCGTCGTGCGATTCGATCCCTTAAGTACATCGCAACAATATTGTGACGGCGGAACCCGCAAAAGTGCAATTTATCGATGCAGCCAATTGCAGTTATTCTCCATCATTTCAATCTTCCTGTCTCCGTTCAAATATTGGCTACTCATGCCCCTTTATAAGGTTGTCTATAGCCCCGAGCACTTGTGGCATGACTGTCTGCGTGTATGGGGTTTTATGGGGACCGTCTGTGGATGATCTGTGGTTTGTAAAACCGGTTTGCATCATACTGCATTTGGTGGGTTGACACGAACAATTGGATTTGAGCCGTTTTGCGTAATGATCGGTATGGTCATACTGCATTGTTTTGCGGCTTGACTGCCAATCACTGCTGCAGATATCAGAGATATATCAGTTTGGATTTTCTTAAAAGGGGATGGAGGGGACGATAAAGCTCAGTTAGCACGCATCACACGATCGCTAGCCTTCTGTCGGAAGCCATCTTTGGTGACAAAATCTGGATCACTTAATGGACCTGACAATGGAACATGCATCGTGCGTTCACTGAGCCGTAGCATAGGGAGAAGAGAAACTGTTGGCATATTATGCCATGACCTGACCTGCGGTGCCGCGCATTTCCAAAAACTGAGCGAAAGGGTGTCTTCAAACATGGAACGTTTTTTACGTGTTTCAGCGCCCACCATGAATTTCTTTGTACTGTCAGGTTCACTCTAAGAGGGGTCATGAGCTCTTATGCTGGGTCATCAACCCTAAACATACCAACAGGTAGTCCTAAAAATACGTTTTATAGGAAGCATTGTTTGCATCCACAACACATGACGTTTTCAGCCGAGCTTATGGTCATGAGTCACCATAGGCACATATTTAAACATGGATCGCCACTTTTGCCACTGCTCTATGACGTCACTGAGTCAATGCCTCCTGACATACTGACGAAAGATAATCCAGCATAAGAACTCGTATACCTAAAAATAACGCAAAAAGGAGCTGAATATCTTTTGTATTTACATTTAAAAGAAGTTTCCGCCAACAGTTTTATTTCAATACAAACAAGCGCATGGGCTTAAGTAAACATTTACAACTATCGGCAGTCCGTCCAGGCACTTAATACAATCTAAGCAAAGGTATTTTCCAATGAAATTGAGAAGTACGTCGCAATTGGCATTCATAATGCTTTAAGTCAACAATTATACGCGTAAACAACACCATGCGCCTTCGACTTACCGCAGAGTACGGCTATGCTCAGCATGTTTCCACCCATCGCCTCGAAAAACAACTGATGCCGCGCCCGCCAAACACTTACTATTTATACCACCATTCGGGGCGCAGGGTAATTGTGGCGCCCGGGTCACGTGACCACGGCCGCGGAGCCGGGCCGGGCCACGTAGCGTGGGTAGGCATTGCCACTTTCACTGGTGACTGCGCGTGTCGGGGCTCCGGCTGCGTGCACTTGAACTTCAGCCCGGCCCCCAATGTCATCCGCGTCGTTCGCGGCCGTGTCAAACGCCGGCATGACCTCAGGCGGCAGAAGACGCATCAGCCCTCAGGCAACGGCGAGGTCACGTCAGAACGTCACGGCGGGGGACAGCGTCCTGGTGGGGTGGGGGGGGGGGGGGGTTAGCAGCGGTTCAGTATTTAGGGGGTGAACGCAAGCGTGATGACCGGGAGCTGTGCGGTAACTGGGTCAGGGCGAAAATAAATTGTTTCATGTAGAGTTAAGTCACGAAACACAAACGCTGTAGTTGTAGAGCTGCTCACATGCAAATAATTTAAACATATATCATCGTCATTCGTCATGTACTTTCCGAGAAAGACGTAAGATTTCTTGGGCAGCCATCAGCCTGTTTTTTTAGTCAAATTAATGATATTTCTGTATACCTTCTGGAGGTTTTTCGTGCGCGTAACTTTGATACACTTCACCTTTCGGAATCACGCAAGATTTACAGCGTGAACAAGTTGCACGGGTGTTATGGTGTGGAATTGGCCGAGGTCAGGATAGCAAGACACGATAAAGACTGATGGAGCACACGCGAAGTGGATATATCGGACCTACGTCAGCTCATACCTAGCGGATGCCCTTTCTGCCATAGAGATATCCACTCCCTGACACTGTCGACGACGTGTTCTAGGCCATCGGTGATCGGCCATTACACCAAGCTGGGAAGGACTAATTCCGCCGTCTGGCATTCCGTGGTAGGAGGTGTGTTCGAACCGACCAATTCAGCAATACGAGTGAAAAAGTACGATACCTGATCAAAGGCTTAAGCTACCGAAGAAGGAGCGTCTATCTAGTGAACAGATATTCAGCGGTTGCCTCGGTAACTATTAAGCCTTCGACGTGTTGCCTTACCCGATATCGCGCGTAGTTCGCCCCCCCCCCCCCAAATAATCAATGCACCTTTCGGGGGAGGTCAAATCGCCCCCCCCCCACTCGAGCGGGTCGCGCTCAGCCGGGCGCCCGCGCGAGTGTTAACACCCACGGATCACTCGAACACGTTGCTCGTGAAACGCTGTTCCGCGCACGCGGGACCTTGAATATGCATCATTGGCTGTGGTTCCCGCCCATCTCGCACAGCGAAATGGGCGGGAACAGCTCGGCCTTTGCTCATGTTGTTTCTCCTATAAAGATGAAAATGTCTCCCCGCTAAATATCAAAACACACACCCCTTTTCGCACGTGCTGTGACTGTGCGTGGCATCGAAAGGGTGTAAATGTATGCCGTGAATAGTCACGAAGGCTGAACCAGTCGTGCGTGCAAAATTGACGGTAATTCGTGCAGTCGCCTGTGCTGTGCGCCTGGCTAAAGAAATGTGCACACACAGGCCTACAGACGCATAAGCTCTTACTCTATTAGATTAAACTATAGTAGATTAGATAGTTGAATACTTGCATCTTTTGGCTTTCCCAAACGTGCGAATTAGACCTACAATACAACTAAGGTGCGTCACTCATCTTTTTCTCTCCTGATTTGCCTCTGTCGTCGTGGAATCATCTATTTGCCTCACCATTTTCTCGTTCATCCCCGTTCACATGAAAGAAGCGGGACTTCTTGACTTGCAGTGTGCAATCTACGAGAACTTCACATTGACCGTCGATTCATGCTTTTGTATAGCATTCCTCAAGCATGTCTCCACGAGTCCCTACCGCAGCATCCACCGGCCACGCTAGTGTATAACAAAATTTGAAAACGGTCAAACAAAAACGCTTGGAAAAGGTAGCACAGTTGATCCCAAAATGACCAAGTGATCACAAACCGCCTAGGAGCAAACACCATCTCTGCCCACTCTGAGACTCGCTGTCGCCCCGGGGCGGGTCAGCGCGGCGGCGGCGCGGCCGGGCGGGCGAATTCGGCACCTCACGCACCTCCCGGTAATCGCGTGGGCCGCCCGCTCCGGCCGGCCGCGGCGCGCCCCGAGGAGAGGACGACGCGCGGCCGGCCACTGACCGCCACATTCCCGGCGCGGCACCGCGCCGCGATCGGCGCTGGCCGCTGCCGCCCATCAGATTATGACGTCGGCGCCGGCCGCTGAGCCGCCGGCCGGCTGTTGACCGTGCTGACCCTGTCAGACTGCGGCGTCAGCGAGGATGACGGAGAGGAGAGGGCGTCACGCTGATCGGATGTGTACGGCGACTGGTGGCGGGACCGGGCCGTATCAGGTGCGACCCCGCCGGCTAGTCCTGTCACAAATTAGCCGCAGAGGGAGATTGCATCAGCTCTCGTGCGCGGCCATGCGCTGCGGCGGAAGGACGCATATTTGCCACGCGTCCTTAGCGGCTGACTCCAAATGCGGCAGCAAAATTAGGATAGATGAGGAATTTGCGGCTAGCTTTGCCAGTTTTCCACATGTCTGCAGTCCGCTTGTTTTTCTGCAGCATCCCTCACTTGTTCTGCGTTGTTACAATTCTTATGTTGGCAGCTAGCGAACCCAGCATTGTCTTGCGTGAGGCCATCCTCCGTTTTCATTTTCTAGAGGCACCCGGTCGCCGCGCCCAAGTGACAAAATCCAAAGAAATATGCCTCCAAAGATAGGCACATGCTTCAGCTGTATGGATGCCATTCGAACAGGCATGCAAGCATGGATTGTTCAGGGTTATATGACATCACCGGTCAAAGGGGCTGCTCCTACTACACAGTAAGTTGATTGAAATACTTTTTATTATTAAATTATCCTGAATAATTTGATCTCCTTTTTATCGACATTTCGTCCTTTTCGTTCAGTAATTGTGCAGTCTTTGCCACATCAAGGGAGCAATGAGAGTCGAATACACGATGGTTGTGCCATCGATTTCGCAATTCAGACGCATGTAAGGACTAACACTATGGTTTGAGCCGTAAAGCCGGAGCACGATATTGTAAATATGCATACAACCAGCGGAAAAAGCAAACTATTATGTGTACTTCCGGTATGAGCGGAAGCTTGTTAACTAATATTACGAGTCAAGATGCATTCATGACATACATTTTCCTTAAGCTCCTTAAGCCCTCCGAAAGCTTCTCTCTGCCTCACTCCTGGAGCAGAAACCCACCAGTCCGGGTTAAGAGAAGTCATGAAACAAGACGTGCCTTTTCGGGTGTGGTCTATGACTCGTGGCTCATTCAGAGAAGCATTGCATTGCAGAAAAGATGAAGCTGCTCGAACACGTGAGAACAAATTTTCTGCAAAAACAAATGGTATTACCGCTACCATTCCTGATGGTCTTCCTTCAAGCGGCGGAGGATCATTTACAGCTTGAAGCGACGCCTAACTGTGTACTGACCTCTGCCATATCATTAGCCGATGAATTTCCATTGAGCAGGCACCGTGTTTGCGGAAGCGCGCACGTCGCATGGTGGCGGACCGGCCGGCGGCAGGCGGCGCAGGTCAAAGGTCGGTGACCGCGCCATGTCGGTCAGGATACACGCGTGGCCTGTGCGCCGCAGGAGCAGCACGCGTTGTGCGTGGCACTGGTCCACCGGAGCGGGCCGCACCAAGATGGATCTGGACGCCTCTGGCTGTGACGAGCCCAGTCATCCGATGACTGATAATGCTGGGCGCCGGCTGAGCAGGAGCGGCCAGGCGCCGGCCCTTGGCGGCGCGGAGGCGGGCCTCTTCAGTTATCACAGCCTGGTATGTATTTACCCTCACCTACCCGCACCTAACATTTTCTCTGGGTGGGAGGCATGACTAAAAATTTTGGGCTAGGCTGCACTGAGGCCATAGTAACGTTGACTTTGCCAGTTTGGTGCATTATGTTGACTGGGATAAATTGTTAATGATTTGCATGCCAGCAGTGATGTTTTGGTGTGCTTGAGTCCCTTATAAGCAAAACTCAAACACATTTGTCACAGGAATGGTAAAAAACAAACATCATGCTGCTTTAAGTGAATGGCTAATGATTCCGTAACTAAACTTTATAAACTTGAAATAAAGGGGCAAGAACCTGTATAGTTCAGCTTTATAACTGTCTACTCGTACCATTCTTAATGAACAGTTACTGTAAGAAGCCCTTCATTACCTTTGTCGCCGTCTATTGGTTGTCTGACTTACTTTCCAATGCTAGAATAAAACAAGAAGTGTAATATGGGTTTATGGGAACCGACATGCTTAGGCCACACCACACAGGCTTCAGGAAAAAAATAAGCTGGACAGAGAAGCAGCTGAAACGTCACTGGGGCTGGCATGCGTGTTAGCGGCTCAGGGATCATGCGAGCAGAAAGAAGTTAGATACGAATCCAAAATCCCCCCTCCCCCAGGCGCAATTTCTTACGAAAGTGTCCCTGTGAAGTTATTTATATTCAGTTAGCGGCAGTTAGTTATATCCACAGTCATTTAAGTCAGCGAGGTAATACATCAAAGGAAAATGGCATTCAGGCCAAAGCCATGCAGGTCTGAGGCATAAAGTCAGGTGCAAAAAGTCGACAAGCAACAAGACAAGCGACAAGCGTCCCGGTGCATGGTCTTTTCCGCCCGCCCGCCTTCTGTTGCCTGGTGCCGGCTGTGGCAGCCGACGCCGTACGGCCAATGGACATTGCAACACCGGATGTCGGCAAGTGAACGCTGAACATATGTGGCCTCGGAAACAGCATAGACCCTTCCGGGCAATCATTAAGAGCTCAGGACCAAAGTGGAGAGCCCGGAGAGATGAGCGAGGTTCGAACAATAAATATGAAGGTCAACAGCTCTCTCCTACAGTAGCGAAAGGCAAATGGGTGGAAAACCCTATACCAGTACAAATAAGCCTCTAAACTTCGAGTGTGTTTGGGCAGGTTAATTCACAAAACCCCGATAACAGCGCAGGGACCTCCGAAGTGCCCAAAAAGGGAAGTGAAGTGCCCAAAGCAACGTGAAGAGCCATGCACAGTGAATGTGCCCCGGCAGGGTAAGAAACAGACCGCCGCTAACCGTGGACGTTCCTCCGATGAAGCAGAAGGACCTAAGGCTTTGGTGGGTTCCTGGGCAATCGAAAACGTCCTTGGGGGCTCTGATCGGGGCTCTGTCAAGAGTGGTCGGCCATTCGCAGAGGAGAACAAATGGGAAGAGCCTTATACCAGTGCACAGATACTCCTGCGCATCGAGAGTGGCTCGGCAGGTTAATCTATAGAGCCACTGGTTACAGTGCCGTACCCCTGAGCAAGGGGAAGGAAGCCAAAACCAGTCTGAAGCGTTTCAGACCGGTCGGAAATGCCCAGTATGTTAAGATATAGGGTCCCGGGTAGCAGCGTAGACCTTCGATCATATGGAAAGAGCCTGCGGAGCGTCGCTGAGCGCTCGGGGAGTGCTACGGCAGGTCAAAATGCAGGGCCACCGACAACAGCGTTTGGTCTTCAGGGTGAGTGACAAGAAACGGCAAACCATGCGAAGGTCACTGAACGATGCAAGTGTCCGATAAGTCGACATGCATGGCCCTGAGAAAAACCCGAACCAATGTGATGGATTCCTAAGCCATCACCAGTGTCCCCGCAGGCGATCATATGGGGCCCTCGGCGGTAGTGCACAGCCTTCTGGACAAATAAATAAAAACCGTGGAGGGTCTCTGAGAGCTCGAGAGAGCTCCAGCGTAGAATACTCTGAGCAGGTAGGAGGAACCTGATACCCTGAGCCTGGACGAAGGCCTAGGCTTAGAGGCCTTACAGGCCTCTGAGCGATCGAAAGTACCTGGCAATTTAAAATATAGGGTCCCATTAACAGTGTAATGCTCCCTGAGCAATGCAATATGCTTCAAAAGTTATCTAGGAAAACCTTTCCATCCATTTTGGGTGCTCCTGGGTCCCTGGAAGTCGTCCAGAGGCTCGAAGACGCTCTTTTTGCATTTTGTGCTACAAACTTGCATCCGTTAGGCCTGTTTTGCGCTCGTTCGGAGAACAACAAGGGACCGATGGGGGGCAACTTGGACCCCGGAGATAAGGCAGTGGGGGGGGGGGGGGGGAAGGGTCGCCGTATTCGCTCCCTTCTCTCTTGGATCTGTTTTCTTTTGGCTGGAGCACCAGCTCTTGGCGGGAGAGCGGGATGCTAGGGTCACATCTCAGGTGTAGACGCCGGCCACCATCTGGCTAGGCCCTTCCATGTCTAGACTCCTTTCTGGGGGCGGGCGGTGGTCCGGGCAGGCGCCGGCATCGGGGAGGAAGGAGGGGGAGGGGAGACTGTGCGGCTGGCGATCCCGGTAGCCCGGCGCGTGTGCCGGTCACACCGTAAAACGACCCACCCAACACTGCTGTCAGATTACGCCTTAGATGCAGCACCGCGATGTATAGGTGGCAGCAGCGGCGACCAAAGACGGATGGGAGGCAGGCGAGTCATGGCTGAATCAAGCGGTTTTTGCAGAAAAATGCATGCGGTAAAAGCGTGTGCGTAAAGCTCGTGCAAATTGTTCGTGAGTAAAAGTACGTCAGGTACAAAGTTCGCACGGCAAAAGTACACACGGAGAAGTCCGAACGCAAAAGTTCGCAAGGAAATGTTCGAGGGAGAGAGCGCGGTGAGTTGTATATTACCCAAGAAGCATCAGGGTGGTTTATTTAAACCTTTACGAAGGATGAAGATTTTGAGTTACTCAGCTTGCGCACAGCAGCTCCCTTTACCTTCCAATGTGTTTCCGGCTGACATGCATGCAAGCGTCTCGTGAAAAGCGCGACAAATTTGTTTTTTCATATCGTTCAAAACTATAGCGATCGGTGTTTATGTGCGTTTATGGGCTTGCGGCATTACCAGACAAATCCGAATGCTATAATGTGTGATAGTGAAGTGCATATGTCGATGTACTGCAAAATGCTGGGGAATTTGTTGGCCGACGATTTTGGGTTGGCGAGAACTTTCTTCCAAGATGTCGGGTGGTACATGTTGTATTAGCTGTGCATGGGGCACGCTTTATCGTTGATATAAAGTAGCCACAGCATGTCACTCTCTGAATTCCTGTCAATTACAAGCTAAAATGTCTGCCATTACTTGTCATCCAGACAACAAACTGACGTTTATCTATATGGATCTACATCACAAATGTAGGACCATAATGTATACCTAAGCAGCCAAAAACCGAGCTGATAGTAGTCGTAAAACAAACGCTAACTGCATAAAAAAGTAATGGCTTGTGTTGCCAACACAACGAATTTCAAAACAACACAGACGAGCGCGTTTGGTCTGCATGTCTTAACACGCGCTTGGGTGGGGTGGGGGTCAAATTGATCCCCCCCCGCGAAGGTTTTTCCGGAATGGTTTCCGAACAGCCCGGCGGAGACGCGCCAAATTTAGCACAGCTGTAAACAAATGTGTAAACAAATAAACACAGCTGACCTATGGCAGATCAAAATCAGGCTATGGTTTCAGGGGTCAATGCTAGTCAGCGAAGTCAATTTCTAGGGAATCGTTCAATCTGATGCAACAACGGAGTATTAGACGAAGCCATACACCTCTGAGGTACTTTCCTAGGCAACACAAATATTGAATGAGCAAATTTCGTTGACTTAAAGTCAGGTATAAAGGTCAGGCCAAGGTTAAAATCAGCCTGTTTTATTACTCCAGGGCTTGCTTTATGGGATGCTTTCTGGCGCTTATTTCGAATTTATTGATAGCAGGGCCCGCATTATACATCTTTTATGGACTTCTTGGAGGTCAGAATAAGTAATTGACCTGAAATGACGCAGGTCAATTTCTTTAAAAACATACTGCCTAGCGTAATCTTTGTTGCTTATTCAAATGCAAAACTCGAAGCAGTCTTGCATGATTTTGGTCACCATGACCTTTAAGAGGTTAAACAAGGTCACTGACCTTAACTGAATATGTGACCTTTTGCTTAGAAACAGCTGTCTAGGTTCTAGGGGCACTTTGGAGACCAACCTGGAATTTGACTTTGTTTAACCTTATTTGACCCGAAGGTCAGAACGTATGAGCCTCAGATTTTGACCTAAGTGAGTTCACGTACAGATCAGCAAACCCTGTAAATTTGGTGTCCCTGGCTTTCTTAGTTCCGGAGATCTCAGCGGAGTCAAACTGACCCCCGCCCAAGCAAATGGTATCTAGCGGGCCACATGGGCGCGTATTAACACATTCAACCTGCTTGCGATGCAACTTACTCTAAAAATATTAGTATACTTTCAACATCATATGATACAGCTTTCCCCTGGGTGCGGCAGGTAGTCCCATTTGAAAACGGTTCGTTCATAAGTTATTAACCAAAAATAAAGACGTTCCCTTCAAATCTTTGACACTTCATATGAAGCTGAAAGTTAAAGCTGTCTGCAGATATAAAGATATTAGTCCTTTCCCCAAGAGTTAGAGCGGAGACGAGTTCGGCGTAAAACAGTGATGCCGTTTTCCCTTCCCTCTTCTTTGGTGTAAAATGTATCTGTAAAATACCCTTACGGAGTACAGCACGTCAGGGCAAAAGTTTACATGACAAATGTCGTGTGCATTAAGTACGTAAGCAATTATTGAGAAGTGATTGTACGCATGCAGAGGCCCATAACTGATTTATACCAGCTTGTGGCAATACGGAAACATCCTTTATCCTATCCGCAAGTAGCGGATGAAGCTAGTAAAACAAAGGCGAGGAAGAGCGGGTTAGATGCCCAGGTTTTGGGAAGACAATGTTTTTGAAGAAACCGCGCTTTAAAAATCCGCTCTTTGAATAACTATGCATGGTGCAATCATGTGTTCGTCCTTTGGAATGCATTGAATGTCCGAACCCCTCACCGTTTTGCGGCTGCTGGAATTTTAGCAGAAGCCTGTAAAGGGGCCTCTCAGACAGAGGTGCGGGTAAGACACGCCCGGGTATGACGGATAAGACGCCCCTGCCCTGGGCATCCTTCCCCACTACCTTTCAAAGATTGTTACACTGCCTTAGACGCACCTTAAAGCGATTTTAGACTGCTTGAACCCAGCTGATGTGTGCAAGCTTTTGTTTTTCGGGTAAATACGGTTCAGACTGCTAAAATGATAAAAGGTGTACAATGTTTATTTGCCAGTAGCTCTATCCCAAGTCAGCGTCTTTTCTTATTAACTTTCAGCATTCGAGCAGCCAATTTCAATTAAACAACCAAGTAAATTAAAAATTAGCTGTTAGACAGGTACACGTCCAGCTGAAGTCTAGGTAAACAAACTACTGTGCCCCCCCCCCCCCCGCCCATTTGTTTCGGTACAGCTATTCACGGCACAGATCGCACGTGTAAGAAGCGGGTGTGCTTAGCCAAATTCTAGGCATCGCCAAATTTTAAGTACCTTATCTTTGATAATTTCTGGTTTGGTAGACACAAGAACTACGACAGTCGTCTTATTATTACAACACATCTAATGAAAACTACTACTAAATAATTTGCACCTTTGAATCCTACATTTTAGACCGTAATGCAATCTTCGAAATGTCATAGATAGGCTGAAAATATATGGGTATCGCTTTTCATAAGCGGTGTTTTAAAAAAATGTTTCTAAGCGAACTTGGTGTTTAGGAAGGCCACACGGTCAAGAAACCATTGTAAAAGTGTCATATAACATTGCAGAACCGCTGAGCAAAAACGTCCCATGGGTGCTCTCTCCCATCGATAAATTGGAGGCATCTTTCCCACCCATGCCGAAATTAGTTAAAGCGCAGCGTGTCGAAATTAGACGATCGTGACGCGCTGACAACATCGCAGACGAGTAAAATGTATGATAACTTGCAAACTAAAGCCAGACGGGCTGTGAAGATGCTATTTTGTTAGGCTCTTGCTAATTTCTCGGTCTATTTTCTCTTCGAAAATGCCGAAAACACAAAGGGCGCTGACCGCCTGGCTCCTGGTTGCATTGCGCGACTGAATATCTAAGAAATAAACAAAGAAATGTTCTGCCCCAGATCCAGAACTTCGTACTTGTGCAGTAGTTTCTAAATCAGCCAAGAGGGGAATGGCCCATCTTACCAGCTGTGACATCTTGCTCCACTTTCAGCTACGTATGCAAAGGTCGTAGACGTCAATTGGATAGCGATAAGTTTTTTTTCTGGAGAACGCTTCAAGCTATAGGGAGTGTATTTGATTACAGGTTGACCAAATATGTTACAAGTTACGCAGCGTCAGCTCTCAGATTTCACGGAAATGAAGCCTATGCAGGGAAACATCAGGCGTAAAATTCAACTAGACAATTTCTGACCCTCTGACGTAAAGTTTAAAAACCATAGCCTCGAGCCATGTTGGGCCACGTACACACACAGCACTAATAAAAGCAGGCATAGCGGTGCGTCTTTCTCCCTGGGGTACGGGTTACCTTGTATAAGCGATCGTGTGCCCGCATGCCTGTAGCAGGCCACTGCTGATGGGTTCCAGGGCCGGCTTTCAGTCGGCCCGGTCAGCGGTGAACCGGAGCGGCCGGCCGTGTTTATGCCTACGGGCATTAATCACGTGACCCGGCCGAGGTCACTTGTGCGGGCCAGAGCGGCTGCAGACGGGAGGTAGGGACGGCCGGGAGTTGAGTTTGTCCAGAAGAGCGACTGTAATGCAAGTGACCGAGTGAACCAGGGTCTATATACGGAGGGTCACCCGCGCGTCTTCCTGTCGCATTCCACAAGCCAGCTGACTCCTGCCGCGGCCGTCAGCTCAGAACGCGTCAGTCACTGACGCGTTCAGCATGCATCAGACACAGACAGCGACAGAGGCTACATCAGGGTGAAGGGTACCCGGGAATACACGGACATATCAGGGTTAAAAAAAGGTATGAACCTTTTTTACCTCTAGTCTCTTCCATCCCAGGATTAATTTTTCGCATTTCATTGATGTGGGTTCGTTTCCTGGCCGCTGGGGCTTCTTCGACTTTTTTTCTCGAACTTTTACCATACGAGATTTATCCAACACGAACGTTTACATTATAAGTTTACGATGGTACGAACTTTATACCTTACGTACGAGGCCACCGCAACATTCTGCAAACAAAAGTGGACATGCAAAATTGTCTGTGTCGCATAAAATAGTGTGAAGCTTTGCAAACCCTGGACTTTTGCGACAATCTGTTGTAATCATCATCCCGCGGCCCCCTCCCCATGCATCTCAGAATCCACTAGACAGATAGTACATCAACCCTACATCCGTCCAACTGGTTGACGGATATCCTGTGAGGACGGGTGTATGTGTGTGTGTGTGTGTGTGTGTGTGTGTGTGTGTGTGTGTGTGTGTGTGTGTGTGTGTGTGTGTGTGTGTGTGCGTGCGTGCGTGTGTGTGCGTGCGTGTGCGTGTGCGTGTGCGTGTGTGTGTGTGTGTGTGTGTGTGTGTGTGTGTGTGTGTGTGTGTGTGTGCGTGTGCGTGTGCGTGTGCGTGTGCGTGTGCGTGTGCGTGTGCGTGTGCGTGTGCGTGTGCGTGTGCGTGTGCGTGTGCGTGTGCGTGTGCGTGTGTGTGTGTGTGTGTGTGTGTGTGACTGAAAGAGCCTATTGTGCCTTGATATAAGTTCGTAAACCAATTACAGCATGGCAAAGCTTGCAAACATAGGGAATTCTCGCAACCATCATTTTTCCTACTCAGGGCTGCGGGATCTGAGAACACCATTGCAACTTGAGACGGTTTCAGGCGGATATGTGAGATAAATATTTGTGCACTTCACCCCTTTCGCAAACTGGTGACCAATGTAAAAATATGTTATTTTTAATCTAGTTTTTCAATGAAAAAAAATTGGAAACGAAAAGGAAGTATCGGATGCGCTTCATTTTTTGCAGAAAATACGTAAGCTCTCAGGAATCAATGGTCAGCGTTTGTTGTTAACAGTTTTTTCAACTTGGAAAGTGGTTTTAAAAATGCACAAATCGGTTTCTTTCCCACTGGCGAATGATATGTAGAACTGTGGACGGTCGATTTTGTCGCAAATTTTCCATCTGGGGCATCTTGATAAGAGTAGACCTTCTGAACACGTTCAGCCATTTACACGGCAACATGTGAAGCATATCTGCCGATGTGATATGATTTGCCAGGCGCTAAGCTGACTTCATGCGGCATCCTAGTTTTGCTGGCCGATGGCGCTCTTGCAAAAAAAAACATTTATTTTTTGATGGGGCAGGTCGGTAAATAAAGCATGCAAAATCGCCACACAAAAAGTTGTGAAGCGGTCCATCGAATGGGTTGCGAGATATCAGGGGAAAGGCCCAGAAAGCTTCTCATATATCCAGGTCCCAGGCGGCGCACAGTAATCGGTTTATCTGGAGCTCCAATGACATTTTGGGCTCATCCTGTCTGCCCACGCCAAACCAGCACCATAATTCGCAGCGTTGTTGCCAGGCAGCAAAAGAAGATACAACTTAATGTGAGCGTTCTAATCATTTAACTCAACTTCAGATATGTTAACGTCGTAACTGGGCGGCGCGGTATGCTAGCGACTTGCCACAGTGCAAACCTCAGAATTCCATTCACGCTTAAATAATTCTTAAGCCATTCATGGATGTTTTTCACGTTGCTGCAAATAGCGATCGTAGTGCGTCCTTCTGAGCCAGCTACTCTCACTCAGCCTTCTCGTGCGAATATTAAAATAGCTGGCCGCGGTCAACAGCGTCCACATGTGGAGCCTCCACGCATCTGACATTCTGATGCCACGCATCTGAGCCCGTGGCCATCGGCGCGAGCCTCCACGAGTATCTGGCCGGGGCAAGCGAGGCTGCCGGCTCGGCCGCACGATAAAATGTGGTCCGGTAATAGCCGCACGTGACGACAGGCCGGCCAAATTGCAGGTGACGTGAGACGCAGCCCAGATCTTCGCGCCCGAAGGGCCTCGGACGTGATCTGCGACGCACACGACCCTGGCGAATGTGGGGGGGGGGGGGGGGCACAGCTCGGTCAGCAGCGCTGAACGAAAATATCAGCCAACAGATCCACGGAGGGTCGACTGAGCCATCCATAGAAGCTAGGGATGCTCCTGTCCACCCGGTCGGCCACGGGCAGACTCCCAGCGTGGTCCAGGCGGGAGTTGGCGAGGGTCACTATGTTGTGATACGTAACATCGGTTGCTGGGGGGTGCTCCCGACATGGTGGCTTCGCTAAAACGCCGACGAGTGGTCAAATACGTTTGTCGCTTCAACGAAGCATGCGCCTACCTTGCAGATCAATTTGCATTTGTCAACAGCTTCATCTCAAGTAGTCTCGCCGCGACACCTGGAGCGCATGGTCGCTGCTTCGTCCTCCTAATCCGTCCGTTTGAATCTGCCGTCTTCAGAACACGGCTCGGAGCGATTGGCCGGCCACAGAGCTCATCCGACCTCGGACTGCGCACGTTCACGCGTGTAGAAGAGCGCCGGTGCGCGACATCCGCAGCGGCCGGTCGGAGCGGTGGCGGCGGTGATGACGACAGCTCGGCACCACCCTGCTTTGAGAGCTGCCAATACGTCAACACGTCACAACATGCGTCAAGATCACCGGAAAGCAATGGAGCACTGGCGCGGGCTACTGATGTCTCAAAACCGCCAATGTGCGTGCCATTCCTGTGCTCCCCGAGGCGCCGTAAATATACCACAGTCACGGGCAGTTGATGCGTCGCTGGGCTCAGCCCGAGCGCTGTTTTTGTGTTCCCCGGGGCACGCAGAGCCGGTGACGTTTGTTGTTGCCATCTCGCTGTTTTGCCGACTGCGAACGACCAGCGAATCTCAAGCGGACGGATCGCTGGCGTGCGCGTGGGCGAACAAGGCATGACGTAACAAGTGGCGACGTCCGGGGCCGGCGCCGCGGGCTCCTTAGGCAGGGTTTGGACGACCACGCTGCTGCAGGACTGAATGATAGGGAATGACTCATATGAACATTGTTGGAATAAAAAGGCATTGGGTGTTACAGAGCGTTTGACGAAAGATATTCGATCATGTGTTGTAATGAAACTTGTCCCTCGCAACCATCATGACAAAGCGTAGTAGGCACTGTATGACATTCCATAACTTCGTCGCGTGCAACTTCGGTGTGCATTTTTACCATTACAAAGTAAATTTTCCTAAAGTTTGGTGGTAGATGCATCACTTCTTGTGTTTGGCCTTGAACACTGCGTGATTATATAAGTACTTGGCTTTCCACCATACCATTACTTTTTGCTGCCTAAAAATGCAATGCAAAACGGGTCAAGGCTTGTACACTTCTGCTTCTGAAGGCTTCTGGAACAGAAACTACTTCTGAAAGCTTCTCAGTCTACTGGAACATGGCTTCCACAAGTCTCAGCTACGAACCGCAAGATTTGAAGAAGTCTACCTACTACTAGGCACCTGCTCAGAACTATTAGATTCGCCACTGAAAATGTTCAGCATCATTCCATGATAAAAAACAGACGGGAAAGCAAATTCATTCGACTTTCCGAAGATATATTTACCGGACATGTGCCGTAGTTTATATCCCTTTGCCGCATCTAAAGCCCACTTGTAAGAGCCACAACGTGGGAAAGTGCCACAACACGCGCGTCCGTTGTAAAAGCTCTTTGTTTTGCAGAGCAAAGCAAGGAAAAAAGACATTTAAAGCAAATGGACATGCCGACCGCGGGGTTTTGATTACTATTAGCCCATTGGCCCAATGTCCACCGTTTAGCGCAGCTACGGGGCAGATTGCTTGGCCTATGGAGACTGCAACGCCGGGCGTCAAGGTTGTCTCTAAGAATTGCGAGCGCGTGTGTTCAAAACCATGTTGCATTTTTTTCTGAATCATCAATTCTGACTGGATGTTAAACGTTTTAAGCCAAACATGTGCTAGCCATGCAATGCAAATTTTGGACTTCATTTCGATCTACAATCTACGTTCAGGAGGTCCTCAATATCACTGAAGAACACAGCAAAAATCAGACAAAGCCTCTGAGTGCTATCGGTTTAAAAAGAGTCAACTGAACCTTTTTAAAATGAAGAGCGCCGTTGATTTGGCCATGTTGTCGTTAAACTCATGAATTTTACAATGTACTGACTTCCAAATGCAACTTAAGTTCAACTCGCAGTTGCCTTTCATTTCAGTTTCTGTTCTGGTTAGAGGGCAAAAATAACCATGACATGAAAAAACCGTGGCCCTCGTTACTAAACGACTTATGTCCAGCAGTTTTTGTTGTGGGGCGGCTTTTAACTGGCAAGGAGCCTTTGTCAACCCTGTGTCCCACCCCCTCCTTGGCAAGTGTTGTTAACAAGTGAGCTATATTCGGCGATTTTTTTGCGGCAAACCATCGGGGTGGGGGACCTCTGTTAACCCGGTGCCCCCTTGGCAAGGCTCTGACTAGGCCCCAATCTGCGTACACAAGCAGATTAAGTCAACTACGTTGAGTGAGGAGCAAATGAATGCCCGTTGTACCAATTTATGCCTATGACAGGCAGCTTCCCGAGAGCTTATTTCCTGCTGTGTTTTGGCGTAAGGAAAGATGATCCGGAAATACATATTATGGTAGGTGCCCAGTATATACCCTGCACATCATTAAGTAGCGATGCTGATCCATAAACATCCAGCAAAGCAGTCGTACGACCAGTTCGCAGTCGGTTATGCGGGGGCAGCCGGGTCTGGGCAGTGGCCGCCGACGGCGGGCGGGTGTAGGGCTCATATAAGGAAAATCTGGAGGAGGGGCTTTAATTCTGTGATTTGTTTTTTACAGGGGAAACTCGAGTTTTATGAATTGCCACTTTGTTTTTCGAAGTATTTGAATTTTTGTATTTGGGCACGATGTGTGTGCGCAGACTTCACCATTCAGAGATCCGCCGCACAGCCCGGGCAGGACGCAGACTTCACCATTCAGAGATCCGCCGCACAGCCCGGGCAGGACGCAGTGCACATTGGGACGCTCTGAGGAAATAGTGTATGGAAGTGCACAAGTGTAAACACTTTATTAGATGCGTTTTAACAGATGCTTCGAATGCCTGGTATATCGATTTGATCATCGCTCCATGTATCGATTCCACTGCCGCATTGTCAAGTATTGCAATACCTTCAGTCAGTGGGGATAAGGGAAGTATTCGGAAATGCCAGTATTGCGAGTACATGCATTTTGAGTCACGAGGACCGCTCCTTGTGCTAACTCTCGTCGGTTGGTCGGGCCCCATTCTTGTATGTGCGGCAAATGACACAGCTAGCCTAAATCCAACGCGTCAATGGCAAATGATTTGCCAACCTATATCCTAACCATACGCCCGTCTTAGGAAGCCTGATTCTTTCAGCTAACGTTTGGGAGGAAAGTTGTATGTATGACTTTAATATCATAAATTTCTTTCAAATCATCGTCCTTCGTATGCACATTTTTAACGGCGAGTTATTTACTTCCGTTTATCACACCTTGGTAGAGCTAGTTTCCTGTCTTAAAAACAGACCACCTAATGCAAATATTTAAAAACCGATACGGTTCTCCAGTCAGTGTGAAAGCCACCGCTGCACATGGGAAACAGCGATCAACAACAGCTATGCATCGGTAAATATGTGAAAAATCGTGGCTCCAGTTGCATTTGAAGTGATCGACACCGGGCAACGGGATAACGTAACGCATCGATCCCCTTCTAGGAGCATGAGAGTGTCAGGTACCAGCCACTCGGCGGATGGCTTTCCGATGTCATGCAGCGCCCAAACATGTCCCATGGGCCATCGGCCAGAGGCGCACCACGTGTCACCTGCCGGTCATCGCTCTTTCGATGACAAGGTGATTTCTGCAGCAACCGGGCGCGCTCGCAAGCAGTGTTGCGAATGTGACGTGGGCGTGCGGTGTGTGGTTTGTCGCTGGCACATACAGTCGTCCCCCAGTCGTTGCTGTGATCCTTTCATCTGAGGTCAAGTGAGGAATGGAGATGAACGGGAACGGAAGCTTGGCATACATGAAAAGCATCGAATAATGTGTAACAGACAATACCGTCCTGGTACACAACATCACATTTTGCCCTGTTGCTCGTTGCTTTTATGTATCTTTTGGTCAGCATAGTATCTTAGGTAGCGAAAGCTCACAGTTGAAATGAAAGTACAGAGCTGAAAGTTTTTGAGAGTAGGGAAAGGCCCGATGATGTAATACGATCTATTTGCCATTGGAAGCTCTGGTGACTTCCCAATTGGCAGGTTTCTTTAGCGTGATGATATTTAACTCTCACCCCCGCCCCCCCCCCCCCCCCCTCCCTCCTTCTCTAAGCCAATTAACTGGTAGAGTTGGCTGAGAAGCCAAATTTATTCCAGGATCGCACGATCCCAGCGAATTTATGAGCCAATTTCGCGAGGAGTCCATAAAACAAGTGCTTCTGTTATGTCCCCAATGGGTAGTCACCCGGTTTCATAAATCCCACGTGACTTAGGACAAGGGATATCAGGCAGGTTGAGCTGATTTCTCATAAAGCAGCCACACCCAGAACTAAGCCCGTATGAACATGGGACTGACTAAGAAACCACTTAAGCACGTAATATCGGCATGTTTGTCTTCGCACATATGTATCACTCCGTTTTAAACTGGTGCAGAGTGGCCTTTACTCCGATTTTTGTCACGACGCTTCTCAAAATTTGCTGAGAAATTATGAAAATTTTAAACTACTTGCTCTGGGCCTTCCCGAGATATAACACAAATATCAGGAACATCGAGTATATTTGTTAATTACCGGCGATGATTCATGACCCACAGGCATCTGTATATTCACAGGCACCTGCTGGTGGCTTCCGACAAAACCTGGCACGAGTAAACAAAACGAACACACATGATTGATTAGTTGTTATGAACAATATTCCAGCGTATCCCACGTTCAACATGAAATTCAACACCGAACATCATTCTAAGTTTATATGCAGATATCACGTTGCTGGGTGCCGGTATAAAAATAGTTAAATTCATCACGAACAACCTCGAGGCTGCCTTCTTGGCCAATATGACAGCGGGTAGAAGGTACCACGCAGACATGCATGACATACGACTATAACACTGTAAATGTTGGTCCACAGCGCCCCGACTGGCGTCGGTTACGTCTAGTTGGCAGAGCGAGAGAAAGCCACTTAATACGTCATGTCGCCGTGGAATTAGAGGGCAGGACAGCACTGGTGTGGTCCCTGTTGAGAGCTGAAACATTGATGGGTGTTCTGCGGTCGCCGATGCTGCTGTGCTCCAGGTCAGCCCTCCGGCCCAGTCGGCAGCTATCGCTGAGCATATCAGTGGGATGGCTACCGGCTTCGGACCGCAAATGGATTGGGCGGTGGCTTCTGGGCCCAACCCCGTAGCTTCCGGGCCTAACCGTTGAACACGAGGTCCCTGCGACTTCCGGGCCCAGCCGCTGAGCACCGGATCCCAGTGGCTCCCAAGCCCACCGGAGGGACACGGAACCTCTCGGGTCTCCGAGCGCTCCGACGGAATACGGGGTGTGGGCGGTCACTGGCGCGGGGCAGAGCGGAGCGTCTACGTGGTCTCCGGGTCCGGTCGTCCGCTGCTAAGTCGGTGCCAGCGGTCGTGGCGGGTGTCCACGTAGTTCAGAGCGTCGAACCAGTGGCGCAGCAGAGCGCCGCAAGAGTCTATGCTCAGACTCAGGCCGCCTGTCGGTGGACCAGGCAACGGCGTTAGACGCACTCGGGGAGGCCAACTATAACGTACATGGGAGACGGGCGCCCGCAGCAGAGCGCCGCAAGAGTCTATGCTCAGACTCAGGCCGCCTGTCGGTATACCAGGCAACGGCGTTAGACGCACTCGGGGAGGCCAACTATAGCGTAAATGGGAGACGGGCGCTCAGACTCAGGCCGCCTGTCGGTGGACCAGGCAACGGCGTTAGACGCACTCGGGGAGGCCAACTATAACGTACATGGGAGACGGGCGCTCAGACTCAGGCCGCCTGTCGGTGGACCAGGCAACGGCGTTATACGCACTCGGGGAGGCCAACTATAACGTACATGGGAGACGGGCGCTCGGTATGCGGCGCATAACAAGGTTGAATGGCTCCCATGTCCTACGTGCAGTGATCCATTGGGTGATCTCACGGCTTCATTTACAGCAAAGTCAGGGGATTCTCTGATGAAGGCTCTGTTGTAAAAACTTAACAGCTAACGTGTTTTGGTTCGAGAAAGATGAGACATCTGAGATTGGCCCCGACATCAAGGAAAAACAGATAGGTTAGGCTGGTAGTTGTATGAAACAGCTCCATAGCTGTTTTAGCATATAGCATAGCAAAGCTCCAAAGGTTCCAAACGCAATTAGGAGCAGTTTCTTGCAACTCGTGCCCTATTTATTATTATTTTTGCAGCTGCTCGCTCTCCAGTCGTCTTCCGTCTGCTGAGCATCACTTTCAGACTCCTGCTACGTTTCACCTTCAGACTTCAACAAGGGCAAATAGCGTATTTACAGCGCTATACACCATGGTGAAGTGTACGCATTAATACGCACGATTGGGGATAAGGAAAAATTCGGATGAAGCCAGATGCTTCCCACTTCATTGTCGGGTCCTGGCAAATCTTCCTATTCTAACATTTTCCTATTCTAGCGAGCAGGAAAAATAGTCTCCGGAAAGATTTTTACCAAGGTGCCCATGTTCACAATTTTCATCGCAACGAAGTTACCTCACATCGACAGGACTAAACGGCTACAAAGCTAGTATGATGATGCTAGGGCTGCAAAATGCCAATTTTATATCTATGCCTCCGTGCCTAGATATTAAGGCTCGATTTGGAGGTGATTTAAACATCACCAACTGTCTGCCAACCTATGGATGTTAAAGTGATGTACATTACCCTACAAGTTTTTACTACTTACTATTACCAGTGGACAAAATATATTTTTTCAGAGAAAAATAAAACTGTTATGACTTTGTAGCGCGAGCACGACAACGCGACAACTTTTATTTCTCAGGTGCAATTGCCATTTTCACTTGCCCTGTGTCAATGGTCATCACGTGTTATCCTACGTTCACCGTCGTATTTTGCAGAAACTTGAGATTACAAATCGGAATAGGCTTGCAAAGATGCATATATTTTCCGTTCATCGAGCACATTGATGTATTTGGTATGTAAGTGCCTTGTATGACGTCATTTCACAATTTTTTATCCGTTACCGCAATCGACAGTGGGATTTGCTCTTCGACGCCTAGCTTCCAACTTGGGAAAAATTAGATTAAGGCATTTTTCTCTGTTCTCCGCCCCAAAATTTAGAGGAATAAAAACGAGCCTTAACCCCTCTCAAATTACAGGAATAAACGGATTGTTCCTCAAATATGTCCAGCTTTCTTCTCAAAGTTGAGGGGAAGGGGCTAAGCTCCCCCAGCTGAATGGGAAGCTTGATACCTGTTATATGTGTTTACGTCTCACGTGGTCGCCGCCATGGGGAGTATAAAGAAACGTGAGACAAATCGCATATGCGTTGACACGCATGCACAACAATAACGAGCCTGGCGAAGACAAAGACATACTGGGAAGCGTTTTTGTGGCATTTGTCCACAGACCTCGTCAGCTTACCGAACGCCAGGCGGGATTTGTTACATTTCCCCTGATTGGTTGGTGGTGATGTGTTCCCTTCTCGGGCTGCTTCCATGGCGGAGCGCCGCGTGAACTCTTGGATCGAGCGGCGAACGATCGGAATAGTTTGGATCCTAGGATTTGCTCCGTGTTTGAAGTCTTGCATTTTATAATGTAAATACTTGAGAGCTCGGAATATGACCCGGTAGGCATCCTTTCGGACACACTAATTGCACTAATTAGTGCGTGTTTTCTGCTGCATAGAGCGGGTAGGAGATAGTCTCGCGTAGAGATTGCCCTCAGCGCAGAGCATACCGATGAAATCGTTGCTCTTGCTGATATCCTTGTCGTAGACGCGAAGGTCGAGGACGCGGCGGGGCAGATCACAGCGACGACAGGCAAAGTTGAACTCCTCGTTGAACTTGGGGCTGGGGCTCTTCCAGCGGATGCCTGTTTTGTACTTGGCCCCCCTCGGCCGCAGTTGCCTGTGGGTGCCGCCGGGATAGTTAGCGTTCGCTCTGGCATGACTGGCGTACAGAGCGACACGTCCCGTCGGGTGACAAATCGCTCGACAAACACCTCACACACAGCTAATGCTCGACTGGGAGGGGATTTAGACGATCGTGGTCAGTGAGCAGACATGGAAGGGGGTCATGCGTTCAGCTATCGCGGGGAGCACTTCGTGGGAACGTTCAGCAGCGACGACGCGGTATTTCTTTAGAGTCCGGGAAATGCAGCCGGTTACGTGTGCGCAAAGTCGCTCAACACAAGTTGTCGGAAATGATGAATAATTTTTCCCAAGCCTGCTGGAGAAACGAAACTGAAGATATTGTAAAGCGCTCGTGCAAAGCCATTAAACATCAGCGTGTGATAATGGCCTTGTCGGGAAACTAGCGCCTTCGTTGGAGAACATTGAAGGCCTCACGTGGAACTGTAAGCGATCATTTCATTCGCTTTAGCCGGTCAGTGACCAGCGCTACTTAAAGCACGCAGGGAGCAGTAGGAACTATCCGACTATTTTTCATGAGTTTCTCCGGTGTGAATGCGCAGATCTGTACATTTTCTTGTCTACCCACAAATTTAACCCTAGCGCGACGTTTAAAGCAAGGAAGAAGAAAATCGACTAGAAAATTGTGATATTACAGGTAGACAGAACCAACAACGTAGCCACCGTCTGAGCGTGAGAATGGCTGCTGATGCACTTCCGGTATATCTGTAGCAATTAAATATTCCTGACAGCCATGACTGTTTGTATGCACATTGCCATATGTTATAATGCAAAGGTCATGTTGGGTCAACGAAGTCAATTCAGGTCAAGTTCATGATAAGCAATGGGGCCAAACTAGGTCGGCATCACAGCAGTCTGCAGTCATGCAGTCTGAGGGTGCAAACAGCAGTGAGGTGAGCACCCTTGTATGCCCTGAGAAAGTGCCAGCTTGTTTGCCAGCATCATCAGCTATTGCACTGACACCGCGCATGCTGCGCAAGTGGCCATAGTGTTTCCCGCAGTGTCTGATGATAAAGCCTTACTAGTCAAGACGTACATTGCCGATGTTTCTCAAGGGTGTGCCGGTAGTGTAGTGTTTGAAGTGTCTGCATTAACTACTACACTACCAGCACCATGGTGGTTATCGCGTCTGCGCTAACCACTGCGCGCCTGAGAAGGCAGAGGCACGGGTTCTATTCCCAGCGGTGCCCGCCCCCCCTTCCAGAGTGAAAGGCAGGCGACGCCACATAGCCTCAGCAGCTAATGCGTCGTAAAGCCTCAATGGAACATTGACGTTTCTCAAGCAATCTGTTTTAGCTTTACATGAATTAAGAAGTATATCAAAGCCGAGAACATCGTCTAAAAAAGCCATCTGAGCTTATAACGATTCTGCATTACGAGTATCAGGTCAGCCCTCATGACAACAACTTTTGAATGTGCACAAATTGGTTAGCAATGGTCAGTACATACTTGCAAAACTTGTGAGCACTCTTGCGGTTCTGTCCTCGGAAAATGCACTCCTTGACATCCGTCATAGATTGGGGTACACGGTACATTTTCATTGCATCGTATTCGTAGCGATTCACGAAGATGACAGTCTAAGCCATGCAAAAACATGCAAAAATTGACATGTCTGACATCATTTGACATCTTAATATATTGTTCTAGGGTCATGCCTTTTCACACAACGTAGTTCCATGTAGCTTCCACATAAGATCGGAGTTTCGTTACTCTATCTCTTACGGTTCTCGAGATGGTAGGAGAGGGTGAGATCCGCCACCCGCCCCCCCCCCCCCCCCCTCTCCTCCACTGTGCGCAATTTTCAGAGGCTCTCCACTACGCGGCTTGAGCAAAGTGGCACATCTGATATTTCCCCCGCCCCGCCCCCCGGATCCCATGATCTTTCATGAAGCTCCCAATGACATAAAGCGACTGGCGTCTTGCGGGCAGCACGCCTCATGTACTTGACAACTCCGAAAGTTATTGATCCCAATCCCAGCTGCAGCTTTCGAACGGGCTGGCCACTGACCCGTCCAGGGCATCAAAACTTACCGCAACTCGGGGTCACGCCTTGAAGCAACTCACACTTTGACGAAGGGGTCTGGGATGCCGTTGCCGTCGAGGGCGGGCAGCTCTGCGCACCGCACCACGCCCACCACCAGAGTTTGCCGTGACGTCACGTATTTCAGTGACAACAATATCCGGCCCTGGGGCAGCTCGGCGCAGTCGTCATATGCGCCCTAAAAAATGCAAGTATTTTCAGCGGCTGGTGAAGCGACCTGACCGGCTTCAGCCACCGATATATGGCTCGGGTGCAATCCGCGCACGGCATGCTTTGCATCGCAATTGACCGCGTGGTATATGCAATCAAGCGGGGCGGAATGATGTATGGCGTCGGCAGGAAAGCGTAACTCAGGCTGCGCCCAGAACTTCAGCTGCTTGTAAATGTATACAAATGGCAATTTTTCGCGGCGCCTGACAGGAGGACGGCGCGGGAATGTCTTGTGTTCATGGTCACTAGCTAGCTATTGCAATGGAACGAACACATAGTTCGAGCGAATGCTGTACTTTACAATGTTGCTTTCCGTCCGTAATACCTGAAGGACAAAGCACCTGGTCCGCTAAAGTGACGATATTCTTTAGCGCGCAGATGTCTGGATTTCCATGAACAGGAAGTCATATTTTAGAAATCTAGCTCTACCCAGGCATAACAGGGATAGCAGGCATGGCAGGCATATTCAGGCATAATAGCAGCATGGGTTTCACTGTGGGCTGCTCACTGGTGTTAATCTTCAGCGAACACCAAAAATACAGTGAAGGGGCGTTGTGGAATCACGGTTGGCTACATGTCTGGCAGACTTTAAACGGTTTGAGTGCAAAA
The DNA here is from genome assembly GCF_011947565.3 of Pollicipes pollicipes. NCBI lineage: Eukaryota > Metazoa > Arthropoda > Thecostraca > Pollicipedomorpha > Pollicipedidae > Pollicipes > Pollicipes pollicipes. The sequence continues at coordinate 22,466,480 of NW_023596545.1, read as the reverse complement.
CAAATCCATGTCGTCCAGCCAGAATGTTTCAGAGCAAATTTTCCACGAGCTCAAAGCTTTGAAGTCTCCCAAATCTGACCTGACGCAGCCTTGCGCTGCGTCAGGACCTGCATTTCACAGCTGAGTGCCCGAGTAGCAAACGGAAATGAGGGGCCCATCGACCGCGAACCTGTACCTCACAGACGGGCGTCAGCGTCTTGCAGAACTGCAGCAGCCGATGAGGCGTCACTTCGGAGAGCCGAAGCTGCGTCTCTCCCAGCACGTCGTGACCGTACGGATCCTCGTCTGCAGGCAACCGCGCACCTGTTACTGCTGGTCTCTTCGCAGTCAGTCACGCACCACTTGAGTCGCTATTGTGTGAACGACAGCAACACCTCTGAAACGTTCATAGAATCAGGTGACTTGCTTCACCGAGGCTTGGACTAACTTTGGTGAAGCCAGCGTGTTGGCTGCCATAACTCACTACTGACGTACTTGCGTAGAAAATGACATTTTTCTGACTGAGCGTGTCCGAGTATTTCTGCAGACGTGGCGTTGAGCACCGCGGGACATTTAAACTAGCAGAAAACTAAGCCCAAAATAAGGAAAAGGTATTCCTTTGTCATCATCTGTACGGGCGTGGCCGGTTAGCCTGCTGCTTGAATTCAGTGGTGCTATGTATGCATGTGGTGGCTACATGTCGTTATACCGTGTCTTTGCAAGGTTTCAGCTTTCCCGCATCATCTGAACATGTTTTCCGCAAACGCGAACTCGAAATGCGCATTGTGTACATTGTACACCAGTCACCAGTTGCAACTTTTTTGGGATCTGGCAGCTTCGCACGGAAAAGACGTGGAAAAGACTGCAGAGGTTAATAATAAGATGCAGTGTCAACATTTCGACGACGTCCATCATGCGCTATGAGGGTTGATCAGCAAAGTATAGCGCTGTGACGTCCCCCCCCCCAAAAAAAAAATCCCTCAGAGCTTAGTGCTCTTCATCATGTCTATCTACATCTCCGCCCGTGGGAGGCTTCCTGCCGTCTCCGTCCTGGCAGAGTTGTTGTGCTGGTCACACGCCGTGGGCGGACGGAGGCCTGGGAAGCGTCCCGCTGTATCAACACGCCAGGCGGGCAAATCCATCACTTGACAGTGGAGATCCCCTCCCGGTCCCGAACCTTTGGTTAAACGATGAATAGGATGCTGGAATAAAGTTTGCTTAGAAATACAGGGCGAAGCATGTTTGGACCATTAATATGCGTCGACTGATGGATCACCGCGGTCCGGTTTAGACCCTGTCATTTTTCGGTGTGAAAAGAGTGCTGCTGCATAGGGCTGTCCATGAAGATGGACCCTGAACCGAGAAGCATAGCCCCATTCAGAATGATTGAGTTTATATTTTCACCACATGGTGTGCGGATACCGCAGCAAGTGTGAAAATACAAGGAATATTAGCCAAGAGCATAGCCCATTGCTTCCGTTTCAGGTTCATGTGTAAGACATACACTATAAGCCTGTCGATGCATTGGCCTCCGTGTGGGGTTAGACCACAAGTGATGCATGTTTTATTCCCGAACACACAACACGCATTTTGTATTGGCACGCTGGTTCCGGTCCATTCAGATCCAGGCCCATCAATGGCGGCGGATGATGCCTGCTGCGACCATGAAGGCCACGGGCTGCCCCGAGCAGCTCGTCCTATGGACGGGTCAATGAATAGACCAGCCTTACCGAGCACTGAAAGGCGCAGGGAGCTGTTCACCACCACGTCGGCCGACACGTTAAAGTAGGTGAGAGTCTCGTCGAACTCAGCGTCACCCGAGCCGGACACCACCTTCGTCCGCAGTTTGTTGGTCTGAAGGGTCGGCAGAGCGAACTCAGCGCGGTCGCGCAGGCGTTGCGTGCATGGTACGTGGATACCCGCGCGAGAGCTGACAATTGTAAACCCTAAAGTGAAGTGAAGTGAAGGTTTATCATTTGAAGACATTGAAGCAATGATCAGTCATGATGACATAAGCTTACTTATAGCTATTGGTGTACTTTTAAGTGGAAAAGGCTGCTCTAGACAACACACTATCACTGTTAAGCAAGTGTGCTTCTCAACACCTCTTTTTTTATTACGTCATCGTGCCTTGCACAACACTGATTGAGAGACAACTCGCGGGAATTAAACCTGGAAATCGTGCTCACTAACGCCAGATAAAAATAAGTCGGCATCTTGGCAGCTTATTTGTATTGGCCTTGATTACCGCATGGACAACTGAATAACAGGATTTAAATGATGTTCTTATAGTGGCATTAATGCCTTAGTGATCTTAAAATAGTCTCCTCGAAATAGTCTGCACATATTCGCAGGCGTGCAGCTCAGAAATTAAAACGGTTTAAGCCTCAAGAAGGGCAGGGCTGTGAACTGTACCGAACGGTCTTAAAGATGGCTATTTCAGTTTTTTAAATGACCCAATTTCGACGAAACCGTCACTTACCGCGACTGCATATGTTTGCATCGCGCCATCAACGTGCCTGATGGGCACGGGCTATCAGTGGGCTATGATGGGCTGTCAGTACCCTGATCAGGCGCCGATCTGAACTATCTCAGCGGCACACTAGAGCCACCGATGGCGAAAGTGTACCGCAGACCACCGCTGCAAAACACCCTCGCTTAGCGTGCGTGAAAAGGGCATTCCCCTATCGAGCCGTGGCGGTGTGGAATCGCCTCCCTGCTGCCACGCCCCAGTGTAAAAGCTTAAATGAGCTCAAGGGCAAAGCAATGTCTTTCATCAGGGAACTTACCTAAGTTGACCAACTGGGCATGACGTGCAGGTGCTCATTGTATCATTAGTCGTTCATGTTTTATAACATCGCATGTGTATTGCTAGCGTTGCGTCCCATTTGCATGTGTTGCGTGTCTTGTGTTTATCTATGTGACATGTACTGACGCGGCGTTAGAATAGCCACTCGCTAGGTTTCACCAAGATTCGCAATAAAAATAATACTAAGAACAAACTCATACAAAGGTGGAACTCTACCTTCAAACGCAAAAATAATTTCGGGAACATTTCCACTTCATCCGTGCTACTAATCACCGATGCTGGTGGACATTCAAGCTGTCCAGCTGCAACGTGAGTAACTCCTACTAAACCGGTCGACGTCCCCCACTGTATTGGCTCACAGTCTTAGGGACCAGCCAAAGAGAGTTTTTATCTAAGGCAACATCAATCCCCAGAAGAGACACCGGCCATTTACTTCGACGAAGTTAAGGAACTATGACTGCGACACGTTTCACTCCTGTTCACATGAAAACATGTAGCCCACTTGCTTACTTCTCTGACACTCGCCACCACATGTGACGAGTGGTGTGATGTTTCTGTTGCAAGAACTGTCAATGATTCGGAATAAACATGGCGGGTACTTTCCTCGTAGGTCTCCATACATTTCACTGGACTTTAAAAGCTCTTCACAATTACTTGACGTGGACAATGGATTCACGAGCATTTTACAGTCGCCAGTTGTGCCACAAGGAAGTATGTATCTTCTTCTCTCAGTTGTTATGCTTCATAGGATAGTTTCCCATTCGGCTGGAGGAGAGAGGGGAAAGGGCTTTAGCCCCCAAATGGGATTCTGGTCCCCCCACTTTAAGAAGAAACTGAACCAAACCTGGGGAGCAATGCATTTGCTGGAATATTTCACAGGAAGCTTTCGTCATTTTCGCTGTTTATCCCGCCCCCCCCCCCCGTTCCCTATCCCGTTTGGCTGAGTTGGTCAAGGGGGGGCCCTTCACAAACTCAGCCAAACTCAAACTTGAACAGGCGCGTCAAGCCACGACCAGATTTGGAACGGAGCCGCACTTTGGGATCTTAAACTACCTTTAAGTTTAAAGCGTCAGCTGAACGTAATTGAGGACATAAAACTTCAAGTGAGGATTAAGAAACGATTTTCGCACTTTCGAGGGACATTAGAATTGTTCTGCAGTGGTGCTAATCACAAAAGGCTTTAGCACAAATTCGGTGGCTAGTTCATCTTCGAGCTTCACTAACTCTAAAATAATGCTTGCATTGAAGACATAAAACACGGCACGTGACACCGAAAATCTGGTTAAAAAGAACGCGACGCACATTGCCACGCGCTCCTGTGTGGAGGACCGACTGCACTATCGGTCCGAGCCATGACATAACCGGGATTCGAACTCAAGCCTCCACGTGGAAGTGTTATGCGTTAACCACTTGGCCATGATGTTCCCTTTAATGATTGTCGTCTTTTTGACAAAATGCACGCATCTAAAGCCGGAAAATGCACGTGACTGTCGAGCTGGAAAGAAACAAACGCATGTACTATGCACCCTGTGGAAACATATTTGATGCGAATGTACAGAGATGTGAAGGCATACATTTGGACGGCGAGAATGCATTTAAATGAGTTGATGATTGCGTTCGAATACATTGCGATGCGAAATGCTTTCGATTTGCAACCCTTTAAAGCATGCAGGTTGAATACAAGCTTGAGGCAACGGTTATCCTTCTTGGGTGAGCGCTATGCATTCCAATCATATGAACTCCGTAACCTTGCTCAGCGCAATGCATCTGAGGCGATGCTATGAGGCAATTTAAACACCGGTCTTCTTGGGAGAGTTCGCGATGAAGTGAGCAAACTTGCAAGCTGAGGGAGCTTTCGAGCCCTTTAAATCATCACCAAAGGCGCTAAACACTACCCTGAAATACGGGATGTGTTGTAACACGGACACGCGGGACGCGTGTCACACGTGAGGCACGTGTGACAAAAAGCGGCACGACCACGCTAGCATCCCGTCTACACCTTATGAACTAAAACGTAGGCGAACGTTTACTTCGAGATCTCGACATGGGTGGAGGTCGTGCAGGAATATGTGTATTTCGACCGACCACGCATCTTGATACATCAGAGTAATGTTGCATTAAGTCTGGCGTTTCAATGTTCCAGACATAGTGCAGGCATCTCAAAATACCGCTAAAAGGTAACAGCTTGCCAGACTTTAGTATACCTTCAGCAAACCCGGGACGATGTGGAGCTTGACGTAGCTGTTGATAGTCTCGGCGCCGACTGAGGAGCGCAAACCCTGCCGACCAGACGGGAAAACAGCGCTATTGTCTCAGTACAATCGTCGTGAGGGAACAGACATATATGCCTCTTGGCGACCCTACGCTAAAAACAAACTACTTGCCCAGATGTACAGTATAAGACATAGCTCGTTAGGACCTTTAAATATTATTGTTAAGCGTTATTGTAGGATAGGTTACGCATTACGCAAGGGCCGTTAGGATCCATCACATAGCATTGTTGCGCATCCCAGGCTACATTCATGTCACAACCGAAGCTGAAATGCAACTGAATGCTGAAATGGATTTCAAGCTCCGCTAGGTCTGACACTAATGATGTGAGAAATAGGTACCACGCTCCGTCCCAGTCAATGCAAAATAATGCACCATAAATGCAGATAATGCACGATAATGCACCATACAAACAAATGCAAATAATGCACCATAACGCCGAATGCCTCTGAGGTAGGCGAGCTCCGCAACCCGCATTCAGGACAGCTGAGTAGCCAGGTCAGACTGGGCAGGTCGGACTGGGCAGGTCAGACTGGGCAGGTCAGGCTGGGCAGGCGATGTTAGAAAGTGGCATGCCACATATCCCGAGGGCGAGATTCACCTTGACCTTGTGGACGCAGCAGTGTATCGACTCGGCAGTGGAGTCGATGACCAGGGAGAACTCCACTGTTCTCAGAGGAACTGCGATAAAGACATCGCTTATCAACAGTCGGATTTGCCGTCGAAGTGTTGCTACCCAGCATGCATCGATGCGTTTGCATTGAAGGGTGAGGTCAAACATCGCACCACTTTATTTACATTTTTGTTCTGTCTTTAGTGAGCGTTGCGCCCACCACGCTGCTGGAAATGCCTGCCTGGAACACAGTCAATGCCCAGCCGTCTCCTCCGGGGGCCTCACTGGGGCGGAACGGAACGTATGAACGGCGCACCGAACCGAGGTAGGTGTTACCAGGCGTTATTATTAAGCAATACGGGCAGTAGACCAAGCAGCAGACCGAATGGGACAGCAGAGCGCGTGTAACGATTACGCTGTAGCCTGATGACGGTGAGACCAACATACAGCATTGCATTTCGAACAACACAAGGTTGGAGGCAGGTTGAAAAATGACGTCAACGGTTAATGAGCAATCATTCTGGCTGCTGGTATCATGGAAGACACTCAGTGCATCATTAATGCAAATAATAGGATGCCGGTGCCGGTAAAGGGTCACACAGTCATCGTTAAGGGCGACTCGGAGAAACCCTTGACCATCTTTGGGCTTAACTACCAATTATTCTCAACTGGGCACTAGCATTCATTTCCTTCGGACGGCAAGCAACCTCTACAACAATACCAAATGGCCGTTGCGAAGACAATAGTCGTCATGGCAACAGTGCACCTCCAGACACGGCAAGTCTCTCCCTGTGAACATCCAATGGCTGCCATCGTAATGATGGGCAGGCAAAACCAACATGTTGGATTGGAGGATGGCACACCAATGACTTTGCGGACGTGTTCGCTTTCAGACGATTCTGCGCTTTCTTTCCCGTGAGACGTAAATGGGCCTATAGAGCAGCAGCAGTGCAAAGCGACTGCGCACAATCCGCTCTGTTTCAAACGCGCGGAGCTACGTACAATTCTTACCTTGGCCGTGGGTGGCAGCGGAAGAGCGGCGACCGAGGCGGGAGTCGTCCACCCACGCGCACCGCTCCTGAACCACTGGTGTACTGGCCGAGAGAATGTGAGTTAGGGCAGTGGCAGGACGTCAGCAAACGCACAGAGCAGGTCATCACGACCGGCAGTCTCTCCCCCCCCCCTCTCTCTCTCTCTCTCTCTCTCTCTCTCTCTCTCTCTCTCTCTCTCTCTCTCTCTCTCTCTCCTCTCTCTCTCTCTCTCTCTCTCTCTCTCTCTCTCTCTCTCTCTCTCTCTCTCTCTCTTTTTCTCTCTGTCTTTCTCTCTCTCGCCGTCGCCTTCCCTATCTCTATTCCATGTCAATCTCTTGCTCAGCGAGGTGTGGTAATATCCGAATATTTTCCCGTGTTGGCATTAATTTTTTTTTGACGGCAACGGAAAATCCGACAAGTTGTGAAAACTGGCGAGAAGTTGAGTCGATAGATCATTTGTATACACCACTGATGGCGATCCAATAATTAAAAATCATATCTTATGCTGCTAGAGGCACATTATTACAACTGTCATTCCACCATAAATGGCTAAAGGAAAGCACCTTACGTTCCGCATTTCGACGGAAATGCTGTTATCTTGTTTTTTATGACCTGCACTCGGCAGTTTAATTCCCTGACAAGTCGAAACAGCGATCAAGGAGTTATAAAATCACCACGTGTTAGTGGTTCTTATTACGACAAAAGATCGTATTCAATGTGCCGAAAGGTGTTAGTCAAACGGACGTTATTAAGTAAGCATTTGCTGTATTGACCAAACCTGACCTTTCAAAGTGTGCTCATAGCCATGAGAAATACTCGTAGTCATGATCACAGCTCGAAACGTGGAGCTTTATCAATAAAGCCGCATTGATTCATTCGTGATTGCTCCATAACGTCGCTTGACCAGTTTCTCCTGGTATACTGAAGGCTAATCATTGTCAGAAAAAGAACTCCCAACTAATGATTCTGAGCTACGGCTCAAGGCCTGGCTTGCCTACATCGACACACAACTTCAGGCACTTTTGATGGGGTGCCAGGCACGCATGTCTTCGAGACATGTAATATAATTAAAAGTAACCTATACAGTACAAAAGGCAAAGGCAAAAAGGTTGAATCCTCAATGACACTCTGCGCCTTTTGACAATTTCAGTTTGTCTGCCAAGCATGTTTAATCCCCGTCCTACAAGGGGATCTCAGATGGCTCTAAGGTTATCTGGAATGCCTTTTGAACGGTGTTGAACATGAAATTGAAATCCGGTCCGGCTGCGCTTACTTCATATGTACCCTAGGGCACACCACATGCATTGAATACGCATCCTGCCACGTAGCGTCCGGCTGCTAGGGCGGTCGGCCGACCTTAAACCGCGGACGCAACAGTCACTGCTAAGATCATGACACAGATAACCGCTGGCAACAACGAGGCGAAGTGTGACAACGTTACACAAAAAGCGAGCGAAATGAACTATAGTTTACACGTTAATCATCAGGCAATATAATGTTTCCAGGATTAATTTGTGGGGTCTCACCCTAGGGAAGGAGGTGAGGGTCTTGCTCTATGGGGGCCTTGGAGGCCACCATAATGCTTTTCTCCTTGTCTTCTGAACGGTTCTGAACACCGCGAGGCAATTTTGTGCAGCTGGGCTGAAGTCGCTGGTACACACTTTGTGCGAATGTAACGTTTCTCGTCTTGACAATTCATGATTTATGACGTTTACCTTACGGTCATGTCGGAGCTACTTTGTTCAAAATTGAAACGTAACGCTTGTTTCTCAGAGGAAATGCACTCCAAAGGAGTTTGCTATACTATTTTCTTAATTTCGTTCTTTTGAAATGCATACTATCATTACAGCTGCTTTTGCAAGATTACGTCATACAAAGTCAATGTAGGTCAAACTCGGACCTTTGAGACCAGACATGCATGACCTTTTGAAGGTAAAACAGTGAGAACCTACGACATATGACACTTTTAATTTTTTCAGCCTTTTTATGTATGTTAAACAAGAACGCTTGCGATGTAATATTTACCGTGTATTTTTACACCTATGAAAATAATCAAACAGCTTTGCTCCTGATTTTCCCACTTTTCGTGCATTTAAGACTTGACATCAATTAGGTCCATAGCTACTAAAACTAACAAGAAAAACTATGGCACGTACACATCGCTGGTCATTAACTGGTGGTGCGTTTTTACTCAAAATAACCGCGTGCCTATCATTTTATGCCATTTCATCCGCTGAAGACACCACTTATCTATCACTGGAGGTCATTGACCTGACGCAAACACACTACCTATCACTGAAGGTCATTGTCTTGACGCAAACACACCACTTACCTTTCACTGGAGTTCATCGTCCTGACGCGGACACATCACCTACCTATCACTGGAGAGCATTGTCCTGACGTGAACACACCACTTACCTATCACTGGAGGTCATCGACCGTTGTTGGTTGTCCCTTGCTGAACACAGCACGCTGGAACAACTTCTGCGAACCGGGCTGACCGCGCCTGTAAGCAATCACGCCGGCCAATGCACAGCTGGCAGTGTGGGCAGCTTGAAGCGCTCACTACGAGCATGGGGAAGAATCGATTCAAGCATTCAGGAATTCACACGTACTGAAGTGCCGCTCAGTCGGCCCAGCCAGCAGCAGCCAATATGTTATGACAGCCCCGGTGGCCTAGTTGGTCTGAGCGCCTGCCTTCCGATCCACCCACCCGTTGCGGGGCGGGTTCGATGCGCTTCAGGCGCTCGCTATTTGCTCATGACGGGAATGGCCTGCGGCTGGCGGCAGCGGCCGGGCTAAAGGTCAGTTGACGTCAGAGGGCAGGATGGACTGTGATCTGGGCATTCCGAACGTTAAACTTTCGCCACTAAATTCTGCCCTTGCCTGGAATTGCGCGGTGGGATGGTAGCGGTTATGGCTCACACAACAAGCACTGCTTAGCGCAAGCTCCGGTCACAGAAATCCGCCCATTCAAAGTATTTGTATCAGATCTTTAAAAAGCCCTTCTCTAATTGTAAAAAGAGGTGCTGTTCAATGTCTACTCTAACGTAATTCCATAAGCGGGGAGGAAGGGGGGGGGGGGGTTGCTCCACCCCGGTGGCAGCCCGCCGGACACACACAACGTTCACGTATCGCCATAGAGTCAATCCGGCGCACCAAAAGTCTCTTATTGCGCCATGAGCGATTTTTCCTGGAAAAAGTCAAGTGATCCTTAGATGATTTCCGACGAATCTGTGGGGTCTCTTTCCACACTGCGGGGGTTTGTCCATTCCATCTAATCTGCAGGCCCTTCCCGGTCATGGAGAACAATGAGCCCGCTACAGGAGAAACCTTTCGTCATAACTGAGCCACAGTTTCTGGTCGGGAGATTCAACTGATCAGAGTTCTTGGATGATCTGAGCCTACTTCAGGGCCTGCCATGTGTTCTAGCATGGCTACGCGTTAAGCCGTCGACATCACACCCCGTGGCCATGCACGTTTCAAGCATCGCCGAAGCTTGGCTTGGTCACCTTAAAGTTGAACACTAACAACACACCCAGTCGTGAACTCAAAATAAATGACTGTGTCAAAAGAAGGCGGCACGTAACGATGCCATCTACATACCGCAATGTACAACGTTTGACTTTACTTGGAAAGCGGCCGTAATGACGCGTGCCCAGATGCCACAACTGGGCCCTTCCATTGGTCGGAAGCCTGCAGCGACAGCTTCCTGACCCAGCTTAAGGTCACATATGCTTGGCTCACGAGGAAGTGGAGCTAGGGGCGGAGCTTCGTCCCAATGCAATCAGCTACATCCCCCCACCCCCACCCCCACCCCCAAAACCGAAGGAACCAGGGGTCTGCAGATGATGCAGATGTAGCTGCACCGCCTACGCTGGCCAGTGCCAACACCAGGTGCTGCGGCATGATTCGGGGTCTCTTGGATGGAGCGAGCGCTCAACCCTCGCTGGCAGAGGGAGGCTTGTCATGTACTGGAGCGGACACGCCGAGAGCACGTATGTCATTAGGGGATTCGACGTCATGTGAAGTATGACATGGGAGCTCAGCTGGCGCCACTGACTCTCACTGAGGCCGAGGATCGGAGTTTTTGCTGTTCGTGATGTCTGTTCCCAGACATTACTGGTGTCGCTGGGCTTTGCAGAACTCAGGCCCGTGGGTCAGCAGCTGCTACGGTCCTTGATGGACACAGACCTGTGGCTGTACAGCTGTTGCGGTCCCTGTTGTACCCAGGCCTGTACTCACACAACTGCCGTTGTTCCCTCCATACCCAGGCCTGTGACGTCACAACATCTGCGACCCCTCTAACACCCAGGTATGTGACGTCACGGTTTCTGCGGCCTCTAACACTCGGGCCTCTGACGCCACAGCTGCTGCGGTTCTTCTCTCAACCAGCTTGTGTCACCACATGGTTACATGAACAAAATTCTGTGTCTGTCTCGATGGCTCAGTTGCCTAGAGCGCATGCCTTCCGATCCACCCACTCGTAAAGGGGTGGAGTTTAAGTCTCTTTAAGTACTCGCCATTTGCCCTTGACTAGGATGGTCTGCGGCCGGTGGCAGCGGCTGCGCTAAAGGTCATATGACGTCAGAGTGTAGGGCGAATCGCGTCGATTATTGAGGCACGTTAACACGAGCCTGAGTGGCCGGTTGAAGGCGACGCACTCGAGTGGAAGTCTTTTCCCCTTGTGATCTAAAAAGGAGGAGAGCAAGAGACGCCAAATGCGCGGAGCGGGTAAGACTCTATGTGAACTCACTTGTGACAAATTGTGAGATTCTGACGTCATGAATTTTGAGTTCAATGAGTTCAAACGGGGTCATCTCCAGACCTGTGTCCGAATTGTCATCAGACCATCCCATGCAATCACCTTAAGCATGAATTCCTCTTCTTTCGAAATGAGAGCCAAGCAATCCATCATACGATGAAATGAAGTTCGACCTGAGCGTCGGGAACCACCCCATCAAGCAAGTTCCCAGTAAAAAGTAGTTTGGTTTTGACCTCGGTCTGACTTTCATACCAGACTTAAGCTCACTGGGACTAGTCGTAATCCTAAATTCAGTTGACTAATTGTCGAAAAACATCTTAAAAATACATGCCTTATTCTAACACTCTGTTGCCGCGTCAGATCAAACGATTGCCTGGGAAATACCTCTCCTGATAATCAAGGCCTGATTTTGATCTGCCATAGATTAGCGACTTTGCAAGTTACAGTTTGTTTGTCTTTTTAAATCGTTGATTCACGCTTCTACAACTGCACAAAGTTCAGCACGGCTAGGCCGTGCTGTTCGGAACTTAGCTCAGAAAAATATTAAACGGGTCAGATTGACACCCTGACACTCCAGTGCGTGCTAAGCTTTCGCCACCAAAGTCTGCTGTTGACCTGGAATTCTACATTCGGATGGTGTCGAAGCCAAGGCCCACTGCTTAGTCTGGGCTCTGATACCAGAAATGCATTCATTCAAAATGTTCGGACTTAATCTTAGAAAAGCACAAGAGTGAATACGAAAATTAGCACCTCAAGTAGTTGAAGAGCAGCATGACGCTTGTTAAGGCGTGAGACAAGCGAGGTCATAGGTGGCGCCATTTTATGACCACACAGAATATGCCTAAATGTAAGCGGACGGAGCCCGTCGCCTTGTGAAGGCCATAAATATGAGACTTGCCGATGCATTGGAAAATCCCGCTCTCATGAATTAAGCATGTGGGTGGCTTGGAAGTTTGGCTTCCGCAGACTAGAGGTATATCGCTAAAATATTGACTGGTTTGGGCCTACCGATGGTTGTCGATACTAATAGAAGTCAATTGATTGGAAAAGCTCAGATTTTTGGTGACTGTAAGAAAAATATTGGAGAGAATGATACGGTCGGATAAGTTGCTCACGATAAACTGGGATATCCGGCTATGTGGGTTGTATGGTCCGATCTGTGTTGGTCCAAGCAACAGCATGTTACATTTGAAGCCGGTCGGTTTAGGAAAAAGTGGCACTGGCTGATGTCCGGTCTCTGACTGACACACCTTGTCACGAGAGGTCACTCTAGCTGCGAGCCAACTGCGGATTGGTTCAAAGGGAGCATCCAATTTTTTGCACGTTTTACTTATTGTTACATCAGACACGTGCGATTTGATCACTAATACCAGTGTTCTCGAAATCAGTCTGAATAGTTCAGAATTTATATTAGAAGTAGCCATCCCTGCGGGTGAAATCTGATTTGACTCGCGATCACCACTATGTAAGTAATACACGTCGTTTGCCTTGCTTTTCCAGTTTTCTGCTCTGTAATGTTTGTAGCATACCAGTGTGTCAAAATGTCTGTGTAATAAGGGCTACGAAAGCTTAAAACACTCTGCGTAGGCAAAAATATATGCGAACATGAAGTTATTATCCCGTGACTTCAACGGAACATTATCCTATGGGTTTGATTTCGTCGCCATGACGTTTACCACAGTGGCTTTTTTCAGCCACACTTTGGCTTTGGGAATGGAGGTATCACATGACTCATGCAACGCACAGGCCCAAACTTCAACTAATGCGCTTCTCGGTAAAAGGCCCTTGACCCCTGAGCCAATCGTACACGTTCTTTTATTCGCACCAGCTGGAGGTGCGCACGGTGGTTGTCATGACGGCGGCAGTCGCGACTGCAGAGAAGAAGCGTAGTGCTGTTACAAAGCGCTGGCAGCGTAATTTGGAAACAAAAAAATCAACTTTGATATCCATATTATGTCTTGACGGTGGCGCAGTGGCACTACCTACTGCTGTTATCAGGCTGCTAATCTAGAGGTTCTAGTCCTGAAGTTTCACAGGAGTGTGTTTCTGAAATATGCCCCAAAGATGGGCTACTCCTCTTAATAAAATCTGTAATATATGCGTATGCATGTATGTATGTATGCACGCTTACATCGTAGAACTGAATTCACATCCACGCGTGCTCCGTTTGTCGAGATCTGACATCAATTCTTAGAAATGCTCCATGACAACCAGATCGCACGAGGCCGGAAAATATGCGAATCTTCAATAACGAGCGAATATACAGTTTGCGAGCGGTTACAAGCGAGCATCTGCACACTCCAACCGGCAATTGTGTAAAAATGGTGGACCGTTTTCTCCTCCGTCAGTAGGTCGTTAATTCGCTAGTCTGTTGTCGTTGCCACACTTAGTCACCACGATATGGAGTAGTTTCCTAACCGCACTGATCAGCTTTTCTGTCATTTGAAAACTTTTATAATTCCGTATTAGTCGAATGGGGAGGTGAGGTTGTGGTGATCTCGCAGCACTGCAGAAATACTCGGCCAGATCACGCACCTGGCATTAAAATTCCTCGAAAATATTATGGTAGAGCATTGAAAACAGCCAGTAAAGCCTGCCGCTGAAAACTTCAAGGCTTTGAGATCATTAACTGCAATGGCATCAGTTCATCAAGAGTGTCAATGGCCGGCTGAGCCGGGAGCTGAAGCTACAACAATTCCGGCTAGTCGACGTTACGACTGACTCGGCATGTGCCATCACTCGTGATAAAGCTAGTAGGGCAATGGGCATACTGTGAACTTTTGATAGAGAGCGCGCGCGCGAGAGAGAGAAAGAGAGAGAGAGAGAGAGGGAGAGAGGGAGGGAGGGAGGGAGGGAGGGAGGGAGGGAGGGAGAGAGAGGGGGAGAGAGGGAGTGACGGAGGGAGGGAGAGACAGAGAGAGAGAGAGAGAGAGAGAGAGAGAGAGAGAGAGAGAGAGAGAGAGAGAGAGAGAGAGAGAGAGAGAGAGAGAGAGAGAGAGAGAGAGAGAGAGAGAGAGAGAGAGAGAGAGAGAGAGAGGGAGGGTGAGAGGGGAGGGAAGGAGGGAGGGAAGGCGGAGAGGGAGGGCAGGGAGGGAGGGACGGGAGGGAGGGAAGAGAGAGAGAGAGGAAGATGAGGGAGGGAGGGAGAGAGGAAGAGGAGGAAGAGAGAGAGAGAGAGAGGGACGGAGGGAGAGAGAGAGAGATAGGGGGAAGAAGAAGCAGGGAGGGAGAGGGGACGGAAAGCCCTGCTCCACTATTCGCCACGAGACGATATGGTCGAAATCAATACGCCTTAAGTACATGCGTGATATAAGCCAGGACTGCTGGCAGTACACCAGGACTTTGTGTGCCATTTGCGTCTCTGTAACACCACCTGATGACGCTCCGGCATTCTTGGCACCCTGCTGGACTGCAAACGTGCAAAGAGCAGGACAATTTGGTTGGTTAGAATGAACACAATGGCATGGGCGTATGATAGCGAGAAGGTAGCCACGATGAGCTAACCGTTACTTAACCTTACCTTACAAGCCCTGTAGCTGCCGAGCGTTAACAAGACCACGCCCTCGGCTGTCCCATTCTATTTCCGAGCCGAGTTTGCCACACGCTTAAGTGTTAAATATTTATGACTTGACAGCGTAAACACATCACAATAGTATATTCGCTCTGAGGTTCGAGTGGTTTCGGCGAAATTATCGTTAGCGAGTGACGCTAACGCAGCCGGCCGCTATTGGGACAGCGGCCACCGCTATGATTCTGTAGTGTTGGACCGGCACGGTATCGATTGAGCCTTGAAGAGCTGGGCCTGTTTCGATCTGTGACCTTCAGCGACGCTGACATGACTTCATGCACTTGCCAGCTACCCGCGCATGTCTTACACAGGGGCATACACCCAGCGACCTGCACGCATCCAGCTGCGCAGCCAGCGCCTTGGTAAGGGGAGGGCACACGATGCCGAAGCGCCCCTGCACGTCAAGCGCCCTCCCCCCCCCCCCCCCCCCCAAAGAGCTGGACTGAACCCAATCGATTTCGAGGAAGTCAGATTCGGCTCGTGTTATTATTTGATTACCTTTTCAAATGAATCGACTAGGGAAAAAGTTACATAACACAGTTTGCGACACAAACAACCAACACATGTACTTCTGTTTGTATTCAGTAGTTAACAAATTTATCGAACCAGGTGTCAAATGACCGTTGGAATAAAAACCGGTTCTTTTACTTGTATAATAGTTCAGTTGCTCTTTAAACAATCATCGGACTTCTTCGGTGTTCTACAGAAACATTGAGTTGCGAAGGACTGGGCCGAAGCAATAGTAACACGGCTAGAGTAATTTTTGGAACTATCGTCGTTGTCTGATGCATCCAGAACAAGGCGATAGTCCGAATAACTACTCCATCTAATCTACAGAGATATTGAGGAGTCCCATTGACTGAATGTGGATCGCTCATGCGAGTGGGGTGTTGAGATAGCCAGGTGATATTTCCCTGAGGATGTTCGTTCAGCCTTTAACCAGACTCGATTAATCAATGAAATCGCATAAGGTTTTGAGCATGCACGTTCGCGACTACAAAAGGAAGAACACCAGCACCCGGCGTTACCGTCTCCGCAGGCAGCGTGGTGATGGCCCCACGGCTGGCGCTTAGTGGGTGGACGAAAACGACCGTGTATCAGAAAAGAATACCTTCAAACACCTCCTGAAATCAATCGTTACGCGTGGAAGGTATTCCGGGCCGTCTCTTTCACATGTGCAACTCTTATATTGATATGGAAACGAATTAGCGTTTACAGAACCGCACACTCTTAAAGGGAGTGCTTTCCATTCGTCTTTGGTTTTGAACTGAGACAGTCCATATCGAAGACCTTGTCATGCAGCTCACAGCCATGCACTTTTTAAAACCTAAGGCCCTTTGGTCCTGAGCTCAAATGCCGCAAAGATGTGCGAGAGTAATTTGGGAGAGTATTTGAAGGTCACATTGGCCTTCATGACGCCATAATAACATCATTCAAATCGTGGCATCAAATAAGCCATGCGGGGATCAAAGCCAAGAAAGCATAAGGGTTTAGTCATTCATATCTGGCGTTCGTGAGCACGATCTCCAGACATAACGGCCATCAACTAGCTCGCAATGACTGTTGTGCAGTGTGCGATGACGTAATCAAACGGTGACACATCTAGGGACATATCTACTAAACAGAGAAATTGCGTTGTCTAGAGCAGTCTCTTTTACTCAAAATACACAAAGTTATAAGTGAGATTATTTCATCCCATCTGATGCCTACATCATTATTTTCGAATGCGAAACATTCCTTTAGCGTCACCTGAATCTCTTTTGTGTGTCGTACACTTGTATTTTGTCCTTCTGTCTGTTTTCTGGCTGTATCTTTAAATCTGTTTAGAAAAAATCCTTAAAATAGTTCAAGTGAAACATACATCTCAGTCAAACCTCTGACCTGTGCGAATTTAGAAAAGCAGAGGCATCTTTTCACGACAAATAGTCGACCTCGCGCGCCCAACGCCCGCCGCCTGGTGTTAGCTGCAGGGACCAGTGTTATTCCGTTCGCCGGAAACTGCAACGCCGTGCCTCGGTGCCCTTGCTTTCAAAGATCTGAGTGTCCATGATTAAAACTGCATTATGCAACTTTTTCACTAGTCGATGCAAAAAAAAAAAAAACGCTGGACGCCCACAGACAAGCGCGTGCCAGCCCGGCCAAAAAAGTTTGGAATCTAGTGAAGGACACTACATTCCAGCCCGGCTTTCATTCTGACGACAAAGGACTGGGCCCCCCTGGTCGATCCGGAAGCCCACACCTGCACGGCCAATATGTAACGTCACGTCACGTCATGTCAGCGTCGGCCGCATATGTCGCAGTCGGTGCAGTGGCCATGCTCCTACCCAGTGTACCACGCGCAGCTGTCGGCGGATCGCATCGGTTCGCCTCGGGGAGTGGTTAACACCACAGTCCGGCGTGATAATGAGCCGTAAGCCCAACACGTGTCACCCCGAAACTGACTCCCAGGAGTGTAAATGGCTTGAATTGAACCGGAATTAGTTAAAATCAGCGTGCGTGGGTGGAACGCACTGGCCTGGGAACAGGTGAGGGCGCACACGGAAGGTGCGTGGCTCAGAAACTTCGACGATTTATGCCCCTGGTGTTATGTGCAATGACCTATGGGATCGGCCAAGCCTCTCTTCCCTACAGTGTTGCGTGCTATAAGATAACATAGCATATACTACATGACACGTATGCGTGCCTTCTCTAGCTCGAGTGCATAGGGACAACATTATCTGGGGGACCTGTTCATAAGATTGTTTGCGCGTTACAGGTGCGCGCAATGCTTTTTAGACACCTCAAAATTTGGGATAATGCACGGGTGCTTTAGGAAGATGCTGACGCCCTGCATACTCAATGACAGCATAATCTCTTCGGCACTAGGCAACACCACAGAACATCGTTGCTACGATTCATAGCAAAGCTTTCGCATTTCGCCGCACGCATAAATATTCACTAGCAACCAGTTCCTATGCTAAAGTTCCAAGTAAGATGCCCCACGTGGGTCATTCCACGCCCATTTCCCAGCTTATATGGATCATTTATGTTGTCAAACCAGGGAGCCACCACTGTCAGCTCGAATGCCAAAGCCTCTTTATATGTGCCTGAGGGTGACCCGTCGTGTCTGCCATTGCCAGAGATCACCTAGATCGCAATGGCTCTGGCTGACTCCGCTTCGTCGGAATCGACCCAGTGGTCCGCTCACTCACTATGACTCTGCGCGACTTCGCTTCATCGGAATCAATCCAGACTCCGGTCGCATGGCGTGTGAAGTTAATACTCATTTCGACTTTTGATATGTGACATTTCGAGATGAAGCCGATTTCTACTCTCCATGAAGTCGGAATTAACAGCTGACGGCGTAATTAACAGTCTACGTGGTGCATCAGAAATCGATCAATGCCGAGTTTATTCTCATGACAGCAATTATAACATGATAGCATAGTTTGTGGCCGATGCATGCAGAGGTCAACATGACCAATGCCATTCGTTTATCCATGCTCAGTTTACTCGCATACTTGTTCAGAAAGAAAGCATAGAGTTTGACTTCTGTCAATCGAAAATAGGCTTGGGCATCAAAATAAAGTTATATATCATGCGTGACTCATTGATTTAAGTTTAAATTATGGGTCTTCTTAAGATCGAACTTTTTACGACGGCCTGCTTATGATATCCGAGAAATGACCCATCACTCTTTAGTGGCCTGCCAATCAGGCCGTATGAGTCCGTGTGTAGACATTAGTACCATCAGGCCTTATCACGACCTCATTCGCTCATGATCAATGAACCATAAGCGTGCTTTTCGTTAGGGCTACTTTTCTGCAACCACAGACCCATGGAACTTGAGACCAGGATAAAACTGTCTGCGAACCTAGAGCCCTCCTATGAGCGAAAGTTTCATTCTGAGAAAGGTGCAGAGACGTGTGTGATATTCTTCAGAGCAGCTCGTTTAAAAGATACATAGCTTCTTAGTGCCTTTTGTGGTTCTGCCCGGCATGTCTCTTCATCCTAGACAGCAGGAGATTTCATAAATCGAAGGAGAACAGACTGCGAGAAGGCCGACTCTTTATCCGGCCTGTTTTCCTTCGGCTCCGCAGCAATCGTGATGCCGCTTGTTTAGCCATAGTCTATACGATGGCAAAACAGCTGCATGGAGTAGCTGTGAGACACACTCCGTGCATTACGCGGCCTAAGTTATTCGATGCGCTTGAAGTCTCGCCTTACCACCTCTGGCGTTGTATGCTATCAAAATTCCAGGCATAGCCGGATGTTTCCTAACTCCCACCTCTACTGAAGCTTTTCATGGCCTAACACGCGCTCGGGCGGGGGGGGGTGAAATTGACCCCCCAAAGGTTTTTCCAGAATGGTTTCCGAACGGCGCGGCGTAGCCGCGCCAAATTTTGCAAGCTGTAGACAATGGAATAACGGATCGTTTGGCATCAAAAATTTAGATGTACCGTGTAAGGTCGCTGACCTATGACAGGTCAAAGTCAGACCATGGTTTCAGCGAAGGCAATTTCTAAGGAATCCTTCAATCTCATCCAACAATGGAGTGTTAAACGAAGCCATACATCTCTGAGATGCTTTCTTAGGCAACACAACAGCTGAATGAGCAACCAAAGGTCTGGTCAGGTCTGACTGACCTAAGGTCAGGTATGAAGGTCAAACCAAGGTCAAAACCAACCTGTTTTGTTACTCTAGGGCTTGCTGTATGGGATAGTTTCTGGTGCTCATTTCGAGTTAATTGATAGCAGGAGCCATATTATACATGTTCCGTGGACTTCTTAGAGGTCAGAATAGGTCATTGACCTAAAATGACCCAGGTCAACATTTTGTTTTAGGAACATACGGCCTAGCGTAATCTTTGCCCCTCAGTCAAATGCGAAACGCAAAGCAGCCTTGTACGTTTTTGGTCATCTTGATCTTAAAAAGGTCAAACAAGGTCACTAACCTTGGATGATGCTGTTACTTTTTGCTTAGAAACGGATATCTAGGTTTTGGGGAACTTTGAAGACCAACCCGGAACTTGACCTTGTTTGACCTTTTTTGACCTAAAAGTCATAATCTAGGAACCTGAAACTTTGACCTGAGTGAGATCGCGTACAGTTCAACACATCCTGTAAATTTGGTGTCTCTATCTTTTTTAGTTCCCGAGATCCCAGGGGGTCAAACTGAACCCCCCTCACCCGAGCGAAGGATATCTGAGCGGCAATCCGGGCGCGTGTTAAATTTGTAGCATCTATTCCTGTCGAAACCATCGCTTACTCCATTTAGCCCGTTTTCATGGTCTGCGTTTTTATAAACTAGAAATCCGATCTGCTAAGCTATACCCGCAAAACGAAGGAATGTTACGTTTAATTCGCATCACTCAATCGTATTTATGCTTTCATGACCGCAACAAATGCTAAATAAATCAGGGGAGTATGCCGCGACATTCTATATGTTTGCGTGATCCCATGCCCAGGATATGATTAAAGCATGTTGCCTCCACTGAGTGTTTCCATCACATAACTTTGTTCATGTTTATACTAAAGCTCATGCTCGAACGTATTTTTCGCCATCACAGCACATGGTACCGTCACGGCAGTTTGCTCCTGATAAAGGTAGGCGCTTTACCTCAACAAAGCATCGCGGAGTGCAAAAAGGTGCTTTGAGTTTACGCAAGATGTGCGTCACGTGTTTGGGTGTGCAATGTTGGCATTAGGGTCGTTTCTCTGGTGTTCATAAGCTGGATGCGCGTATGCCTAGTCCAAGTTTTTACCGAAACCTCTTCAAACAGACAGGAGCGGATGCATTAAGAAACGTGCATTATGGTCTCGGAACACAGGAGCATTATTTCATATGAAAGCCAGGTGCGTGTGATAAACATTCTGACCTTCGTATGCACCACCTACGCTCTAAGCAATAGAGTCAGAGCCGTGATGAATCTTACTTGAGGATTGTATTTATGAGGAGGCAGTTCTTCCGAGGTGAGCCTCCTACCTCGGCTCGGCCTATACCGCTGCAAAAGGCGTGTAAAGCAGGGCCAACAAAGACCGGTACGCACTAGACGTGTGGCGCCGGTGCTGACAATATCGTACTTAAAACATGTCCGAAATGAATTATCGAATACGACTACTTCAAAGCTTACGCACCATTGTGTTTTAGGCCTTAACGACGAAATGGTAGGGAGTTTATGTATCTCTGAGTTTATGTCATGCAACGGTTCGGACATTTGTCTACCTTAGTTGAAAACTGCATTTGTACGGTAAGCATTTTCTTCAACTCGTTGCTATCTGGGGCAACATTATTGGTAGCTTCGCTCGCGTGATGTCGACTATAACTCGTGAAGCAAAACAACCAACCTGTATGAAACTTTCAGGAACGGTTCACAGTAAGTCAAGCTATCTTTGGAACACAATAGTCCGGATGTCAGCCAAGGGTGGAGTAAAACGCCGCCCCAAAAACGACAGTCTTTCAGCCATCCCATGAGCACGCGTTATGCCATACGTGTGCTGTTGACGCGTAACATCCGTGTGTTTAATGCGTTTTAAATTGAACTCATGTGACCATTTTGGGTCCATCGATCGCAATTAAGCTCGCATTGGTTCTCGTCCGATCATAAATGCTATCCATTTCAAATGGAATGCAATGTGGCTTACGTGTGAAGTAGTCACATCCTGGACGACGGTTTGCATTTCCCACAGCACTTAGAGAACATAAAAGAGCCAGTCCAACGTCTACATGCGCGTCACCCGATGCTACAAGACAATGGTGCCAAGCAGGCGCATTCGTCAAAACGCAGCTCATAACTATACGGAGGGCAACACAAGTAAACCTGACCACCATCGAGCGACCACGATGCCCGCACTACCCCATTTGCCGATATCCACGTCCCCACTTGATACAATGCTTCAAAATCACGATTCCTAACCCGACTTGCTAGTTTTTTTTCTTCAAGCCTAGTATCGGTTGTACACTGGCGCCAGTCTTACCAGCCAAGATACCTGCTACAAGCACCTTGCGCACGTGAGTACTGGCTTAGAACCAGTAATTTTAAATTGGCACTGGCAATTATATCGATTCCACGATCAGGCTGACAAACACCAGATTGAGCAGCCGTGAAAAAAACCTTTCCAACAACATTCAATAAGGTCATGTATTTCCTAGCACCGGAAAACCTTAAACGTCGGCAATCCAGGCAACGCTCTAGCCAGCACTAGTGCTGTTTGTGCCAGTACTAGTACCGCTTGTGCTGATTTGACACTGGCTGCCGGCACCAAGACAGGAAACTGCTTCTTGACCGATTTGAACGTGCAATCTGATAATGGCGCTACACCACTGTCATGACATAGTGAACCATGTCGCTAATAGGATACCATGCCGTTCGTCTTTGTTCCGCGGAATGCGTCTCAGTCCGACTCCCAATGTTTAGTTTCGTCCGGTGTCTTCTTTCCGTGCCGCATCTTCGAATGATTACCATCCTACCGCCAAATTCCTTGCCAAGACACTCATGCAAAAGGCACAAATAACGACAGCGACAACAGCTATTCCATGAAAATCCGTACGCTACGATCGTACGCTGCCACTACAGTCCTGGCGGCCCCTCTCACCGTGAGGAAGCGCGCCGTTGCCGGCCACTCTGGCGGTCTGATCCGCCTCCTTGTCCGATGGGCTGCGTGAAAACGACATGTCAAGTCGACCTGAACAGCCACCCTGCACCACGCATCACGCCGGACGGCTGGCTGACATGGGATTGTGAAGCGCGACTGCTGAGGCGTCGGGAGCTGGGGTTCGGTGTGATGCTGGCACGTGCGCATCGCTTACCTTTTCGCCGCAGACTGAAACGGCATGATGTTTTGTCTCAGCCATGTTGACGTTGCGTGTTCAGGTAATTGTGCCATGCAATGGCTGATTTAACAAAATTTCTGAAGATTTCTGATTAAAGTCGACAGCGCACATAGATCGTAATATAGCCCATCATGGCCACAGAGGAACAATCTTAACAAAGCAAACGTTGGTAGGGAACAGTTTTCCGTTCAGCCACGTGTATTTTCTGTCAAACACGAGATTAAAAATGATTTCGGTGATTATAGAGGGCACATGAACATCGATGGCATATGATGATAATGGATGGATGAAACGGATGACATGCATCCGTTTCAAGCCATTGGAAAAAAACGGTGTGTTCCAATACACGTTAAAACCAGTCTTCAATAAACGCAGTGTTTTTTACGCATTTATTATTCGTAGTGTATGGTGGCCATATTCATACAAGTTCCATGCGAAACAATGGTCAAGGTATATGTCACGATGTCTCGATGGTTAGGCGCTGCACGGCATGTGCATACATGGAGAACATCACCGCTGCCTCAGCCAGGGAAACGCTGTATCTGACAAAAGGTAGCGCAAGCAAGTCTTTCAGAGGTTTCCGTTGGCGCATGCATACAAAAACACCTTTGATACGACTAAAAGCACTTTGCAAGTCCATTTTCGCAAACTCCGCTGAAGTAAGGGAGGGTTTGAATAGAGGGGACCATCCCTCTACAGACGCTGCCAATGGGCTGAGATTATGCAGAATTAGGCCGCTACTTGGCAGCCAGACGCGACTGGAAGACGATGGGAAACAGCGAAGACGACGCCAAGTTTGTTGACGAAAAGTAAAAGGGCGCAAAAATCCACCGCTACTAGATCAGATTCCAGCATGCACTCGATTAGCAGGCCATATGTATTGCAGGTGCAAGTCGCACCACGCACACACATGCAGTGCACTGTGCGGCATCTACATACGCTCCCGGCCAACAGCCGAGCGCCGCGCACCAGTGGCATCGCCGAGCGCCGCGCACCAGTGGCATCGCACAACGCGATCGGGACGCCGCGCTGGGACGCGGCGTGAGGGCGGAGTCCTCAGCGAGCGCGCGGTCAACACCACCGGCTTGTCGCTCGGAGGGCGTCCCGAAACGGGCCGCGCCGCCGTCAGATCTGCTGGCGCCGCCCGCGCCGCGAGAACGGGTGAGCGTGGGTGAGCGCGCGCGGTGAGCGGCGGGCGCGTCTCACCTGGTGACGCACGGCGCCACGCGCTCGTAGGTGGTGACGCGCCGGACGGCGGAGCGCGGCGGCGCGTCCTCCTCGTCCGAGCTGGAGTCGGCGGCCGGGTCGGGCCGCTCCCCGGCCGCCGGCGGACTGGGCCCCGCGCTGGGCAGCTCGCCTGCGGGCGCGTCAGGTCAGAGGTCAGCTGGAGTCGACCGCCGGGTCGGGCCGCTCCCCGGCCGCCGGCCGACCGGGTCCTCTGGCTGGGCTGAGCGGTTACCCTGAGGACAGTGAGGACGTCAGGAAGTTTTGCTTTCCACGGGCTTGGTTTCCGTGGCCTGAGCTGGGGTAATGCGAGTGGGCGACTGCTGGCCACACAGCAGGCCCTTCTGTCGTGTGAGGATACGGGTTGTGGGGTATTTACCCACCTACGTTAACCAGCACAACGCAAACAAACCAGGGCGTCACCACCCACGGAAAATGCAAATTACGTCGCGCTGCAGGAACAAGATTCTTTCGCGCGAAGGCCTACGAGCAGGCGTGCGGTATCTATATACGCCAGAATAAACAAGACAAAAAGCAAAAGGATTAGAGCTGAATGATCATCGCGTGTGTCATTGGGGCTTTACGACGCACCTAGCTGCTGAGGTTATATGGCGTCACCTGCCCTACACCCTGGTAGGAAGGGCGGGCACCGCGGGAATCGAATCCCGTACCTCTGGTGCACCAGACGCGCGGTGCTTAACGCAGACGAGTTAACCACTACACTTCTGACGCCCCCTACTCCTGCTAAATGAGCATCATGTTTAAATGATTCCAATACACCTGGCTACTCCGAAGCTGAGTGCATACCGACAGGAATTGTCAACGACGTATAAGATAAATGATGCCCGGTAAGGGCGTTAGTCACCATTCAGAGCAATGCCAGCGATCGATCTGAATGGTACAAATACACAGGCTTGGGGGGGGGGGGGGGGAGGGGGACAGTGGACCGGATTCAGCGCACACAATAAGGCATGTACAGTGGGAGTGACATTTACAATTCACACGATTCTTTGATTTGTGCCCTTTCACCACGGATTATTCCAATGCCTTTCAATCTATTCATCTCCCTCTGCTACCAAAATTTCCTCCAGAATGCCCCGCGTCGTCACGCAACCAAACCAGTTTCGACACATGTCTTCTTGAGGAAGAGCATTTTCCTGCTCAGTTATCTGCAAACGCAGGTCTGCGCGACGTCAGCGCAATTTAAAGCAGTACAACAGCGGTCGTTGTTTGCTGACTTCCGGTGCAAACAAAAGTCCTCTCAGAACAAGACATCGCGCCTGGAAGTCCCCGAGCGGTGGGGCGAAATTGCGAAACACAAAGCGTTTGCACAGCCGCGAGAAATAGTGGTCTTCGGCGAAATCTACTCCAGGAGTCGCTGCCTCTTCCCATTTATTATTATCCTATCCTTTCTTGTGGGTATTTCCATTCCCTTCACCTCTGTCCCCATCCTTCATCAGCATAAGTGGCCCAGAGGTTTTGACATGCCGACCTCTGTGTCTTAGACTCAGCTCCGATCCTAGCCTCAGGCTGAATGAGCAGTTTGACGACCTCTGTGTCAGTAGACTCAGCTCCAATCCCAGCCTTCGGCTAAATGGGCGGCTTAGGCGCTAAACTCAAATTTCATTCAGGCCGTGACAATGCCTGTGACTATACCAACGCATGAAGCGATCACAGATAAAATGACTCCTATTTCACATCACTTCAACGCCTTAAACACTTTCCAGTCCTCTTAGCTCCTCTCCTTCCATCTTGCTGGCCCCACCCTCCTGCCTTCCTCCTTGCGTAGGCGTCCCCATCAGTGGGCCCGCTCGCTGCCGACGGTCCTGGTGAGACCGCTGTGGCCTGGTCCAGACGGGTAGGCCGGCCCAGCCTCGGATCACCGTCAATATCGCGGCTGATAAAGGTCAGCGAGCGACTCGGCCCGTCCGGCGGCCGCCACCGACGAGTCCCCATGGCAGCGAGGGGTAACCGACGCAGCTACTTGAGGTCAATTCAGCCTCCCGCGCCACTTGCGCTGGCACTTGGGGCCACTTGGAATGGCAGACGCCAACGACGATTGCAGGCGTAACGGTATGGAGGCAGGGCTGAGAGTTGCTTCGCAGCCGGTGGTGATCTGGCGTGGGTCCCAAGCCAGGTGTGATGAGGAAGAACCTCTCCAAGATTCAGAATCCTTCGCAAGGGAAATCAGTCAACCGTAGTACCTCAGAACTACGATTTATGAAAATTAGATACCATGTCATGCATATGAAAGCGAGCTTATACATCAGAAGTTAGTGACGTCGTCCCAGAAGTTAGTTAGTGGCGTCGGGAAATGTTCATCACGTGAATGCAGACATCGTTTATATATTTCGCATTCTCAGTTGCGTTTCCACTGATACAATTCAGGCTGCCATGCCATGTTTTTCTGGCACCCTGCTGCTTAATAGCGTTAGCCCGCATTTTCGTGGCCAGCACGGGTAATTGCCACCACGACTTCGCGTTATGTTGCCTCCTCCTCCCCGAAGATGAGGGAAAACCCCCGCCATCGCCAACATACGCTTTTCTAGCTGTGAGAGCCGAGAGCGCTAACCACCACGACAGGGCGCTGGCAGCGCCCGACGGGCCGCCAGTCCGAGACAGGATCGCAGGGTCGGCCGTCGCCCGCGTTCGCTCCCACGCTCTCCGCGGCAGCCCCGCGGCCACCCGGCGTGATGAAGTACTTCTCGTACCGGCCGGACGAGCCGCCGCCGGCGTGCCTTCACCCTGAGGGCACGAGGCTGGCTGACCCGGACACGGTGCGGCTGGTGGTGGCTCCCGACTCCGAGCAGCCCGACCCCAGCTGCCCGCTGGAGCTGAGCGAACCCACGCCCACCGGTGACCTCTACCAGGGCCAGGTCAGAGCAGGGTCGTGCTGCCGCGCCGCAGCCCGCCAACCACATGGTGCTGGATTGCAGATACCTCGAGAAGTCTTTTTAAAAAAATCCTGTTGTTCTTTAGATGTCGATGTTACAATGTCAATGTTAGAAATGTAAGCGTTTTTACGTAATCGGTGACGAAAAAATCTTCAAAAAATCAGTCGCATGTTTGCGCATCGGCATGTGTCATGGGTGACGAAACAGATTGGTAAGAGATCAGCGATGATACCTGGTGTGATGAACAGCGATGATACCTGGTGTGATGTAACAGCGATGATACCTGGTGTGATGAACAGGTCGCTTTTGATACTCCGCACGCTTGGCTACGAGAAATGCATCCCCAGCAGCCAGAAACCGTGTCTCATGGCGACCGGGATCGCAATGCTCTGTGTATTGCCATCAGATACAGCTGGCAGACGCCTGGCCGTGAAAATGCCTGACAAAACATGACGTGCGTCTGTGTTTGTGTCTGTGCCAGGCCTGCTTTGGTACTGTTCCGAGCGCTTAAAATAGGATGCCTCCCACGTTTGCGTGGTGTATTAAATGCACATATGCCAGGCACTCCTGCCTACTCAGGACATGCTCAGTGCGCGTGACAGTTGAAATGTCCTTGCCTCGGCAAATAACACAGTGCCGACGTGTGACTTTGTGTGACGTGAGGCGTGTGTGTGCGATTCTTTGTGGCATGTGACAGTGTAACTCATTACGACACATGTCGAGTGTCCAAGTGGCGATTAATGTGTTCATATGCATGCTGTGCATATTGCTAACGTGACTGGTTTGGATTCCGTCTTCCGCGTCTCATGTGCGGATATAAACGCGCGCCTCCGTTATACGCTCTGCCCCGTGTAAGGAGCCCGCAACAGGTTTCTAGCCTGTGCTGTCTTTATTGTCTGTGGTCAATACCGCGCACAGTGGTCCCTACGACGCGTAGATTGTCTTTAGACGTACTCTGCGTTTTTGTGACGCGTCTTGCATCTGTGTGACATTCCCTACACAAGTGTGGCGTGTTCCAGCATGCAACGAGCTCCTCAACCGTGCGGCGTGTCCTTCACCTGTGTGACTTTTTCACCGCACACTGCACGCACGCTTTCGGCGCGTCTTCCTCGCACCGCACCCATGGTCGCAGGTGTTCGCCTGGCGCTGGGAGGGACTCGGCGCGCTCACCCTGCCCTCTGGGGTGCGCTACGGGGGAGAGTTCCGGGACGGCCGCTTCCACGGCACGGGCACGCTGCTCTTTCTCGACGGCGGCAAGTACGAGGGCCAGTGGCAGCACGGTGTCTGCACCAACGGCCTGTACACGTTCCCCGACGGCCTGAGCTTCTCCCACCGCGACTGGAAGTACTGTGATTACCCGGACAGACGGTACTGGTCCGAGGTGCAGGGTGGCCTGCGGCCAGCGGGCCGCTCCCAGCTCACCGACCGCGAGCCGCCGCGGCCCGTGCCGGCCGACATGTTCGACGCCGGCGACGGGCTGTATGACCCGCAGTGCCGCACCGTCTACGACTACGACGACCCCAAGAAGATCCGCCGCGTGGTGACGGACGAGGGCCACCTCTGGATCACGGCGCGCTGCCGCAAGGGCAGTGACGACTTTATGGGACGGCGCGACGAGCTGCACCAGGACCTGGCGCCGCTCGCCTACCGCGCCGGCCAGTCCAAGCGGCCGCCACCACTGCCCGAGTCGCTCCTCTTGGAGGAGATCCTGGCCGGGCAGGCGGCGGACGAGGCCGCGGCCGCCGCCGCCGCCGCCGCAGCGGCGGACCAGGCCGCGGCAGAGAAGGCAGCCGCACGCTCGCCGCCGGAGGAGGTCGCCCAGAAGGGCGCGGTCGTGGTGCGCGAGGTGATGCGCTCAGCGCAGCGTCTCACCGCCGCCGTGCACACCATCGTGTCGGGCGCGGCGCGACGCGCGGCCGCCGCCGAAGAGGAGGCCGAGGAGGTGGTGGCAGGCGTAGAGGAGCGGGTGAGCACGGTCAGCAGCGCTGTCAGCTCGCTGCTGGAGTTGGCACGCCGTCGGCTGGCCGCCAGCTCTGACAGCAGCAGCTCTGACTGGTCGTCCGGCGGCAGCAGTGACGAGGGCCGTGCCTCGGGCCGCCGCCGCTCGGCGCATAGCGGCTCCGGTTCCGGTTCCGGTTCCGGTTCCGGTTCCGGCTCCGGCTCCGGCTCCGGCTCCGGCTCCGGCTCCGGACCCGGCTCCGGTTCTGGCTCCGGCTCCGGCGCCGAATCGGCCCGTCGTCGCTCGACGCAACTTGTCTCCAGCACTAGCCACTCCGGCTCTGGCTCTGGCTCTGGCTCTGGCTCTGGCTCCGGCTCCGGCTCCGGCTCCGGCTCCGGCTCCGGCTCCGGCCCCGGCCCCGGCCCCGGCTCCGGCTCCGGCTCCGGCTCCGGCTCCGGCTCCGGCCCTGGCTCCAGCTCCGCCTCGGGCACGGTCTCGGCCTCTATCACGGGCAGCGGTGGACCGTCGGCAGAAGCCAGCTTGGCCAGCGGCTCCGGTTCGGCGCCGAGCAGCGGACAATCGCGGGGGCTCGGCAGCGGGAGCGGGAGCGGACAGCTCGGGAGCGGCGCTGCCCACTCTGGCTCCGGTGCCGTCGACAGCGACGCTGGCTCCAAGACCAGCCCGGAGCCGTAGAAACCTCGTCTCTCTCTGTTGACAGGCGCACGCCCGGTGGAGGCTTCTGCTCCCCGTCTCAGAAATTGGCACACATTAGTCTCATCGTGCATGTTGGCTGGTGGTGGTGCGCTGAGCTGGCACCCGCCGCCCCCCCCCCCCCCCCCCGGGTAGTCCGGCGACGGCCTCCATGGCCGGTGGATGGGTGTGCGGTAATGCGCGCCGACAAACCGAATAAGACCGCAAGACCCGCTAAATTGGCAGCACAAGGGTACTGTCGTCCGCGTTTGCTTCCTAGCGCGACCGAGGACGGCGGTGAGAGACTGAGACTAATCTTCGGGGAATTGGTCACGTCTGGCGCTGGTATTTTTATCCCACTTAAGCACCCTGATGCCGTCAGAGGCTTCGGCAGCTTCGGCCCAGCTGGTGTCTCTCGTCTGTTGGGCGGCCTCTGTAGGAGGGGCCGGCCAGTTCCTCCTTGGTGTGGAAATTTGTCTGATCGCGATATTGATAAAATAAAATATGAAAGCACGCGATCCATGCTTTCATGCATTGTTATCTCTTGTAAACAACAAGTGGTTTGTGAAAACTGTTTAGAACGCACCGTTCAACCGGAGCCAATCGATGTATTGGATCTGGGACCAGCGTATGGTGTGGATACAATGCATTCCTCAGCTTTTAAAAATGATATTTTGGAATGCTTAATGACTAAAGCCTATTTTAGTTAGGCCGGATTAACGTTATAAGTAGTGAGTCGTAATATACAATCTAAAAACGCTGCCGATAAGGACATCATCAGTTCACCAAACATACCGTATTATGTTCTGCTTGAGTTTTCGCGTGCTCCATCATGTATGCGCTACATCCATGACGGAAGTCCTGTTATCAGGGCATTCATTGTCAGGAAAATATGCACGAGCATGCCCAGGTACTGGTCTGACATAGCCTATCGCAAGTATGCCGCAATAATTTCGTAACGGCATGCGGTACCGAAGCCTCCAATACGCATTGTAACATTCGCAAAACGTTTCAGCAATAGCTGCTTTACTCTCCTCTATTTCCATATACATCTATTGCACGGGGGTGGGGGCATTCGTCCAACACGCATGCGTAGCATCTCCAGCTTCACCACTGTTCCTGTCCAGCGAGCTTATGAACTGAAAGTACCTTCAGCGTACCTCAGTCCTGACATAAGCCGCTGGCGGTAATGGAAACACCACGGTATGTCGTGGATTGCCGTTAGCGTGCGCATACATACATACATACATATATATATATATATATATATATATATATATATATATATATATTGAAAATACTCTGTAGACACCAACCCATATTGGCTTAACGGCACAGGCCCACCCACATACTCCGATAATTTGCGTGCATCTGGTAACTAATACCTTGGGAGCACCAGTACCCTGGACAGATCTATTAGCGGTAGCTTAATGATATTACAACCTGGTCATATATCTAAGGAGCCGTCCATAAATTACGTTACGTATTTTTTTGTCATTTATCAGCCCTTCACTCGCCCCGGTTACGCTCTGGATACGCTGAGCGACCCCCTGGCTGTGTTAAGCGTAATGTTCCAGGAAAGCACTATCCGTTTAGTCGCCAACTGAGCTGCAGATACAAAAACAAATACCCGGGCGTGTTCCTTGTCATTGCAGGAAGCCAACAGCACCCCGTCTCAAGGTTTTAACTTAAATTTAAACATTTTAGCATGACCTAAAACCACACCTAAGCGTGGCGCTACGCTGTCAAAATCCTACCACTTCCTCGCTTGTTACGCGTCTATTACGCTCTATTCTCGTACCCCTCCATGCGTGGCATAATTCATGGACGGTTCCTAAATACGGATACAACCCCGAGGTCACCAGCATTTGTCGCTGCTCATCCCCATCGGGCCCTGCCGATGGCTCGGGCTGGCTGGCGGCCTCTCACCGTTGCCGCTGGTCTGCACGTGCTTGGCCCAGCTGTAGCGGACGGACGAGCGCGGCGACGGCTCTGCCGAGATGACGCGTCGGCGCGTGCCGTTGGCCACCGCCGGCCGCTTCGGGTCGGGCACCACGTAACGCGGCATGCCCTTGAAGAACCAGGCGCCCGACTTCTTCCAGACTTCACGCGTCTCGGCGCAGATCTTGCAGAGCAGCCACTGCTCACCGCCCGCTGACGAGGTGTCCACCACGCACTTATGACACACCGCCTACAGGGAGGGGGTGGGGGGAAGGCGGTGAGAGTCGGACGAGAGTCGGCATGCGGCGCAGGGTGGCCTGGAAAATCAACACACGCGGCTACGGGGAGCTGTGAACGCCGAACCGTGTCTAACATACAGGCTGATGACATCGCCAGGAGGTGAAAATCACCGAGCCCATCTTCGTGGCACCAGAGGGTTTGCGCCTCTACATAGGTATGGCATTTAGTACTATTGCGTCAATAAAAGTTAACAGTTAATAAGTTGAGGTCGTGTGAAAATAAGAAGATCGGGAGCGTGCGATTTTATTTTACGACAAGCAAAATATTGCACTTGCCTGCGCGGCGATAAACTCAGTTTTCAGTAATGAGCTCTCCTCAGCCCCCCCCCCCCCCTCCCCCTTCTGTGGACTCGCCCGCACGCCCCCCAGAACAAGCTACCGTTTCGGATTTAACTGCGCGGGGTTAAGTTGCTCGGAGTGGCGTTGGTTATTGTTGTGCTCTAGTACGAGAATTGGAGTCATAATAATATACAACTAAATATTCGAATGCATTCTGGCTATATGAGTTAACAGTGACCACTCAGTTCAACCTATAGGAGGATGTAAGTTGCCCTACACACAAGAGACTTCCCAACATGGCACCAGAAGGTCATGCAGATGTGCGGCTTCCACTGTAAACATCCGCTGTAAAAATCCGCTGTAGAAATGTTGAAGTCCGCTGGGCCCAAATGCCGCAAACCAGCAGCAGTCACGACAGCACGCACCCCAAACAAGCTCCGTAACCCACCGCCGCGACCCGTCGAGCCCAACTTTGGTCTTTCAGGAGCCAAAGCCTGCATACATTTTACAATAGGTCTCTTGTGGTCTACTTGTTTCTCATCCGCTTGAATGAACACGTAGCCAAACTGCAAACAAAGCTGTTTAGGCCGCAGCAAAGTTTAACAAAACTTCTTCAAGCGCCATCAATTTAACCGACGTTTTAGAGCATTTGACTGCGCCAGATTCACTTGGAAGCTATGCAGTCAAGTTAGCATTATCGACCAAGGCGCCACATGCCCTGCAATGCAAGTTGGCTTGCATATCACTGTACACAGTGTGATAGCTCCTCCAAGATTTCGCTGACACGCCCGCAGCCAGCAGCTATTGTGGGGGACGCTGCGGCACCTGAGTAAGAAGTTCATAGGGCACTTTAAAGGCCGCGGCTTGTACCCAGCGTTCCGCCCCCGCACATGCAGGCCTGACACGTCCCTAGCCCCTCCGGCCAGCACGTCAAGGCCAGCTTATTGCCTACTGCAACACCATGACAAGCCTAGCTAAGTTGCAACCATGGGTGATGAGATTGCGCAAGGTGCAGATCCTCTCCACACCCTCTCTCCTCGGCGATCTGGTTGATCGTTATGAACCATGCGGTCAGCACATACTCAGCCCCAATGGCGATCATCACTGGTAAGACGCTTTGCGCAACGCGGCACGACAAGGCGATAACAGACATAAGAGACGAGCATTTCCGTCATTGGAAGATTCCAAAGCACAAGTAATGGAGTCCAGCATCCTCTGAATTCATTCAAATTGTGCCGGTCAGTGCACTGCCATTCATGACATTCACCGAATTTGGCTGTCATTCATGAGGTTCACATTCATTCACCGAGGTAGGGTTCGCGAGGCAAGTCGTGATACGCATTACTTAGTATTTGAGTCCTTAGTTTGACAGATACTGTATCGCATTTATCTCTGGCAGTTGCTGCTTGCTTTATCCCTTAATGTTGGTAATTGTAAAACCTGTGGCTTGCCTGTTTCAAAACAAAAACCAAAAAACGAGTGGAATCGGCCGGCAATTTCGAAAGATGAATTTATCACTCACATTCGTTTCGTTAAAGGCATGTAGCTCAAATGTCAACGTATCTATCTTTCCTTTCTCCTGGTTATTCTACAAGGAATGACGCTAACGGTACTGTCTTATCTACATATTTTCATTTCAGAGAAACCAAGACTGTGTGACTGACATGTGTGCGGTAACTGCAGTCAAACTACTACAACAAATACTTGTGTTGAGCTTCAGTCACGGAGCACTGGGCTCTGAGACTGACCACCAGCCTGTGAAGTTGTCACGACACGACCCCTCCGGTTTAGGCCACAGTGGGATCTGCTTGAGACCGGTTTCGGGAAGGTGACGGTGCCTGTTTCCCGGTCGCTTACCGACGCAACCGCGGATCGGATGGTGTTCAGACTGGTCGGTGATTGGCAGAAGGTACGATCGCCTGCACCATGACGTTAGTGACACGCTGCTATCTGCTCCGGCAGTCGAGATCTGGATATCGGGTTTTCAGAATGCCCCAAAGCTGGCCGTCCTATGGTCTTTACGTGACATTGGGCCTTTACTACGTGCTAAGCTGCTGGGGCTATATGGTATACCCTGCCTCTCAACCCTGGCAGGCGGGGCGGGCACCGCCCTTTCCTGCTTATTTCCCGCATTGAGCCACGTATCTCTGGTTTTCCAGATGCGCAGCTTAATTGCTTGTCAGCTATTGCTCAGCTTGTTCCCTGGATCACGCACGAACGCGCGAGACAGGCTGCTCATGTAAACGGACATTTTGCTATCACGATTGTCTGCTCTTTTGTGCGTTAAAATCTCTTCATTTTTCGACCCATGTCGTACGGGCTTTTGCAATGAGCATATTTTGTTCGCCCCGTGAGTCCGATGGGAGCTTGTTTTATTGCAAAACTGCAGGAAATCCATGCATAGTTCTATAGCTTGTAAATAAATGCCCTAAGAATAATACAGCACAGCATACAAAGAATTACGTGTTTTGTTTCTTAAAAACAGCAAGAAGCCACCATCAGTGCTTACGAGAATATTGGCCTCCAAAACCATAATGGACGGACCGGGCTCGACCGTCCACGCTGAACATGTTCCCGCTATTCTACTAATGCCAGCTCGGTCTGCGATGTCACCGAGAACTACCACCAGCGCTGCAGCAGCTTCACGCTGGCCGCGGACGGCACGCACCTTGAGACAGTCCCTGCACTTGAGTTTGGAGCTGGCCAGCAGTCCGAACTTCTCTCCGCAGAGGACGCACGTGCTGGCGCCGTTGCCGACCGCGTGCCGTCTCATGTTCTCCAGCCTATCCACCAGCTTACTGCGGGATGCACCACGAGTCACTATGTGAAGCATCACACGAGACCGCTGAGCTGAGGCAAGCTACCAGATGCTGGAACCCGATCAGATGAGCTCAGTTTGATGCATATCACTGGTAGCTTGGAATAGGACCCTGCGGGAAGTTCACAGGCTATAGAAGCCACCTATCCCTCCGGTCAGCTTCCTGTGGGGCAAGCATTTGTTATCGCGTAGTCCACCGGCTTACTGCGAAGCTCAGGTTAAATCGCCCGTCTGTTACAGGAGCATCCCATAAGCCGACCATGACGCAAATCGATGGCGGCTAGGTTTGCGGCGAGTGAGCCACCCGACAGCAATACAAAGTCACTGGGCATTGTCGACCGACGCTTGGGTCACTGACGGCCCTGATCGAGCAGCTGCACCACCGCCTGACCGACCGGCCGGCTGGAATCGGCTGGAATCGGCTAGCATCGCGGCTCGCCGGCGGCTGCCGACGACGGTGACCACGGCGGTCGACGGCGTCGTAAACGACACGCCGCCACCGGTGTCCCGACGATCAAGTCGTGATGGCGGATTTGATAGCCGAAGCTCGTCTCGTCCGGCTGGTGGAGGTCGTCCGAGCTCACACGGAACGCCGCCGGCGATTAGCCGCTGGGGAGGCCCCACAGCCGATGGCGATTGGCAGGAGCCTGGGTTGTCGGGAGCGAGGGACCGGTGGATTCCGAGGGAGCTCTCGGGCTCTCGGGGTCGAGGGACCGGTAGATTCCGAGGGAGCTCTCGGGCTCTCGGGGCCGAGGGACCGGTGGATTCCGAGGGAGCTCTCGGGCTCTCGGGGCCGAGGGGCCGGTGGATTCCGAGGAAGCCCTCGGGCTCTCGGGGCCGAGGGGCCGGTGGATTCCAAGGGAGCTCTCGAGCTGTCGGGGTCGAGGGGCCGGTGGATTCCGAAGGAGCTCTGCGCCGCCAGTCGTCCTGCCTTCTCCCCCGACCTCCCGCCTGCCGGTCAGCGGGCGTCGGTGGTGTCGGGTCGCCGTTAGGCCTTATTGCGTCCTTGATTAAGAGGCCTCATCTGTATAAAGCTCCTTGTCGAGAGGCCATCGTTACTCTGCGTTTGCTGCGTGGCCGCCTGACGACACAGAAGCAGCGCCCGGTGTTGGCACCTTCTGCAGTCGGCAGTGCTGTCAGCACGGAACCATTGGTGCAAAAGACCTCCTCATTCTCTTGGCCCCGGTGAAGACAGAAAATAGATAAGGTTATATAAAATATAACTGTGTCTCTTTTGTCAACAGAAAATTGTCAATAGAAAATAGACAAGTACACGGCTTGATGATTTAAATTGGCAGGCCATGTTACACAAGTCATTCGTAGACACGGCGTGCTTAGATCGCAACAGGTAGTGCGCAGGTTTGACGGCTTTCCAGCACACACCCAAAGAACAGACACCATCAGTCATATACCAATAATCTGGCACCCAGCATAATAGGCCCAGTTTTAAAGATGCACTTCCAAATGATGCATGTGTCACTAGACAATGGCGTGTTTGGGAAATGCGCATAGCGTCACACCAGGCAGCACGCCTGCCACATGAGGGTGAATGTCTGAGCATATCCGCCGATAAGCTCAGTAATGTTGCGCCCGTGTTTGAAAATTTACTGTTTCATGACATGTGCAAACAACGATATCGTTCCATCACGCAGGACACAACAACGTAAAGCACAAACAAGACTGGCCGGTTTTCAGTGATAGCAAAAATGAGCAGCGGCCTGAAACACTCGGGGTAAACAGCATATCATAAATCCTGCAAGCGGTGTTTTTAAGCGCCCCTGTGCAGACTCGCTGTCATTTACGTCTGTGTGTGAACCATCGCACGCGATAACGGACGACGGGTGCAACCGAGTCGCACGCAGTTGCAATATTGGCTGGCTGATCAAACGTGCTGCCCAAGAGATCAATCCCACTTAACTATGAATGCGCTGCACCAATCATCGCAAGAGCGTGAGCAGCCGCCATGAACAACACTTGTCGGTGGGTTCACGCCAACGTTGAAAAATTCAGCGATTTAACGCCGCCGGCGACGAACCCGAACTTCGCCGGCAGTCGCCGAGGCATGGCTGTGGCTGGAACAACAACGGACCGGACGCGTGCTGACGCACGTCAAGAGGCGCCGCCTGCCATCGCCCGAGGCCACTGCACGGGTCGTTCCCGCCGCCGGAATAGCCGGCCGGCCGACAGGGCGTGAGAGGCGGGGCGCGTGCCTCGCAAGATAACACACGCGGCAGCTCCTCAAGCTGCAGCCGGTCCGGGCCCCCGGCAAACTCCCGAGCGCCGGGGGAGGAGGGTCGGGAGGGGGGGGGGGGAGGGTCGCGCGAGTGGAGACGGCCGCGGGCAGACCGGCTGCGAAGTGGTCACTGCTGGGGATGGCGGAATCGTTCGCGGAGCTCAAGGAGGCCTTTAAAAAAGTGTTCGCTTCAAAGAAGTTCTTGGTTTAAGGTGGTCGCGTAGCGCTGTAGCGGCTCTGGGAATACAAAATTCTAAGCAATGAGCCGCGCTCGAAGCTCTGGCAACTTTGACAGTAGTTGATTGGAGATAACACCGGTTGAAACATTGGTAAATTGGACGCCCTCCGCCACGTATTAACTATCGCCAGGACAGGTGTCTGGAACAGCTCGCTCCATCCACTCAGAGGAATCTTCCAAAGCTCTCGACAAGTCACGGTGAAGCTCTGGATAGCGGAGTTGGGAACCGTCTTGCATCGGTGTGAAAACTTTTGGACTTTTAGCCATCTGAAGGCAGACAGCAAGCTCCGGGTCGAATCGCCGACGATGGACTTGCCACAAATTGGGGCGCGTCTTCGCGGAAGGTAAGCTTGACGTGACAAGGCTGCTAATACAGAATTTTTGGCGATACGTCTGCACAGGAGCAGTGTTTGTGCAGGACTGGGAACGGGGGAAGCGGGGGCGCTTTGAGACATTTCTTCCCATGCACTGCCATGATTAAGATGATAACTTTCCTTACATATTTTCCAAAGGGGAGGGCTTGAGTACCATCCCCCACAGCCTCCCCTTGCACGGCAGTTCTCACCCTTACTTGCGTGTTTACGTCTTTCCCCGCCGCTGCGACAAGTCTGTATCGGGCGTTGTAGACGGCTTGGGGTGCCCTAAACCTCCTGAATTGCTGTCTTTTTGTGTTCAAGCGCAGTGTGGGGGGGGGGGGGGGATTGGATGAGAAACATCTGGCCGGCGAAGGCTTCTAGAGCATAGGTTGTATGTGTGACCGTGTGTGACTGAGGTCCAGGAGCATGCTTGGTCATTCATTGATGGGGAAGCGGCTAAAATGTGGGTCTGGCGACAGCACATTTCGCAAAAAGCAAGGTAAGTAGATCTCGAGCGAATTTTCAGACTGAGCCTCTGTTATTCTAATCTTTTGCATATTTGTGACTTGATTTTGGGCTAAGTGACCTCGAAATAACACGATTAGTGCAAATTCCTATTCAGTGCAGGTTAAGTCGTCATTTA
This sequence comes from Pollicipes pollicipes, assembly GCF_011947565.3. Classification (NCBI taxonomy): domain Eukaryota; kingdom Metazoa; phylum Arthropoda; class Thecostraca; order Pollicipedomorpha; family Pollicipedidae; genus Pollicipes; species Pollicipes pollicipes. The sequence goes on along the minus strand of NW_023596545.1, from coordinate 22,428,078 downwards.
CCATTACCCAACCGCTGAATAGGCTCGAATGGCGTACTGTCGTTCACGTCGCTGTCTAGCACACCATATTCCAGAGATGTTTTAAAGCGTTCCTCTGCTATCCGAAATTCCATGAACATTTTTTGGTTAATTCAACAGTAAGGCGTGATATTATGGCATACCCAGGTACCCAACAAACGGTCCGAGGCAATGGATAAGTGTTTTTACGAGATCGCAAACTGATCGATGGATCAGGCGAACCTTCTGTATAAAAAAACCTTTAAGGCGAAACTGCGAGCAGCGACAGCCAGAACAACTCAACGAGTCCAAAACTTTGATAACCAACCGTTGCTTCCCGCTACTCTGGCAAACCGAACCCCCCAACACGCGGCCTCCTTCGCTGTGCTGGTCCTCTCTCCGCGCGCTGACAAATCCGGCGCGGAAATGATGGCGCGTGCCGCAACAGGCGCATCAGTCACGCACCCGGCCTTTGAAAACAGACGACGAGTTCCCCGAACACCACTGCGGTCGAGACACTCTGTATCAATAGCGCGTGACACCCGACCTGTACAGAACCAGCCGGCCGGAAGTTTGGCGCGGCAGCACTGAGCCGGCGCTCGGGCGGCGTCGCAGAGACTGACATCCGCTGCTTGCCGCGCCACCCGGACAGCCGTGCGGTCAAAATGGCGCGCGGCTCACTCAGCACACAAGCGTCGCAGATCAAGCCAATCAGCCGTGCGCTGCGGGTGTGCGTCCGGGTTGGGCCGACCGTGAACAGATGCAGTGGATGAGGGAATCCAGTCGGACAAACACGTAAGCATCGTGAGTCATAATGGTATGCCGCACTTGAGTGTGCCATCCAACATTCTTGAAAATGTCGCTTGTCGCTGAGCTCGCATCTCCACAGTAATGGTGTTCTCAGCCCTGTTCAATATGCCTACCGGCAATGTCACTGTGCGGAAAACGCTCTGCTCGATGCTGTCGGAGAGCTGGTGAGGAGCGTCCACAGCGGAGGAGGGATATCGTCGCTAATTGCTGTCAACGCATTCAAGGCTTTCCGACAGCGTTGATCATGGTTTGCTTACAACAAAACTTCAGTGTCACGACGAAGGCCCTGATTGGCTTAAAAGCTGTTTGATTGGTTGGAGACAGTTGGTGCGTGGAGGACTGACTACCCTACCGGTAAACCACGGAGCGTTCCAGGGATCCATAGTAGTAGAATCCGCTATTATTCACCCTATTCACAACCGACTTTCCCCGTCACCCGTCACATGGACGCCTGATCTCATATGCAGATGACACTAAGATTCTGGACCATACTCCTCTTAACAAGCAGTGTTGCGCACTAAAGCATTGTCTGGAGGTACAAGTTTAGAAACTTCGGGCTTGGTTCAGACCAAACACACTGCAAATGAGCAAGAACAAAACCGGTTTTGTCTTGACAGGCTGCAAACGCAATGTAAAGAAAACCTGTGATTCTCACTACACGATATGTGGAGAGACCATCTCACCTTCTCGACGCATCAAATGTGTCGATGCGATCGCAGACTCAACGCTTTCGTGAGAGAGGGATGTCGCCAAAGTCGTGCAAAAACGCAATGTAATTATAATCTCGCAGTGCCGCCTCAGGCATCAGTTTACATTTGATGTTTTCAATATCATTATGGGAGCCATCGTTGTTCCACACACGATCATACTGCCTACGTCAATGGGGTGGCGTGATCAGGTGCTAGGCGCAGAGGATTCAAAGGGTTATATCTTTTGCAGGCAGGATTATCTCTGGTATGAACCACAGCCTGCATATAACACCGATTCTGGCATCTCTAGGCCGGCCCCGGGTTGATGACTTGGTAAAGAGAGGGGCGTACTAAAAACAATCAGTCCCAAGATTTTTTTCTACGCCGTTACCCAAGAACAGGTAACCAGGAGTGCCCCTCCCTCAATCCCAGCGACGCAGTAAACCGTACGTTAACACCAGAAAACATAAAATCAAGTCGCGGCACTCCCAGCTAGGAAGATGAAACAAACTTTAAAAAAAACAGGCGAGGAGGTGGAGCAGACCCGAGGGAATTGTGTTATGTGAGAGGTAAGGAAAAATCATAGATGAAAAGGCTTAAAGTAGTCATTAGCCAAAATCAGCTAATGACAGCCCGCTACAACCGCCCAATAATCTACAACCACTCAATTCCCCGTGTTAGTAAGGGTTATACAGTCACAAGTCGGGGGGGGGGGCAATTACCTGGTCATTTTTGTGCTGGGTTTTGAGCTGGATTTCCAGGGAGTCCGCCCAGCTAAGCAGAGCTTGTTGCTGGGAGAACTCCCGGACCCAGCGCCATGAATTTGGGTATATGTGCATGACTTTATATCAGAAATTGATTATGAAACATGAAGGAGGTCAAATATGAAGTGCGTTGGATATGTGCAGCACAAGGATGGCAATGTCTTCAAATATGTTTGTTACGTTAATATGTGTTCACGAAATGCTTGCGGATGATGTTCTTAACGATGGTTTTCGATACAGGGATATCAGCTATTCTTGGAAAATATGAAACCATAATGTCGTTCCACAGCTTGGGGCCAAGACAGAATGCTGTAAATAGTCTATAATTACGATAAGAGGAAGGTTGTTCTAAATGTTTTGCTCGCCTCATATCCATGTCATTGGATTCGTAGAGATTGTAAATTAAATCGAATGATGCAGGGAGCTGTGAAGTTAAAAATTTGTGCATCACAATTAGCATTTGAGATTTAGCAATATCCGATAGTTTCAAAATTTTGTATCGTTTAAAGATTGGCCCTGAGCTTTGCGGAGGATACACATTTTCTATAAGACGCACAGCCCTTTTTTGCAAAATTACCAATCGATCTAGTTGAGAAGCATAATTTATGCCCCAAACCAAGCAGCAGTAATTTAGGTAAGGAAGAATCAAAGTGTTATAGAGTAGATGTGACGTTGTTTTATCAATAAAGTACCTAACCCTACTTATTATTCCAATATTTCTACTTACTATGCTTGCAACAAAATTAGTGTGGCTTGTAAACTTAAGAGATGATACTTAACTTACTTAAGCAAACTTAAGAAGATGATAAGAATCATCCCGTCTGTCCAATTTCTTGTTTAGCCACGTTCCCCTGTTTCAATCAATGGCGACGTGGCCATTCATGTCAATGTCTATCCACCTATCCGGGCGCAGATTGGAAGCCATCAAGCGAGCCTTTCCTTACCGTGCCGCGGCAACTTGCAGCCGCCTGCTCTCGATCACGACTATCTCTTCATCTCTGACTTTTGACGGATACAAACTCGAATTTCCAAACGCAAATGTTAGGGCACGCGTCCATGCAGGTTACCTGTGTGACTGCATGCCATATTTATGTACGCCCATGATTTTTGCGAGTCAGTGCGGATCCCATATACTTAAAATGTATTTGCATTTATCTTGATGTGTGTACGCTAGGTTCAGCACATTCTGTTGTCAATTTGGAACATTTATCGGATTCATTGTTTGACTTTGTACCTATTTAATAGTACCGTATTCTGTCGTGTAATATTGTATCGTACCGCACTTTATCGTATCGTATTTTACAACATCCTATTCTACAGCCACGTCCATAATATTGTGTTCTATAGCATATTTTGTAGTATCGTCCTTTATATAATTTTTGTAATGTGCTGTAACGAGTGAGTGAATGATGTGAGGAATTGAAGCCGGCGAATGTTGTAATGAGCTGGAGATATAAAAAGCCACCTCGTGGATGGCTTTCGAGCAAACAAATACAAAAACAAATGGCATCTCCAATACCGCGTCGAGAACTGCAGCTGGTGGGCATAAACACAATCAAGCCTTTTACCTTTAACGGAGCGGGACACACTACGGGAAACGTAAAGAAATTAAGAATAATAACGAGCATTTCAAACAAGATATGACGGCGAAAGGCATATCCAAGCAATTAATTCGAATAGACGGGAATGAAACAATTGCAAGATGGTAACCCAACATAATTCTCATCAAAATAACATCATGCATGCAATGCCTAGTGCCTATCGCCCAGCTCACTCCGCTTTCAGCTAGCTTTGTGTGATGAAATGCCGCTTTAGCGCAGCGGAGCAATTTATGGGGCTCATTTCCTCAGGGACGTTGAACAACGTGTGCTGTTTTCCCACGGCGTGTTGCGTGCCTTTTTGAGCAAAATGACGAAATTGGTTATCAAGAAAAGAGAACAACAACTTTCAGGCCCCATAAAAGCTTCGAGGTGCCGTACAAAAATCATGGCTTTCAGATGAAGGCAATAAGGGAATCTAATAACGTTAAGCATGATAAACGACGATAAAAAATGGAGCTCGTTATGTGGTAAGACATGTTCGCAAAAACCCCACATTGTCGCGAGCTCAGAGTGCTACCAAACAGTATGCGAGACAAGTTCCCCCCTTCACTACAGGTCTGGCCACAAAAGTAGCGTGCCATCGATACGTTAATTCGCGCGGTACGTGGTGGGCCGGTGGCACAGCAAGGTTTCGAAAGTCCGCTCCAGGCACGCCTCACCCGATCCGCAGCTGCTCTTTCTTCTCGAACGACTCGGCCTTCTGGATGACATTGACGATGACGTGCTGCTCGCGCTCGTTTAAGGGCGCCGGCTTCCGGAACGTCTGCAGGCTGCTGGTCTTCACTGACCAGCCCGACTTCAGTCTGGGGATAGGAACAATGTACGTCACATGACAGTGTGCGCGGACTGCTGGTCTTCACTGACCAGCCCGACTTCAGTCTGGGGATAGGAACAATGTACGTCACATGACAGTGTGCGCGGACTGCTGGTCTTCACTGACCAGCCCGACTTCAGTCTGGGGATAGGAACAATGTACGTCACATGACAGTGTGCGCGGACTGCTGGTCTTCACTGACCAGCCCGACTTCAGTCTGGGGATAGGAACAATGTACGTCACATGACAGTGTGCGCGGACTGCTGGTCTTCACTGACCAGCCCGACTTCAGTCTGGGGATAGGAACAATGTACGTCACATGACAGTGTGCGCGGACTGCTGGTCTTCACTGACCAGCCCGACTTCAGTCTGGGGATAGGAACAATGTACGTCACATGACAGTGTGCGCGGACTGCTGGTCTTCACTGACCAGCCCGACTTCAGTCTGGGGATAGGAACAATGTACGTCACATGACAGTGTGCGCGGACTGCTGGTCTTCACTGACCAGCCCGACTTCAGTCTGGGGATAGGAACAATGTATGTCACATGACAGTGTGCGCGGACTGCTGGTCTTCACTGACCAGCCCTACTTCAGTCTGAGGACAGAGCACAAGCAACACACGGCAGTTTATATGCTGTTTAGCTTTCGTGATCACTGACCAGACATAACCCTGGACACAGCGATACAGCTACACCGGCCTTTGTCCCTCACTATCAAAACCGCAGGCTGGAAACAGTGAAATGGTTCATCACATGGTCGCACAAATTCACGACTGAACTTTGATGACCAGTTTTGACGTCTGAGCGGCATTTTGGCCATCTATAAAGTTTACCCAAGGGGAATGTTTCACATTTGAACATAGTGAAGCAAGGATCGGATGTCGTGAAGCAAGCTCACTTATAACTATTGGGATAATTTTACGTGGAAAAGACTGCCCCAGACAGCACAATTCTTTGTTTAGTAAATATGTTCCGCAATGCGTCATGGTTTGATTACGCCACCGTACTCTGCACAACATTGAGAGCCAAATGGCGGCCGTTACATCTGCAAATCGCGCTCACGGACGCCAGATATGAACGCCTCGACAACTATATCTTGTTTGGCCTTGATCATTGCATGCCTTAGGGATTAAATTAATTAAATGGCTCGCAGGATTAAAATGGCGTTATTATGACGTCATGAATGCCAAGGTAACTTTGAAATATTCTCCCTGATATAACGTTTTCCATTTTCGCGGGCGTGTAGCTCAGAAACGAGAGGGGCCTGGGTCTTAAGAAGTGCATGGTTGTAAACAAGACCAAAAGGTCTTCCAGATGGCTTCTTCGGTTCAGAACCCCATCTAAATATGGAAAATTCCCTTCAAAGTGGGTGTTCCACGTATAGGGCATATCTCACAAGCATACTTTAGTGAAACGTCAGGACCAGTTACGTCAATAAAAGCATTGAGTAGTGTCGCTGCAGTACCGTCAATGCAAAATAAAGGATGTTAATTTCGATAATTCTAGAGTCCAAATTACGCTGTTGATGCTTTGCAATACCACAACGTTTCTACCCTGCAATCGCGACCGCCGTCGTCATGACAATCGCCGTGCGCACCTTCACCGGTGCGACAAAAAAAAAACGTTTGTGATTGGCCTAGCGGGCAGCATAGGCCTGTCACCGAGATGCGGATTGGTTGAAGTTTGAACGAGTGCGTCGCCATGGACCATGTGATGCTGCCATTCACAAAGCCAAAGTGCGCCTTGAAAAGTGGTTCAAGCCTTCGTAGCATTTCTTACACAAATATTGACACATTAGTACGTTGCAAACATTACAGAACACACAGATTGAAAAAGCAAATGGAATGTATTACTTTCATGGCAGTGAGCGGGGAGTTAAATGAGATTTTTCCCGCAGGAGCGGCTTCCTCAAAGCGAAATGGCGAGCTAATTAGAAAGATTTCGAGAAAACTAGTATCACTCATGAAATCGCACGCGCACGATCCAACAATGAGTGAAAAGTGCAACAAAGGCTGGACACTCGCGTGTGCAAGAATTGCACACCATTGTTTAACATGCCAGAGAGGTCTCTTCAAAAAAACCTTGGAAGGGGTGGGGTCGCATCGACCCCCTCTCAGGGCGTAGGTTAAGGCCATGCCGCACTGTCTCCCCTCAGCTTCTGGTGGCCTTCAGCAGTGTTCTGCCTCTGTTGGGTCAAATCAGATGATCTTTCGGGCTATTTTCGCAATTGATTTGGCTAGACTGCATAGGAACGATTAAATCATGGTGGGGCAGCGACTTTGAATGCTGTGTTCAACTTCACCAGAGATGAAATGCAACTTCCCAGTGCAAAATTTCCTGCCGATGTTGGATACCGTGCTCAGCGATCATTCATCTGTATCATCTGTTGGAATTTGTTTTCGTTATGTGTAAACCCTGTTTTTTATTCACGCTGCCCATTTTGCCGTCGTTTGGCGGGCGACTGGCTTATTGTATTGTGCTTCACTCGTAATCCGTTGACGCCTGGAAACCGTCGGTCAAAATCGACGCTTAACCGAGCGGGCCAGCTGGTGTGACGATCGTTTATCCCAGACACATATACACTGTCAACCAACGTTTCTATTCGATGTGGCAATACGCTCAGTGGCGCTGTTGTGTGAACGACGAAGGTAGCAAACACAAACACGGCGGGCCGACGTTGTTACATTAAAGTGAAAGCTTAACACCTGAAGATGTCGAAGCAATCATCAGATGTGATAAAATAAGCTCACTTATATAGCTATTCGTATACCTTAAGAAGTGCATATGCTTCTCAATACGTCATCGTTGTATTACGTCATCGTGCCTTACACAACATTGATTGAGAGCCAGTTGACAGCCGTTGTAATTGAAAATCGTGCCCACGAATGCCAGATATTCCGATTCGACAATTATATTTGTATTGGCCTTGATCGCCGCGTGACCAATGGAATGGGAAGATTGGAATGGCGTTATAATGGCGTCACGGATGGCTGGGGAACCTTGAAATAGTCTCCTCGAAATCATCTGCACATCTTTGCAGGTGTGTAGCTCAGAAACTAGAGGGGTTCAGATGTTATGCAGGGCAGGGCTGTAAGCCGCACCGAATGATCTGCAAGATGGCAAATTGAGGTCAAAACCCCATACGAATGTGGGACACTCTCTTTAACAGAGTAGCGGAACATCAATATATGGTTCATACACATACATCCGCACACAGTTCTGCTCAGAAGTGAACAGGGATCATGCTTGTTTAGGTTTTGTGTCGCTATGAGCCATGATCACGTGGGGACGAGGTTGTAGAGCTGAAATGTGCCATTTTCGGAGAAATCTTACCTTTGACCTGGCGTAATGAGGTCGACATATCAATTATTAGTAATCGCGAGATCTTCTTGAGACTAATCGACTGGTGTTTTCCGCTGACCTCTATCGTTCTTAACCCGGAAACGGATTTCGTCGCATCAATCCCTCCCCTATGAGACCGTGTTACGAAAAAACGGCGATTCAGGGCAATGGTTAAAACCTTGCACAGAGTATAGCTAATGCTCACGAATAACGCGCCAATCGGTGATGAAGCCGGCAGTGTGGTCGATTGCTACTGAGGTGGACGGCCAGCACGCACAGTTTTGGGCTGCACTTGCTGAGCAAATGTCATGCAAATAGGACGATGATAATGAACACTAGGTGGACCATCTATGCTATGGTCGCGTCAGTGTACTGTTGAGCAATCTGGCCACATGCCACGCGTTGGACCCCACGACACCAGCCAGCATCGCTGGAAATCTCATCAAAGCTCTGGGCTCCAGAGCGTTTTCGGGTCCAAAGACAAGTATGTCATGCGCCGAAAGTGATGTTTGTAATCTGGGGATTTCCGGAACTCCCCCTGGGATGCCCAGCCCTGTTCAAAAGGCGAGGGCACCTTGAACCTTATCACGAATGTAAAAGCGCATCTAGCAGCAAGATCTGTGGGTCGTTCACTGCCGACCGAAGCTGGCTCTGGTAAAAATTTATCATGAGCTGAGCACGATTACATAAAAGTCTAACAGCTGGCCTGTTCATGCAATTAGGACTGTACCGGAGTTGCTATCCAGCTTATCTTACATGCATGTTGTTTGCTGTTTGGTTGCCGCTGTTACTATTCTTGCATGCATGTGTCTGTGCCTGTCCACGTGAGGGTCGGAAACATGCCTTCTCTGCACGCTCTAGAGTCCAATGTGTGCTTCTCTCTTCTGCTTTCCGCACACAAACCAACTGACAAACCAGCAAGACAACAACCGGCAAAAGACAGACTAGTTCCAAAGGGCGTCGGGTCATCAACCAGGATATCTAGGTCACGCCTTCACGGATGTCGCGATTCGAAATATTTGTAAAGTGCTCCGTGTTAGGCACCATCAGTTTTAGTACTGACCACTGCAACTTCGTAATGAATGGTATCATCGTCGTACGCCAGCAATTGACCGGGTCGATGCTGACTCGGTAAGTGCACTAATTGCGGTTCTGATTTGAGGGCGTCGATTAAGGTGTGAGCTTGCCTGGTGAAGGCCTGATAAAGGCCTGGTTCTGCCCTAGTTTGGGTAGGTTCATTGAGTTATGAGTTTGCTATTCTATGATGTTTATTCCTAGTTGTTTCCACCCCCGGTGATTTGGTATCAGACTGCTGTCTTGTGGGATCCCGGATGAAGCGATGGACTCGACCTCAGGGCTTAAGGATTCAGACACGGATGCAGTTTGAGACTTTGACTCAACCTCAAGTCTCGGGCACAAAGTGGGACTCGTGACGACGTGGGGAACGTCGGGAAGCGTTCCACACACCTTTCATAATGTGGCGGACGGGCCCCTTTAACCTTAGAGACCCCATATTGTCGAACGCGTGCACACGTTCTGGCTAAGCGAGCAGGGAGTACAAAACATCAAAGAGAACGCTAACCGTATTCGCCATGGTCGTGGGCACCGGAAGCTCTCCCAAGTTGAGGGCCGATATTCTCTTTCCGGCCTGTGTTGGTTCTGACAAGTATGCATTGGATCAAAAGCCTGCGAATTTCACTGCTTTGGTCGTGCGGTGTTACTTGAATCATCACCATTTCGAATTATTTTACGAGTTACTGTTCTTGCTTTTGGACATTGGCGGTGGGGTCAGCGACCCGTGAAATGCAAGTTTCTGCTTGTTTCTTCAGACGTCAGTAACAATAGCTAGTTATTTGGCTTGTACTATCCTGACTGATTCGATGGCATTTCGCTGCCAAGTATATTTCAACCTGCTATGTGCTCACCAACATACCTAGCCTAAGAATATCGGAATCTACCAGTCTGAAAGAGATCAATGCGCTGTATGCATCCACCTGAAAACTTACGCATTACTTTCAGATTGGTTTGTACCACACAATATCTTGCAGGTACCTAACATGTTAATGCCATGTAAAATTCGTCACTTACTGGACTAGTCTGTAAACGCTGACATGGTTTTCAAGAAATATGTGACATCTGGATCGGGTAAAAAATGGGCTGCAATCCGTGGCGGCACTTTTTATAAACATTAAGCTGCCGGTTTTATATGTAATGGTCTTATACGGTGCTGAGTATAAGTTTCGATCCTTATTTCTCACGAGCATCACATTTCCGTGACACTGCACAAATATTACAAGCATTCCTGTCATTCAGTCTCTGACGCGGCCTGACACCCAACATGCAGCGTTGTACTAATGGCTGCCAGAAATACAGGCAGCAAAGCCCCAAACCACATATTGAGCATAGACAGGAAGATAACTGTCGGTGAGAAACAGTGCTCATAACATCGGCCAGATAACTATCTTTAAATGCACATAACGTAAACAACGTTGCTGAAACTAAATACCAAAGCTACGTTCCAAAGTCGATCTACGACAAAGGTACAACGATTCCGAATTCACAACGGTTGTAATATCCTGGGATTTTGCTGCTGCTTAAATCATTGCGTTAAACTTGGCGTTTGAAGCACCATGGTCCGTCGTTGCGTGTCAATGTCCCACTGTTCTACCACTTGTTCACCAAGTGGAGTGAACTTATCATTACCTCATAAACCTTCCTCCTCGTAAGCCTTTGTCTCCAAGGTATTCATGAAATTAGCCAGGGGCACTATGTTTCGGTCTCCTTACACAAGATCTCCCTTGGCATAAATTACAAGAGATCTTATATGCTACGTCCTTTCGCGCACGTTTGCTTTTCAGTCATTTAACACATGCTTGGTAAACCCCAATCCCAGCTGTTCAGGTTGAGGTCTCGAGGGTTGATCGAAATAGCCCGAACCTTAACATAGGACCATTGGTCTTTGCTACTCAACGGCGATTCAAGCCACTCCATGCAACGGCTACATTCACAGTTTATAGTTTTCGATCTTTGAACGGGAGTTTGACATAGACACAATTTGTTAGTCTCGCCTTTCTAGTACTTCTGCGCGAATCAGCGGTCTTGTTTCGTTGAGAACGTGTGGACCGCAGCAGGCCTCATTCGGTGCTCCGGGTGTCTGTTCTTACGTCATACAAGGGATATTTTGGCACCACTACGCTCGCACCACTGGGGTTGGAATGATATACGTACCGCTTTCTAAGTAGTATAGGTTATGCGGCATCGTGGCCACGGGTTTAGAGTGCAGGTCCGCGCCATTTGTTTCACCCCCGTCTGTGCCTGACCGCGATCCTGGCGGGAAGTGCGTCGTTCACCTGCGCGCCGCCACTCCACTGTTGCGAATGTTGCGAATTTTCAGTCCTGGCCGATGGCAAAATAAATAATCCAAGAAGCAGAGAAAATTGCTGTCGTCTTTTCACAGTGTCGCTTGATGGCCTTCAATATCTGGCAGCCCATTGGGAATATGAGTTTTGATTGCGTGAAAAGCTTCCGTCAAAGTTCTGGTAGAGCTTTTTTAATGGCGTATACTTAAAGTGCGTAAATTGGGTGGCTCGAATAAAAGGTCCCAGTTACTTTTTGGTAGTTTGAGACACCAGTAGAACTTCTAAAGGATGACAAACTTGTCCCGATGCATGCAAATAAGATCCTGAACTTAAAGCTGCCACCCAAATCCAACAACCCGACCGTCAAGCGTGAAAACAGCCCCTCAACTAGAAAGGTCCCTCTGAACTGACTCGGCTCCCTCCTCGGCGGCAGCCTGGCGACACCACCGTGGCTAGCTGAGGAGTGGATTATTTGCAGCAGCATTGCCCTTGGAACAAGACACGACGGCAGTACCGAATGATGACCGGCCAGTGACATTGCCCAGCATCCCCAGAGCTTAGACAGCGGTCCAATTTCGAACATCAATGGACCCAAGTGCAGTACGACAGACGCCACTGGCTCTGCAACGACAGTCAATGGTAAGTTTTAGCGCGGTGTGGCGCGGGCCAGGACATTGATTGCTCCGTTTGCATCGGCGGCTGCAACACAAGCAGGTTGAAGCAAACAAATGAGGACAAAGATACTAAGAAATGCTGCATACAAATGAATCTCATATCCAGAGATAAGCAGCCAGTGGCACTTCCTCGTCACTCATGCAATACAGCGAAGCACTGCTGGGGATGTTCCCAGAATTAGAATCTCTGGAACTTGGAGGACGTCCTCAGCCTGTGAGTCGCTACGCCGGTCGCACCTTCGGGTGCGACGAACTGCTGAAACGTATCCAATGCCACCGTGAATAATAGATCGGCTGGACGCCGCGGGAAAGGTGTGCCAGCTGTGATCTCGCCACAAGCCGACTGCCGCGCGCAGCGACATTTCGATGGGATTCCATCTCCGTCTTGCTCGTCGTAAATTCCCAAGAGGGAATGGATCGCATCGAAGCCTCCTTCACGGGAATGGAAACGGTTTCGGCGGATAGAACGGGCGATATCATCTGTTCCGTTACCATGCATGTATTTCGGGCCACTGAGGCGGATCCTGTTGTGATTCAGAGCTCTCACTAAGTACGGCTTGTTGTTCCTCCTCTGAGGTCACCGCTCAAGTGTGTGCGCAAACATGATTAATTTGGCCGCGTTTCTGCGCCACGCCCACGGCTGTGGACACAGCAGGCGGCTTTCAGCCAGTGACAAGGCCACCCGTCCCATGGTAAATTGTTTCCCAAATCCCATACAGTAAATGGAAGAAAATGCGCCCAGTGCGTAACTGCGTAGTAAGAGCGTATTGGGTCATGCATCACTTAGCTTGAACAATTCGTTCTATTCAACAGCGACGTTAAATCGACGTCTTTGATGAAATTGGTTCGTTTTAGGCCCCTGTGCGCTTAACTAGTGCGATTTTAAAATGGTTGGATATACAGTTTCGCTCTAGAGAACCTTGATACTTACCAGGCATACCAAGTACGTGTTTGGTGGAAAATAAAACCGATAGCGTCGCATGCGTGCGTCTGTCTCTACTTTTACACATTACAACCAATCACATTCAGCCACTTCATTTCAACATCAATGACATCAGCTAACCGTCTATGCATGGAGTACCCAGTCACCGTTTGGTTGCCTGCCAGTCTGTCAGTGACCCCGCTTCTCCCATCGCGCCGACGTCGCCCGACCACCGGCTGCACAGGGTGGCCGGGTGACTTGGCCCGCCAGGCCAGCGAGGCGGCCACCGGACACGGCCGAGGGGCGCCGGCGGCGCGGAGCGGCACTCACTTGGCCCGGAGCGCCAGCTGGCGGTCGTTGGGGCACACCCACGGGTTGTCCGCGGCCGGCCGGTGTCTTCTCACCTGGGACGACATCGCCGCTCCTGCCGGACACGCCCGCGACGTCAGTGGGGTCAAGGACATCCCAGCACACGGACGGGGAGAGGTGCGAACGAGGCCTTTTCAGTTAGCGTGAATTAACAATTTGACCTATGTATACCATCAGAGCGGAATTGCCCATCGGATTTAACACTTAAATTTCAAACGGCAGTAAGCAAACGAATGAGGCTAACAAAGTGAGGAAAGGTAGTTTGTTACAGGTGTTGGAGGACTAGTTTCAAATAATTCACCTGATGTGGTTTTGACCTTACAAGACGCTTACATAATCACTGATACATGTTACAGTGATACATGTTACAGTGATCACAAAGAAGTGACCAAAGCAGCCGGAATGTGGTCCTTTTGCTTTGGTCGACGATCAAGTCTGTGCTAAGGTTATGCCGATAGTATTTTCATGATCTGGCCTCAGCTGATCTTCATCCCCAGTGACGTCAGTCAAGGTAACGAGCATTATTATGGACTTGGTGTGAAGACTTAAGTCAAAATGTTTATAAACAGCCTTCAGCCTTCGGAAATACTAGTCAAAAAGAATATGAAAATGTGGTTCGTACCCAGCAGAGACCACGTCATAACGCATGAGTTTTCTATACTTCCATCGTGCAAGCCCTAAAAACCAGGTCAAGTCAATGACCTCACCTAAAAAAGCTTTAAATTTATCGGTTACATACAATAATATTTCAAACTCCATCGGTCAAAATTAAGTACGACGCATACAAAAGTTCGGCAGATGCCTCCGAAAACTCTTAAAACATCGCAAAACTGAAATCAATGGGGGCCGCTTTTGCAATGGAAACGGCTAAGGACATCACTGTAAGCCAGGCCTGGATTTTCACAGTCGCTGCTTACCGCTGCTCTGAAGAGCTCTCATCGAAGGCGTCACATTTGGCAGGCCGTCCCCACATTTGTGTCGGTCTCGCCGCCGTGGATGCCGTCAGTGACGCAGCCGGCGCTAGTGGTGCGTCAGAACAGCCGCATGGCAGCAGAATGGCTCATTTCTCCCATACTGGGAGCGGGCGCTCGCCCTCTGCTGCATGGGCACTTTTTCAGGACGGCATGATAGCTGTCCCATATTCTCCCTCAACAATATATGGACTCGGCCAGTTCCACTCAGCCTAATTGTCCTCACTTTAATGACGCGACGCTGATGATTTCGACTGTCTCCGACACTCCGGGCGAGTACCGGAGAGGCTATGACTCAGACAACAGACAGTGGGTCTCGCTCAACCCACTCAACCGGCGTCGAATGCATCACCTCGCATGACGAGAGCGCGCCCTGCGACCTGGCCCGGCGCCGCCCAGCAGGCGCCGCCTTCGCCAGGTGGCCGCAGGCGGCGCTTCGCCCTCGAGCGCGCCCGTCGCGCGGGGCGGCCGACGGTCTGGCCGCAGGACGTGTTTAGGGGTCAGCGTCGCGGCCCCTCGGCGGCGAAGCGCGGATCGACACCGCCGACGGACGCGGGCCGCTGGCGGCGCGCCCCGATCAGCTGTGGCAGGTGTCGCCATGCATCATTTGTGGGGACGAGGTAAGAGGCTGTTACGGTCGACATGGCCGGGTTTATTCATGACGGACCCTGACGCGTTGGCATTTACGCCGTGGTTTACGATGGTTCGGGTCGCGTACCGGAGGCAGCAGCGGCCACTGCTTGCTCACGAGCTCTAACACCTGGATGGTGGAGATTGTCGACGGTTTCAGTGTCGCCGATGCAAAAAGGGGGCTTCGCTGACCCAGTCTTCCATCTGCTCGCCCGCCATGCACGGGATCGGCCAGCGGCAGCAGATATTTAAGAATGTATGCACCTATTCACCAGCAGTATTTAGTATCATTGCCTCGCCTTTAGATTGCATTTCAAGAGACACTACTTGAATTTTAACCACTCTTTCAATGGCAGCGGTGCAGGTGAACACGGGTCGCCACCCCTCCTGCCACCCACAGTGGTTCAGGCGCCTCGGATGGACACGCGGTCGGTTCCGTGCCAGCGTGCAGTGCATGTCGTGGCGGCGAGCAACAACGCCAATAGCATGTACGTGAGCCGGTGCACCGCCTGAGGTCGATGCAGCCGGGGCTCCGCGCGAGCGCCAGCGGAAGTCCGCGGCGGTCATGCTCCAAACGTCGCCCCGAGCCCATCGGGTCCGGTCGTGACAACGCGGAAACGTGTTCCCCTGACGCAATATCCTGCTACTGGAGGCCGAAGCTCCAATGGAAATGCGCATCAGGACTTCCGAACGGACATGTCCGTATGCTAATGCCGGGCGCGCGCTTTGTTTCGTGTCTCTCCTGCATATGCATTGACGCTAAATAGCTGCAGTTGGCGTACGAAACGTCATAATAATCCACGTAGTCTGCAAATGGAATATGCTCGCAGATCCCCAGCCTCCCATTATAGCTGTGCACGAGCGGCGTGTCGCTCGGACGTCTCACTAAGTATAGCGGCACATCCAGCTGAAATGCACGCTTCCCTTTGCCAGGCCACATCAAATGTTCCTGACGAAAGAACAAATGGCTGAACGCTTGGACACCGCCTCGGCCCCATGAAAGAACGGCCAGCATGGCATATCACCGGGCCATTACGGCTCGAGGTCACTCGAACTGCCTGGTCGCAGCTTTCCTGCTACACCACCTTGTGCCAGCTCGGTGGGTCCAGGCGTAATGCTATTATAGCGTGATGTAGGAGTACTAGAGTCTGTACAGCCTGATGTGAGAATCCTGGAGTCTGTGCAGCATGATGTGAGAATGCTGGAGTCTGTGTAGCGTGGTGTGAGAATCCTGCAGTCTGTGTACATCCGTCGAGGTGACACCAGCTCCATGGCCATGATCGACCCATTGTACAGTCGCCAGAGTGCGGGACGCCCTAACAACAAGGGTATGGCACTGTGAGTTCGCGTTCCTAAAATGTTTTGAAAACACTTATCCACCATGTCCAAGAGAAGTTTTGACATAATGTGAAATTCACCTGTTGCCGATTCTGGATGTCATGTGGCATTTGTCAGGCAGGTAAATTACTTAGGATATGAAAAATCCTCTGTTTGACTTGCTTTTTACGTGAAACGTAGCGCGTTAGCATATTTATGCCCTGCGATACTCTACAAGTCGGTAGGCACGCGGCTTCCACAGGCTAGATGTCACTAGTGACGCGAGCGCCGTGGGCGGGCAGACCTGTGGTTATGGCCGATATTGCGGCATTTGCTTATTCCGTGCCTTAAATATTGGGAGATGAAGATAAGTGAACCTGGTTCGTGCATAAAGTTTGTGTTTCAAGGAATGAGTATTGCCAAAGCTGCTTTGTTTAGCAATGCAACTATGAGTGAGAAGTAAGACAAGGAAAAGTGACAGGCATTCATACATACGCAATAAAACCGGTGACAATCGCGATGCATGCAAAAAAACAGCACGGATTTTCGATTACCATTGATGTTGGCTGGCCCATGGCGCGTAGGAACCCCTCGCGACTTTGCACCTAGGTATGGCAGCCAGGATGGTATCCCCGTGCGCGCGGCCTAACAGGAGAATGATCTCTGCGTGGCTGCCAGGAGAAATCTCTGCAGCTGCAGTTCTGCCGCAGCGACAGCTCTCGTACCTCTCTGGGAGATCTGGGAACGACTAACAAAAGGAGCTCTGGGGCCTGTCGAGCAGTCGTGCTCATATAGCGCGCAAACGTTTTGAAGCAACCTCGCTGATGCACCACTTCACTCGCACCCAGCTATTCCAACGAGGTGAGGGTTGGTGAGATATGTTCACAGCGCTGTACTACAATGACAAGTCTCGCTGCAAAGTTGACAGCAAAGTGACAGAAACAGTGACAGTTTAATTCGTGACACGTGGCATTGGTCGGCCCGGCTCCAAGCAACGAAATTGCACAGAAGATACGACCTTACCTGGCCTGATCTCACGTAACGTGACGTAAGAAAGATGTGACGTTTAGACTGAAGACGTGAAACTGTACCAGAAGTCAACGACAATGCTGTTATTTACAAACCATTATAAGCCATGTTTGTGCGACGCGTAAATTTGCTCGCGAAATAAACTGCCTTCAGATTTAGTGTTAAATAAAATCTAATCACATCTTACAAATAAAGCTCCAAGATTGTTCGTGAGTTCCTCTTTGCGTTAATCTTTATTCAGAGGGATCATGAACATTCCCAAGTGTTCATTTGTGGGGTGCATATGATTGCAAGAACCACATGGCAAAGAAGGCAAGCAAGGGAACTCTTGCGTGTCGTCAGTCGACATTTTTGAAAAGACTGTTATGGAAAAATCCACTCAACACTAGACATGTTTCTCGGAAATTTCCTTTTGGAAGCTCTGCTGATGGGCAGTATAGCTCGCGTTACGCTTAGGTACTCAAAAATGTGCCCGTGTGTACAGCATTAAGAAACCCAGGCGGAGAGATGGCGGCAGGGTTCATTCTATGCGTTGTCATCTACCTCCTAATTATTTCGCCTTCCGAAAATGTTTACATGTGAAAGTGTGCTAATGGATGACAAGCATTCGAGCATTATTGTGGAGGCACGCTGCCCTGCCCTGCCATGTTGGTGATTTTTTTTCTGACAGAATTCTGAGCGCCGCCTGCAACGTCATCAGTAACGTGACTGATGGGACTGCGGAGGTCTGACATCAATCCTGCAGAACGCCTAACAGAAACCGCATCGGTGATTTTTACACGAGTGTACGCACGTGCCGCAGCACACACTGCCAAACGCCTTCCACGATGCAACTGTTCGTCTCTTGCCAGGTCTAAACGTACTTGTTTTGTTTCGCTGTGACCACTCGTTGGCCAGGTAGGAGCCCAGTTCTCCTCCGGTATTTGGCAACGTTGACACTTAACGAATTTCGTGTTTCCTAAGTTGACTTGAGTGATTGTGATTCAGTGATTCAAGTGATTTCCTAGCCATTTCCTTTCCAAGCCTACGAGGTCAAAGCCCTTTAAAACCAGAAAACCGCGCAAATCTTCACCATATGCTTTACAAACCGATGCACAGGCCACGGACTGTTTGTAATTGATATTTCGGTGGGCAGCACCGGCCACGGAGGAGGACGCCGCACAGGTCAGCCGAACAGCCCGCTTCGTGGACTGGGTATGACACGGCACGTCAATCCGTAGTGGCGGGCGCAACATCCGGTCCAGCTCGTCGCTGACCAGCTCCACATCACCTCCCTGGGTGACGCGTCGCACATCCACTAAATCTATGGAGGTATTGGCACAGGGGATGATGTCAAGGACCTTGAAGCATCGGACATGGGCGCTGGCTGGGCCCGGCCTCCCTGATCTTATCACGTTGATGACCTAGACCTTAACCCGCTAATCGTCGTCGTCCACCAGCACCATTACGATGCTCTCTGGAATCAGTATAGGGCAGTATATGCCACTTCGCGATCCTCTCCGAGCTGTCTTGAAGACAGCGAACACTGGGCCACTCAAACACTTGCGCTGTACCCATAGCCGCTCCGCCGAGTGGTGAGGACCGTGCAGCACGTCCTATCTGCGCTTCATCGGGATCACCGTGCCTACATGCCAAGCCAGCGTGGCTAGTTTTGGCGTCGGGTCGCAATCTGGGATGCATAGACGCAGCAGACGGCTCTTTGTTGAGTACCACCGGGCCACGTTCAACTTTTGATGTGGCTTTTGTGCGACAGCACTCGCGTCTATGGGGGTCACACTCCTCGCGCATTCGTAAAGCAGCCCCACATCTGAGTTGAGGCTGGCCTTCACCCCAGCCGACAGCTATACAAAATCGCTATCGAAGGCGCTCACGTTCTGCGGGTGGACTGAAACTTCACTTCTATGATGGCCACTTTGTCTAGCTTGCTGTTGTCCAGCTTGTCTAGCACATCCAAATGCATTACACACCACTACACCACGCCCGTTGCATTTTCAGCAAAGGATGGAACCAGAGCCACCCTACTGTGCACGCTTCGGAATCTCTTAAATGGCAACACAAGGCTTGCATCTGTAACCGGTTGAATCAATACTTCTTCTGGCGCTAACCACCGACGCACAGACAAACCCAGAATCTGTGTGCGTTAACCTTGATAAGCCGGGTGGCAAGTTCAGTACTGTCTCTACGCCGCACCAATACATTTTATCTGTGAACTGCCTTGGCGTCACAGGGCTGTAAGATAGGCCGGCAGCCTGTCACAAAATCCATACCTCGGCAGCTTCGTAAGTTTTAAGCTCCTAGTGGTCAGTCTGTCACACCTTCCAGCGTTCTGAAACCTCAAACGTGATTAAAAGCTCCCTTAATTCGGGAAAATTGCCCTGGCGGCTTTACGGTCTAATCTTTCGATTTTCAGCACATCTGTTTGAAAAGTCATTATTCTTTTGCGGAACGCTTTTAATTCCTTCGGGTGTTGGAATACTTCAAAGCTCAAGAGTCCAACGGAAGCATTTTGCAAGCCTGTTTTCCAACAGTTTTTTTAAAGACTGAATCCTAGCCTTTTTGATTGGATGAATTTATGTATTCGGAGCTCACGCTCTGCAGCGCTTGTTGTGTGAGCCCTGACACATACCATCCGGTTGTGCAATTCCAGGTTAACGGCAGCATTAGGCAGCGGAAGTTTAACACGCTGCAATGCTCGGCAAGGATCATTCTGACCTCTGACGTCACCTGACCTTTGGCGTGGCCGCTGCCACCATCTGCAGGGTATACCCGTGGAGGGCAAATAGCGAGCGCCTAAAGTAACTCGACTCCATCCCGTCATTGGTGGGTGGTTCGAAAGCCAGGCGCTCTAGCCAGCTGAGTATGCACGCTAATGTATGCGACTGAACGTAAAAAAACAGTAATTCCTGAAGGCCAGCGGCCACCAAGAAATAATTGAAAACGTCAAAAGTTAACGAGCCACAGATAAATATACCCAAGGCAGCTGAGACACGCGGTGTCTTTCACAGGGGCTTTCACAGGGGCTTTCGCGGTGTCTTTCACAGGGGCTTCACCACCGTCAAATGCCGAGTGGCTTCAGGCAAAACCATTGTTTTGCGTGGCACTAGCTTCCGTGCCGCGCCGTAAGTGTGATGTTATGCATAGCAAAGTGAGCGGGGCGTTCCCTCCGCTCGGCCGGCGGTGGCGGGCCCGCCACGTTTCGTCACCAGCGCTGCCATTTGAGAGCAGAGCCACACTGTAGTGGCGGTCAGACGCATCTATGTTACCAGGGTATGGCGGCACACGTCAACACGACTGCTTTTCCTCGGCAGGTCCTCCACACAGGCCGGTGCATCGACTAGAGACCGATTGACCGCGACCAAAAGAAAACAGCTTTTCATTTGCGTGGCTCCGCCGCTGCTGTTTCGTTGCCACATCCCCAATTAGCCCTGTTGACAGTCTTTTGCTGGCGTCGTGCTATTTCGAGCGACGCCGCGGCGTTCGGGGCAGTCCCGCAACACGTCCTACGCGGATAAGCCGTATCGCTCTGACGCTGACCCGCATCCGGCCACGAGCGCGATTCCGGTCAGGGAGCCGTAACAGCGACGAGCCGGCGCTGGCCGCCCACCTAAGCACGACTGGACCCTGCCCTGCGCTCCACCCAGCTCGCCTTCAGCACGGCGGCGACGGTGTAGGACTGCGCCTCGCCCGCAGTTCCGATCGCAAGAAGTTCTCAACGACATTGTTCGCGTATCCGCGGAGTTACAACTTGTTGAGTGCCTAATCGAGCCGTTATGTCCAACTAAAGCGAAACGTTCTAGCGAGCAAACGGCGTTTCTCGGCCGTCCCGGTGGCATATTCTTTTACGTTTGAAGTTTTCGTATTCAAAGAAAAAATGTTGTTTTGGAGCACTGCTCCACAAAAAAGCAATGAATAGCTATGTCGTTAAACAGTTCTGAATGCCAAATTACTGCGGTTGAAGCCCATTCTTCGCCTGTAACGACTTACTTGAAAATCTTCTACGGGCCTTTGATGGAATTTATTGAAATGATATCGGGGAAACTGGGAAGCGGTACTAGGCTAAATTTCCCAGGGGAAATCTGAGCTATTCACGCTTTGCCTAGTGCCCCAAACTTGCGAGACGTCTCTGCACTGAGGAAGCGGAAGCGTTGAGTCCTCGGTACGACCCTTCTGATACAGCCTTGCGGACAGTGCGCGAACATCAGCCAGTTTAGCAGAAGTTAAGTCACATTTGTCCAATGACTGCCAAAATTCGACGTGGGAATTTCTACCGGAACAAGATTCTAAAAAGAAAACGTGGTAGGAGGTAAATGTCTCCGACAGTTGTTAAAGCACAGGAGAGGCCGCAGGTTGAGTTTCACATTTTCAGGAGGTAGCCGCGAGCAGCCTTGCAGCCACAAGCAGCGCGCTTCTTAAAGTGGTGCCGTAATATCCTCCCAGCATTTGCATGCAAGCCGTCTGATCAAGCGCGGTCTCCTGAAACACCACAGTATCACAATTTACCGCACCTCGTGTCCCTTCATCGGCCGCGATAAGCAGCCAAGAGGGACCCAAGCCGTGTCCAGGTCTCGACGGCACGGCAAAACAACGGCATGAGAAACACGCGATTTGGAGAAGAAGAAAGTGCACAATCGTGTCGGCAAAAAGTGTTCATAACCCTATAGGCGCCGCGAATTGGTATTCCTAGGCGACAAGTCTGTGGTCTGAGCATTCTGAAATCGGGTTTCAAGTATGCTGTTGTCCGTATTTTTTAGAGCGTTGCAGAAGATGATATTTTTTTACTGATTTGTACAAACGGGGTTTTAGGGACAATGTTTCGTGAAACAGGTAGAAAGAGTAACTCTGCTCCGCGTTCGTTCACAAGTAATTTTGACGAGGGCCTGTCGATTGATTTGGTAGCTTGGAGGCGTATGACTCAATAAGAAATCGCTTCCTTCGACTGCGACGAGCTGCCATTTCGTCCCATCCGTCGCCCCAGCTGTACCCAGCACACCCCTGCTGGATAACAGAGGCTACATGCAAGCACATGCATACGCAATGCAGCCAGGTGTAGACAAACTTGTGCGACCGGCAGCCTGCACGCGGTTGAATGTCACGTCAAACTTAACGTCGAAGCCAAAGTTAAGCCATTGGTTACATGTTTAGTACATGGATCGACTTCGTCCAGTCATTCAGCTCATATGTTCACCCTTTGTTGAGGACCGCGGGATAGATGCCTATTATGACTAGAATAGCAAACTATTCCTTATAACTAAGAGTAGCCTTCGAATCTGTTTTTCAGTTGTGTCTGCGTAGGACTAGTGGGCAACGTTATACCAGTGCACCTACGCTTGCATACCGGTCATGAAAGACGGGCTTTCAGATGCAATGATCAGAGCCATTCGCCTTGTCTTCAAAGGTGTTTGACTCCATTACGAGGGGCTTCGGTATCATCTACTGGATGATGACTGATAACTTTCAGGTGCTGTGCTGTGTCAGATGTTTCCTTTAGCTCGTCCCGTATCGGCATACGGGCGTTTTTATTGGTTGCACGGATTCTCAATGTCGAAGGACTCGAGCCATCCGCTTCTGTTTTGCGTTATCTATAGCACTCGTCGTCGTAAAGCTACTTTCGTACAGTGTTGTGCTGCCCTGTATAGTACTACGCCACAAGACGTCTTGCTGGTAAGTAATTAAGCAATCAACAGCAATGCAAATATTATAATAGCGTCTAAAGCACGCAATGAACGACGGAATTTGATATCGCATATTAATCTCATGTGCCTTATTCACACGTGGTCTTGAGAGTTGAGGCCAGCTTGAATTGCGTCTTAGGCCCAAGAACGGCGCATCTCTGTGACCTTTCCGGTTCGCTGTATTTCAAAGAACCACCAGGTTCCTTCGATATGATTCAAAGCACCACTCGGCTCCTTGAGTTTCACGGAACACCCCTACAGATGACAGGCACGGCGTCTGTTTCTGGAACGCAACGCACCGCGTGACCCCGTAACGTTGGAAAAACATCGCCGAAATGGGACAATGTTGAACTCGGCAGTCACTACCATTACTGTTCTCTGTCATGCGATTTTGCATGCCTCTGAGTGAGTCACTGTTAGCCGCATCACCAGTTGAAGCCAGTCTGGCGGAAGTAACACGCAGTGGCCAGAATTGTAAGCTTATGTAACGATGTTGACACACATCAGTCAATAAGATAGTTGCATGAAGCACAGTTGCTCCTGCACAGTTGTCCAATGAAAAATGAAGAAGGGCCGTGTCTTGTTCTGTCAGATCACCTTCTGGATGCCCAAAATGTGGTGGTCAAGGAAGCCTTGGATTTGTTTTAAATGCATATGATCCTCAGTATTGAAATACGAGCAACAAGTGATGGTCCCCTTCCACCTGTTTCTTGCATGAGCACATGCAAACAAGGTAATGCAGTAAGTGTTGACTGAAAAATGAGGTCTGGCCGCGTTTCATGGATGCTTGAATGTGAAACCAAATACAAGGCAGCACATCAACGGAGGACTGCCGTTTGCCAAACGCAGACCTGTGCCTCAAATGTGAAGGTTTGCATTTGAGACGGTGACTGCATCACTTTCGAACTTTTGCAGTCTGCTGCGTGGATGCTGTTTCTTGAGAAGCCTTCGTTGGTAAGCTGTAGATCAAAGAGTGCCGGCTTCGGTAATGAAAAAAAAGAAAATAACATTTAAATGGTTCGCGTCGACAGCAGGCCGTCACACGAAGTCGGTCTGAACCTGAAGCGGATGTATGCCACAATAACATGAATGTTATTGAACGTTAAAATACAGCGTGGCTGAACCGAAAACACAACCTGACAGCTACTAGTGCATTCGCCGCACTTCGTAAAGATTTGTGTCCACGTCTGGTCTCAACACTTCCAGTGTTATCCGATTTGGGCCGCTGGTTGCCCGCTGGGCCATACAGCAGGCTCCCGCTGACCTGCTGCTAGCTGTCACGGGGCGCCGTGGCACGTGCCTCGACACGACACACGGGGTTGGCGTGCGCGGCACAAGAGGATACCGAACACACTCATTCCGGAGCGGAGTTTTCCAAAGCGCTGCTGCATTACACGACAGTCACGCTTTGCTTAATACCGCTGAATACATATCTCAAAATGTAGACAAACGGGCGCAATTTACACCAATTACTCTTCAGCGCTCACCTGCGTCAATCGTCTTCTTCTGCCACGCAAGCTTCGCTATTCTTATTGCATCACTGGCTACGTGTATTGCTGGCTGGAGTCGCATTTGAGCAATCGCTCACAACGCGTAGTGCTGAACATCAATCAGTCTGACTGGATTCCAGCGCGACCTGGTGTCCCGGAAGGCAGCATCCTGGGACCATTGCTGTTCGCCTGATTTTTGGCTGAAGTTGCTGACCGAATGGAGAGTGAGTGCCTTATGTACGCTGATTTATCACCAAATCGATAACGAAGTAGATTATCTTACACTTCAGGTGAATTTAGATCACCTCTGTGAATGGTCCAAAACTAAGGGCTGAAATTGAGCCCAGTCGGGTGAAAAACCATCGCATTCATTCTCCGTGTGTCACCTGTTCACTACTCATTTGCACTAGACGGACACTGCTTTGATAGCTGCCAGCAGATTCGCGTTCATGGCGTCTTCCTGGATATCAATCTCACTTTTGTTAAACACGTAGATTCGACTGTCTCAAAAGCAAACGGGAGGCTCGGCCTTTTCATGCGAAGCGTGCAAAAACCGCGTCCTCGACCGTGTCCGTTTCATGCGCGGTCCAGTCATAGAGCTTTGCTATGTGCCTTTGCTGAGTGAGATGGTATAAGATCATTGATAGAGTACGGTAGCGTCATTTTGAGCGGTGCTGCCGTTTCACATCTCGCCCGCTTCGAACGGCTGCAACACTGGTTTCTCATGTGGTTGGGTTTGTTTACCAAGTCGCGGTGCTATCCACTGTATTTAGAGTGTCTCCTCGCTAATTTCAGAATAGCATCTATCAAAGCACGCTTTACTCAACCGCGCTCACCTGACACCATTGCTCCGTCTGGCTGGCCGGCGCTCTCGGCAGTTTTGAGGCCAAGATTGGTAGCAATTTGAGGACGGAGGGGGGGGGGGGGGATACCGTCGCTCGCTACCTTTCGAGACGTTCGGTATGGATGAGACAGCCATCGGATCGGTCCACTTCCATCACGCCAACAGGCCTATGTCCTCCCGCCGCCTGAACGAGTCACGGTGAAATATGGCCACGGTCGACACGCGCCTGGACAAGATCGACCTTCAGGCCGTGGGCACCCGATGTTTCATTTCCTCCACCGTCTCCAGGCAGCCGCTCTGGAAGCCCACGAGAGGATCTCACATCTAGAGGTGCCCGAGATAGATGAATACCGAAGAGATCGCCTTGCCGTGTCAGGGCAGAGCTGACAGCGGGATATTAAGCGCCAAGAGGCGGGCCAGCCGTACATAAGCATCGGGGAAAGGTTAACGGAAGCGTTTAAATAGACAGGAGGTGGCCATTGGTTCCCAGACGCGATCGCACTCCAGATCAGACGCTTTCGGCTATAAACACCGGGGTGAGATACGATGGCACTCCAGACCAGACGCTTTCGGCTATAAACACCGGGGTGAGACGCGATGGCCATGTCGAGTGACAAGACTTGAATTTCAGTGCTAAATTAAAATAAATTTTCCACACATAAGAGATTGAGGCCAGCGTCAGATGTGATGAAATAAACTCTCTTATAGCCATTGGTGTACTTTTAAGTGGAAAAGACTAGTCTAGACTAGTGAAGCAGCTTTTCAGCACGCCAACTCACTAATTTCTGAACCACCTGAACCCGCGGGCTTCAGGTTAGGTTATCGGCCAGACGTAGCGGGCTCATGTGGGTCAAAAAATTTAACAGCCAAAATAACGTATGTTTTGGTATTCCTTAAGCTTCAAAATCATCCCAAAACCAGAGCATTCTGCCATACACAAACACAAGAACCAGATCATGAAAAAGTATCTATTTTCTATAGCAAGAGCATCAGTTGCAGAAAATCACTGGAAGACACCACACACCAGCATACTAAGTTCCAAAAATTAAGCAGGAAACATTTCACTGAAAAACGCAAGAACAACAAACCAAATTTTCTGAACCATTGTCTAATTTCATCGAGCTGCAGTGAGGTGGGTCCTTAATATGAACACAACTACACACTGCACTTGGTTAATATTGTGAGGTTGTGGTGCACTCAACCTTTCTTGATTTAAAGAAAACCATTATTGCAAGCCATAAAACCATCTGACATTTACGTCGTAAATCACGAACAATATCCATGAATAATGAAATGCATGGGAAGCTGCGAGCCTTTCACTGGCCTAGCTTCACGCACTTGTCAATATAGCTGGCAGTTACTCGCGTATTAAATGCGAAACACTTGTCAAAACTGAAAGAGGCGGTGGCATCAAGTTGGTTTGTCTATGCCTGAAGGAGAGCCAATGTGCAATCACAACAAGGCACCTACATAATACGGTTTTCCTTACTGCGATCGTTACTATCGTCATCACATTTTCCACGACGGCTTTTGTTCTGTCTGTCTTGTTCGTTACTTTCAATATTTGTATCCGCATGCAGTTCTGTGTGAAAAAACATTTCAACATATGACGCCGATGAGGCATTCGAAAAGATTGAAAGTTGCAGTCTGCAGGCTATGTGAACTGTACGAAGAGTTTCTGGGAATTATTGTTATGTTTTCATAGAAGTTTGTTCATATTGTTGCATGCTGCAGGACAGCATGCAACGATATGTCACAGTTTTTGATGACCTTGCTAAAAGTCAACGATGCCACCGGAGGGGCAAATATCCGTGGACAACATATCATTGCTTTCCTTGATTTCACGTCATTTCACACAAGCGGCGCGGCGATGCCTGCGGGCTGGAGCGTGGATGGCGGCAAAACAGAAATGAGGATCACTTCAAAAGCTACCATGCGGTTTTATGCGGTATGTTTTGCGTGAAGTATGCACTGAAGGACAGCAAACACCATATAGCAGGCTTTGGTTCTTCATTTAGAAATATCGGCTTGTGGCAACTGTGACGCAGTCGAATGATGATTCAGCTAATGCACATTGTAATGAGCTGACACCTCCCATGACTTGAAACATCCAACATTTTTTACTCTATCAGCGCAAAGTTCCCACTTGCATGCAATTTTAGAAGAAATGCTACTTGGCCTATGGAGATGAGGTAGAAGGGTGAAACGTTTGAAACATTCTGGTCAGAGGCGAATTTAATTTATACCCTTTTGCTTCTTTTTTGTAGTTGAAAGCTGCTATCACATTGCTTACGATCTACTTTTGTGCATCATAAGTTTCATTGTACAGATGCTTTGATTGCTGCTCTCTGAGCAACATCACTGCTGTTATCCAATCAATGCTACGATTGGACGACACTTTCCCCATGCTATTTTATGCATATTTTAGCGTATAGGTCTAAAATAAGGGTGAAGTGATTAAATGCATATTGCAACAACTTTGTACTGGCGGGTTAATGGCGGATCAGCATTGTAGCATAGCGGACTTTTGCGGGCTGGATCATTATCTAGGCGGGGCAGGCTGGGCTGCGGGCTGATGTATTGGAGAACGTTGCGTCTCTTCTCTAGACAACACGGTTCTTCTAGTTTGTACATGTGAAAAAGCAGTCTTACAAACCAAGACAAATGGATCCAGAGCATGTGTTAGATATGTGCAGACACCGCCACTAAAGGATACCATAATAAAAAATAACCGAGCTCCCATACCCTAATCACGATTCTACGCTGAAGGCACGACTCTACGCCCGATTTTCTGCACGAACACATGCGATTAAACCGGAAGGTTACCATGGCCCACACCCAATAGTACGTTACAAAGTTTCTTACTTCGATGAACAGGCGCCACGAACATTGCGCGAACCCCACGAACATTCTACGCATTCAGCTTCTCACCTCCTGGCGCCCAATGTAAGGTACTGCTAAAGGCTCCTCGAAATAAAGGCGGCTAGACTGAAAGGTTTTGGGGGTCGTAGCCAGTGTCAGGGTATGTAGAAAGCGGCCATTGGTTTTCATCACAGCGAATAAGAAGTCATTTCTAAACGTGCATAGCCAAGCAAAGTTGCTCGAACCAGATCTTGTGATTACGTTTGTAAGTTCGGCGTCGGGCGAATATTACGAATGTGTAGCGATTGAAAGGTCTCGAGGTCCGCGTCATCCTTAGCTGTTGCTGGCATTTACATTTCAAAGTTGGTATTTGTTGCGCTATACTCCATTGGTCCGTGTCGGTCCACCACGTGTTCCCCTAGCAGCGTGGACACTCCCCGTAGGCGTGCGTCTCCAAGATGCTCATTAATCGATCACAAATGCTACGGTTTGTTTCGTCCACGTAAGCATTTGTGGGCAGAGTTTGCAAAATATTTTATATTCTACGCTTATATTCTACTACGCTCCTCCGCACGCATTTCCTTTCCGTCCATTAACGGATGTATAGGAAGTCCTACTCCGAGCTCTATGTTCGGGTCTGTAGGGCTGGTCGCACAAGCTTCGACTCTTAAGTAGGACCGCTAGTTCACGCTGCCCTGAGGCCATGCAAACCGTTCGATCGAGGGGCGCATTGATCTGTTTGCACGGCCCGTTAGCTGTAAAAGGGAGTCTCACATACACGTAATTGGTTCGCTTTACCCTCCTACAACTTCTTCGCCAAACTGGTGCAGCGTTAAATTTAGACCGTGTGGCACAAACGGCAGGCCCCACTCGGTGTTATGGGTATCCATTCTCACGGAAAAGAAGCGGCATTTGAGTTAGACTACGCCGACAGGATAGAAGCGGCATTTGAGTTAGACTACGCCGACAGGATAGAAGCGGCATTTGAGTTAGACTACGCCGACAGGATAGAAGCGGCATTCGAGTTAGACTACGCCGACAGGATAGAAGCGGCATTTGAGTTAGACTACGCCGACAGGATTTCCGATCATAAGACACACCCAACGCTTCCCGTATTCGTGACATGAAAATGGCTTTCCTAGCAGCCATGGTGTGAGCCGAACTGCAATGTAGTATGATGGGAGCGGCGATGGGAACAAGTAGAGTTCTGTGGTGCAGCTTCCATCTGGTTCTACCACAAAAGAGTGCCGAGTTATGTAATCCACACGCTTTGTGTGGTGATGTGGTTCAGAGTAAATGAAATACTAGGATGGCGTTGATGAAATTTTGCACACAAGAACTGGCAGTGTGCTCAGCTCACAGGCCCTGATGTCTACACGTCAGTAATATGATGCAACCACAACTAGGGTTTCATATCTTATTTAGCTAGAAAAGATGACTCAAAACAGTGCATAGTCTAACGCTAATGGTGGCGTGGTTGCCCACCATTGCGCCTTTCGTTTGTTCACCAACTTCCCGAAGCGCACGAGGCTATGGTTGAGTATGTGAGTTACTGGTTAAGCACAGTCAACTGTGCTTATCCCAAAGGGCATATTCTATTCAGGTTTTCCTCGATAAGACTCATTGTCGAGTATATATCTTCTTCTTTGTGAATTTTGCTGTACATGTTTGTTACATCTATGGTGAAAGTGATTCTGCGTGTGGGGAAGCTTAGTCGGAACTATGTCATTTACTCTCTCGAGGTATTACTCCGTGTCAGGCTGTGTTAGACTCGTTGTGTGCAGAGATAAGAGACATATCGGGATAAGATCTGTCGGATGATCCCGGGTAACCTGGGAATAAGATTTTGTTTTTTCACCTGTTTTTATGACAGTGTCTGCACAAATTCGGCACATTTCATGGATCCCCATGCCCCGGTGTGCAAGCGTATTTTTTTGGCTGGACGCTGCTCAACCTTCTTCATTCGTGATCATAAAGGCGGTCTGAGACGTCCAGTTCTGTCAATATGCGCAATGTTCGCTCCATAACGTCATAAAGCTAGTATCTCTTAGTATATCGATGATTGATAACAGCATAAAACCTCTTAACTCGTTAAGTTGAAAGGTTAGGAGTTGAAGGCCTTATATCAAGTATTACTTTCTTGCTTATATCAAGTTCCAAGCCCAGCTTCTTCTTCGAATTCAGTTACGAAACCCTTAGTGAATAGATAAAGTTATTTAATCTCTACCTAAATATTTATCGGAGACGGTAGAGGAAATGACCACACGTTTTCACAGTGCGCGGTTCGTTACAAAAATTCAAACCTTCCTGCACATAGTACCGGCGAATGAATATAATGTAACGGTATACTAGTTATCGACATATCAAGGTGCTACCATGTGTACGGTGCATACAACTGCCGCCAATTATCAGGTATGCTTCAGCTACAGTTGGTCGCGAAGCTTCGAGGTAAAATTATGCCACTATGACAAGTCTGTACAGTAAGAAGAGATGCGTACGAATCATAGCATTGAGACTTTTGTAGAGCTGACAGCAAAAATGCAACATTGCTATTAGAGGTTTTCACGCGTAAAATTTCCTTCGTCGAATCCACCCGCTACCCATAGGGCTGTGAATAAATCCATCCACTACTCATTCGTAGTAAAATGTACACACCTGTTACTCACCCGCTTGCACTGCTTTGTGCTTTCTGATTGCTTGCTTTTATTAAATTAATATTAACGTGAAATTGATGCCTTCATTACAGGTTAAGGACAATTTTTACGAGAGTTCACATCACAGCCTATGCTTCTGAACTGATAATCGACAAAGCAGTGTGAATAAAGCTTAATGAACCTAAAAACCCCATGTAGTATTATTGCGTAAAATTTCGTGAAGTATCAACCCAACGTGCTATAAACGTCTTACCATTATCCATGTTCATATCCTAATTTTGCCCTAATTTTGCCCATACACTAATTTTTCTGTACACAGACCATGCCCTTACCTATTCAGTGTAGATACCCATTGGTTTACACGACTTTTGAAGTTATCCAAATGCAATTACTTTTTAGAGATTTAATCCGAACATTTTGAATGTCTGGTTTTCTGGAACCAGAGCCCACGCTTAGTAGTGCCTACTGTGCGAGCCCCTGACCCGTGCCGTCCGACCTCTCAATGACACGTCAAGGGCAGAGTCTGGTGGCGAGCGTTGACCGTGCCGAAATCCTCGGCACGGTCTGTCGTGCCCTCTGACGTCACCTGACCTCAAGCGCGGCCGCTGCCACCGACCGCAGGCCACACCTGTCAAGGGCAAATCGCGAGCACCTAACCAGCCACGGGTGAGTGGATGGGAAAGCAGACACTCCAACCAACTGGGCTATCGGGGCGGAGTTCCAAAATTATATTCATACTATTTATGTTGCACGCTACGCGCACCGACGATATTTAAAGGCAGTGACATGAACTGACTATTCAACTCGAGGACGCAACAGAGCATCGGACAGAATAGGACATTTCGGAAGGTAATCCATATAAGAAAAGATGACAAGGTAACGGGCTCAAGAAAAGACCGGAAATGGCGGCAACTATTTTTAATGGATGCAGCAGATCATCTGCTTTACATGCTATGCTTGTCTCACCAGATCAGGGTCCGATCAAATCAGAGTAACCACTGTATAGAAACAAAGTATTTTCGGTTCAAACTTGCCACGTGATCCCCAAAATACAGTGACCTATGCAATTTAGAAAGCCAAAAACCGCATGGATGCAATGTGGAGCATAGACAACCTCTAAGCCAAACTGGTCGAAAGAAGACACTTACACATGACATTTTAATCCATCGTGGAATGTCCATATATTGCGAGTGTACTCAGCTTTTCAATGCTGTACTCCTGGCCACGGGTCGAGAACTTAAATCAATATGACCATGGCGGTGAATCACAAGTCGAGACCATGCCCATGAGTCAGACCACCGGGCATGATGAACAACGACTTTAAGCGTTAAATATTCTAATAATACGTGTATATCCCAGCCATTTCTCGACAACTTTGCTTAACCGATCTCCCCTGCCATGCTGAGGGTCATTTATTTTCAGCACAGGGCCCAACAACACCGAAACCCCAAAGCCACGCTCTTTCTCGATTAAAGTGATTGCTTTCAGTACGTCAGACCAGATGGATTGATATTAGAGACGTAGCTAAGCACACAGGTGGGCGCCGCAAAATCCCGCACAGCTGTGAGCCCAGTCACTCCACCTCACGCCCCAAGGTTCAATCCGTTCACAACCTCCACTTTGACGTCGGGTTCAGATTTGGAGGTAGATCTGATTTTATTCCACTCGACCTGTCCCCGTCAGCCGATTTTGCGAAACTGTCGCCCCTGAGGGACGGCAAGCGACGCCCCTCCCAGAATAGGACCTGACCCCGCTCCTGGCCGGACCACCTCCGCCTGAGCCGACAGGCCATCCATCGCCGGCGCCGGCTCTGTCGTCTCCCACCGCCAAACCCGTGGGACCCGATCGTCGGCCGCTCAATCATGATTGGTCACGGCCTCCGGACCGTTTGTTCTGCCGCGACAGCCGTGGTGCGGTTTGCCGCTAGGCAGCGTCTCCAGTTCCGTCCTCGGCTGACGTCGACCGGCGCGCGCCGCGAGCGACGACCCGCTGGAGAGCGGAGACGAGGGAGGGCTGAGGCCTTTCGTGAGGCCGCCGACTGACGGGGCGGGGCAGATTGAGCTGTCGCGTGCGGCCGCCGCCGGCGCCGCCGGAGGTGCGTTCATATCTTGCCGCGAGCGTGACCTGCTTGCGCTCGCCCCGTCCCCAAGGCCGGACCGCGGCAGCCGCTGATATCGAGCCGGCCCCGCGCCGCCAACATGACGGACACTGTCATGCCGGCGTGTTCAGCTCCTGTTCAAACTTCGCTCTCCCGTCGCTGAGTTGCTGTTGTTGATTAGCGGGGTTCTGACGGGCGCGGTGACCGATGGCGTCGAGCGCGACCTTCTGTTCGGCGCCCGGTCGCCAGCGCCCATCTTATGCGACCTCGGAATCAGAGCACCGGACACGGGACGACGCCGACCACTCATCACCGCCGCCGACCGCCAAAGGGGAGCAGGTGGCACGCGTCAGTGGCCAGCGGGGAGCCGACACCTGCTGACCGCCCCCGCTCCGCGCCCGCCCAGCCGGCCCATATGTTCGGGCAGACAGGGTGTGCCCCGCGCGTCGGCCGACCCACGATTCCCGGCACCGTGCCCACCGACGGCTACGTCAGAGCTGACGGCTGTCGGGTGCCTCAGATCTGGCCGCACTCGGCGACGGCCAGACAGCAGCGACCCCAGGCCGACGGCCCAACAAACACTGATTAGATTTCTACGGTCAGCTGTTATCGATCGCCGCCCGCCGATGACCGGCCCCTGCTCCGGAACGAAGCCGCTGTCGCAGACACATCACTGATGCCAAACGGGGACGCAGGTCTCGCAGACGCGTGGAGATGATGCGGCTCTGTTCCATTTCACAGCCGACATCGTGACCGTACGTGTTCGATGCTCTGGAATGAGTCATCAGTGGATGGTAACCAGCCTAGGATGTGGCTTTATTCAGTTGGCGTCAGAATCATATCGGACCCAGGCCAACTCCGTGTCACCAAAACATTCTAAAGTATCTGGCGCAGTAATCCAGCGGACTCATCACCAAGAAAAACATATGTGTGGGAGCACACCTATGGCACAAGTGAAAGCCAAACGAAGAACTTTGATGCTGGCCCATAACCAACCAACCCGAAAGATGAGAAAGGTCAAATCTCGCGTTAATGTAGCAGGGCATCCCCCGGGAGCGGAGAGGAATTTGATTTCCTCGCGTGTTAGAAGCCAGAAATCTCGAACACCACTGCACTCTCTGCACAGGTAGTCTGCATTATGCATACCATTATGCAGGTAGCTAGTTTCGGACAGTGCCTAATGCCTCTATGACTGAATATTATGGAAGCAAAAAAATATCAGCTCAAGAACTTCACGTTTCTCTTGCAAATTCACCAAAAACATTTTTGTCTTGGAACATCGAACGGATTGTTCATCGTCTACCTATGTCTCATAGACGCCACGTGACCAGAAACACTTGCAATCGCCTAGAAAATGCTCATGACGTTGCATGCAGCCCATGGTGAGGCTTTGGCTTCCTTGTCCCATGCTATAACAGACGAGCGACCACACGCGTGCATGCGTAATACCTCGTTCATTTGCGCACGGCCAGAACGCAACGCATGGGCAAGTACCACCAAATCCCAAACGTCTAAGTGACCAAAAAAGATCAGCTGTCTACAGGTCTGTCTGCTGCGAAACATCCTTGGCGAAATATTCCGCTAAAAGCTACCCCAACAAAACGAACCAAAACGACGAAATTTATGTCCGCCGAACTTCTGGCAAGGCCAGCACCAGTGTGACGATTGAAACTGCCATCAACTTTAGCAAATATGGGGACACAGAAAAGTCGCGCTCCATGAATACCTGTGTAACTGGAATTCCAAACATCTGAAGGGTCTATTCATCGCTGTCGGCCTACCTGGTATGCACAGTCGTGATGAAACGTACTCAACGGGCTGTGGCGCAGCGAATGCAATTATATCAGATTGCAGAGTAAAGGTCACACAGCAAAGGATTGTGTGGAAAAGGGTCGTGGTCAAGACATCGTGAGAAAAATATTGTGTGGAACTAAATGCCATCAGGCAAAGGACCGTATGGAAAGGATCGTGTAAAATATATCATGAGCAAAAGATCACATGTGGCGATGCTCAGGTAAAAGAGCATGATGGGTAAATATCATTTTAAAATTCATTGGAAATATCTGAGAAAACATGGTATCGGACACCGCTTTTCGAGAAAATGGCAAGACGATTGCATCGTTGCAAAGGGCCGCACACAAAGGGTAGTGGGAAAGACCATTGGTCTAAGATAATCAGCAATAACTCCTTAAATGTATGATGGAAAATAGCATAGAAGCATAGGCTAGATACGTAATTTAATAAACATAAGAGGCGCACCTGTGTGTACATTCCATGGAACCAACGTAGCCACAGGTGTAGTCAACGGCCTCCTCGTTAGACCCTCATGTTTTTTTTTCAGTTGTCACCACAGATGGCCCCTGACGGAATTATTTTTAAAAAAGACGATGCATTTTTATTACGCTACGCTGCCCCCCCCCCCCCCCCCCCACACACACTTAAAATGTCCTGGCCGCGTCTCTGAATGTGGCCGCAAGTTTCCAGAAAGGATAGCAATAGCGATAGGTGCTGTTACATATCTAGTTGTGGAGAATTGATGCATCTCCCTATTTTTCAACTTCACACCCGGTGACCGAAGTCCGTAAGGGATCTTTGCAACTGGCGTCGTGAAAGGTGCCGCTGACCTCGATTTACGAGCCATTGATGGTCGACTTTGCGGCATTATCCGGCGACAAGGGTGGCCGGCGCCTTTTATGTCGAGGCGACTGGACCTCTACGATTTGTGCTTCCCTACAATGCCTGGAAAGGTTCTCCTGCTGGGAGGATGTCTCAAGGGCGGTGTCGAACGCAAATTTCAATGACTAGCTCCTGCAGCATTTCCAGTCGCCTTGGACATCTGGCCACACAGACATTTAGTTATGTCCGTCTAGCGATGGCGTGGAGACGCCGTTGCTCGGTCCGGTTCGGTGGAAGGGCCAAAATTCCTTGCCCGGCGCTCGCTGCTCGTTGTGGCTTCCTTCCAAGCTGCACCCGATAAACGAAGCGGACTACACGGCCTTTTACCACATGATCCGTGTCGCGTGAGAGGTTTTGCCTTTATGAGCTTTATCCCGTACGGTCCTTATCCCAGTCTTTTGGCATGAAATCTTATTCCCGTGCATTTTTTCGTTACAGCCTGCATCCTTCGCACGCGTATCCTGCTCGATAATTTATTACACGACCATTTACCCATTTGATCCTAGTGAAATACGATGTCGCCAAAGCCAGGTTCATTTCGCACGGATCTTTGCCATACGGTCTTGTGTCATATTATTTTCATTTCATAACCCCATTTGCATGGCCTTTCTTGAAAAGATCTTGACATCACTGAGCACCATCAAGGAATGTGCTCCGAGCTGAGCGGGTGTTCTGCGCTGGCGTGCGTACGCGAGTACGTGGGTAGCGTGGGTAATGTAAACGTAAATAATGACGCATTTCGGAAGGGTCCGTAGCCAAGGCAGGGAAAGGCACGGAGGCCATGGTTTCCCAAGCCAGGAAATGTGCATACCAGATGCCAAGCGACTCTGCAGAAACTTAGTCAGTCTGCAAGAGATTGAACAAAATGTGGCATTTGGTCCCTCCCTGGGGAAGTCTAGCTTCGTGCCTGAAGTGCGATTGATACCATGGCGTGGACATTCAACAGGCATTAACAGCGCATTTCACGGCAGGTTTCATTTGCATGGCCCACCAGCTGAACACATCCTCCAAAACTTCCCTGCAGCGCATTTATGTCCTTATGTTAATTCCAGAACTCGACGAAATTGCTGCCGCCTGCACGGCAAAGCGTCTAACATAACGAATGCAGCCCGCAGGCAACGGCGAGCGCGTTATCTAAAGCCAGACGCGCGCCGCCGGGCCGGATCCCCTCCGCATATGGTGCGCTGTCGCCCCTACCCCCGGGTCCCCGGAGGCACTGCACAAGCCGCTGCCGTCCGGTCTCGGAACGCGCCGCGTAGCAGCGAGCGACGGTCGGCTGCAAGACGAGCATTCGAGGAGCCGGCATTCGCCGACAGCGTGTTTGTCCCGCGCCACCGTCGCATAATCACCCGGCAGCCGCCGACGCCGAACACCTGGGGCGTCGCCGTCAAGCGCGACGTGACAGCACGCAAACACGCTCCGCTCTGCGCCGAAGCCGACGCCGCGGGCTGCGTCGGCGCCGGCGGCGACGGGCGTGCTCCCACTCACCGACAGACGAATAACCCGGCGGAGAGAGGCGTGGCGCACCCGACTGCCACCGCGCACCTGACCGACTGTCGCTTTATCGGATCGACGGCGGCTGCCGCACCACCTGGTCGCGGCCAGCGCGCATGCGCGGCCAGCAGTCGGCGCCGGCGGAAGGCCGCGGGCACCTGCGCCCCCGGAGCGGAGACGCCGGCGGCGGACGGGGGGCGGGGGATCGGAGGTCACGGCCCTGACTAGCGCGGGCGGTTGGGGCGGCTCGTGGCCCCGAGCCCGCAGCGCCCGACGGAGGGAATCCCGGATATGCGGCAAGCGTGCTTCCGCGTCGTGTCAGGAAGACTGCGGCGTCGTTGTAGTTACCCTGTTCGTAACTTCTCGCTGGCGTGGCGGTCTTTGCTCGTTCACTTCTTTGGTTCGCATCGGCAAATACCTTGACTGACCGAACCAACGGCCGACAACGCTGCTTCACTAGCAGACCTCCATCCCATCACCAGGGGCGGATCTAGCATGGAGTTGTTTTTTTTTCGGGAGGGGGTGCAACCGTTCGTCGCCAGCTGGCTGGTGTGGGATGCTCTGGACCTCGGATAGTGCAGTCCAGTACGAAGTTAAAACAGACGGTAGGTAGACGAAACTTTTATGAAGTTCTGGGAATGCTTTGGGGGGGGGGGGGGTAAACATACTCTCAGAGTTTTTTGGGGGTCATGGCCCCGTGTCCCCCCCCCCCTCCCAGGATCCGCCTATGCCCATCACCTTACTCGGGAATTTTTCCCTGAACTGTTGGCCGCCGTTACCACTTATGGACAAATGTGATCGCCAAATGCGCGAGTTCGCGGGCTTCGTCATAATTCTAGATGGTCGGGAGTTTTCGCATGCGCGATGCATAGGTCGGTGTAACCCTTGAATCGAACATGGCGATGGTGCCCGGACTCGCTACTGCCAGTCCAGGCCTCTGAGCCTCATAGCCCGTCCAGTCGACGAACCAGTCAGCATTGGTATCCCGGTCCACATAATGCCAACAGTTTGTGCATGAAAGTGGTCAGAGTGGATTATCTGTCAATACGGCAATGGTTGAGTCTCGGGTTTCAATAAAAGGTGGTGTGGCCACGGCCTCACCTGCCATTCGGCGGTCCGGCTTCTCCACTCGCGCGCCCAGTCGAACGCCGCGTAATATTTAATCACTTTACACCTTGTTCACCACCAATTGCAAGGTTGTCAAAGCGAGTTAATGAGCTCCGGTCAATGTTGAACTTTGCGTCAAGTTCAAAAACAAAGGCAGCGTCCCGTTTTCGGCCGGAGGCTCCGAGGCGGCTTGGCTCGAAAGGCCGGTCCAGCCGGCCGGCGTGTCCTGCGGCGCAGCACTCCAGGCAGGCGCCCGCTCCGGGCGGCCGCGCGGCGCGCGTAGCAGCGACACATACCGACAGTGGAGTGTCGGGCTCTGTCATTCGCATTCCCGTCGCTCCGGTCTGAGCTTGGGACTTCCGAGTTTGCATGGAGCGTTAACTTCAGCGAGATACAAAATAAGCCGCGCGGTGAGCGCCAAGCACATATATGGTGCGTTTTTTAGCATACGTTTGGTGCGTTTGTAACACACATTTGGTGTGCCATGTGCAAGAAAAAATCGCGCGTATATCCTCAACAGATTTACAGCGACGTAGAATACGTTTCACTGTGGCCGCATACAGCCAAAACGCAGGTGTGGTCACCAACTGATCCGGACGTGTGACTTCCAGTGATGATTCGACGGTGGCCCCTCCCTCCCGTGATGCAACGAGGAACAGTCCTTCCCAGAGCTAGCCCCGACGCCTCACAGCTCGACAATGGCCTTGCGCGATACTGCACACGCGACGTCCACGTCCATCGAGTTCGGTCCCAACACCCGCAACACTGTATTGAAAGCCGGGCGACGACCTGGGAGCGTCTCAAGGAAGCTGTCTCAGCTTGTGGTGGTAAGCGCCCGCCCCACGCTGTCCGTCAGCATCTGCCTCCTTCCCGCCCCCTCTTCGAACACCGCCGCACTCGCTCTCCGTTATCACCAGCTCCTCGCAACATCGACCTCTTCCGCGTCACCGACCACGCAACACCCTGTGACCTTCGGCCACCAAGAATTCGTGGAAAGTACGCTGCAATGAGGAACAGGGTTGTGGGTCTGCGGCATGCGGGCGAAAGCGGATCTACGCAAGGAATTATCGGACAGAATTGGGGCGCCCTGTAAGTGGCACCGAAGGGAGCGCAATGTTCCGTCTGCATCGCAGGCAGCGCAACGCTTGGTATGGGCCGCAGGGAGCGCAGCGCTTGGTCCATTTACAGTTTCGCGTTCCGCGCATGCGTCGCGCACGCCCTTAATTCCAACTCATGTTCTGCAGATACTTGCAGTCCGGACTCAGAGTGAGCAGTCCCATTTCAGCGAGGCTATAAAGGCCCGGCCGGAGGAGCCGAGAAGTACCCGGTGCACCACCTTGATATGTGCACGGATCTTAAAGAGATCACCCTCGATGTCATCACCGCATATGAAGGCATAATAACCCATTCAGGAAATAACACAATTTTATTTAAAGGCGCTATACCTAAGCATTATACGAGACAAGGCAGAAGACAGCGCTTTCTCCGCAAAGCCTAAGTGTATATAATTCAAATATGGTACGCCCCTGTCGGCCTAGCCGTGTAGATATTAGTCAACGTTGGGCAAACAATACAATACAATGCTAGGCAAATGTCTCAAAGTGCACCAGTGAACAGAACGTCTATATTATGGTGTACGCTGCGTTTCACGATGCCCATCCAGCGAAAAGAAGGGGCAAACCCCGCACCCGAGGGACTGCCCACACCGCAGGCACTATGTCGAGTAAACGCCCTCTTCCCACCCTTGTGTAGGCGAGTCATAAGCACTTCTTCGCAACAATTTATATCGGTCCGATTTGGGCTCACGGAACCTGTGTGGGATTCGGCTTTGTGACAGCAGACGACATTGTCCAGCACTGCTGTGGCGAGATGCACTGAACACTGGCTACACTGGGACGGACGCCCCGGGCTTCATCAGGCTAACACTAGGTTATTCGCGTTCGCTCACGTAACTTTCGAGCAGAGTATCGCTGGAAGGGGCACGCTTACGACTGTGGCAATAGTGATTTGAGTCGGGGACACAACGATGCGTGATGAAGCCAGAAAGGAGCGTGTCATCCTATTGTTCAGGTATCGACGCCAGTTCGAAATCTCCACTAGCCCAACTCGTCACACGACCCGACTGCAGTCTAAGCAGTATTGAGAAGGCGACAGGACAAGCTGCGAATAACAGCTCCCCAGGTACGCGAATCACTAAAAGCATATTCTAGACCGAACAGACCGGCGCTGACCAGCCCGCGCGGCGTGCAGTGATTCCATCGCATCATTGTCCAGTGCAACACACAGAACGTCCCCGCGAAGGTCGGCTGCCGCGCCAGCATTTACCAGCACGGAACCAGCGCAGCGTGAACACCTTAGCGACACCCCAGACCGGCTCCGGCTGCGGTGGCGCCGCGCAGCGCCGGGAGCCGCGCTCCCATCCCGCCGCGCCAGGGTCAGCACGATGCGGCTGGCAGGCAGGGCTCGTCACTGGCGTGCAGTGCGCCCTCCCTCGACTGGTGATGGTGCCGGCGCTCTCCCGGCCGGAGGTGGTGCCCGCAGGCCGGCCGCTCACTGCGCCCGCTCCGGGATCCTGGGCAGGCCAAACTCGTCGAGCAGCACGCCGTCCTGCGACGGAAGAGCCAGGTCACGACCCCAACACGCCGGCCGAGCGCGGTCACACGGTCGGGAGGGAGGGAGGGAGGGGGGGGGGATCAAAACGTATGTAGTGCGGACGACTCGAGACGACACAGCGCAGACGAACGGTGTGACCACCAGAATGGTCACAGTGCGCAAGCTATGCCCCCTCCTCCCAAAGAACAGCACAGGCGGTTGGGCGCCAAGACAGCGCGTCTCTTAGCTAAGCAAAAACGACGAGCTCGCCCCGTCGGCGGTCGAGAACGATGTGCGCCAAACATACAACACGGAAATCTGACCGCATGCATGAACGAACTTGAAGGGAATGCTCCAATTTGAAGATGATGAAACAAGCATCAGATATGATTACATAAACTCAATTATAATTACTGGTATACCTTCGAGTGGAAAGATTGCTCTGGACCACACAGTTTCTCTCTTTAGTGAATATCTTTAGTAATATAGTCCTCAATACGTCATTGTTTGATGTTTGATTACATCACCGTACTTTGCACAACAATGGTTGAGAGCTTTTTGACGGCCGTTACACCTGGAAATCATGCTCACGAGCGCCAGATATTGTTGTTCATCGGTGTTTTCGGGCGCGTCGACTTCAATGGTCATTTTGCGCCCAAACGCAAGATATGAATAACCGACAACTACATGTCAGGGGCCTTGGTCGCCGTAAGGCCAATGGAATGACAGGATTTGAAAGGCATTATGGCGTCATACGTGCCTGAGTGACTTTGACATAGTCTCCTCGAAAAGTCTGGACATCTTTGCGAGCGCACATCTCAGAAACTAGAGGGGCTTCGGTCTTAAAACGGGCAAGGCTGTGAACAGCACCTAATGATTTTCAAGATGGATTTATTTTTTTAGTTCAAAACCCTATGAAAATGTGGAACACCTCTTTCAGAACAACCGCTCGCAACACCAAGTAAGGCACCCCTTGCATGCAAAGCAAAACCCATAGGAGTACCATCGCATCCTCAGACAGATGTTAGGACAAATGCGAACTGAAACAGTACCCCCGCTCGTCAAACCTGACGCAAAACCAGAGACGGGAGACTCGGGTGAAGCTAACGTACCAGGTGACTTTGTTGCCAGACAATCACAACTCGTAGCTGACGACCTGCCTGTCCCCGAGACCGCGCTTGCGGATCCACAACACACGTTAGATGCCATAACCATTACAGAGGACGAAGTGCTGAACGTACTCATTTCTCTCGACTCGAACAAATCATGCAACCCTGACAATCTTCCAGAAAAATAGATCAAAAATGACTGTCATTTTGATAAGGAAACCCATCACAATAATGTTTCACATGTCACTAAGCCAGGGTGATTTTCCTTCCACTGGGAAGGAAGTAAAGGTTCATCCCATTTTCAAAAACAAGGCGTCACGCTCGAATCTTGTCAACTACAGGCCGATCCGCTTACTTCCTTGTGTAAAAAATACATTGAAAGAATTACCCTCAAAAGTATCTATGAGCACCTAATGGAGAGCAGGGTGCTCCCTGGGAAATTAAGAAGGCACCGTCCAAAACATAGCACACAAGCTCAGCTTGTGTATTTCATTAACAATCTTTACGCAGCCTCGGACCGACGCAAACACTGTCGTCTTCCGCTTGGACATTAGCAACTAATTTGACAAGACATGGCAGAACGGCCTCCTACTCAAGTGAAAGAACTATTGTGGCTTGTCAGAAATTCTCATAAATTGGCTAGAATCATACATTTCAGATCGCACGCTAAAATCAAGGCTGGCAACAGTTCACTGGGACAATACCTGCTGGATGCGCGCCAGGGTCGGCCCTGGGGCCTCTGTCTGCGCTTATATATCTCAACGACCTAGCCGACAAGACTGACATCGACATGTTGTTCTTTATCGACGATACCACATTATACGCAGCACACTCACACGACCCGGCGGCCATACAAGTGTTACGCCAACATGACTTACATAGCATACCAGAGTTCGGTAAAGAATGGCTCATCACGTTCAACGCCACGAAAACAATTCAGCAAACATTCACCGACAGAAACACATATAACCCACCACATAACCCTTTGATGGCTAACGAGCCCTTTCGTTACAAGTCACAAACACCCAGGTCTGACGCTGTCGAGTGATTTGCACTTTCATCAGCACGTTGATGACGCCATCTCCAGAATCAGTAGAGCCCCAGGGACTCTCTACCCACTATCGCGACTTTTGCCACATGTTCTCAACGACATACACACGGCTTGCATTCTTCCTTTGTTTGATTCGTGTGGCCTAGTATATGACTTTTGGCAGCTAGCGACTCACGTAGGCTTGAAAGACTAAGTGAGTCGTCCAGTTGAAAGAAAGACAGCACAGAGCAGCCAGTTACCACCGGTGATCTCTACAGAACACACGTCCGCACACTGTATACTTCGGATGGAGAGCCATCATGTTACGAAGAGACATACACAAAACGACGCTGTCCTACATCCTCATCCACAACCAACATCAACTGTCAACAAACGTCACCGCAGTTCTACCCGACACACGATTTCTCGTGACTGGACGTCCGCTACGCAAAGCCAGGACACTCACATTGCCACCGAACAGAATCACAACACACCAAAACTCCTACATCTCATCAATCACGAGAAGATGGAACCGACTCCCGCTTAAGGTGACATCCCTCAAATCTTCTCATTCCTTCAAAAAAGAAATGCACCACCGGTGCGGTGTAGCTGAACCTTCCATGTACCACAGCTTTGGATACAGGCTTGGCGACATCCTAAAAACTAAGCTGAGACTGTGAGTGTCAGACTCTTGGGCTCAGACGCTTCAAATTCAAAATCAACAGCACCTGTTCCCTCTTGCTTGTATGGCAATAAGTACGAAGATCCAAAACAATACGCATTGAATTGTCCTCGCTCTCAGCAAATCAGAACTTAAATGCCGCCTAAAGCAGATTGCATCATTTAAAACTTTTGCGAGCTCACTCACAACGAGCAAGTTAACATCTATCTGGGCGGCAACGGTTTGCGAAGTTGCACCGGGCAGATCACAAAAATGCTCCAAGAGCTTGGTTTTCAAACCAAACGATTCGCCTTAGGACTTGCGGCGGACGCATGCAGCAGAAGAGTGACTGAACGGCGTTACGGGGCCGGGCGTCCGCTGCCAGCCGGAGACGGCTGCAAGTGTGAACCGGAGCGGCGGCGCACGCCTGGCCCGTCTCAGCTAGCAGATCGGACCAGTGGGCGGTGGGGCGCGGGCTCCCGGTGACGCTGACTCCTTTTTACTACTGCTGGGAGAGGCGCCCAGATTTAAGCGCTCCGCTTTTGCGCCGATCCACTAATCATATCATGTCCTGCCTCATGGCCATAATCGGAAATAAACAACGAACAACAAACACACGGCCACATGACGGAAGCTGCATCCATGCTGTGCGTACACCAGGCATCAGCATCAGCATCAGGTTGGCATCAGCGGTCCCAACCACCGGTCCCGGGGTCAGACGGCGCCAGAGCAGGCTCTCGCTGCCACCATTGTCAAGTACAGCTGCGCAACAAGCGGCGTTACGATGAGCGGAACACACGAGTCGGTGCGTGCCAGCACGGCGTTGCCATAACGGGCAAGCTACAGTTCCACCTTAAATGTTGTCGCCCCGCAGGGATGACTAGATTCAACAGAACCGCGTGAAATTGCATATCAGGGACCCACAGCCCCATCGTGCCAGGCCGTCGTCATACCAGGCGGTGGTACCACTCGGTCATGCGTATAACGCCTGATTATGACCTCGAGCACTTGCGAACAACGCCATCGGTGTGCTTACTTTGTTGGACGCGATAGCCAAATCTTCTTTCTGCCCCTTTCCGAATGGTTTGCATGAGTGGCTTTGAGTTCAGGGTACCTGCTCAGCATAGTGTCGTGTGCCCCATGAGCCCGCCTTCCAATTCGTGTCGTCCAGCTCAATGACGAGTTTTGCCCTCGCCCCTTCACCCGGCAGGAATGCGGCGGGTTTTACGCGCCGCACAATGCTGCGGCACGGCCGCAGGCTCGGGTTCCCGCCCCCTCGGTGAACATAGGTGGCGCCACCTACGCCGCCAGCGCCAGTACCGCCGCGTTTA
This sequence comes from Pollicipes pollicipes, assembly GCF_011947565.3. Taxonomy (NCBI): domain Eukaryota; kingdom Metazoa; phylum Arthropoda; class Thecostraca; order Pollicipedomorpha; family Pollicipedidae; genus Pollicipes; species Pollicipes pollicipes. The sequence continues at coordinate 22,383,169 of NW_023596545.1, read as the reverse complement.
GGCAGGGTTGGCATCAGTTGGCTGCGAACAGGTTTTTTCCAATCGGTTTCAACAGATAAAACCAGGTGGCAAAAACTGCTGGCGGCAAAAATCGGCAGATGCTAACAAAATATGACAATGGCGAGCCACGCTTTACATGCAATGTGCCCGGCGTAACAGCTTAATGACAATGCAGGTTCCACTTGAGACGTTGCTGATTAAGAATCGTGCCCCTGTCTGGCATTAATGAGCCCATATATGAAAAAGAGCAATATATACATCGATCAAGTGTGAAAATATGAAAGCCTGAAGGTCCGGTCAGTTGACAAGTAATTCATGACCTGTCATCGCATGACATGCTTATGGGACAGATAGGCAGCCCCATAATACGCCTGCTAGATCCCCTTTCTGATAAGCTTGACACATCGCACAAAGGCAGTATTAATCCATATTGTCTGCCAAACGTCATCATTCTCTCATCTTACAGTGCAGTCCTGCTTTGTGGCAACGTAAAGTACAAAGTCAGACCCTGATGAAAATGTACAATGCAAATACACAATCGGTCAGACATAAACCATGCACACTGGGGCTTGAGACAGGTAGCACCGCAGCATCAGTTTGCGTCAGAAGATCCTACCGAATTCTTAGGTAAACATTTAAGCACTGAGTTAGTGTCACTACCACCTATCGGCTTTAAGTAGATCCAATCGTGCCCATTATATAGCATGATCACTCGCATGATGGTATGCAGCATTACTAACCGTCGCGTGCTGAATTCATAAATCTGGGTGGAAGCATGTCAAAACTAACTGTAGCATAATTCGTTGTGGATCGCAATACGCCGACAGTGGCCATGAGGTACACATTTAGACGTTCTTATCATGTTCCAATCACAGCCAATAACTCAAGTGTCTTGATCATACTGTTGTGTCGGTGTGCTTATGCTGGTCTTTTGACTGAAGAGAAAGCAGTGTAACTGGAATGCGCCAACACCATCGCTAAAGTGCGCAATACTATTGCTGTTAGAGTCTCTGTCTGTTTATACCGGCTTCAGGTTCAGGTAAAAAGCGATGAAAAACAAACTGCCAGTGTACTAGCCTCAACCGATCAAAAAGCTAGCCGCGTTTCAGGCGATCTTTTTAGAAAGAAAGTCTGAGACTGTTGCAACGGGGAACCGAACGACTCTGCAAAGGAGTGTGTCCTGACGGAGAACGCTCTAATTTAGCACCTACATTGCCTGCTATGCCAAGCAGCGCACGGCCTCGCGAATCGTGAGTCCACGCCTAATGCATGTTCCACGAACGGCAGACCCGACACCGATTCAAAACCAATCATCCCAGCTACCAGACTCGCCCACGAACGGCAGACCCGACACCGATTCAAAACCAATCATTCAAGCCACCAGACTCGCCCACGAACGGCAGACCCGACACTGATTCAAAACAAATAATCCCAGCCACCGGACTCGCGCTGTTCTATGCACGTTTCAGCAATATTTCTGACTTGTACCACAGGAAGCAGCTGCTAAAACCGACCCAGTGCTGTGCGTCGCAGTACTCAGTCCCATCCTTTCCTACACGATGCCGCGTGCATTTGTAGTGGAGTGGGTCTCACTACCGGCCGTAGCACCATGGTAACACCATTCAGGGTGTTACTCTACAATAAACGCCGGATACTGAACATCACATCTTCCATGTGTTAGTGGAGTCATTGTTCCCTGGCAACCACTTGACTTAAGTCCGCCTCCGCCCAGTTCAAGGGCATGCAAGAATACGTTTCACATTAACTTCACTAAATTTAGCATAAAACAGGACCCGATCTGAACCAACTTTACTAAACATCAGCCACATGCTCCTAACGCCAACGCTCAGAAAACCACGCGATACCGACTCAGAACATTACATTCGACCTCTGTCGGCACACAGCCAAGCCCACGCATTCTATCGTATTACTCAAAACCGAGGATGTCTCATAATTGACGGCAGCGATGAGACTAAAATTTTACCACCTAGGCAGGGTGCATGTAAGTATCTCCCCAGAAGCGTGATGGCGGCCATCTTTAAAATGTTGGCACCCGGGGAAACGCATCGTGGGACGACCAGCCAGCCGTGCAGTATACGTGCTGCAGAAGGTTTGCTCGTCAACCACGACACAAGGTGCCATTGTAGCAACATGTGGGGTGACTGGCACTGCATGCATGTACGTGTACAGGCAGGTCTTGTGCGCACATTCTGACGAAAATGTGCACGCATCAACACCAGTTTGCATAAGCGTCAATGAGCACATGCGTGCGTGCGTGCGTGCGTGCGTGCGTGCGTGCGTGCGAGTGTGCGTGCGTGCGTGCCTGTCTGCGCGTGCTCACCTGGCCGACGGAGGCGGCGCCCGGCTCGGTGCCGGGGATTTCCGGGGCGCGGCTCGCCTCGTCCAAGGTAGCTGAGGTCGTCATCCAGCGCCAGATCGTCGCCCAATGCGTCCAGCTCGGCCTCCAGTTCGTCGTCATCGAGCTCGGGCGTGCCGTAGCTGCGGCCCAGCGCCTCCTGCACCTCTTCCGACTGCTCCAGCAGGTCGGCCATGTCGTCCTGTATATCCTGCGGGCGCCGGCGGCAGCGGCGCGCCATCCGTCAGACGGGGCCCGGTGGCGGACGGGTACGGCGAGGACAGTGGAGGTGACAGCCCCCTTACCTCCCCCGCGGCAGGTGGGGTCGTGGATGGGGTGGCAAGTTGCCAGGCGCGTTGCAGTGGGGACACAGACGAAAGTGCTGGGGCCAATCTCACTACATGTGACGGCCTGTGCACGGTGCCATTGCCAGCGAGACGACGGAGCAATGAATGTTGGGTGCGGTTGCCCGAAACTCAGTTGATGCCTGGTCACCAGCGGAGTCCCGGGGACTCGGCGGTGTTGGCCTGCCGCAGCCCCGGGGACTCGGTGGTGTCGGCGTGCCGCAGTCCCTGGGACTCGGTGGTGTCGGCCCGCCGCAGTCCCTGGGACTCGGTGGTGTCGGCCTGCCGCAGTCCCTGGGACTCTGTGGTGTCGGCCTGCCGCAGTCCCTGGGACTCTGTGGTGTCGGCCTGCCGCAGTCCCTGGGACCCTGTGGTGTCGGCCTGCCGCAGTCCCTGGGACTCGGTGGTGTCGGCCTGCCGCAGTCCCGGGGACTCGGTGGTGTCGGCGTGCCGCGGTCCCGGGGACTCGGTGGTGTCGGCGTGCCGCAGTCCCGGGGACTCGGTGGTGTCGGCGTGCCGCAGTCCCTGGGACTCTGTGGTGTCGGCCTGCCGCAGTCCCTGGGACTCGGTGGTGTCGGCGTGCCGCAGTCTCGACTGTTCTGTTGGATTCTCGCCCATCGCCTACACATGCATTCCAACAACCGCGACCGTCCGTGTGTGTGGGGGGGGGGGGGGGGGACGTGCAAATGAAAACGGCAAAGGATGAGCGATGCTCGTATCACCCAGAAGTCGTCAGACTGACATACTGCAGGCGACAGGCGAACTACACAAGGCGCAAGACCTCCTAATAATGACATACAACTTAAACGACTTCGGAGCTCGACAGCAGCCATAATCGTGTTCGCACAGCTTTGTAAATGACATTAAACGCACGAGCGCACCCTAAATGTCGGAACTTTACCACAACGTCAGTTAAAGCATGAGCAAAGGTCCCATCAGGCCAAGCTGGTCAGCCCCAGGTCAGGTGAGCTTATCGGCTCCGATTTTCTACGCCACTGTTCCACATCATTTATCACAGGAACTGACATAAAAACATGTTAATCATACCGGCTTAATTACCATAAATGCGCAGCAAACATCCCTTTAGGTGAAATGTGTTGAGCTGACGAAACATGAGCTCCGTGTGGTTGGTGGTGTGATATACCGTATGTCTTATATGAAACGAATGTAGGGAACGTCGTCAACCCACTCGAAAAATCCCCTCAACCAGAAAGGATATCACGCACTGTCGCATGCTGAAGCAAAATGAATCATCTAGGTTATCACTAATGACATAGTCTTGCGACTTGACCTACCACCGATGTTTTTCTTCAGTGAGTGTTGAGTTTATCAGCTGATCATCAATGGAAGTCATGACACCATACTGACATACTTGCCTCAGTTCCTCTTGAAACTGGGGAGGGGCTACGTTTACCCCGCGTGGTTCCGGGTACGTAATGTTATTATTGATTATGACTTAACAAGTATCGACAACACATTCATGAAACCTTAATGCTTGCACATTTCCCAAAAAGTACAGCGCATGTAAGGGCATGGGATACTGATTGATCCAAAACAAACGAATGATCACTGGTGTAATACATACGCACCCAATTTGTCACCCACCTCGATATCATCAATGTTGATCTTCTTGAACTCCTTCTTCATCTCCTTTGCTCCTGCCCTCATAGCCACCACCGTGGCCTGCGTGTCCTTTAGTGACTGGGTGGCGTAGTTGGCTTGCTCCATGTTGAACGACTGCTGCCGCAAATTATCCAGCTGGGACTCGTACCTGCCGCAGATCTAGGTGTTATCAGCTGCGATGCGGCGCCACCACCGCGTGTCACGTTATGTGCCCGCGTCTGGCTATGTGTCAGCGCCTGGTCTTGTGTCAGTGTCTGGCCTTGCATCAGTGTCCAGGCATGTATCAGTATTTGGCTGTGTCAGTGTCCGGCTATGCTATTCGCGCATGTGATCCCAACCGAGACCCGTCCGCCAAAACGCAATCCAACGGGGAAACAAAGAAGCGCATGCCTCCGGCCGACCTACTGCGATCATCGGCCACCTATTGGCAGAAAAACTGTACGACTGAATGAACATTAAGTTAGCTGCTGCAGGGGTGCTGAGTTCATTTGAAAATGGGAGGATGCAGCGGTTGTCCCACAGTATGTTAAAGCGAGCTCAGATCTACTGACATTATCAAAGAAATGTGTAACTTCACTTCCAACTGAAACAGTCAGTACCAGGAATTTGGACTGTTAGCATTCCTTTTTATAAGTGTAGCCTTAATCTGGCACAATAACTCCGGCACTGGCTCATCCCAGCTTAGATCAAAATGGCATGGTAAATTTTTCAGATAATTAACAATTTGTGGTTTTTCCGTGACATTTATACACCTCTAGCCAACACACAGGGCTTAAAATGTGTTGTGAGGCCCTGATGATGCATTTAAAGTCAAACCACCCTATGCCTTTCCCATCAACTTTCTTTCCTGTTCCTTCTTTTCCAGATTGAATTAGTATTAATTTCAGGATACAGCCATATTGAAACCAACATGTGATGTCAATAGCAGCCTGCAGGTCGAGACTTTTGTGCACTACACTCACAAGAAATAGGGGCATCTTTTGTTGCTTGAAGTTGTCTCATTGGCTTACAAACTCTGTAGGTCAGATTTTGGTAATTTCTCAACATCAAAGCAAGATGATGTTGTTTTTTATATCTTCCCGGGGCAATTGTTTGTCTGGCTAGCAGGGCACTTGGTGGAAGACTTCATAATGATTGCACTACTGCACAGGCAGCATCCCATAATGACATGCTGTTACCATGGCTGCTAACATACTACAAAGCATGATGTGGTTCTTACACCGCACCACTCACCACCAAACTACACAAACATCATGGAGTTGTGTGATGCAATATACACTCTGCAGGTCTATTGTGCAGCCAGCTATACAAACACTATGGAGTTGCATGATGCAACATACACTTTGTGGGTCTATTCTGCAGCCAGCTGTACAAACACTGCGGAGTTGTGTGATGCAGTTTACACTTTGCAGGCCTATTCTGAAGTCACAGTATGTGATTACAAGACAATTTTCTCTGCCCAATGCCAACAGGGCTTCAGAGGTATTGTGTGCCATAAAATGTGCCATACAATGTGCCATCATCGGGCCAATGCTTTTTGGGTACCACATTTCCACAGAAAAGGTAAGCGCAAACAGCCCGGCCCAGTCGGCAGAACCCTGCCATTAAGCAGTATGCAGCATGAATGTGCAGCAGTTAGGTGGCACTGATAACTTAGTGAAAAATAATACAATTAAAAAACAAGTTTTGTGTATCATGAAACTTAACTGCAGCTTGACTGGTAATTTTCCCATTTTTTACTCCATTTTAAGGCATTCTGGATACAAGTTTAAACACATTCACAAACTCTTTCCCAAAGGTTTATATCATGAAAGGACAATGAAATACCCTCTGCAATTTGACCATTTTATGACAATGTAAAAAAAATGCTCACTCACATTTTCTTTTGTTTCAGGACCCTCATAGCCTTTTGTTTAACAGCATTTTTTCCAGGTCCATCTCTCATCTTCTTCATTTGATCCTTGTACTTCCGAAGTTCAGCATCAAGCCGTGCTACCTTTTTCTCTATGGAGTCTGCTCTGCTGTCCACCTGAAACATAGACCTCAAATAAGCTGTAACATCCATTATTGTTATAATATGTCATGCTACATGTAGCATGTTATAATATGTATCTGACAAAAGCACCATACTGCTCAAGGATATTTGTAAGAGTACCACATCTTAATGACCATGCCAGTTCGCACATACATTTGCATTCTAGCAATGATAATTTTAGTTGCCATACATCTTATGTGATAAATTGCACCAGATAGGCTGGCAATTATAAGCTTGCAGCATAAATTATTTCCCTCAATAAAATGAAGGTCTAACATCCAAATCAAGTATATTTCTTGCAATAAAGCTAACCTGCAAGATGAAAATTTTACCATTCAAGAAAATGTCACATGCACCACTTACATTTCCAATACAATCTGTGAGATTGGGAGGAGGTTGCTTGGGCTTTGCACTTCCAAAAAGCCTGTTCATTATGATTCAAATTTGATAAATTGAATGGTGTTTCAGCAAATTCCCTTCAAATTCAATTAAGCTGAAAAGAGGAAGTAAGAGGTCACACCATGAACCAGCAACAAAAAGGTACCACAACAATCATGAAAAAGGCATAGGCATCTTAATGCAAGTGTTTCCACATTCTTAACATCACAGAAATACAATCGTTTGAGCAGCATCAAATGGAATGAGTAATGTCATTTCCAAGCCATGGCCCTTGGTCCTTCATGTCTTTGGATGGCACATGCCATAATGAAACAGCTGCCAAAAAAATCCACTTCATCACGGCCATCAATTCCAGCCTACAAACAATCCCATGCTTGATGGGTCACCAGAACTATGAGAATGTTTACAGCCTAATTCACCAACGTTACGGCTACATGGACAACAATCCGAATCCAATGAGCAGAGGAGCAGCGGCGTGGAAGCCAAAAATCGCATCATATACTGTTCACAAGGATGGCCGCCACAATTTAATGGCTTTTTTTTTACTTGGGTACCTGTATTGCCGACGGTGGGGAGAGAGCTACGCTGGCTGCAGGGTTCCTGTACTGCCATGATGGAGAAATGCTGCTAGGTATCAGCCGACGTAGTGACGTCACTGAAAATGGGTTTGCATCGATCTGGGTCCTTTTGGGCCGACTGAAGGCTACAAGGCTTTTGCTAGCGATATGATGTCACTGGTATTCGACTGGATATGTGACGTCACTGGTTGTGAGGCTTTAGGGCTCTTTTGGGTGCAATGAATGCCGTAAAGCATCACCTGACGATATGTCGTCGCTGGTATTCAATGAAACATCAGGCGCAACGGGCCTTATTCCATCTTTACCTTTCGTACCTGTCTGCTGCAAGCATTTGCGTGCCGAATAAAAGCTTGACCGAATCACCTGAATGTGTGACGTCACCAATCACCACTTGATACGAGTGCTCTTAGGCCCCACGGCCGCGGTGTATCACGTTCCGTGAAATATCACTGGGTATCGTGACGTCAGTGATATTCGACTAAATATTGGTCGCAACAGGTCAAGGTTCATTTTTAGCTTCGTACCTGTCTACTGCAAGCACTGGCGTGATGAATAAAAGCTACCAAATCACGTGAGTGTGTGACGTCACTGGTCATGCATTTTTATGGATCTTTGGGGGCCAACTGAGGGCCGTAAAGCATAGCCTAATGATGTGACGTCACTGGCATTCGACTGCGTGTGATGTCACTTGTGATCAGATTTTACGGCCTCTTTTGGGCCGACGAAAGGTCATACTACATTAACTGAAGATGTGCCGTCACTGGTATCCGAATACAATTCAGGCGGCCATGGCCATGCTCCATCTTTACCTTTGGTACCTGTCCATTGCAAGTATTTGAATGCTGAAGGAAGGGTCTGCCGAATTACCTGAGTGTGCAACGTCACTAACCATTAATTTGTATAGACTGTTTTGAACCCACTGTAAGCCATACCACATCAGCTGACCATATGACGTCACCGGTTTTCGTCTAGGTGTCATGCGCAACAGGCCATGCTCTATCTTTGCCTTTCGTACCTGTTTACTGCAAGCATTCGCGTGCTATATCAAGGTGATGCTGAACCATCTGAGTGTGTGACGTCACTGGTCATGAGTTTTTACAGGTTCACTTGGGCAGCCCAATGCAACAAAGCATCATATCCTGTAAAGCATCGCGGGATGATATAACGTCACTGGTATTCGACTCAACATCAGGCGCAACAGGCCATGTTCCATCTTTACCTTTCGTACCTGTCTACTGCAAGCATTCGCGTGTTATATCACGTCATTGGTTAAGAGTTCTTACGGACTCTTTTCAACCCCCTATATGGTATAATGCTTCAGTTGACGATATGATGTCACTGGTGTTCGACTTAGCATCAGGCACAACATGTCATGTTCCATCTTTGCGTTTCGCACCTGTTAAAGTATTGGCGAGCCTAATGATGGCTCTGCCGAATCACCTGAGTGCGTCATCATGAGTTTGTACAGGCTATTGTTGGCCGGGAAAGCCATTAGGCATTATCTAACGATATGTCGTCACTGGTAATCCGCTAAGTGTGTGACGCCATTGGTCATGAGTTTTCCCGCGCCTTTTTGGGCCGACTTAGGGCCATTAGGCATCAGGTAACGATATGACGTCACTGGTATTCAATTAAGCATCAGATACAATATGTCATGTTTCATCTTTACCTTCCGCACCTACCTACTGCAAGTATTCGCGCGCCACATAAAGGCTCTGCCCAATCACCTGAGCGTGTGGTGTGACTGGTTATGAGTTTACGCGGGTTTACTCGGGCTGACTGAAGGACATCAAGCATCACCTGGCGATGTGACGTCACTGGTATTCAACTTAACACCAGGCGCGACAGGCCATGTTCGTCTTTACCTTTCGTGCCTGTCTATTGTAAGCATTGACATGCTTAAGGAAAGCTCTGTGAAATCTCCTGAGTGTGTAATGTCACTGGTCATGAGTTCTTTACGGGCTGCTTTTTTGTACCTATAGGGTACAAGACATCAGTTGGCGATATGACATCACTGGTATTTGACTTAATCTCAGGCGCAACAGGTCATGTTCCATCTTTGCCTTTCGCACCTCTATACTGCAAGTATTCGCGCGCTACATAAAGGCTCTGCCGAATCACCTGAGCATGTGGTGTAACTGGTCATGAGTTTACGCGGGCTTACTCGGGCTGACTGAAGGACATCAAGCATCACCTGACCATATGACGTCACTCATATTCGGGCTGTGGCCCAGACTTATGGCCGCTAGGCGGCGCTCTTGATTATTATTTAGCCATCTGGGCATTCCGGACCGTAGCTGCTCAGGGGCGCATCCTGTGATGTCGGGCGGAATAGCTTTGCATATACGTCGGTTTGTGGGCTGGGATCACCTTTGTTTTGTGTTTACGTTTGTTCAAAATTTAAGTCGTTGAAACAGCCCGTTGCGTTTGAAGTTGTTACTTAATGGTGCGCACAATAAAATTAGTGTGCTTAACTATGGTGCATCTCCCACCTCTGCTGCGGAACTCCGTAGCCGTAGGTGGCCAAGTGACCTCCTACCAACTGATGATCAGTGACGTCACATACTCAGGTGATTCGGCGGAGCCTTCATATAGCACGCGAATATTTGCAGCAGCCAGGTACGAAAGGCAAATATGGAGCATGACCTGTTGCGCCTGATGTTTAGTCGAGCACCAGTAACGTCATGTCGTCAGCTGATGCATTATAACCTAAAATGGGTTCAAAGGAGCCCGTAAAAAACTCGTGACCAGTGACGTCACACATTCAGGAGATTCGACGGAGCCTTCATTCAGCACGTCAATACCTTTAATAAACAAGTACAAAAGGTAAAGAAAGTACGTGGCATGTTGGACCTGATGTTAAGTCGAATAACAGTGACGACATATCATCCTGTGATGCTTCACGGGAGGTGTTGCTTTGTGGCCTTGGGCGGCCCAAGTGAATCCGTATGAACTCATGACCAGCGACGTCACCCACTCAGATGATTCGTCTGGAGTTTAGTCGATTACCAGTGACGTCATATCGTCAGCTGATGCTTGATGTCCGTCAGTCAGCCCGAGTAAACCTGCACAAACTCATGGCCAGTTACACCACACGCTCAGGCGAATCGACAGAGCCTTTTTGTAGCGCACGAATACTTGCAGTAGGCAGGCGCGAAAGGTAAAGATGAAACATGGTTTATTGCAACTGATGTTAATTCGAATACAAGTGACGCCATAACGTTATCTGATGCCTAATGACCTGAACTCGGCCAAAAAAGGCCCGTAAAAGCTCATGACCAGTGACGTCATACACTCAGTGGATTACCAGTGACGTCATTTCGTTAGCTGATGCCTTATGGCTTTCGCTCAGCCAAAAATAGTTGGTAAAAATTCATGACCAGTGACGTCGCACACTCAGGTGACTCGGCAGAGCCATCATTTAACGCACCAATACTTTACAGGTACGAAAGGCAAAGATGGAACATGACCTGTTACGCCTCATGTTAAGTCGAACACCATTGACATCATGCCGTCAACTGATGCATTTTTCCCTATAGAGGGTTCCAAGGAGCCAGACAAAACTCATGACCAGTAACGTTACACACCCAGGAGACTCGACAGAGCCTTCGTTCAGCACGTCAATACTTGTAATAGACGGGTACGAAAGGTAAAGATAGAACATGGCCTGTCGCGCCTGATGTTAAGTCGGACACCAGTGACGTCATATCATCAGCTGATGCATTATACCGTTTGGGGGTGCAAAAGGTCCCGTAAAAAGCTCTTGACCAGTGACGTTGCTTACTCAGGAGACTCGACAGAGCCTTCATTCAGCACGCCCATACTTCCAAGAGACAGGTACGAAAGGTAAAGATGGAACATGGCCTGTCGCGCCTGAAGTTTAGTCGAATACCAGTGACGTCATATCGTCAGCTGATGCTTGATGTCCTTCAGTCAGCCAGAGTAAACCCGCGTTAACTCATAACTAGTTACACCACACGCTCAGGTAATTCGGCAGAGCCCCTGTGTCGCGCGAATACTTGCAGTAGATAGGTGCGAAAGGTACAGACGAAACATGGCTTAGATGGAGCATGGCCTGTTGCGCATGCTGTCTAGTCGAAACCCAGTGACATCATATCGTCAGCTGATGCCTTGTGGCCTATAGTAGGCTCAAAAGAGTGTGCAAATTAATGGTCAGTGACGTACACACTCAGGTAATTTGGCAGAGCCTTCCACGGCAATGCTTGCAATGGACAGGTACCAAAGATAAAGGTGGAACATGGTCTGTCGCGCCCGAAGTTCATTCGAATACCAGTGACGTCACATCTTCAGTCATTGCCGTATGACCTTTCGTCGCCCCAAAAGAGGCCGTAAAACCTCATGACCAGCGACACGCACAGTCGAGTGCCAGCGACGTCATATCGTTGGCTGATGCTTTATGGTCTTCAGTTGGCCGCACAAAAAATCCGCCAATACTTGCAGCAGACATGTACGAAAGGTATAAATGGAGCATGACCTGTTGCCTGATGTTCAGCCAAATACCAGTGACGTCATATCGCCAGCTGATGCCTAACGGCATTTCGTCGGTCCTATAGGGCCCGTGGAAACCCACGGCCATTGACGTCTTACAGTCGTATAGCAGTGACGTCGTTAGCTGACACCTTGTGGTCTTCAGTTGGCCGAAAAGCACCGTTGGAACTCATGGCCAGTGATGTCACACACTCAGGTGGTTCGGCAGCTTTCATCCAGCACGCCAATGCTTGCAGTAGACAAGTACAAAGGTAAAAATGAAGCACGGCCTCTTGCGCCCAGTTTTTATTCGAATACCAGTGACGTCACGCTATCCGGTGATACTTCGCGGACCACGACACACCGTGGTCGTGAGGCCTAAGTGCACTCGTATGAAGTGATGATTAGGGACGTCACACATTGGGGTAATTCGGTCAAACCTTTATGCGGCACGCAAATGCTTGCAGCAGACAGGTACGAAAAGTAAAGATGGAACGAGGCCGGCCGCGCCTGATGTTCAATCGAATACCAGTGACGACACATGGCCAGCTGATGCATTACGGCATTCAGTGGACCCAAAAGAGCCTTACACACTCACGACCAGTGACGTCACATACCCAGCCGAATACCAGTGACATCATATCACAAGCAAAAGCCTTATGGCCTTCAGTCGGCCCGAAAGAACCCCGATCCCGATCGATGCAAAACCATTTTCAGTGACGTCACAATGTTAGCTGATGCCTCACAGCTTTTGCCCCGCACGACAATACTCGAAACCCTGCAGCTAGCGTAGCTCTTCCCTCCGTCGGCCACACAGGTACCCAAGTAAAAAATTACCAATTTAATTATGTCCAACGAACACGGCAAACATTGGACATATGATGCGCGGATAACACATAATCAAGACCTCCTCAGAACAACGCTACGGGGGTTCAAGGTATACATCACTCTGATTCACCCAAAGCCATGTATGCGAAGTTTAATCCCCAAGCGTGTTGTTAACATCCCGGCGAGCCCATTCGTGACGTCATTGGTATTCGCCTCGCCGGCGGCTAGCAACGGATAACTAATGGACAGTTAAAACCTTAACCACCGAACGCCGTAGCCCAAAATCTACCTAATGCAGATGGACGCGATACCTTGCCATAAGACGCCTAGGATCGTACCTCCGGTGTCATTACGGCCGTCGTCGTCACAGGTCCGAATGTCACCGCCGGCGACGAGGTAGTAACTATTGCTGCTGGTTCGACAGCTGCCACAAGTCTACAGGACCGACACGAGCGGTGGAAGCGCCTTGGCAGTCTCAACACTTGCCGACTCGAAGATCCTGAAAGACCCTTGTATCCCTCTCTCATTCTCCAGGGCCGATATCGGGAGACCCGGTCGCCGTCTCAGTCTCCTCCGGCCGCCGCAGGCCCAGGCGCCGCACTTTCCTCCTCAATCAGCCGCAGACGCGAGCGCCGCACTCTGCCCTCAAGCAGTGGCAGACCCGAAACCCTTATTCTTTCCCTTCAGCAGCACCAGACACAGACGCTGCATTCTGCTTTACTCCCAGGCGCCGCACTCCCGGCCAGGTCTGCTCCCACAGTGGCACACCTGGGCGCCACACTCAAGCTGCGGCAGATACAGGCCGGCACTCAAGCAACGGAAGACCCACTCGCTGTAGCGGAAGACTTCAGAGGCGGCGGACCCAGGCCCCGCACTCTCACTGCCAGCATCGGTAGACCCTGCCTCCGCACTCCAGCAGCGGCAGGCCCTGGCGCTGCATCTCCAGAAGCGGCAGACCCAGCGCCGCCAGTCTCCCCTCCAGCAGTTCCAGACAGGCTGCTGAAGAGCCTTACCTAGATAAGCTTATCATAAGTGACCAGAGGCGCAGCCAAAGCATTGGTAAGGAGGGACATATGGCCTACAAAGGGCTCCCTGATGGTGAAATCCCCCCCAACCCCACCGCCAACTTCAACTCCTTCCACACACATTTACAAAATATTACCGGACACGACTGATCTTATTCCGGCGGGGGGCAGGATTTTCACTATGCGATTTTGCGAAAGGTGGACGTCAGGCAAACATGGATTAGCTCTATTTCATATTTTTACCTAACGTCGATCTATTGAACACTAATTCCGGGCAAGAGGCCGGTGGGAAGGACACTGTAGGCCTATTATCGTCCCCGGCCATTGGCTGAAGGATCATTCCGTCCCAACGCGGGTGCATGTTAGCTGCCAATTGCATGTTAGCTCCGGAGGGCATTGGAGAGATGCATCATGTGTTGGTCCCCTCCCCGGTGCGGGAAGTCCTCTGACCCGAGCAGTTGGCCCCAGGTAGAAGCAGGAGCCCTTCTTCACACAACAAAATCCCTGATCGACGCAGGTAGTGCAACAATCGTCACAAAATCTCCAATTCGTCCTGACGGGCCCTTGGCTAAAATGGGCTGAAAACCCTCCTTCTGTTTAGTTCTGGCCCCTGACTGACAAAAGCCTTTTCACCGCCTGCTCGTGAACTTCCATCGTAAGCTGTCATATATTCTGTCATGGTCAAAGGACCCCGCTAATGCAGGAGGCCCTCTGGCATTCGAAGTCCCTGTCCGTGTTCTGCAACTGTCCCCTAGCCGATTCGGAATCCCTTACCGACACAGGGAGCACTGCGGGCACCTGACCGTCACAGGGGGCTCTCCCTGTTGCAGCGGCCCCGACAAATGCAAATCATTGGCCCGACCAGGGTATCTTTCCTCCACGGATGCACATTTCTGGATCAGCATTACTACTAATTGGGATGTAAAACATGTTTTGGTCACCTGCAACCATACCTTTTTCGAACTATCTTCCCTCACGCCGCATCGCCCAAGTAGAATGCCGCCCGTAAGCCTCATACTTTAGGTATGAATTGGCCCGACGGACATATAATCGCCCGTCATTCCACTTAGATGACTTGATCTGCTTTTGTGTGTAGGCAGCGGGTAGCCAGAGCCTTGCTGAGAGGAACACGGGGTTGACAAAAGCCCCCTTCATGGCGATCTCCCCCACCAAAAATATCCCCGGATATAGTTTACTTGCTCACAAGGTATACAGTTTTTTTTCGTTTCATTGTTGTTTTCACGTTGTGGCTAGAACAGAAACCAGAAGCTACCGTGAAATCAATTGCGTTTACATTTTTAACACGCGCGCAGGTGGCCGGCTAGACACCCTTTGCACGAGTGAGGGGTCAATCTGACCCCGCTGAGATCTCTGGAACTAAGAGAGCTAGAGACATCAAATTCACAAGGTGTGTTGGCTTGTACGCTAACTGACTTAGGTCAAAGTTTGAGGTTCTTTGGTCATGCCTTTTGGGTCAAATAAGGTCAAACAATGTCAAATCCCATGTTGGTCTCTAGGGGCCCCATAACCTAGATAATTGTTTCTAAGTAAAAGTTCACATGTTCATTCAAGGCCAGTGACCTTGTTTGACCTTTTGAATGTCATGATGACAAAAATCGTACAAGACTGCTGTGAGTTTTGCAGTTGAATAAGCGTGAAAAATTACGCTAGGCAGTATGTTTGTAAAACAAAATGCTGACCTGGATCATTTTAGGTCAATGATCTTTTCTGACCTCCAAGAAGTCCATGGAAGATGTATAGTGCGGTTCCTGCTATCAATAAATTCCAAATGAGCGCCAGAAACTATCCCATCCAGTAAGCCCTCGAGTAATAAAACGGGTTGCTTTTGACCTTGGTCTGACCTTTATACCTGACCTTAGGTCAACATAATTTACTCATTCAGTATTTGTGTTGTCTAAGAAAGCATCTCATAGATGTGTGGCTTCGTCTGTCACTCCACTGTTGCATCAGATGGAAGGATGCCCTAGAAGTTGATTTCGCTGAAACCATGGCCTGACTTTGATCTGCCATAGGTCAGCGACCTCACAAAGTGCATCTAAATTTTGTATTCCAAACGATCCGCTATTCAATTGTTTACAGCTACGCAAGACATGGGGCGGCTGCACCGCGCCGTTCGGAAACCATTCTGGAAAAACCTTCGGGGGGGGACAAGTCAATCTGACCCCCCCCCCACCCGAGCGCGTGTCAAGGTCAATAAGCTGCAGAAATCAGGGGCTTGACGACCGCATGAAATAAATCACTGATGTTCTTAATTTGCAATGGCTTAGTGGACTCTTTCCAAACCGATATAATTCAGAAGTTTTTTCGTCATGTTTTATCTGCGTTTACAGACCTTGAGAACATCGCGAGGGTAGATTGTAGAGCGATATGTTTGAACGAAATTTGGGGGTGAAAATTGACTCTCACGGCGCTCGCCGTCCGATGGCGCTTGCAGTGGCTGACGCCATTCGGTTTTACGGAAGCTGCAACCCAGGCCGTCGCTGTCCTTACTCTCAAAGACGTGGGCGGGCATGTTCAAACATATTGATATTATTTGTTTCACCAATCCATTCTGAAAAACGAACGTGCTCAGGCAGCTCATTTTTTTTTACTCATTTCGACTTTATCTATTCAACAATAATGACCCCCTCCCCCCCTCTATTCAACAATATTGAGACTTATTGTTTCCTTCTGGGCAAGAGGCCCCCTGAATAGATCACCAGCGGCAAATAACCGTTTCCGGTCAGGGGCTGAAAGCCATTTCGTTCCATCGTGAAGTGTCTTCTGGCTGTCATTCTGGTGACGCGGGGTGGGATCTCCGGGTCGATCCGCAGGCCTTTAAAAGGATACATCAGATCAGAAGGCCTCCCTGACAAGGGAGGCCTTCTTACCCTCGTACTTGGCCCCAGATCAGCACAGGAACCCTCATTGACGCAACAACAGTCGTTATCGCCACAGTTGGTCCAGTGATTGTCACATCGATTCTAGTTCCATATTGTCATGTGTTCATCAGAGATATTAAGGATTCCCTGATCGTGGATTGTAGATGGAATGGGGTCCCAAATTTGTATGAGCATGGCTAATCCATGCTCGTCTTAGGACGTTCAAGATTCAGTCACAATTGATGACTGATAAAAAAGTATGTAATATGGTTTTGAACATGCGCGCTCGCAAGTCAGAGCAACGACAGCCCCGACACCTGGCGTTGCAGTCTCCGTAGGCCGCGCGGCGTTGGTCCTGTGGCTGTGATACTAAGTGATCGCCAATAAGCAAACAAAAAGATGACGCATCTTGGGGAAGATGGCCGGTGAACTAGATAAATTGGCATGTACGTTTTATGTAGAACAAAAGTAAGCTAAACACAAACTTAATCTGAAAAGTGGGGGACGGGCAGTTAACACTGCTGCGCCCACCTTGAAAAGTGGGGGGGGGTCATGGGCCCCCTGCACCCCCCTGCTCCTACACCCATGATCTCAGAGATGCATAGCTTCATCTAAGACTCCTTTGTTCCATCGGATTGAACGATTCCCTAGAAATTGACTTCGCTGAGTCCATGGCCTGACTTTGACCTGGTATAGGTCAGCGACCTTACAAGGTGCATTTAAATTGTTGGCACCAAACGATCCGATACTCAATTGTCTACAGCTGTATAAAATTTGGCGCGGCTACACCGCGCCGTCCGGAAACCATTCTGTAAAAACCTTCGGGGGGGGGGGGGGAGAGTTAATTTGAACCCACCCGAGCGCGTGCTAAAGAAACACAAAATGAAAACCGAGATGCCATGACCAGCTGGGTGCAGCTGGCTGAGCCAGTCACACTTTTAAAGCTGCCCGCTCGTACCTTAAACACTTCAACATTTCGTTGGTTTTCCTGCACGCTGCATTTTTGTTTAACTACATGATTGACATCTTGTTGGCTCTAGTCTAGTTTCGTGTCATTGTCTGAGTATTTTGGCGGTATTCATCGATGTTTCGAATTCTGCAGACTGCAGAAACTTGCGCCATTTTGTCATGTCTCATCGGAAAGTAAAAACAACCGGTCGAATGTTTCCACCCATAAACGTGACCAAGTTGTAAGCCGTATACATTCAGAAGAACCCTTGAAATGTGCCGACCTTCACTTTGACTTGAATATTGATGAATCAGTTCCAAAACTTGACGAGCGACAGTAGCAGTCTAAACCGATGGTGGTTAAGTCCAACAATGACCACCGAACCAGCACAAGCCGGGTCCAACATGTCTAACGAGAGTGCTGCTTTGCAGCCTACACCCCGCCTTGCGGCAAACAGCCAGGGATTCCCGTGGCAGACATTGAAGGGAGTGTTCCACAGTATGCAGTTTTTGACTGAAAGAGAACGCCAAGATCATGCGGTGCGCCTCGCAGCCCTGCCCTTCTTTAAGACTTAATCCCTCTGGTTTCTGAGATACATGCCCGCGGAGATGTGCAGACTTTCGTACGGAATATTTCAATGTCATCCGGGGATCTGCAACGCCATAATAACGTCACGCAATAACGACAACCCAACTGATATGATCACCGTTGTGGTTAAACCAACTTTGCTCTATTTATCGTATAACTGGTATACCTTAAAAAACATATGTTAAAAACAAGGTCTTCGTCGCTTTGCGAGGGAACACCATGGTAAAATTTAAATTACATCCTCACTAATGCCACTAAAGCCGAGCGTAAAGCGGTCCTGCAGTCAAGCTGGTCCACCATGCTATCCTTCCTGACATTACAGAGTGAGGTATAATCACTTTAACCAAAATAGAGCAGCGGCCGCTCGTCACCAGTCTCGCGCGTTCATAGACATGTGCTGTAAGCGGATTAATATGTACACTAAAGAGACCATGCTAATCATTCAAAATTGTAACCGCACAATGTCATGGGCATACCGTTCCTAGAATGCTGGGTCAAACGTTCGCATATCGTACACAGCATCCTTTGCGACCAAGCAAGTGGACCGCAGGCGGCAGAGCCACACACGAACCGCGTGAAACCATCGAAGGCTTACATCTGTAATGAGCATACTTCAGCTTGCAGATGCCGCTCTCAAAATGTCAGATGTCCATCGCATTTGGGGTTTTGTTGCACATTCCAAACGCTTTAAGAAAGCCGTTCTGGCTGCCGCTGCCAGCGCCAGATTCATCGCATTTCAGCTGTTACTTATCAACGTTGTTGCGATCCTTCCGTCGCACTCTAGTGATTCCAAAGCACATTGCACGAAAATGGTATACGTGCTGTTTGCCTGATAGCGTTGCTCACTCAAACACGACCACTTAAGGGGCTCCATCTTGATTTTGCATTATGTTCATGTCAGGTGGAGTCATATTACGTCACATCATGTGTCGAAGTTGTTAGTCACAAATTCAGTGCCACTCCGAAGGATGTGGCTGTTGGTATGGTAGTTCCCTTCTTCTTTTATTTTCTTAGTTTCTAGATGTAAAACTTCAGTATCTCTTTGCTTTCAACCATGAAAGATCTTCTGATGGTGCATATGATGTCAATGAATTTCATGTCGCATCTTGAATACCACGGAAAAGGGGAGGCAATGGTGACAGTCTCTGACACTAACAGTCTCAAAAGTTCAAGGACGAGATGCGAAGAGCAATGTTCAACTTGGGGCTTTTTCCAGACCCAGCTAACGTGAGGCGACGGCGGGATAGATAACTGGCGAGAGCATGGTATGCAAATAAGCGTCACGGGCAAAGAAAACACCATGAAAGTTTAGCACATCTGTGCTGACACCATGCCTCAAATATTCTACAAAAGCATGCACTTGTGTGATGTCGGTGCACAAAAAACAACTGACAGACGCTTTTATTGATATCGCTGTATGCCCAAATCAAGTGATTATGACGCCCAGAATCGTACAGATCAGAAAAAGAGACATATGTGGTGCATCGCACAGCACACTGCGCAGGCGTTTCGCGACAAACATCATGTTTGGCTTGGTCGGAACAAACATCACAACAACCAAAATGGTGGTGTCGGGTGAGTTTTCGACCAAGCAACAGCCATTTAATTTTCCAGACACTGCCTTGGAGGTAACACCAGTTCGCAGTTTGGGCACAAAACTCTAACCTTCCTTTTGCGGAGGTTCTGCGAACTACGGCCGACATGTTCCAGATCCCGCTGTAGCAGCGCGAAGGGCCAAAGCAAAGCGAACGTTGTAATCGTGCGCCCAAATTGCGAACTGGTGTCTTCACGGCGCTGTCCATGCCAGCCTTCGGCGTCGGACTTGCGGTTATCATGACGACTTGAGGAGACACATCGGTGGTCAAATGGACTGCAGGCGGTGCGCGGCCACCTGCAACCCCAGAGTTGCAGGGATGCCGCCCCTGCAACGTCTAGCAGAGGTTGGCGTCTTCCGTGTTGGTCTCGATCCAGTTGAGCACGGACGTCACGCGAGCGTAGACTCCCGGAAAGTCGGGCCGGGCGCAGCCGGTTCCCCAGGAGACGACACCGATGAGCGTGTATCGACCACCCACTGGCGTAACCAGCGGGCCGCCACTGTCGCCCTGGCACGAGTCCTTGCCGCCGCCGTCGACACCCGCGCAGATCATAGTCGAGGTTATTGACCTATACGCACGGAGACACACGGCGTTTGTCTGGGTGCGGACAGTGACTTCACGGAGAGCTGAGGCCACCGGGCCGTTCTCGGAAGTGGCACCCCAGCCGCTGACCACGGCGTCGACGTTAGCGAAGTCACCGCCGCTTGGAAGGCAGGCGGGGGCCACGAGGTTGTTTAGGGTCGGGAAGTTCAGTGGCGTGGACAGCTTCAGTAGTGCAAAATCGAAACCGGCTCTGACGGTCCGGAAGTTGGGGTGAATGGTAAGCTCCGAGATGGTGACGGGAAGGTCATCTTCCGGGACGTCGATCCTGTGCCTACGGAGCCGCACCTCGATCTGAGCCGGGGAGGTGGAGCGGCTGAAGCAGTGACCCGCCGACAACACGTAACGATCGTTGATGACGGTGCCTCCGCACCCGGAAGAAGCGCCGTTGGCTCGGACGAGCACAAAAGCTTGCCACGGGTACTCGTTGACCTCGGTCTCCATGCCACCGACAATGCGTGTAGCTCTGTTGGGTCTGCCGCAGCATCGGGTATCCGGTGTGGTGACTGTCGTAGTGTCAGCGTTGGTAGTGGTAGCGTTGGTAGTGGCAACGGTGGTGGTGGCAGCGGTGATGGTGGCAGCGGTGGTGGTGGCAGCGGTGGTGGTGGCAGCGGTGGAAGTGGCAGCAGTGGTGGTACCTGGACTCTTCGGAACAAAAATAAAGCAAACGAAGCCGATTAACATGTTTCGCCGGTTGGTCCTGAGAATGAGGTTCAAGGTGGTGGCTTCAATCTTGCGGATCCTTCGCCATCTGCAAAACTTAACGCCGTTGATGGACAAGTATCCTCTCCTACAACGTCTGCTCGGCGCAGCGAAGAACAAGGGACAGCTGATGGAGATGGTCTGCCCATTCTGTCCACTTAAAGTGGTTTGGCGGCGCACGCGGTTGAAGTAAAGGAAGGGAAACCGTGGGGTAGCGAAACGGTAATATCCTGGCGCGAGGACTTGTGTCCGCCGATCGCGTTCGACGTCAAAGGCTGGCAGCAGATCGATTTCACGAGGTTTTGGCTTTGGTGTGGAAGGTCGCTGCTCCAGAGATGAGCTTGGAGGGGAGGAGGCCGAACGTAGAGCCGCCTCTTCAGTGATAAGTTTGGCCAATGAGGTGCCGAGCACCAGGCAGGAGATGACCAGACGGAACATCGCGCCCTACTTACGTGCCTGCTCGCTTTCGGAGGCCGACTCAGGCCTCCTTTTATACTCAGGGAGACCTGGGCGCAGGTGTCACCCACATTTCATTAGCAAGCGTGGCCGAAGCGGTCGGATCCCCTGCCAGTATATCACAGCATGTGGCCCGCAAAGTATCATGCACAAGTGTGAGCTGTTGTTACATCGCGAATTCTGCAGCGGGTGCTGCAGTCACCGCCGCCTATAATTTGCAGCGCTGATGACAATCTGATTTGTGTTATCACGTGGGCATTTGTCGATGTCGAACAATAATGGACAATATGTTCTTTACTTCTACAGACTGGGTTGGTATTAGTTAAGTTACAGCATGAATCAAACTGAATCGAACAGCTGCATCGACACTCCGCTGGTTTTGTCCAAAGCCTCCTTCTCCAACCCGTCTGCGTCATCACTGGCTTAGTTTCTCATTCTGCTTCATGCTTCCAAATATCTGCAATGGGAGTATTTGCGTTTGCGCAGGTCTGTTGAATGAACGTCTGCGATGCTCACCACAGCTTAACTCACATCATAAGCAAATGCGATGCCCGTACCGGGTGCAAACGTCTCCTACATCTGATCACTCTGGACTACATATGACGTGCGTGTTGACTTATCTGTCGCCCGTTCACAATAACCTCACACCACGGGGATGTACGTGAAAGGGCGTCTTTAAAGGCTCTCACGAGATGGAGTCAGCGGTGTGATACCGAAGTTGCGGAGCTGATACGAGGACCACAGCTGGCGAGTGTTATGTCTTTATAAACCATCTGAAGTTTTCCGCGCTTTATGCTTCGGTCCCACCGCGCCCACCTAGCTACTTAGACTAAGAGACTAAACCAAAGTCAGCATTGCGCTTACCAGGAACTCGCCAGATACCAAACCTCAAACACTATTGGCACTCAGTGGGATTTATAAATATGTTTCACGATAACCCAGCCAACGCATTACACCCCCATCTACTGAGAAGCCCGTGGAAAAGTCTGAAAATCAGCTGTAGTGCGGCCTTGGACGACGAAGAGGTCTCTGAAAATATTACGGGTCTCCGCGCAAGGTTGCTGAGTTAAGACCTCGGAACGTTTTTGACAGGTCACGTTAAAGGTCTGTTTTCACTCGTCCAAAATATGTGGGCGAGGGACTCAAGGATATATATTACTGAACATTTGAGTAAGCTCATTGTGTCGCAAGGAGTTGGTGGTAATTCCATAGGTTACATTTTCCTAGTTTTTGTCCTCGCGCCTTTTATAACATCGCCTACCTTGTCTGGCGAATGGGAAGTTGTCTTTGTAATGCGAGCCAACTTAAAATCCGCATTTAACAAGATAAAAAGAAAAGGTACTTTCCATATGAACGTCGGTTTGGGCTTCCCAAAACACATGCAGGTGGTGATGGGAGTGTTAGCTCTGTATATCCCCTTATTGGGTTGAGATAGTGGGATGCAGCAAGAACGTCTGATTGAATGGGTAATCTTAGCAAGAAGCCTGTGACGATGTCGGAGATCCGGGGTCAAGGAACGGGGTCAAGGTCGATGTCTTACTCGAGATGAGATGCGGATAATGCATCATCCTTTAAATTACATCCCGTCATTATCATTGGATTACAATATAATCAATGACACCAACTGATAGCTTTATGATGGACGTACTGTGAAAATGAACATCACCCCTTAGCGGCACTGGCTTCGGCCGGTGTAAGGGGCTAACGTCTCCTCGGATCCCAGCTCCAGTAAAGGGTGAACAGCGCAAGCTGTTCATTCAAATGTAAAGCGACCTTGCCGGTACGTGAGCTCCAGCTCCTGGTCCCGTCCGCTACTCTCCCATTACTCCCATTCCCACATCTGACCCTCTCATCCCTCCTCATGCTTATTTTATTGGGGTCACCGTGCCCCCTCGCGCGCAACTCCGGGTGGATTGGATCCTCGTGGCACTACTGAGGGGGGTGTCGTCCGTGTCAGTCATGGCGCGCCCCACTACCCCGAATTTGGCCAAGATATCCGGGGGCGCGGGGGTCCGTGGGGCCCCACACGGATCTAGCGGCTCGTGCCTCGAGCTGCGGCTGAGTGCTCTACGTGGCTCTCCGCATGAGGCGCTGGCCGCACGCAGCGGCTTCAGTGGCGTGTTACACATTTTATGGGGTTTTGAGCTGAAATATCCACTTTAGACCATTCGGTGCTGTTCTCAATCTTGCCTTTTCTTAAGACTTAAGCCCACCTAGCTTGAGCTACACGCACGCGAAAAAGGGGAATGGTGTACCTGCTAGGTAAAGGTATCTGCAGCGCCTGGCGCGGGCTATCTCTGCGTTCCCTCATTGGTGAGAACCGTATCGTTGTTGTCCAGGTTATAAAAACGCTTATGAATGACATCGGTTTATAATCACGTTTTCATCCGTCTCCTGGTCCTTGGCACTGTGTTACTTGCACTCTGTGGAGCCTACCTCCGGCAGGAGAAAACCGGGCACCTGGTGCTTACGCTGCGGAAAAGCTAGACATGTTATCATCACTTAACACAGTTACGGGTCCAAAATGATAGCTGTGGTCAAACGCCCCTGAACCCAAATATCATCGAATTGGCCCTGGTTGAATTGCACAGCATTTCCTATTTGTGTTTGCCCCACAACAAGGTTAAGTTGGGTGACATAGAATGCCTGAACTTGGTACGTTTGTCCAATTGCTTGCTGGCTATATATTAAGTAGCGAAGTGGTCAACATTAATGCATACTGATGCGTCTGACAGCGCAAAACATGGTCACCATGACCCATGTGTTGCTAAACCCGCTTACGCGAGAACCTCGGAGAGCAGAGCCTCACTCAGCTCGGCAGGCAGCGTTTTATCTCCCAGACGGCAGTGCATCTGAACATTACACGAGTTCTGACGGCTGTGAACAGTTTCAGCGAGTCACGGACAAACTGCTCAGCCGCATGTCATTCATGCTCGTGTTGAGGCAGTGACGTCACCACTCATCTCTGCCGTGGAGTCATCCCATTTTGCGTTGATGATGTTGTCGTTCCCTCTTTGCCCCGTGGACAGTTGGTGTCAGGTACAAGTTGCGGTCATCAAATATCAGAGTCTCAGACTGGTAACGGCTGTGTGATTTACGTCGTGAAATACCTATAACCAGTACAAATGTTTGTGCGCCCCCCCCCCCCCCCCCCCCCACCTCCTCTCACAAATGCAGGTGATAATCACGTTGCGCCACTGGAGCTCGCTGTGTGGTTGAGTGTTGATATTTAAGGAGGATGAAACACGCTGGCCGTGGACGGAAGGCATGTCTTAAATCTGACGGTCCATTTTTGTTTAGGTGTCAATTTGACAAAAACACGAAATTGTCCAATCTGTCCAAAATTTGCTGGGGTTTAGAATCCGCCGAACCTGGCGGTCGGTACGCCAATGAGTTAATCGTTGTCCATATCTGGCAGACAGGTAAACAAACATCACACGAATGTTTATGAGTATAACGTCAGCGCACCGCTGTGCTGCGCAATAATGTGCCGCCCATGTAACACCGCTGTGCTGCGCAATGATGTGCCGCCCATGTAACACCGCTGTGCTGCGCAATAATGTGCCGCCCATGTAACACCGCTGTGCTGCGCAATAATGTGCCGCCCATGTAACACCGCTGTGCTGCGCAATAATGTGCCGCCCATGTAACACCGCTGTGCTGCGCGATAATGTGCCGCCCATGTAACACCGCTGTGCTGCGCAATAATGTGCCGCCCATGTAACACCGCTGTGCTGCGCAATAATGTGCCGCCCATGTAACACCGCTGTTGACACTAATCGGTCCAACAAGGGCCTTTACACTTGTCCCAGCATTGGTGACATGACCTTTGCGCGAACTCCTCGGCGCCTGTACAGCTGCAGGCTGTGCTGCAGGTAATAAAACTGTCTCTGGCATGAGGTACGCCGAATGCGGTTTTCATGAGATTTGTGACCTCCGTTGCTGGACAGACTCGGTCTGCCTCGGCCTCCGCAGCATCGCCTCCAACTCTTGCTCACCGAACCGCGCACTCATGCACTCTGCAATGTCTGGCGTCACGCCGTTCTGCTTAACCCAACTTTATTTCGGCAGCGAACTTCGGTGCGAAAGAAAGGTAGATCTCAAAATGACACACAAAATGGCAAAGCGACGTCTCAAAGTGATAAAAAAAACACAAAACACCCACTCGTGATGCGCTCCACACTGATTCAACAAAACGCCTGATTCCACAGGCTCGCAGATTCCCAGACCGCTGGGGTCGACTCCGTTCGAGAACGGGCGGCCGTCTGGTGCGAACATTCCCCCAGAATACTGCAGAATTCAACTGGCGTGCTGTGGTTTCTGAGCCGAACTTGCCCACAACTTGTAAATTGTCTGTACATTAGGCGGCTTTGTATTTATGGTCATGTGTACTCAGATCTGTGTTTGTACTTTACATAAGACACGTCCGTGGCTGTGCACCTGGCTATTGGCTATTATTGTGCCGACGAGGCATAGAAGAAGAAAATCATCGAGTAGCTCGGGAAGAAAAGGGACGCTGCTGGTGAGTAACGTGCCAGGATCCCATCCTTACACCCCTTTTTATTCGCAACACAGCATTGGATATTTGTCAAGCAGAGTCACGAAGGAGGTCGCATTTGGTGCAGCCCATGACAGCAGTGGCGTCCGTGCCAGAGCGGACACCGGTAAACAGCACATACGTGGCTTACATCCTGATTTACCATCCTGACCATGCAATGCTTTATAAGGTTAACAATCAGCAGTTGTGCGATGCCATATCTGGTGTGATGCAGTGGTACGGAATCTACAGAATCAGGTGCATGACACGCCCGGAACGTCATATTCTGTGGTTATTGCTCCCATAGTTTTACGTTACATCTGTTCTGGTCGCAGCGGTGGCGCCAGCCCCCTTGGGGCAGCTTGGGAAATGAAACGGACCTTTACGCACGCGCTTTTTTCATGTGCTCAAATGCTCTCAAGCTAATTAAGCTCTCATTTGAGGTCCGGATTGATGAAATCCGGATCGAGCTCGCTCGTAGCAACACCGCATACATTGACATGCATCATGTTCAAGTGCGGGTGATGATATCGGGTAGCTAGGCTTAAAATGCCCATATCTGGCCGAGATGTTGGTGTAATCGTGGTCTGAGGCAAAACATTGAGACAAAAAACTTGGCTTACGTTGTGTGGGACATGGGATGGCTCTAAACTTTTTTCATTTGCTTGCTTCTCAACCGCATCTGCATTAGCTGACAAAAACAAGATCAGAAATATTATCGGCACAAGGGAGGTTTTAGAGCTGTTCAGGTCTGGGCAGCATTGACAAAACGGGCAAAACTATAGAGTGGTTTACCCTTGATTTCTCTTTCGGTTTTGTAGCACGAAAAGAGAGCCGATGAGCGTAGCAGGAGAGTGGTACGGTGGCTGTTGGTTGGGATATGGCTCGGAATTGCTCGTGTTGGGAACGTACGCACACGTGCGAGGAGACCCTACGATTTCATTCCCTAAACACGTTGCTCTCCATTAAAAACGTCTCCACAGTTTCAACTCAAGTCTGGGATTAACAGGGGACTAACTTTAAACAGGGTTTTGATGGGATGGGATTAACTTTAAACAGGGCTTTTTGACATTGAAATGGAAGTTTCAATGGTGGTGTGTAGACACCAGGCATCGGATGAAAAGTGAAGGAGAGAAATGTGCCAAATGTGCCAGACATGGGCGCCGATCCCTTCTCAAAAGTAATCGCTGGCTCCACCCCCGATGCATCTTTGATGCTCATATTTCATTAAAGGAGGCATCACAAAATTCGTCCATTTTTCATACCCGTGTGATACAGGCATGAGAAATGAGACAAGACTCAGGCTGTACCATTCTGTATTGAGATCTTCGATAAGGCTGAGCGCTGCTTAAAGACGAGAGCTAACAGTTACGCTAGCATTCCATCAAAATTGTGATCACACCACATGGCCAGGAGACTTTCGGTCACAGGTTGTACTCATTGCATTATGTATTTTGAGGTGTGAAAAGTGTCCCAAAAAGTGGGTATGCTCAACCGCTTCTCGAACTTGTTCAACTGAAGTTAAGACATAAAGACATTCAGCCAACAAAGAGCCACAGGGGCCCATCGCGACTGACATCGGTGCTTAGGTTCCATACATATCCTTGAGATTAATCTAACCCCCTAACCTGCATGAATTTAGCTATTATCCAGCATAGCAACTATATTTGACTGTTCATTTCATATTCTTGTTACTACTATTAGATCCCCTCTAAATCTACGATATTTCGGTGAATACAAATTCAAGGCCCTAAGCCTACCCTCATATTCTAAGTCGCCAATCCCATTTATCACCCTTGTCGCTTTTCGCTGTATTCTTTCCACCCTATCTATATCTTTTTTGAAGGATGGGGACCGAGACTGTACACAATACTCTTGGTGCGGTCTGACATAATTTAAATGCAGCTTTTTGACAACATTCCTATTCTTGTAATAGGCTAGGCATTCCTGTTAATAAGTCTCAGCATCCGGAATGCCTTGCTCCCAGTACCCCCGAACTGTTTTTCGCACCTTAGATCCCTAGAAATTATGACCTCTAAGTCCTTTTCTTCCTCGATATGGTCTAACTCCTTGCCTCTCATGTTAAAGCTAATGCCGTCACTGCTAAAACTACCCAGGCGCATCATCTTATAATGATAATAATTGAATTATATCTGTTACAAAGAATCCCAGTTCACTTAGTTCCATTCCAGAAGTTCCAGAAGCCCAGTTCCATTTAAAACCACGCTCAACGCTGCCCAGTCAGGTAGCATGTTTGAATGAATGCAGTGAACATTATCAAGACATTGCCGAAGTGTTGACAGACCTCGGCCTGGAGCCAGCTGATGGGAGAGCCACATGCATACTAGAAACCACGATATCCGCTCGGGCATAGCCCTAGCCATAAGCACAAGTATATCCCATGCGTGTGGATATCGTTCAACGCTGATGATGTTATTTAGCGTTGCTCATTTTTAACTTGACCTTATTCGATCGCTAGATAGCGGGGGTAGGTACAGCGTACCTGTCCACAGTCAGCTTTACAATGCAGAGACCGGTGCGAAGCCTTTCCGGTGCAGAGTGGGAGTCTGTCATTGTCCAAAATTGCAGACACTACATTCGTCCTTGTTTGAGAATGGTGTCTCAAATTCCAGGGCGCATCGGCAAAGCCCGACTCACATTGGTTATCACCAGCATAGCGTAACTGCTACGGCGATGAGCAATGCTACCAAAACGTATCCACCAATGCCACCAATGTAATGAGCAACGCAATGAGCAATGATGAGCAATGCCACCAATGCAACGGGCAACATGATCCGCCCTGGTCACGATCTGGTTCCGACGGGGGCAATACAACGGTACGTAGTGCACAGGATGCCCATTCTGATTCAAGGTCTGCAAGTTAACCACCATGCCTGGTACGCTGCTTACTACATCGACGATCTTAATGCAATCAGAATGTCGCATAACTTTAAGTGCAGATTTTCGGCTCCGTCGAAAGTCCGTCTCCGGCCCCATACAGAATAAATTCTGAATCTGTTGTCAACTAGACGAACGCAATCTATATGATCGTATGACCTACAATTTTATGACACCCAAAATAAGGTTTGGATTTCAGTCATTCATTTCGCAGGTTCTTACTATTATCCGGAAAACCGTGCTGCCTGGTGCCATACTGGGTAATAAGACATGGTGCGGACTTCGACCACTTAAATTTTTGTTACTGGTGGTTGCCTTTCTGAGCCTGTGAATCTAGTCAGCACCTGAGCTGATATCGATTGGCGTGGGTGCTGATCCCATAAGTCCCTTTAGTCAGGGGGTGCTGACTAGATTAAGGGAGGAAAACTTTTGGTCTTGACTTTGAACTTCTCCCCCTTCAATTGGTAGTGCAATCATACGCAATCACATCCATGGTTCGGATCTTTAACATTCTTTCACCATCTGCACCATAGACGCGGACGATTCACTTTTAGTTCAACGTTGCAATGCCGTTACGTGCGTGCCAAAAACGATTTCGTCGCCTTCTGCTAGGTCTGCAGGTGATCAGGCGGGACCAGACATGCCAGTACCAGCGATAGTCACGCGCTTCCCGCACTCTCGACTGGCACAGCCGGTGTGGTGAGAGCAGGGCGCGCCACGCCGGTGCTGCGTGTTCCGGTGAAAGCCTGCACGAAGGTGGGTAAGCTAACGGCGTCCGCAATGTTCGGGACTACAGTCCGGATGTAAGATCTGCTGGCTTAAAGGGTGGCCAGTTGGAGGGTAGCTGGTGCTCAAATGCATGTAAAAAACTTGCAGCAGGAGCACGTACGGGTGAAGAGCGCTCAGAAAAAATGGCGTGGAAAATTTATCAGGTCCAACATCTTCTAATGGCAAAAATTACAATTCACTTGAGCGGGCTGGTTGGGATATTGGGACGACTGAATTGCCTTTTTAATGTTGAACTTGACTTTACGGCGTCCTGTGGAGGTGGTTTACTAGTGAATGGCTGTAGCAGGTTAAAATCCTTCTGATGTTAAAAAAGGTGCAAAAAACCTGCGCATGTTAAGATTAGCTTGCGTAATAGACTAGTGACAATCTCGTTCGTGCCAACTAGATAAGAAACTAAACCCCTGTATAGCGTTCATTTCAAACGTACGCTTGTCAAGCCAGGTGGCGGTATGTTGTCTCAAAACAAAAACGGCCTATATATCTTTTACTGGAGAGCATGCTCAATGGGGTAGATTCTGAAACTCATTAAATTTTTTGAGAACGGGAAGCTCAACAGGTATCTTCTATGAACATCTTTAAGCTCAAAGCAGGCCGCTGACCTAGAGTGACTCAGATCACCCTTTTGTTTCGAGGAAAATACCGCCCATCGAAGGCCTTGACACATTCAAATACAAACATCAAATAAAACGCGTAGGCTTTGGGCAAATTCCAACACAAATGAATTCACATGCAAGTAAAGCCACCTTGTGACTTTGGTATCTCAAGTCCTCTCAGTTTACAAATTCTAGGGGTTGTAATTTATCACCCTACTCGAGCATGTGGTATTTAACTGGCCAACATGGCTCGTGGCCACGTTGCTCGTCACGGTTTTCAGCATGGCATTCCTTTGACTTTGTCAATAAAGGAAAGGCAGGGCAATAACAGACCGCAAGGTGTGTTATTGATCATGATATTGGTGTCATGGTCTTTCACCTTCCTCCAGCAAACGTCACGCAGCTTATAAACGTTGCTCGCCATTCCCATACGACTCAAAATAATGAGTCCACCTACCCCGGATGCTTGAATTAGTGGGTATGTACCAATCACAAATGAAACGAAAGGCTGTGATAGGACAGGATTAGCCAAGGGAGGGGGAATTAGAATAGTTTAACTTAAGAAATGACAGTTGCACATTTGCATGGGGTTTTAAACCGAAATACTCATTTTGGAGATCATTCGGTGCAATTGACAGCCCTGGCCTTGCTAAGACCTAAATCGCTCTAGTTCCTGAGCTATACACCCGCGAAGACGCGCAAGCTCTATCGGGGAGACCATTTCAAGGTCAGTTAGGCATCCATGGCGCCATAATGGCGTCACTCCATTCCTATCATTCCATTGACCATACGGTGATCAGAGCCAAGGAGAATATACTTGTCGAGTTGATCATACATGGCGTTCGTGAGCACGATTTCCAGATAAAACGGCTGTCGATTGGCTCCCAATCAAAATGGTGCAAGAGTACGGTGACGTAATCAAAGAATGCCGCACTTAGGAGCCTATTAACTGAACAGAGAACTTATGTTGTCTGGAGTAGTCTTTTCCACTTAAAAGTATACCAATATTTCTAAGTGAGCTCATCTCGTCACACCTCATGCTTACATCACCTATCTTCAAAAGCGGGTACATTCTCTTTAATACTGCTGCAGTAGTTATAATCGTACCTCCACAAACACGGAAAATGTAACTTCAAGTAATCAACAACATTTTTACCTGTGCGTTTCCCTGCGCACCATGCAGTGATTAGCAAACCGTTGTCAGCCACATGCCTGAGCGCTTACCAGCAGGAAATCAGCTTTGTCGCTTATAAGCTGTCTTATTTTGAGCTTGTGGCTTTGGGAGCACTGGGCCATTACACAAATCAGCGGGCCCAGCGCACGATCCGCCATACCTCGCCGATGTCAGCTCTGGCTTAAAACGGTGACAGCTCGCGTCAGGTGCAAGATTATTCCGGAACTAGTCTCAGATCCAATCTGTTTGGAGACCAGTATTGGTTGCGGCCTCTACCATTTTGGATGTTGGAGGATGCACTCAGGTTGAAATCTGTTTCAAGCATTTAATGAATCTATGAGAATGGCCGCGATGGATAGGTCGGGCCAGGCCCATGCAGACTGACGTCGGAGCGGGTTATTATGGATTGGTCATGCTTTGAACGTAACGTTACTGCCGCAACCGCAGGTGGTGTCTTATGGTGCGTGACCGATATTACGAGATATCGCATGAGAGGTTGCTGTTGTTCATTTGAACATTGATTAATTCGATTTTTTGGTTATCTATCAACGTGTCTATATTTAATGATTTCATTATAACTGGGCGTCAAGTGACCGTTGCAGTCGGCGCGCCCGAAAACACCCATAAACAACGAATTCATTGTAAACATATATAATCAATTTAATTGTCCAAGATTTTCGAGAGAAGACGTGGTTAAGTCGACTTTACCATTGGTCGTACATTCTGTGTCAGGTAGGATTGGCCACTGCGTCATTCCAGTCCACAACTTCGTCATTCATCACGTGTTCTCCTTGGATATGAAGGCACGCCGGCGGCTGTTCGAACCAACTCAACCCAGTCCAATCTAGGGCATGCGTCTGGAAGTTGCAGGTGAGCTGCTCTATGATGTGATCCACCTGGTCGGCCAGAGAAGGCAGACAATGACAGTGAGGCCGACATAACCCGAGACACCGCGATAAGCAGAGAGCTACCACACATAATTCCACGGAAGGCGTATATAGTCGTCTCCACCGGCAAGCCGAGCTGGGCGCCAGCTGGCGGCGCCCGGTCCCACTCACCGGAGCCGTCCGCTTTCGCCGGTCAGGCGACATTCTTGGTGGCGTTGCTCAGTTGCGGTTGTCGGTGGTGGTCTGAGCCCGGGTGCTACGTGAGCACCCCGGGGTGGGGGGGGGGGGGGGGCCGGGGCGGCTCGTCCCCCGACCTACTGACCCCCTCCGGCGGCCGGCCTCCGGTACCGTGAGAAAGCGGCGGCGCCGGTTTGGAAGCGGGCGAGGCTTGAAGGAGGATGGTGCGTCTCTGAGACAGCAGCGCAGTTCGGTGGCGGTGGTGCGGCGAGGCAGCTGGAGCCGACCCTCACACGGAGTCCGTGCAACCAGGTGAGTTGAGTGGAGGTTAGCTGCCGCTGCGGCGCTCTTCACGCCTGTCCACGTTGACTAATGGCACCATCATGACCCCCGCCTTTAAACAAGCCGTCGCTTTTTGCAGTTGACTTCTAAGGAATCATTGAAATCGAACGTGCTGCCACGCTGATGCCGAGTTGCTGAGCGTTGTCCCACCTGCTGAGCCTCGGGCCGAGCGCCCGCTGAGCGCCATGTCCCGTCCTCTGGGGCTCTCCTCGTGCTGACGCAGGTCTCAGCAGCCTTGCGGAGCTAGCCAATCCCTTATGCTTTGATTGACGAGAACGCATCACCATGGGCCCAAACGCGTCATCATCTTTTCAATCTCCATCTTTCAACGCGGTAAAAGAGATGAAACCAGCGAAAAATATACAAGGGGTATACTGCTTAGTTCGGACTTCCGCCGTGCGGGTTGCAAGCATGGTCCGTGAGGAATTCATAAAAATGCGGGAGGGGGGGGGGGGTTAGGGCGGCCCCGCCAGTTGCTGCCCCGTGCAGCCTTGCAGGCCCGCTTTTTCGGGATTACTTTTTGTTGTGGCAATCGAGTCTTCCGTTTTACATACTTCAACATTTAAGCTACGTATATAAGTGCGGGATTGTCTCTCTGCATGCTGTCCATTTCACCCTTCTAGCTGCGCCATGCCTGGATCGCTGATATCGATTGGACGACGAAATCGACTGGGTCGACGGCTTCATACAGGCTCGTGCAGTCGTATCTCACCGAGCGCCAGACATTGCTCTTCCGGGACACATGTCAGAAATGAGCGATGGTTATGGCGTGCAGAGACAGTGGTGGAACTTGCAAGTCATGCCTTGATCGCATGGGGTCCAATCCTGCGCAGGGCTGTGGGTTACCATGACAACGGCCGCTTGACAGCTGTGTTATACCATGACATTCGTTCATGGGGTATTGCCATTGCGGGTGCAGGATCCACCGGCCTTTTGTACACAGCCAGGGGCATGGTTTCACAACATAATTGAGGGGGAGGGGGGGCTGAACAGTGAAATATGACCTATCTTACCCCTAAAATATGCCAATAAATAGATGTCTCTCCACAATTGGCCCACTTTCTTCGCAACTTTCGGGGGGGGGGGGGGGGGCTGTGGCGCAGATGAGAGGAGGATGGGGATGTAGCCCCTCCCCCAACTAAATAGAAAGCCGCACCCCTGTACACAGCTGTGCAGAGATTCGTGCACTTAGGGCTTACGGCCCGACAACCGCACACGCTTGCGAGGTACCGCGTTATAACGTGCACCCAGCGCCGTGATGCCCATTGACCTGGCCTCGCGTGCTGCATCTTCTGTGAGCGTCGCGTGCAGGGACTGATCAGCATCGAGCTTATTGATTAATTCTGAATCTGACAGCCCATTTGTGAGCGGTTAAGATTTTGTACACCAGAGTATTGTGACCTATTCATCTCACTTTGACAATGCTCCTAACGTTTTTTTCTGTCAGTTTGTGTTTTACGTGTAACAGCATGTTTTTTGTGCTCGCTATACTTTTAGCCGTTTCCAAAGTGTGAGGGATATTTTCACCAACGAACTGTAATCTTCTGTCATCTTTCGCCACGCTTCACATACATCGTGTCTGTAGTTTCTACGATCAGTCCAGCACAATTAATCTGGAAGCACCGGAGCTGGCCGCTGGCCTCGTCAGTAACCCCGATCTGTCCGTGGCGCGATGCGGCAATGTGTCGCGCTGCGTGCGCAGCCCACAGCGACCTGCACTCACGCCTACTTCGCTCCGCGCCGCCGGCCTCCCCGCCGCCAGCCTCCACCGCTCCGCGCCGCTCTCAAGCCTACCCTCCGCTCGCTGCCGGCAGGTCAGCAGCGCCGCCGGTCCGGCCGACACGACACGAGATGGCGCGCTGGATCGTTGCCCTGACGGCCGCGGCGCTGGCCGTGGCCGCCCGTGCCGACATGGAGCCGTTCGAGCTCACCATCGTCCAGTATCAGCATCCGGCGACCGACGGCCAGGTGAGCGAGGCTGTCGCGCCCATATGCTCACCCGGTGGACAGTGTGCGGTGGACAGTACCCATGCGTTGTGTTGGCGACACTGCTGGGGTTCACACGCGCCTGTTTTGACAATATGAATAACATGACACAACGCCATATAAATATAAAACTGTTGACAGGAGATCTGGGAGAATAACTAGAATCGAAGCGCGTTTGGGTAGCCTTGATACGTCTGCAACAGGAACTTTTTGACATTAAGATCACTTGTAAGCGTGCATCGTCACTCATCCTCCACGAACAAAGCGTTCATAGGCATCCTTAGCGAACATGATCCCTGTGCGTCCAGAGCCTCTCGTGACCTGCACCTCTCCCCACAGGAGTACTACATGAGTCGAGTCGAGCAGACCCTGGAGCTGGCAGAGTCACGGGGTCAGGGCAACGTCCTGCTGCTGAACACGGGCGGCTCGGTGGCGACCGGCTCCGATGGCTCCGACGCCACCGTTTCCCCAGCTGCCACGGTAAGCAACTCATCTGTGAGCAGCAGCGTCAGTGAGCGCAACGGTGAGCAGTTGGGCGCTGAGCAGTAATGTCACGGGTCGTCACGATGATCGGCTCAGTCGCCAACTCTAGGTGTCCGGCTATGTCACCAGCCGCCAAACGTGGCGGCTCAGGCTGCTTCTAATTGATCATGCAGCTGCAACCCGGGACAATAAGGACCACATAATCCTCCAGAATGCGGCCGGGCCACAGACGGCTATGGTAAGCGGTTCAGTTGGAAGCTGTGGTGTCACCGGGCGTCGCCGTAGGCAGTTAAATGGCGGAGAGTGGTGACACTTGACGTCGCGGTAAGCAGTTCAGTGGCTGGGCTCTGATGTCAGACTGCACCACGAGCTGCCAAAATAAGCGGTTTCAATGCGGACCTGAGGTACTCTGCCACGCCACATGCCACCCAGGTAAACAGTTGAGGCGAGGGTCATTGCTGTTTTGATATTGCGGTTGGATGATACCAAACGGTGGCTCCGTTCTCCCAGGTAAGCTCCGACCGTCTCTGTTTGCCCAGGTAAGCTCCGACCGTCTCCGTTCGTCCCGGTAAGCTCCGACCGTCTCCGTTCGCCCCGGTAAGCTCTGGCCGTTTCCGTTCGCCCCGGTAAGCTCCGACCCTCTCCGTTCGCCCCGGTAAGCTCCGACCATCTCCGTTCGCCCCGGTAAGCTCTGACCGTTTCCGTCCGCCCCGGTAAGCTCTGATCGTTTCCGTTCGCCCCGGTAAGCTCCGACCATCTCCGTTCGTCCCGGTAAGCTCCGACCGTCTCCGTTCGTCCCGGTAAGCTCCGACCGTCTCCGTTCGCCCCTGTAAGCTCTGACCGTTTCCGTTCGCCCCGGTAAGCTCTGACCGTCTCCGTTCGCCCCGGTAAGCTCCGACCACCTCCATTCGCCTCGGCAAGCTCCGACTGTGTCCGATGACGAGAGTCCTATCCCACAGCCGGTTATGCGGCCTGCGGGCCTCCTGACCTGACCTGGTGTCCCACTGACCCGGAGCGGGCTGCGGCTGGAGCGACGGGTCGCCCGGTCGGACCCGTGCCTCGCATCTCCGGTTTCCGGTCCGGTTTGTTCGTGCTCTGGCGTGGTCCGGTTTGGTCGTGGTCTGGCGTGGTCCGGTTCGGTCGGGTCCGGTCGAACCGGACCCTTAAATCGCCGGCGGAAGGACAGCGTTTCACCCCTCAGATGCCGAGACTCCGCATCCGAGGTGGCAGGAAACTGAATTAGGGCGCTGCGGATGTAACGATACACAATGAACGCATGACCCACTCGAGGTTAAACATGGTATGTCTGGTTAATTGCTCCCACCATTAGCATGCAATCAGGTTTGAATAAATGTGGCCTTACCAAAATCAAAACATGACCTACATTAAGGAAGTGATGCGTCTGCCGTTAGTCGCGTTCATATGCAAAATGTAATTTTGAGCAGGTATATACCAAATGACCAGCCGGACCGACCGATGGCCGACGCAGCGGCCGGGTGGCAACAAGCAAAAGCTATTGGTCGTGCGCAGATTGAATCAACCCGCCCAGCCTATCGATTTTCCTCGGACACAGCACGCCTAAATATCGCTTCCTCTGCCCAGGCTTTGTCGCTGAGCGACTTCGACGACGGCATGAAGGGCTTGAAGGCGCGCCTGAAGGCCTCCGGCGAGAATTTCGTCGCGGCTAACATGAAGTCGTCCCAGCTCAGCGAGCACATCTCCAAGTCGTCGGTCAAGGAGATCGGCGGCCAGAAGATCGGCGTCATCGGCTACGTCTCGCCCTACCTGAATGTAAATGTTTGTCGTCTGCTCCGTCTTGCAGAG
This sequence comes from Pollicipes pollicipes, assembly GCF_011947565.3. Taxonomy (NCBI): domain Eukaryota; kingdom Metazoa; phylum Arthropoda; class Thecostraca; order Pollicipedomorpha; family Pollicipedidae; genus Pollicipes; species Pollicipes pollicipes. The sequence continues at coordinate 22,346,031 of NW_023596545.1, read as the reverse complement.
CGCACTGGACTGCGCGGTGCGCGTGGTGTGGGTTTTCCTTTCGCCGCCTAGCAAGTTTTGGGTCCTTTTGCCCTCAATGATTAACTCTAGATAACATGGTGCTGTCTCCAGAGGACGTGACGACGTTTCCATACGACGTGATGGTGTTTCCAGCTCAAGTGACAACCCCCAACGACACATTGTCACAATAACGCGACGTCCTTTCCCGGTACCCTCCCCTGACGTACCGTCTCGTGGCGGCATAATGCGGCCTCCTGCCTTCTCGTCGTCCCTGAGGCCGTACCGTTATCCTCTGAAATCTGGCTGTCGTCTCGTGACGCTGTGATGCCGTCTCCTGATCTCCCGATGTCTCCTGAGGCCGTGCCGTCGACCTCTAAAGTCTGGCTGTCGTCTCGTGGTGCCGTGATGCGGTCTCCTGACCTCTCGTCGTCATCTCTTGAGGACGTGCCGCCGCCCTCTGACGCCTGACTGCCGTCTCCTGATCTCCTGATGTCTGCTGATGACGTGCCGCCGTCCTCTGACGCCTGACTGCCGTCTCGTGATTCGGCCGTCCCGTCTCCTGACGCGTCGCGATGCCGCCAGGTGCTGCTGGACGCAGAGGACGCTACGATCGTGTCGGAGGTGGCCGCCATCCGGGACGAGGTGCGACGCCTCAAGGCGGCCGGGGTCAGCATTATCATCGGTACGTGACCCCATCTTCCGCTACGTAGGGCAGACGAATCGAACCTGAAGATACTAGCGAGCTGGTACAATCCAGCAGCTTGCTGTGCAGTATATTTTTTGCCTTGTGTTGTGGCCGTTTTTCAAGTTCGAAGGCGCTCCAAAGCAGGGGATCATATGGCATTCAAATGCGTTCTCCTCACGACGCGTCGTAACGGCCGCACCAGGCTCTGACCGCTGCGCCCGTTTGCAGCGATGGGCAACGCCGGCCACGAGTCCAACATGGAGGTGGCTCGCCGCGTGCCAGACGTCGACGCCGTCGTGGCGTCGCCGACGGAGGTGGCCACCGACGCCTTCCCGCAGATGGTGAGTCGCTCGGCTCCACCCTCGGCGGGGTCCACACGCTCACGTGCAGACGCCGTGTCTCCGTTCAGTCGGAGATTATCCCTGAGCTCCCCGCGTGCGCTTTGGCCGCTCTCGAGTAATGCACGCGGAGGTCGTGTAGCTTCAAAGGGGTCGATCCGCTTGCCTGGCCTCAGGAAATGCTTGTCGGAGCAGGAAAAGAATCTCGCTCTGGTCTCACGAGGCCTGTGATTTTCTCACAAGAAGTTGCCTCGAGTCTCAAGAGAAGCTCCCACAAGACTCGCAGTCAGTTCAATGGTGTCTTCGTGCTAAGTCTGTGGCCCGCGCGCGTCTCCACCAGGTCACCCAGCCGTGGAAGACGAGGGTTCCGATGCTGGAGATCCCGACGTCCGAGTCAAACATGATCGGCGTCACACGGCTCGTGTTCAACGAGAAGGGCGTGCTGAGGAGGGGCGTCGGCACCTACAGGGCCGTGAAGTCTGGCGTTGAAGGTGCGGAGTGGTGTGACGACACGTCGTTGGTTCGTCTGTTGACGCGGTGTCGTTCTTTGCCGCGGTCGCTTTATTCATGTAGGCCCTGGTCTGACAGTGCAGGGAGTTAACTACGCTGGGTAGAGTTGCCTGTTAATGCTTGTAGCATTACCTGCTAAACACGTCACATTTTTCAGTTTCTCGTCGCGGTGTGGTTGGTCAGAACGTACAACAAAAAACGCAATTGGATGAAAAAGTGCATTTCCTCGAGAACTTTGAATTTTGCTGGCTCTGAAACCTAACTCCACTGAGACAATCACCTCGACTCAGCTGACCCACGCAGACCCACGCTGACCCACTTACCCTCGAGACATCTCCCCGGAAGATCGCAGTCTAATGCCCGAATGAGCTCTCACCTCCTCTAACCGCGCCACCTACCGCCGGCAGACAACCTGACCGAGGAGACGGTGCGGATCCTACAGCTGGAGCCGAAGCAGGGAGGGGGGATGGCCGAACTGAGCGAGGACCACGCAGAGATGGGCGACAAGAGCGTGAGCCCTCGGGTCCCCGCACCGGCTCCTGTCACCACTGCCTCCCATTCGGGAGGCGTCAACAGGGTGCTCTCTTCGACGGATAGCCTCGTGTCGGGAAGACGTGCCGACTGCGTGGATAGCGAGTGCGCCATGGGGAAAATCATTGCCGATGCCATCAAGTGGAGGGTGAGCACGGATTAGGGATGCTGGATGGCTGAGGGAGCTGATGCTGGATGGCTCAGGGAGCTGATGCTGTAGGGCTCGGGGAGCTATTGCTGGAGGGCTCAGGGAGCTGATGCTGGATGGCGCAGGGAGCTGACGCGAGGCGGGACGGAGCGTCTTGCGAAAGCAGTAGCTGGTACTGTAAAAAGGTCGTGCAATAGCGGATGAATGGCAATGTTCGTTTATCACCAAGATGTAGAGGATAATGCATGAATGGCAAGGGGGTTATCGGATGGATATTCAGGCGATATTTTCGATGATGCGATATTCAGATGAGCGGTTTTAGGCGAGGTTTTGCAGCGAGAAGGCGCGCGACGTGTGCGCGACACACGAAACCGTACCCCGGGCGCCGTTATCATAGGGTCGTGAGCCGCTAGCCCGTCACCACAGTCGTGACGAGCTCTGCGCCGTGTTTCAGTTGGGGAGCCGCATTAACGCCGCCGTGGTCGGGAGTGGTGCGTTCGAAGGCGTCTGGGACGGTAAGGAGAAGTCTGCTCACACATCCGCCCCAGCGTCGACGCCGTCTGGGCGTACGCCGGGCAGCACGCACCGGGTACCACGGCAGGCCGGGGACGCTTATGAGAGAAGGACGGGGATGTGAACGTCGAAAATGGTGTCATCCGGTCTTCCTGGATGACACCAGATGACACTCGGCTGCTTGATTGGGGTCGGTCAGCTCAGGTCACCACGCGAGTACGCGCGCTGTAGGAGGGAGCCTTGCCGTGATGTTGAGCCACGCATCATCTCAGCGTCTCGCCGAGTAGTACCGCATGATTACTTCACGGTCTGTGGTGAACGTGTTGATCAACGGTCAGATGGTTATCAAACATTTCTCGACAGTCATGGCGGCATCTGTTGTGTGTAACCTATTCAATGCGGTGTTATCAAGCCAAAACTTTAAAGATCATCTATCCTCAAAAATGATGGGTCAGGGACTTTGAAACAGCCAGTCATCATCGCGGAAGATACCCTACAAAAGGTAGCGGCCACTTGCACCGCTCCCCACCAGCATCTCCTAATTCAAGTCAAGCGCCTGTCGACGTGCACCACATGCGACCGACGCACAGCCCCGGTGTCGTGAATGAATGGAACAGAGCAAATGGAAGGGTTTGCGCCGCTGACATGGCTCTGGCGTCGGCGCAGGCCTCCTTCGCGAGAGTGACGTGACCGGCGTGCTGAACGGCGACCTGACGCTCTACATCGGCCGGCTGAGGGGCGACCAGGTGGAGGACCTGTTCGAGGAGGCCATGCGCGAGGACGCCGAATTCCTGCACGTCTCAGGTGCGTCTCCCGGTGGCGGTCGCGGCGCGCGTGTCTCAACTGGCGACGCGACTCCGCGGGCGGTTGTCGCTGGACATGGTATGCGGAGCAGGATCTCCTGCATCTTTGAACTGGCATTGCACGCCGACTGTTGGGCAGATACGCTACGAGCCTCACCGCCAGGCGCGGGACGTTGTGGGCCGACGTGCCCCGAGCTGGCGAGATGTGGGCTGCCGTGCCGTTCGCTGGCATGCCGCAGGTGGACATGTGGGCCGGCGCGCTATACACCTACAGGCCAATGGGCCAACTAGCTTTTTGTAATCTGACCCGCCATGGACCGCTGCGACGTGATCTGAAACGCCATAACTGCCGCGCCGTGGTGATCTGACACGCCATAACTGCCGCGCCGTGGTGGTCTGACGCGCCATGACTGCCGCGCCGTGGTGACCTGGCCCGCCATAACTGCCGCGCAGTGGTGATCTGACGCGTCACGAGTGCCGCGCCTTAGCGATCTGACGCGCCATAACTGCCGCGCTTTGGTGATCTGACACGCCATGACTGCGGCGCCTTAGCGATCTGGCCCGTCACAACTGCCGCGCCGTGGTGATCTGACGCGTCACGATTGCCGCGCCGTGGCGATCTGACGCGCCACGACTGCCGCGCCGCGGAGCGACCCACCGCAGTCTGCCGTGACGCTGACCTCTGCTGACCTCTGGTGCCGGGCCGTCAGGGGCCAAGTTTTCGGCGGAGCCCGCCTCACACATCGTCTCGTCCGTGCGCATGGAGTGCGCCGCTTGCGCGCCGCGCCGCCTGATGCCCGTCGACGGAGGCCTGCCCTACACGCTGGCCTTCGTCACGGGCAGCAACGCACAGCCGTCGGTCTTCAGCGACGTGCGCGACACTGGTGAGGGCGGCCGGGGACTCGAGGACAGAGGGGCGGACTCAGAGGAGGGGCGGAGCGGACTCAGAGGAGGGGCGGAGCGGACTCAGAGGAGGAGGGGTTAAGGGACTCAGAGGAAAAGGGGCGGGGCGGATTCAGGGGAAGAGGAGCTGCCGGCGAGGAAGGGCAGAGGGAACCCAGGGGCACAGGGGCGGAGAGAACTCAGGAGAGGAGGGGACTCAGGGGAGGAGGGATGGAGGGGTTGAAGGGCGGCCGGGGAGGAGGAGCGGAGGGGACCTAGGGGCGGAGAGGTGGGAGGACGGATGGACCGAGGAACTGACAAACTGAGAAACTGTAGGATTGATGACTGAAGAAGTGAGAGACTGTGCGAGCTAAATGGACTGAAGGGAATTATGGGCGAAAACTGGCCACCATGGGAGCATCGGGGGCAGCGGGGGGGGCACAGTCAAATACGCCACGAAGGGAGAAGAAGACAGAAACCTGTGTGGAAGTCCCAGATGGAACGTGCCAATGTCAGAACAGGCCACCGTCCCATGCGGGAAGTTCCACAATGGACATTGCAGCGTTTGGAAGTGACATTGGAGATCAGTACCCGCAAAGAAAATTATTGCATTTTATCACGGAAAATTATCAAATCGGTGTTAAGCTGATCGCACTACCATTGCCAGCGCCATGTCATGCCGCTTCGCCTGCTGAGCTTGCCGGCGTGGAACAGGCATCACACTGCCGACGTTGTCGCAGGGATGAACATGAGGGACGACGTGCTGATCCCATACCTGCGTAGGCAAGACGTATTGACCGTGCCGCGAGACACGCGCATCTTAATGGGAGACGCTGATGAGGAGGCGCCAGCTGCTGCTGAGGAAGCGTCGGCTGCTGCTGAGGAGGCGTCGGCTGCCGCTGAGCCCGCCCGTCCCGCACTCCCCATGGAATCCCCCCGGCCCGAGTCCTCCCGACCCGAGTCCTCTCAGCCCGAGTCCTCTCGGCCCGAGTCCTCTCAGTCCGAGTCCGCTCGGCCCGTGGTCCACCGGCCAGCGGCCTCCCGACCCCAGTCCTCCCGGCCCCATTCCTCCAGGCCGGGGTCCTCCCGGCCCGCGGCCCACCGACCCCAGTCCTCCCGGCCGGGGTCCTCCCGGCCACCCCGGCCCACGGGCTCCCGACCCCATTCCCCCCGCCCCGCGGCCCCGCAGCGTGAGCCGGCCCGTCCGGCCCGTCCGGCGGCGGTGCACACCGACATGGACCCGTATCAGCTGGCGCAGCAGCAGGCTGCCGAGGCGTACCAGCAGGCGGTGATGGCGGCCGTGCAGCAGGCGACCACCGGCGAGCAGGCCCAGTCGTACTCGCCCGACCAGCAGCTGGCGCTGGCAGCGCTGTACCAGCACCTGGCCGCCGGCCAGGGCAGCGTGCAGCACGTGACCACCGTTGTGGAGAAGCCGGCGGCGGCGGCGGGCGCGGCGCGCCCAGAGGCCGACCAGACGGGGCTGGCCAGCCTGCTGCCGGCCTGGCTGACGTCGTCGGACGAGCCGGCCGTCGCCACGGCCGAGCAGCCGCCCCAGGGAGGCCTCTCGAGCCTGCTGCCCTCCTGGCTGACGGCCAACTCCGACCCGGCCGCTGGCGGCCAGGTGCCGTCGACCACCGGCGCCGCCGACGCGGCCGACTCAAGCGGTCTGCCCAGCGGCAGCACAGGTGGCCATGGCCGTGCTTGGTGTGCCGGCCGCGATGCTCGCGCTCAGCATGGCCGCCGGCGCCGTGCTGTGATCGACGTCCGCTGTTCCCCCCGCCGCCCTACCTGGCATAGCCCCGCAGCCAGTGTTCGCCCCGCGTCAGCGGCGCTGGCGCGGGGCGGGGAGTTTCTCTCGCAAAATTATTTAAGTAAGTCGTTGAAAGTAAGCATGATCAAATTCTTGGAAACTGAGGCGGAATTCGATGGAAGTGGAATTACCCGGTCTACAGTGCTGGCATCCTGCTCAGCTTCGGCCGCCTGCTTCGTGCGTTTTGTTTTCGAGCGAGCGGCGGCGAGGATTGCCAATTGTCAGCGCTGGTGGACCTGTGCTGAAAGTGACGTCACCACGAGGCAGCCTCGCGTAACGGCGGGCTGGATCCTGATGGACCGTTGCCAGTGCCATTCAGAGCAGGTGGCAACGGTGACTGCGTTTCGTGATACACACGGACATGTTAGTTGCCTTTGTTTTTAGTTAAGCTTGTTGCATTTGAGGTTCTGCTTAGTGTCCCCACGCATTTGTTGTTGACACGGTACGTTATCGTTATGCTACCGCAACAGGGCGCGCTAATGTGTATTTATTGGTGATGTATGAGCTCGAATATATGCGGTGCGCGTGTGCAATCTTTCCCACCGAGAAGAAACGTTAGTTGAACGTTAACGTCGACAAAAAAGCATACCGGAAAGACAAGCTGAAAATGAATGCGATGTATTTCTCACTCGCCGCGAGACAAATTCCACGGTTCGGTGGCAGTCCAGTCGAGGCTTCCAGCGACGTCCGAACCACAAGCGCCTCCCCTCCACTGTCACGGTGGAGCGGAGACGCTCTATCCCCTCGGCAGCCCGGAGCCAGCTGCCATCGGCCGATGCGGCCCGGTCGCGGCGCCACGGAGCCGGCTGCCGCGCCGAGGCCGTTCCGGGCGACAACCGACGCACTTGGCCGACGCCCGGCGGAGAGTGAGAGCCCGGCCGGCGGTGAACTGGCGCCGTCTGACGGGGCGGGTGAGCTGAGGCCCGCTGGGAGAGAGGCAGAAAGGCCGGGCGGCGGCGGCGGCGGCGCTCACAGCCCGATGGTGTAGGAGCGGCCGTTGGGGTTGTGGATCGGCAGCGTTCGCGGCGAGCCGACCGCCCACTCGTACCAGACGTTCCTGCTGTTGGAGAGCCGCCAGAAGCTGACCTCCACCCGCTCGCCCCGCTTCACCTCCATCGGCTCCTGCAGCGCACGGAGGACGTGAGGTCACATCAAGTCACGTCACGTCAGCAGACTCGTGCCAGGTCCGGAAAAGGGCCATAAGGGAGACATGCGGCACAAAACCTGGAGCACACCAAGCGAATAAAATATAGCAGCAAAGAACAAAAAGGTCATGGGATGAATCTTGCGACGCACAAGAGGGGGGGAGGTTGCGAGCGGTCAAAAAATGAGGGGGGGGGGGCGCGGTCAGGTGAAGTGTGCGAGCGGTCCGAAAATGAGGGGGGGGGGCGGTCAGGTGAAATGTGCGAGCGGTCAGGTGAAATGTGCGAGCGGTCAGAAAGTGAGATCACGGCGAGACTCTCCTGTTTCTCTCAGAAACAGAAGAGTCTCACGTATGTTAGCCTATATACGGCCTCTATGCGTGTATAGAGGTTGTATCCCTAAACTGAGATCCCGGCGGTCATAAAATGAGATCTCGAGAGAGACGGCGAGAGCCCACGGGAAGTCGGAAACACGGCCAGGCAGATACGTGGCTGTCGTGCAACACATGGAGGAAGGCGTCCAACGGTCATAAAACGACTCAGAGAGGACATGGTCACGGAGCGCAGAAACCTGCTCCGGCACACGCGGATAAGGCCGCGGCTGAACGGCGCCCCACAAAAGGGAGCGCGCGGGTGAGCCGGATGGGACGGCGCCTCATCTGGGCTCGAAGGCGACATCGGCGACGGATGAGGCACGATCTTGCCGACCCCAGACCCGAGGAGGAGCTGATCTCACCGCAAATGCCCGCCAGGGGTAATGGTGAAAGAGAACAACAGACAACGAAACCGTGCCGTTGTTGGTAGTGGGAATATACTGTGCATGCTATATGATTAAAACGACGAACAGTTTGATTTAAACCAACAAGACGAGAAATGCTTAACTTCGGCGACAGGACGCCACTTCAAGGAGTAAACGAAAGCTCTGCACAATGCCAGGCCGGCCAACTGCAAATCCCGCTCATCTGCTGCAGTTCATCACACGGATCCCCCCCCCCCCGCCCCCACACACACATTTCCGCATTTTCCGATAAAAAGGGGGAACTTCGCTAGAGGGCCGCTCTGTGACCTGCACGGCACCTCCACCATCCTTCAGCGCCACCGGCACAGTGTCCGCAGCACAATCGCCCTATATTTGCATATTTGGCAAAGCCATTTGATGGCGAGAAATGGTCCCAAAAACAAGCTCTACCTGTTCCAACAAAATGCGTTTCTTATAAATTAAATGTAAGCACATGCTAATGGTCTGGGCTGAATTGGCCGAACAAAGGGTAGTTAGGGGCAAGATGTTTCCAGACGCGCAGTGTTTGCTTGCATTCTCCGTAATGTGAGACACAACGCGCGGGAGACAAACCCCGAAGTCGTCAAACTTGATCGTCTTCTCATGACTGCCCGCCAGCTTAGCCATAGCTGAATGCAGTTTCAGCGTGCGACAGCGGCGGAGACTTAATTTGCTTGACTTGAGACTTGATAATTCTGCGTGGCTTGTATTTTACCCATTGTACCGTAACATTCTGCAGGTTTCAGATCCTGCCTGAATCTTAAGACTATATCTGTTCAGACACCCAGAAGTCCATCCACCCGTAACATTCTGCCGGCTCTAGATCCTGATAGAATTATTGTGGCTATATCTGTTCAGACGCTCAGAAGTCCATCCACATTTCTGAACTGGACACTCACTCATGACTGATTTCGCGGAGATGAAGACCTTCTTGACCACGTCGGAGAGCGAGTACTGAGAAATGATTGTTTCGCCACTGCTATGCGTGTTGGCTAACGACGGCTCATCCCTTATCCGGCCTTAAGAGACCATACAACATTTCAATTAGATCACCTTAGACTCATTCGTCATGAAATAAATCCCTAACTAAAAAAGGGACAGGGGTGGTCCATACCCAGCATCGCAGCCAGCACCCGGCCAGGGCCAGTTCCAGCCCCGGACCGAAAGCATGAGCGGAGCGCCAGTTTCGCCGGCGGCCACTTCCGTTTGCGCCGCCCGGCCGGCCCGGCCGCGCCGTCGCCGCCGCGCCGGTTCCACCGGTTTGGAAACCGGTGGCGTCTCTCCATTACGTCCGGCTCAGCTTCTCCGCCCCGGCCGACGGGCGGTGATGTTCCACCCGGCATACGACCTCCGTCACGTGGTGGGCGTACGGCACGCGCGTGTCCGCGAATGCGGACGCGCTGCCAAGCATTTCCTGGCAAGTGTTACACATCGCCCGGGGAGGGACGGGAAACAAGCGGAAAGGGATCGAAAAACGCGCAGCTTTAAAGAACGGGCCGCTTTAATCATGAATAGACAGTACAGTACGCAAAGTTCAAGCAATACATGCTTACGAATGATACGTTCGGAGCCACAACACACACGCAGGCGAAACCCAGCGGGCCTCGCTGCCACTGGCCCGGAGGGCCGACACCATCTAGCGGTTCCATCATCAGAGATCATTGGGCGTCCCGCATATCAAAACCATGGAACTGCAGTCTTCATTCGATTGAGCTCACGCTTTGCCGCCTTATATGCACAATAAGACCGGTGCTAAACGAGTTAGTCAGGACAATAACTGGTACGCGATTTGGGTTGCGATCTAACCTAGTTGTACTCCAGTGGAGCTGGTAAATTTCTGCGCAAAGCCGGTTGGTGTTGCTTTTCCCGGTTGATCCAACGACAGACCACCTTGTTCGGCGGCCCAGCTCTGGACAGGTTTTAAGTGTTACGGGTAAGGCCGACCAGGGGGTGGGCTACGGCAGAATGGCAGAATATCATTAACGGTGAGTGTGGAGGATGTCCAAGGATGTCCTTCTCAGCGAGATGACAAACCAACAGCCAAAACGGTCAAAGTTCTGAAGGCCCCAGGATGATGATGATGATGATGATGATGATTTGGGCTTTGGGGCGCACCGACTACGTTGGTCATATGGCGCCCAAAGGCCGTAGGAGTTCAGTACATGAGATATATGACAAGAGCTCACGCTTGCTGTCACATACTTCTAAAGACTGCACCGCAGATGCAGCCTAGATGGTGAAAAAGTATCAAGAGCAGTCAGCGAAGTGCGCTCTCTGAAAAAAAGCGCTGTGATAGATAATGTCTGGACTAGCCCATCACAAAATGTACCAAAAGCGTTGAAAATACCTGGTCCGAAGAAGGTCTGCACTTTCCGCACATCTCAGTCCACGTCGGTTCGTTCTCTTTAAACTGTTCCACTCGTACCGTCTCCTTAATTAACTTCTCTGCTTGCTTCCATGGCATTACCCAGTTTTTGCCGTTGGACCAAACTGCTGATGTTATGGTAAACAATGCATAATAAATACCATAATTCACTGCGACTGGCATCCACGTAAAATGCTTGCGTTTTCAACCAAATTAGTCAGAGTAATAACATTGGTGTCCCGCCAAGCCCCGGGTCTGAAACACGTACCGTAATGCACTGCCGCGCTACCGCCATGAATGTATGCTAGCCTACTGCTTCGATCTGCAGCGTCTTAAACAGGCCGCGTACTTTCACTGAACTTTAACAAGGAGCACGGTAGAAAGGTCTGTTACTCTAGTCGCCGGTGAAACGTCTTTTGGACGGTGATGCTATCAAATTGTTGGTTTATCCCTTTCAGAGCATCACTTATGCAGCACACAGCCCGGCATGTGTCACCCGAACAGCTTGTTTGCCCATCTTCACAATTAAATTGCACCCACTGAATTAAACATGTTTATATACCCCAACATCCCAAAGGTCTCAGATATCTAAATAACCTTCTGTGCTGAGGTTCACAACGATCATCCTTAGCACAGATATTATATTATTACATTCGTGGGTATGTTATATATCATAATTATACATAACACCCACGAACGCGCACACGAACGGACATTTCCGTCTCGGACCAGCAAGCGCACAGAGAGAAAGCAAAAATCGCTGAAAATTCCACAGCTAAAGCAAATTCGGTTTCATTAAAGTTTCTTCCCATTTCCTTTCCACTCTACTTAAATTCACAAAGTGACCGTTGCCGAAATGGTAAAGCATGCATAGCCAACCAGCTTTGTAGTCTAAAATGGCCAGGCCAGGCTCAGCCAGTGTCAAAATATGCAACGGGACAGTTCAATGCACCCAAAGGATGCCAGACTCCGTTGGCTTGCTTCAGAATCACGTACACAATTATTTCGTTATGATTTGCATGATGATAATGTTCATATATATAACACCCAGATTGCCAGTAGATGCACTATGCATCCTGCTGGTTACAAATCAGGGTAATTGCTTCAAAACATACACATGTTCAATAGATCAACAGATAAGGGCCTGGTGGCTCTGCCATCAGGGACGAGCAATACACGCGCCCTTTCAGCATCACTCCCGCATCCAAGGGCTCGTTTGGCCGGAAGCACGCTGCAGCCGTCAGTCGTGGGTCGGTCCCGTGACCACCCTGGCTGGGGGCACTCACGCCACCCTGTCTTGGGGCACGCGGTCAGCCAGCACTGCGGCAATAAAACGCTTCGAACATCGCGCATTCATGCCGCATATACCATTGCCAGTCACGTTATATAACAAATGTCAAAAACTGCGTCTTACCGGCCTATCTTCAAATATCAGCAGCTCATGAAGCTGGCAAGAATGTTTCCAAGATGTTCCAAAATGCTTTGACCATGAAATGTCCGTGATATGAGTGATTGCTAGGCCGACAGATTTAGTATCATTCAGAAGGTGAAATGCGTTTTCCACTGACTTCACGAACGGGCAAGAAATAACATGCAAGCTGAAAAGCCACATAAATACAACATATATTCAATAATACCTTGGTCTGCTATGCATATACAGCTCAACTGATGGTGCATTCAACAGCCTTCCGCAATATTCAGCTTAAAGTACAAAAAAAAATAGCACTAGCATAATGCAACAAGTGCAAAGCATCTTGAAAGGGGCTGATCACATACCATGACGAACGCAATGGCGAGTGTTCCAGCAAAGCAACAAACAGCCCTACCCACATTAAGCAATTTCACTTCTTTCTGACGTACCCAGGAGACTGATGCAAGTAGTATATATGGATCGCCAACAGAAATTATCTTGAGCAAAATTCTCCGTTTTTTCAAAAGAAATCGCCCGCTGTGGCTCCTTCCCTCCACGTTTTAACGCATCATTTCATACGCTAAAATGGAGCTCCGCACATCCGACCAGCCCCACACATCCGACCAGCTCCACAAATCCGACCAGCCCCACACATCCGACCAGCCCCACACATCCAACCAGCTCCACACATCCGACCAGTCCCACACATCCGACCAGCCCCACACATCCGACCAGCCCCACACATCCAACCAGCTCCACACATCCGACCAGCCCCACACATCCGACCAGCTCCACACATCCGACCAGTCCCACGCATCCGACCAGCCCCACACATCCGACCAGCTCCACACATCCGACCAGTCCCACACATCGTGTTAGGACCAGTATGAGCGCCTCAGGCATTCCGACCAGTCCCACACATCCGACCAGCTCCACACATCCGACCAGCCCCACACATCCGACCAGCTCCACATATCCGACCAGTCCCACACATCCGGCCAGCCCCACACATCCGATCAGTCCCACACATCCGACCAGTCCCACACATCCGACCAGCCCCACACATCCGACCAGTCTTACACATCCGACAAGCCCCACACATCCGACCAGCCCCACGCATCCAACCAGTCCCACACATCCGACCAGCTCCACACATCCGACCAGCCCCACACATCCGACCAGCCCCACACATCCGACCAGCTCCACACATCCGACCAGTCCCACGCAGCCAAATAGTCCCACACATCGTGTTAGGACCAGTATGACAGGTGTGATTAAGACAATTCCGGTGGAGGGTGGTTGGAGGGAACGCTACGTTCTTGAGTGGCCAAGCCATTATACCATGTAGTACGGTAGGTTTTATCAAATGGTCACAACGAGAAACGCACTGCAACAGTTCTATAGCCACACCATTCTCCAGCACTCCGCCAGATCGCCCGCGCGGTTTGCTTCTCCCAAAATCCATAATCGCCGCTTTTACAGTTTTGACGTAAAATGAGAAGCTCGGCAGGCCATTTTCCGTCGAATGCTAATAAAATAAGAGAAGCATTCCTTAAAAGGGCGGGAAGCATTCCTTAAAATGGCATCACCATTCCTACCACCTGTGCTTTCAGGGAACATTTTCAAATGCCTATGACCGCCTCAATACTTGGTGTCTCACAATACATGTTGTGCAGAGTTTGACGACGCGGGGCTCAAACTGATCCAATGAGTTTAATTGCCTTATACAGGTTTTGAGAACGAAGGTCAACTGCACACTGACGAGCAAAAAACCGGATAACGTCAAATGTGGGCAAAGACATGTTTCATAATGTGGTTTGATCTGCCTAAAAAGCTCGCTAGATGAAACGCGCTATTTATTATTTCATTGAGAACAGGAGGATATGATGATGATTACAATTATAATGGTGATTATTATTTAGGAATAAGGGCGCGCCGGCCCCCTTGATCATATGACACCCAAATGACCACGGTAGTCATATGCCATATGAGAAGGTCAGTCGGGTCTGCCACTGACTTCTCAGTGCCGGATAGAGATATCCATGCGGGTTATCCTTTCATTCTGAGATTTGACAGATTAGAGACTCAGAGAGTTGGTGATGTTATTTTTACGCAGTTTAGCCAGATTCATCGCACGCAGTTTTGGTCGACATATGGTGAAAAAGGCATTTATAAAAATTGTATTCGATCTGATGTGTTACGCCCTTGATGAAAGCGTGTACTTCAGCGGAGACGAGCTGGAGTACATCACACGGGTGTGGGTTCTATAAATATGGTCAACTGTACAACGGTTTCCACTGTGAAGGGTGTTCAAATCACTGTTTCATACTGGCGAAACCAGGCCGGTGATGTCCTCAATAACCTGACCGCCAGCCCTGTCGGTGATGTCATCAATAACCTGACCGTCAGCCCTGCCGGTGATGTCATCAATAACCTGACCGTCAGCACTCATCATGTGCCCAACTAGTACGCCGCACGATGTCTTTCATTGTTTGAATCGGTTCAGTCAATCGGTTGCTTCTGGAGGCATCCAGAGACGTTGGCTGGCCAGGACGTGCGCCATTCCCTGCGATTTTCTTTCAAAAGAGCGCATCCCCCTTTGTTAACGAATGGAAGGCGGCAAGTACAAATAGCACTGCCGTAGTGTACATAAGGTGCCGGTAATGTAGTGGTTAACGCGTCTGCGTTAACCACTGCGCGTCTGGGAAACCAGAGGTGCGGGGTTCGATTCCCCGCGGCGCCCGCCCTTCCTGCCAGGGTGGGAGGCAGGCGACGCCATATAGCCTCAGCAGCTGAGCGCGTCGTAAAGCCCCAATGACATGGCATGACACAAATAGCACTGCCGGGCTTCGCGGACTGCGTTAGCAGTGACGAAGGCCTCAGGCCAGTGAAAAATCACACCACCAGCAACAGACGCCATACATAGCCCCACGTAAGCATGCCTTCGGCACTCACCCGGATGGGGAAGAAGATGGGGAACCAGCTGAACATGCCGGGGGAGTGGGTCTGTGGATGGATGCTGATCATGACGTCCTTGTACAGCACCGACTCAAAGTACCCGCCAAACCCGTGCACCGTGCAGTCTTGCTCGGCTTCGAACTCCAGTGACTTGAAGCGGTTGTTGTTCGCCACCTCGTCTGCGGGAAGGAAGCGTCGTGTCCACGATCACGCCAATAAATTTGGTGCGTCAAGGTTAGATGGTCTCTCCACTTATCGTAAAATAAGAATCACAGAGTTTCTTTAAGTTATGTTTTGGACCTATCAGGACAAAGTCAGTTTTGCCCTTGGTCACTTTCAGTGAGTTTGCGCTGAATCAGGCCTGAAGTTTGCAAATTTATATTGCCAGACGATGTTTCAGCGCGTCAAAACTCTGCTTGCTGGGAGGAGCATAGTTCGGGAGCTGAGCGTCATCTGCATATGAGATGAGGCGTCCATGTGACAGGTGACTGGGCAAGGCGCTTGTGAATAGGGTTTATAACAGCGGACTGACTATGGATCCTTGGGACACTCCGTGGTTTACCGGTAGGGCCGTCAGCCCTCCACACACCACCTGTCTGCATTCAAATAACTGTTGAAGCAATCTGGGTCCACGCCGTAACACTGAAATTTGGTAATAAGCAAACCATGATTAACGCTGTCAAAAGCTTTGATAGATTGAGATAGGTCGACAGCAATTAGCGACGACACCCCTCCTCCGCTGTCGCCGCTCCTCACCAGCTCTCCGGCGGCGTCGAGCAGAGCGCCTTCAGTGTAGTGACCTTGCCGGTGGCCATATGGTACAGGGCCGAGAATACCATGCTGTGGAGACGCGTGCTCAACTGGCTGCAAACGACTTTTTCAAGAATTTTGGATGACGCACTTAGGAGAGATATGGACCTGTTGACTTGTACAATTGTGTCACCTGATTTCAGGCCCCCACGCACGCAATTTTCCAGCTGTCGTGTGTCACTGGGGCTTTACGACACGCTCAATTGCTGAGGCTGTATGGCGTCGCCTGCCTCTCACCCTGACGGAAAGGACGGACACAGCGAGAAACCGAACTCCGTGTCTCTGGTTTCCCAGACGTGAAGTGATCAACACAGACGTGTTTACCATTGCTTTAAAGACATCCTTATTTTCTACTCATCGGGAAATAACCGAGTTGTGAGGGAGCAGCTGGTGGTTCGCAAGAGGTGCCGACCGATCACAGGGAGGCAGCAGCGCACTGCTGTCAGCGGTGCGCCGTCCACACCCGCTGCTCTCGAGCTCCTCATCCACCGGATCGGCGAAGGTGGTTCAGGGAGAGCAGCGGACTTGAAAGTGAAGAGGGTCGTGCAGACGAAGGCCGTCTGGGTGACTGTCCGGTGCTCCCTCTCAGTGTGAGGACAATCAGGGACCCAACCGTCGTGAAATGACAGTTGAACTCGCCAGCTACGTCAGGGGATCCTTGCGACGGATCATCCCGGTTGGCTGACGTCATGGCGAGCCACTTCAAAGTGGGCCAAAAACTGCACCGACCACCAGAGGTGACCGAGACCAACACTCCGAGACCAACCGCGCATCAGCCACAGCGGCGCAGCCCGCGCTCCTGAGGCGGCGCGCGCTCACCTGTGCTGGGGTGGTGGAACTTGAACAGCTCCTGCGGCGGCGCACGCTCACCTGTGCTGGGGTGGTGGAACTTGAACAGCTCCTGCGGCGGCGCGCGCTCACCTGTGCTGGGGTGGTGGAACTTGAACAGCTCCTGCGGCGGCGCGCGCTCACCTGTGCTCGGGTGGTGGAACTTGAACAGCTCCTGCGGCGGCGCGCGCTCACCTGTGCTCGGGTGGTGGAACTTGAACAGCTCCTGCGGCGGCGCACACTCACCTGTGCTGGGGTGGTGGAACTTGAACAGCTCCTGAGGCGGCGCGCGCTCACCTGTGCTGGGGTGGTGGAACTTGAACAGCTCCTGCGGCGGCGCGCGCTCACCTGTGCTGGGGTGGTGGAACTTGAACAGCTCCTGCGGCGGCGCACGCTCACCTGTGCTGGGGTGGTGGAACTTGAACAGCTCCTGCGGCGGCGCGCGCTCACCTGTGCTGGGGTGGTGGAACTTGAACAGCTCCTGCGGCGGCGCACGCTCACCTGTGCTGGGGTGGTGGAACTTGAACAGCTCCTGAGGCGGCGCGCGCTCACCTGTGCTCGGGTGGTGGAACTTGAACAGCTCCTGCGGCGGCCCGATGCGCAGCACGTTCTGCAGGTAGACGACGTACGGCATCTCGAACGGCGTGACGGCCGGCTTGTCCTTCTCGCGGCAGCCGCGCACGTCGTTGTACAGCTTGGGCGACTGCACCGGGTGCAGGAAGGACGTGTAGCTCTGGGGTATGCTGATGCCGTCCTCTGCAGCGGGCGGGAGGCGGGTGATACTGGTGGCGAAGCGCGGTTCTCACAGGCCGTCATGAGAGCGCCTTTATGCGGGGATGCTATCCTACTCACTTCATATGACATTAATGCATCCTTGTTGCATTTAAGGTGATCAAATTCTGGTGTTTTAGCACGCTGGTGGTTGTCAATATGCCGACTTCAGGTTGCTGTGAAACACACAAGAAAAAAAGCTCACATAGGATGAAAGAAGCTGTTGTACAACAGCTATCGAAAGTGACACAGTGATCCACCTGGTTTTTGTCGTTGTCATTGTCATTGGGGATCCACGACACATTTAGCTGCTGAGGCAATATGGCGCCGCCTGTCTCTCACCCTAGCAGAAAGGGCAGGTACCGCCGGGAATAGAATACCGTACCTCTGGGTCCCCAGGAGCGCAGCGTTACCGCTACACCAATGTCCCATCCCCCATCCTACACCGATCCAAGTCATTATACTAGCAGAAAATGCACAAGAAAATCAACTAAGTATTCAAATAAAACCCAATTTCCGACTGCTCTTACACGTTTACGGCTTCCAGGCCACCAATCCCTCATACCATTCGATGCCGCTCGTAGCCTATTTGTGGAGAAACGACCACTGCGCTAGTCAGCACGCACGGTCACACACTGTGTCACCACCACCCCGTCAACACGACGCCAGTGCGGCCGGCCTGCCCGCCGAAGGCCGGCCGGGACACTGACCTTTCAGGTACTTTTGAGCGCCGTCAAGGCACTCCGGCGAGAGCTCGTTGTCCCCGAACGAGCCGAGCAGCTCCGAGACCAGAATGTCCGCCTTCTCCGGCGCCTTCCATTCCCGCATGTCCGAGGACACCACCACCACGCTGTCGCCCCACTCCTCCTCCACAGCCGTCCGGAGCCTAGTGACGAACACAAACGTCAGGCAACGCCACCTCGCTGTGCTGCCTCTTCGCCCCCTCTCGTTCACGCCTCTGCGATGCAAAATCCCACAACGGATCCCAACACCCCAGCCCCAACAACACGGCCCCACCACGACCCCTCCCCCCCCCCCCCCCCCCACACACCACGACGATAATAAGAGCGGTCTAACCGTCCGCTGACACGCCACAACACCCGCCCAAAACACCACATCCGCGACGAGGACAAGCTGGTGCACCCCTCGACGGCCGTTCGAGTACACCCAAAGCCGACACCGAGCCTTGCGGCCCTATCGCAGACAGCAGCTCCAGGCCTCACGTGACGACGGCGTTGGGGTTCTTCTCGACGGCGTAGACCCGGAGTGTGCGCGATGCCTGCCGGGCGGCCAGGAAGGCGGCCCGCACCAGAGGCCCTCGGCCGGCGCCCACCACCATCACCACTCTGCGACGGAGACGGGGCACGGCACTGTGACGCCTAGGGCGGGCGATTCCTGCTCTGTTCGCCACTTAGCAGCGCTGACAGAGGTGGGCGAACTGTGGCGGCTAGTGTGTTTGTCATAGCGCCGGAGTGGTCGCTCCCGCTGAGGGCATCATCGAGGCAACAGCAGACAGCGTGCCGCGTGGGGCGCAACAAGCACTCACAAAACAGAGGGGAGGACTCTCCGCCCGCAGCACGCTCCCCACCACCCCCCCCCCCCCCCCCCCCCCCCCCCCCCACTCCTCCGCTCTCGAGGCGGGCGCGCATGACTTATTCGGAGCTCGGTTCGGGGACGACGGACCCCGCCCGGCCCTCCGGGTCGGTGCGCCGCACTCACATGGTGTCCTGGTCCTTCCTCTCCTCCGGCACCCGGTCCAGGAAAGCCTGGTGCATGGCACGCTGCGGTGGAGCATAGACCAACGTCAGGGAGCAGAGGGCAGCGATGGGGACGCAGGGCACGGTCTGCGGCGCGACGCTCAGCGGCAGCGCAGCACGGAGCACACCACTCCCAGAGTGACCCCGCAGGGTGGGGAGAGGACAGCTTATCATGGTTTACATTCCAAGCTTTGAAATGCCTCTACAATTCAGATCTTTCTTGACGGGATAGTTTTAGCTAGCGCAAGAGCAGCAGTGTCTTAGCTGTTTGCCATTTGGAGATAAGAAATGCCTCTCGTAGCCGTCCTCCAGTCGTTACATATGCCGAAGAGCCATGATATACGGCCAGTAAGCACGTCGTTGACCAATCACCGTGATATACGGCCAGTAAGCACGTCAGTTGAACAATTACCACGCTATACCGCCCATAAGCGCATCGGTTGACCAGTCTGTTATGCGCGACGCAGAGGCGGCGACAGCGCGCACGTCCCCTGCACAAACCCCCTCGCACAGCGCCGTCTTCGCTCTCGACAGCGGCGGCGCTCGTACCTGGTACTCGGTGTACTTGACAGGACACTTCTCGAATATCTCGTACGTCTGCGACTCGAGGTTGTCCATGAGCGGCTGCAGCGGACACTGCAGGTAGTCCTCGTACCCGATGGCGAAGTCCGACAGCGGGTTGTTGGACTCCTCCAGAAACACCTGGGGGCGGTGCCGACTCGGCTTCCAGCAGCAGTCTCCCAGCGAAGGCGAGCACGCCGCGGAAACGTCGTGCGCCGTGCGTGCGTGCGTAAACATGAGCACGACTTATGGGGAGGCGCAGAAACAGTGAGAGAGAGCCTCGTAAGAAAACACATGATTGTCGTGTGGTCACAACACGCGACGGTCAGCGTCAAACATGTCCTGTCTGTTTGTGGGCGAAATTGTGCAGTTTCGGTTTAATCGTAATGATTTTCGAGCGAATCACAGCAAATCTTGCTCCGAATTTGCAAACGTGCGGCAGCACGTGGTTGCAAACAGCTGTTTTCTCCACATGCTGTGGGGGAATGTTACGACCTCACCCGGGTAGAGGCTACGTTGCAGCATGGTCTGTCACGAAGCCCTCCCATAGATATTGCGTGTGAGGCGGCCTCGCTAAGGCTGTGTCGAGACCAGCAAGGGGTGGAGCTTATAACCAACCAAGTGGTAGCCTCTACGCAAGTTGTGCCGAAAGAACGTCTGGGCAGTAAAATCATTTTTGTCTCGTTTTAAGTGCGGTGCTTTGACGAATCTGGGGACGATTCGTTGCGATCCGCTTTTTAAATTCAGCACAATCGAGTCAGAGTTCCGATGGAGTCCCATCCCCACCCCGTACACACTCTCACACGCCCTCACACACTCTCACACGCCCTCACACACCCACACACAAACACAAAGTGTAGTAAAAGAAGAGTGACGACAACAACCATTACCAACGGCTTCAGTAACATGCAGTTAAAGTGATAGTGAAAGACAAAAGACAAGTGCTTAGTAAAAAATTAGCTTTGCTATTTTCTCAATGAGTCTACGCAGCAGGAAAGCGCATACAAGCTGGTGCCTTGCTCCACGAGCCGAGCCTATCCGTCGTGCTCATGGCCGAGTGGTCAGGGTCTGGACCTCCAATATTGCGTGCGCCCGGGCTCTGATTCCGGTTGCGCCACGCCCCCTCCCCCTCCCCCCGTGCGATAACAGTCAACGCAGTCACCGCCGCTCCACGGAAGGGATGTGACTCTGTGGGTTGCGTTCCCTTTGTTTAAAATCAGGCGCACCAGGTGCAAAAGACACGCTTACATTATGAGCCCCTCCCCCCCCCCCCCCCCCCATCACCACACCCATGCACACTCCGGGAGGCAGTGAGGGAGGGTGCCCGCGTGCAGTGCTGACCGCGTCTGGAGTCCAGGGGTCGACGACCCGTCTGTCGGACGCGCTGACCTGGTACAGGTGGTTCAGATACTGCCAGTAGTGCTTGACGTGCTGGTGCCGGTTGGCACCCGTCACCACGAACTGGCAATTGAGCCGCATCATGCACTTCATCAGCTCCTGGTGAGCGCGCGTCAGCACCGGGAAGCCTTTCTGCCGGGGCGCGGGCCGCGCGGCGCCGGTCAGGTACTGGCCCCGGCCGTCCGGTGGGACACGTGGACGGCGCACTGTCGTCATCGGGTCAAGTGATAGCCGTCTCTCGTCTCTGCAACCGGCTCTGGGCACCGGGCTTTTGAAACAGATGACGAATATCACGTCCAGACATGTACATCGCTATACGAGATCATTTGGACCCAGTGACATCTAACGTAATCCCCAGCCAACTGGTGCACCCTTATGGTGTTCCAACATGGTGACCCTTCTGTGTAATCTGAATACATTACCCTTATGGGATACTGTCTTATGAAATATCACGTGAAATTATGGAACAATGCTTGTGGAATATTACATTCATTACATTGAACATAATATTATATGGGATATGACTTATGGAATATCACCTTGCCCTTATGGGATATCGTATTCAGAGCCGACCATCCGGGCGGCAAACTGGTCACGAGACTACCGAGTGAAGCGCGCCGACACTAGCACGTCCACCCGCTGCCAGTCCCGGCTGCGCTCGTCACCTTGTTGGTGATGAAGACGTCGGCGGGCAGCATGACGCACTTGATGGGCTCACCCATCCACCGGTCGAGGCAGCGGGACTCCGGCAGGTCGGCGCCCACCTGCCGGCACAAACGGCACCGAGTTCGGCCGGGCGCCGCAACCGACGAGCGCGCACGCTCTTCAGAACACTTTTGGATGTCTTTCTTGAGGGGCGAGGGGGAGGGCATAACGGGGGTGCACTGGGAGTCGTTTAGGACCCGCCGAATTTTGGCAAAAACTGCAATAAATATACATTTCTGTGGTGAGAATAATTAAATATGACCATCACCCACTTACGCAAGTCTACAATGAGGGACGGGGAGAGGGAGGGTCCAATACAGGAGGGGCGTCGCGCCATGGCCCCACCGTACAAGGCGAAAAAATTTACATGCTCACTACCAGCTTTGATTTCGGTACACCTGGTACCGACCTTGAAACTTGCCGGACTACCTCACCCCCCCCCCCCCCCCCTCTTCCGAGACCGGCGGCTGGCTGCGTCGCCGCCACCTGAGCCGCTCGCGGCAGGAGCCGGCGGCGCGCTGACCTGGAGACAGACGCCGAGGCGCGCCTCGGTGCCGGTGGCGTTCCGCAGCCGGTCCCACCAGAGCCAGGTGTCGTCGCGCTCCGGCTCGTCGGCTTCCCCCTCTGGCATGTCGCTGCGGTACTGGCGCTGCACCGCGGCCGGCGAGCGCAGCGGCACCTGCACCCAGATCTGGCCGGCAGCCGGCGGCGTCAGCGCGGCGGTACAGTCAGTCAGCCCAGCGGTACAGTCAGTCAGCACAGAAGCACAGTCAGTCAGCGCAGTGATACAGACAGCCAGCGCAGCGACAACTGCACTCAGCTCTGGCCGTCAGACGGCGGCGTCAGCGCCAGGAGCCGACGGCCGCAGCGTGCCAGACGGCCTGGCACGGCCAAGCCAGTAATCACGGCTGATAACACTACAGCGATAGGACATGGGCGACATTAGACAGATGGGCAGCGTACACGCAGTGTGCACCTCTCACCCCGCGCAGACACGCGCTAGGCTTCACAACTGTCTGGGCGTGCGGCCAGCGACGGCAGTTGCCAACATCGACCAGCGTCTGGCGCGAGCAGCCGCTGTCACCGGCTGCCGGTGGTGGGCCGCACCTGGTAGGAGCAGCTGTTGACCACCCTGCTGTAGAGGTGGCGCGCCAGGTTCATGTTCCTGGCACGGTGCAGGCGCAGGGTGACGGCCGGCAGGGTCAAGTGCGCGGCGAACGACAGCTCCTCGGCCAGCGCCGCCTCCGACTGCTGGCGCACGGTGTCCGACGCCGAGTCCAGGTCCAGGTGCGCCGACAGCTTGCCCACTACCAGCGTGTTCCAGTCTGGCGGCACGGAAGGCGCAGGGTCGGCGTTGCCGCTGGACTCCGTCCGCCGGGGGCCTCTCGAGCCCTCAAGTCGGCGGACGTCACATGTGGATGGTTTCGTTCTCCTCCCGTCAGGCACGTCATCATGATGTCACCACACGCCATGACGCAACAGATAAACAACGTCATAGATCTGGTCATCCGTTCCACAGATCGTAGGTCACAAGTCATCCGTTCCTCCGCCAATGTCTCGACCTGTGTATCTTATCGCTGGGACAACGCGTTCTGAATGTCGACGCCCTTTAGACGACCATGGATTAACGAGGTGTCCCATAGCCATCCTACAAACCAATACAGCCATACGCAGGCCGACGCAGGCGTGTAGTACCAGAGACCAACATGGTACACACCACACCAGTGAGTCACGTCAAATTATCACACGTCATCACGTCATATCCTAGTTGGCATTCAGTCTAATGCCGTGCCTTCTGCTCACAAGTCCTCGCCAGCTCACCACCGAGCGCCAGTTTGTACCGGGCGGCCACGCAACGTGGCGCTCGTGCGGACCGCTCGCTCCTTCCCGGCTCACCTGCGTTGCTGAGCACCATGTCGGAGCGCGTGAATGGCGTGTTCCGCTCCTTCAGACTGCCACCTATGAACTCGCGCCGGTAGCGCGGGTGGACGATGGGCATGAACACAAACTGGTACCTGCAACGCGGGGGCGTTCTATCAGGCCGCGCATGATCGAGGGGGGAGGGGGTAGCGCCGCTCAGACTGCACGGTTAGCTGATATGACCAAAGGGGCTGTAGTGTAACAGAATGATCGAAACGAGGCATCACGGAATATGATATACTTGTTCGATATATCGTCCTCGCCTGGTGCGCTAGTGGCGACCGCATATCCCAGGCGAGGACAGTAACATGAGCGAGAAGAGAAATACGCACTAACGCCCCAAATGACAGTGACAACCCGAGCAATTCTGTCATCCACGTGAAACGCCATAAGCCGGACAACACCCAGCGCTCACATCAGTGTTAACACCAACACTAACACCTAACATCAGCAGTGACCCAGCAGCAGGCCCGCTGACAGGCTTACCCGGCCTCGGTAGCCTCGGAGATGCTGTTTGGCACATCTGGCACAGCAGTCAGATCCAGGCCACATGACACGCGATCCCGCCGGGGCGCCATCCTGCTGACCTCTTCTGAAGCTGTAGAGAGAATGCAGTGCTTGTGTTAAGCCAGCTGGCCTGGCCACCCATGTGGACTGTGTGTGAGCTACATGTTAGTACATGTCTGATCCTGAGTCTAAGGTGTACCTGGTGCCTATGCCAAATGCACAGCATTCTTTCATCTTACATTTGCACCTGTGAGTGTACAGAGCATGTGGTTGGGTTAAACTACATGTCTTCATTGATTAGGCAGTCAGTTTTCTTATTTTAATAAACACACAGACTCTTTGTAAAACTCAGGGCAGTGCTGACAAGTAACTCCTAAATAATCATGAATCTAAAACATGAATGCCAACACATAATTTTACTTTTAAGCCATTCAAGGTTTAAAAACCCTGACAGCCAAAGCAAACAGGGGACCTTTTCATCTACTTCTGATTAACATATCATTAATATACACCCAAAATACTGAGACATAATTTTACTCACATTCAAGGTTCAAAACCCCCAACAGTGACAACAAACACTGGGTATCTTCATCTACCACTGATTAACATAGTAACTGCTCGGCAATGCCCCAGGAATCTATTTCGCAGCACAAGTGACCCCACACAACTTAGCCTAGACTTTCCAAACCAAGCATCACGCCTCAAGCATACAGGCTTACAACTGTTCAATCTTCATCCCACACTTAAAACATATTTTAGAAAAGCAGCTTGCAGGATTAAATACAATTAAAACTGCTAATTGGGTGCATAGTTCAAACTTCTCTACACCAGAAAATAGCATATGTGAACATAGCAATGGGAATTGTTGCAAGCAAATCTTAGGTCCTCTGGTGCTAATTATAACCTGAAAGAGTAAAGCTGGTTTGGGATGGGCTCAGTTACATTACTTGGTCAATCATCTGAGGTCATGTGAGATTTAGTCCAGTTAGGTTGTCTACCGTCTCTGTTGGGGCTTATATCGCCACATAGGCTTACATCTTACATCTAAATTGATATCTGTTTAAAAATTTATACACACATATTACCAGTGGTGTCACGTCGTCAGCGCATGTCCTCAAACTGTCTACACATTTGCTGAAACACACACCTTGAAATTCAAATAATGGATGGCTGAAACTGAGTAGAAAGTCAGGATTTACAGTAAAACTGAACTCCCAGGAATGGCCTGACCTGAAAGGAGATGCTGAATAGGAAGACATACAATACACACTCTCCTTGTAAAACTGGAGGGGAGCAAATATAATTTTTGGAAAATGGGAGACATGTCATCCGATGGCTACATCCAAATATCAAACCATATATATCTCCATTCTCCCAGTTAAAAATAAGAAAATCACTACCATCTTACTCCGATTTCAGTACACAGAGAGTCAGTGCTTCAAGGTATTATGATGACGAGGGGCCAATTTCGGACAATTTAAATCCAGAAACATTTCACATGCAAACATAATTTGAAAACTCACCAGGACTTAGTTAGCCGGCTTTTTTTACTTGGGTACCTGTATTGCCGACGGTGGGGAGAGAGCTACGCTGGCTGCAGGGTTCCTGTACTGCCATGATGGAGAAATGCTGTTAGGTATCAGCCGACGTAGTGACGTCACTGAAAATGGGTTTGCATCGATCGGGATTCTTTTGGGCCGACTGAAGGCTACAAGGCATTTGCTAGCGATATGATGTCACTGGTATTCGACTGGATATGTGACGTCACTTGTTGTGAGGCTTTAGGGCTCTTTGGTTGCAATGAATGCCGTAAAGCATCACCTGACGATATGTCGTCGCTGGTATTCAATGAAACATCAGGCGCAACGGGCCTTATTCCATCTTTACCTTTCGTACCTGTCTGCTGCAAGCATTTGCGTGCCGAATAAAAGCTTGACCGAATCACCTGAATGTGTGACGTCACCAATCATCACTTGATACGAGTGCACTTAGGCCCCACGGCCGCGGTGTATCATGTTCCGTGAAATATCACTGGGTATCGTGACGTCAGTGATATTCGACTAAATATTGGTCGCAACACGTCAAGGTCCATTTTAGCTTCGTACCTGTCTACTGCAAGCATTGGCGTGATGAATAAAAGCTACCAAATCACGTGAGTGTGTGACGTCACTGGTCATGCATTTTATGGATCTTTGGGGCCAACTGAGGGCCGTAAAGCATAACCTAATGATGTGACGTCCTACTGGCATTCAACTGTGTGTGATGTCACTTGTGATCAAATTTTACGGCCTCTTTTGGGCCGACGAAAGGTCATACGACATTAACTGAAGATGTGCCGTCACTGGTATCCGAATACAATTCAGGCGGCAATGGCCATGCTCCATCTTTACCTTTGGTACCTGTCCATTGCAAGTATTTGAATGCTGAAGGAAGGGTCTGCCGAATTACCTGAATGTGTAACGTCACTAACCATTAATTTTATAGACTGTTTTGAACCCACTGTAGCCATACCACATCAGCTGACCATATGACGTCACCGGTTTTCGTCTAGGTGTCATGCGCAACAGGCCATGCTCTATCTTTGCCTTTCGTACCTGTTTACTACAAGCATTCGCGTGTTATATCAAGGTGATGCTGAACCATCTGAGTGCGTGACGTCACTGGTCATGAGTTTATACAGGTTCGCTTGGGCAGCCCAATGCAACAAAGCATCATATCCTGTAAAGCATCGCGGGATGATATGACGTCACTGGTATTCGACTCAACATCAGGCGCAACAGGCCATGTTCCATCTTTACCTTTCGTACCTGTCTACTGCAGCATTCGCGTGTTACATCACGTCATTGGTTAAGAGTTCTTACGGGCTCTTTTCAACCCCCTATATGGTATAATGCTTCAGTTGACGATATGATGTCACTGGTGTTCGACTTAACATCAGGCACAACATGTCATGTTCCATCTTTGCCTTTCGCACCTGTTAAAGTAGTGGCGAGCCTAATGATGGCTCTGCCGAATCACCTGAGTGCGTCATCATGAGTTTTTACAGGCTATTGTTGGCCGAGTGAAAGCCATTAGGCATCATCTAACGATATGTCGTCACTGGTAATCCACTAAGTGTGTGACGCCATTGGTCATGAGTTTTCCCGCGCCTTTTTGGGCCGACTTAAGGCCATTAGGCCATCAGGTAACGATATGACGTCACTGGTATTCAATTAAGCATCAGATACAATATGTCATGTTTCATCTTTACCTTCCGCACCTATCTACTGCAAGTATTCGCGCGCCACATAAAGGCTCTGCCCAATCACCTGAGCGTGTGGTGTGACTGGTTATGAGTTTACGCGGGTTACTCGGGCTGACTGAAGGACATCAAGCATCATCTGGCGATGTGACGTCACTGGTATTCAACTTAACACCAGGCGCGACAGGCCATGTTCGTCTTTACCTTTCGTACCTGTCTATTGTAAGCATTGACATGCTTAAGGAAGCTCTGTGAAATCTCCTGAGTGTGTATGTCACTGGTCATGAGTTCTTTACGGGCTGCTTTCTTTGTACCTATAGGGTACAAGACATCAGTTGACGATATGACATCACTGGTATTTGACTTAATCTCAGGCGCAACAGGCCATGTTCCATCTTTGCCTTTCGCACCTGTAATACTGCAAGTATTCGCGCGCTACATAAAGGCTCTGCCGAATCACCTGAGCATGTGGTGTAACTGGTCATGAGTTTACGCGGGCTTACTCGGGATGACTGAAGGACATCAAGCACCACCTGACCATATGACGTCACTGATATTCGGGCTGTGGCCCAGACTTATGGCCGCTAGGCGGCGCCCTTGATTATTATTTAGCCATCAGGGCATTCCGACCGTAGCTGCTCAGGGGCGCATCCTGTGATGTCGGGCGGAATAGCTTTGCATATACGTCGGTTTGTGGGCTGGGAAAAACCTCTGTTTTGTGTTTACGGTTGGTTCAAAATTTTAGTCGTTGAAACAGCCCGTTGCGTTTGAAGTTGTTACTTAATGGTGCGCACAATAAAATTAGTGTGCTTAACTATGGTGCATCTCCCACCTCTGCTGCGGAACTCCGTAGCCGTAGGTGGGCCAAGTGACCTCCTACCAACTGATGATCAGTGACGTCACATACTCAGGGATTCGGCGGAGCCTTCATATAGCACGCGAATTTTGCAGCAGCCAGGTACGAAAGGCAAATATGGAGCATGACCTGTTGCGCCTGATGTTTAGTCGAGCACCAGTAACGTCATGTCATCAGCTGATGCATTATAACCTAAAATGGGTTCAAAGGAGCCCGTAAAAAAACTCGTGACCAGTGACGTCACACACTCAGGAGATTCGACGGAGCCTTCATTCAGCACGTCAGTGCCTTTAATAAACAAGTACAAAAGGTAAAGAAAGTACGTGGCATGTTGGACCTGATGTTAAGTCGAATAAGCGTGACGACATATCATCCTGTGATGCTTCACGGAGGTGTTGCTTTGTGACCTTGGGCGGCCCACAGTGAATCCGTATGAACTCATGACCAGCGACGTCACCCACTCAGATGATTCGTCTGGAGTTTAGTTGATTACCAGTGACGTCATATCGTCAGCTGATGCTTGATGTCCGTCAGTCAGCCCGAGTAAAACCTGCACAAACTCATGGCCAGTTACACCACACGCTCAGGCGAATCGACAGAGCCTTTTTTGTAGCGCACGAATACTTGCAGTAGGCAGGTGCGAAAGATAAAGATGAAACATGGCTTATTGCAAACTGGTGTTAATTCGAATACAAGTGACGCCATAACGTTATCATGCCTAATGACCAGAACTCGGCCAAAAAAGGCCCCGTAAAAGCTCATGACCGTGACGTCACACACTCAGTGGATTACAGTGACGTCATTTCGTTAGCTGATTGCCTTAGGCTTTCGCTCAGGCCAAAAATAGTTGGTAAAAAATTCATGACCAGTGACGGTCGAACACTCAGGTGACTCGCAGCAGAGCCATCATTTAACGCACCAATTACTTTACAGGTACAAAGGCAAAGATGGAACATGACCTGTTACGACGCCTTGTTAAGTCGAACACCATTGCATCATGTCGTCAACTGATGCATGGTTTCCCCTAGAGAGGGTTTCCAAGGAGCCAGAAAAAAACTCATGACCAGTAACGTTACCACCCAGGAGACTCGACAGAGCCTTCATTCAGCACGGAATACTTGTAATAGGGCGGGTACGAAAGTTAAAGATTAGAACATGGCCTGTCGCGCCTGATGTTAAGTCGACACCAGTGACGTCATATCATCAGCTGATGCATTATAATACCGTTTGGTGGGGTACAAAAGGTCCCGTAAAAAGCTCTTGACCAGTGACGTTACTTACTCAGGAGACTCGACAGAGCCTTCATTCAGCACGCCCATACTTCAAGAGACAGGTACGAAAGGTAAAGATAGAACATGGCCTGTCGCGCCTGGCGTTTAGTCGAATACCAGTGATGTCATATCGTCAGCTGATGCTTGATGTCCTTCATTCAGCCAGAGTAAACCTGCGGTTAACTCATAACTAGTTACACCACACGCTCAGGTAATTCGGCAGAGCCCCTGTGTCGCGCGAATACTTGCAGTAGATAGGTGCGAAAGGTACAGACGAAACATGGTTAGATGGAGCATCGCCTGTTGCGCATGATGTCTAGTCGAAACCCAGTGACATCATATCGTCAGCTGATGCCTTATGGCCTATAGTAGGCTCAAAAGAGTGTGCAAATTAATGGCCAGTGACGTACACACTCATGTAATTTGGCAGAGCCTTCCACGGCAATGCTTGCAATGGACAGGTACCAAAGATAAAGGTGGAACATGGTCCGTCGCGCCCGAAGTTCATTCGAATACCAGTGACGTCACATCTTCAGTCATTGCCGTATGACCTTTCGTCGGCCCAAAAGAGGCCGTAAAACCTCATGACCAGCGACAACGCACAGTCGAGTGCCAGCGACGTCACATCGTTAGCTGATGCTTTATGGTCTTTAGTTGGCCGCACAAAAAATCCGCCAATACTTGCAGCAGACATGTACGAAAGGTATAAATGGAGCATGACCTGTTGCCTGATGTTCAGCCAAAATACCAGTGACGTCATATCGCCAGCTGATGCCTAACGGCATTTCGTCGGTCCTATAGGGCCCGTTGGAAACCCACGGCCATTGACGTCTTACAGTCGTATAGCAGTGACGTCGCTAGCTGACACCTTGTGGTCTTCAGTTGGCCGAAAAGCACCGTTGGAACTCATGGCCAGTGATGTCACACACCTCAGGTGGTTCGGCAGCTTTCATCCAGCACGCCAATGCTTGCAGCAGACAAGTACAAAGGTAAAAATGAAGCACGGCCTGTTGCACCCAGTATTTATTCGAATACCAGTGACGTCACGCTATCCGGTGATACTTCGCGGACCACGACACACCGTGGTCGTGGGGCCTAAGTGCACTCGTATGAAGTGATGATTAGGGACGTCACACATTGGGGTAATTCGGTCAAACCCCTATGCGGCACGCAAATGCTTGCAGCAGACAGGTATGAAAAGTAAGATGGAACGAGGCCGGCCGCGCCTGATGTTCAATCGAATACCAGTGACGACACATGGCCAGCTGATGCATTACGGCATTCAGTTGACCCAAAAGAGCCTTACACACTCACGACCAGTGACGTCACATACCCAGCCGAATACCAGTGACATCATATCACAAGCAAAAGCCTTATGGCCTTCAGTCGGCCCGAAAGAACCCCGACCCCGATCGATGCAAAACCATTTTCAGTGACGTCACAATGTTAGCTGATGCCTCACAGCTTTTGCCCCGCACGACAATACTCGAAACCCTGCAGCTAGCGTAGCTCTTCCCTCCGTCGGCCATACAGGTACCCAAGTAAAAAATTACCAGTTAGCCTGAGTTTGGCATATACGAGCGCGAGGTTCAGCAAAACGAAATCATGTGGGCGTCTGGCGCAGTCAATGAATTTTGGTATACTGGAAAGCAGGTACTTGCTATCGACAACTATGTTTCCAACAAGATTGACTGATATACATTTACCTGATCCTGAACTCTTCACTGCAGCTCGCGCTTGCCCCCAAACCCTCAATGATTCCTCACACACACAAACGTCACCTGCACCAATCCGGCACCACCTACCCAACCCCCTCGCAGGACAAGGCCCGCGGCTGCCTCGCGTAGTAGCAGGGCGATATTACAGCACGAGGTGCAGCAGCGCGCTGGCCACATGAGGCGCAGCAGCATCGCGCAACATATGTCAATGAAGCGTCAATAACATTGGAGCTGCGGCTGTAGTAAGAGTTAGGCTAGCATAATCTGGAAATGGTAAATGATAAGGTTTGAGTGAGGTACCAAAAACTTAAAGTCCTGTTTCTAGTGTCATTAAATACTTCAGCACATGGAAGAGCTCCGTGACTGATCATGAGCAACTGATAATTTTTTTCACCTCTGAGTCTGTTAGACGGTAGTGGGAGGCAGGGGCGCAGCTAGCACTGGAAAGGGGCGGGAAGCACAGGGTCGACAAAGGGCCCCGACGGGCCTTTCGAGCCTCTCGGGAGCGGAGGTCAAGGTCCCCATCAAGGGTCATGATGGGCTCTTCGGGAATCTCACGACCTAAGTGGGAGGGGGGGGGGGCACGTGCCCCTGTGCCTTTCCCTGCCTGCGCCGCTGGAGGGAAGTAGACAGGGGCATTGTACCTTGATAATTATAAAATTGATTGGGGTCTGAGCCGACAAGGTTGACCTTTGTGTCCCACAATTGTGTGCATGTTTTATTCCGTTCATTGCACACCTGGATGCATTGCTTGGCACATACGTGCCTTGCATGATGTCATTATAATAAAATATGGTATTGGCCGGCACTGACCTTTTATTACGTCTGATGACTTAAACAATGATCCACGGAATGTGCTCATTCGGCTTGCAATGACGCGCTCTTGACGCTCGACGCGCTCTTGAATGACGCTCCCTGGTATCTCGTCGTTTTCTATGCGATGCTCACAAAATGTGGGATCCTATTCAGCCGGCCAGGCAAAATATTTTGAAGATTGGGCTGGGTTGACCAGAATGCCCTCTAACCTTCGATATTTGACTATTTTTACATCTGGTGACCTTGACTTGGGCCTTCCGTCACACATCGTCTTGTTTTATTGAAATTACTCCTAAGACAGGTAAACGAGCGGGCCTCCAGAGTGTCTATCTCTTTCCTGCAACGCTCTCGAGCCTCGTGTGCGTTACATTCGCGGCTGCAGGATTCCGTCCCCGGGCGTTAGGCTGGAACGCCGGGCACACTCGGGTTACTCGGGCTAGGCTGGAACGCCGGGCACACTCGGGTTACTCGGGCTAGGCTGGAACGCCGGGCACACTCGGGTTACTCGGGCTAGACTGGAACGCCGGGCACACTCGGGTTACTCGGGCTAGGCTGGAACGCCGGGCACACTCGGGTTTACTCGGGCTAGGCTGGAACGCCGGGCACACTCGGGTTACTCGGGCTAGGCTGGAACGCCGGGCACACTCGGGTTACTCGGGCTAGACTGGAACGCCGGGCACACTCGGGTTACTCGGGCTAGGCTGGAACGCCGGGCACACTCGGGTTACTCGGGCTAGGCTGGAACGCCGGGCACACTCGGGTTACTTGGGCTAGGCTGGAACGCCGGGCACATTCGGGTTACTCGGGCTAGGCTGGAACGCCGGGCACACTCGGGTTACTCGGGCCAGGCTGGAACGCCGGGCACACTCGGGATGCGTCATCTGCATGTCATGCAAGTGAACATGGGTTCTGGTTTCAGAGTTATACGCGCCAACATATCTGAATTTTAATGTCAGATAATTAAGGGTAAAGATGCTTGTATCTCACCATCCAGGTAATGTGGTATCGTTGACTATTTCCTGGAATTTCTTTTACGCCACAATTCCCTTCTTCTTGTTATGGTGCAGATTCTCATCTATCATTTACAATGAAGAAACTTTTTAGAGCAGGCCTGTCGCTAGTCAGCCAACCGATTCTGATGACGTGGTCCGCATGCCGGACCGCTCCACCCTCCCTTGGTGCACGCTCGAATGGCATGCTTGAATCAGAGGAGCGACCGTAAGGGATCCAAGATGCGCACAGGTCTTTGTTCAAGCATTTTTTATTTGCCATATTTTAGATGCACCATGGTTATCCACACACGTTTTGTGACTGATTTACTGCAGTCTCCTGTCTTTCTGACGTGCGGCTGGTTGCGGGATGAAAATAAGGACACCTTTGAAAATCTCGTCGCCACTGGCGCTCGAAACAGACCATATGAATGCGTTTTGTTTAATATTGTCATTCACAGCGGAGTTGCTTCTAGGGAACGTACCCACCAGCGCTGGCCGAATTGGTTGGAACAACCTTAGCCCTCTGTCCCTGAGTTGTTGAGCAAGGCCTTCTGTAACATTGTGTTAGATGCGTCGTAGCATATTCTTAATCTTTCGAATCCTGAAAATTCCTGCCAAACAGTAATGTTTTCCTCAAAATATGTCATCCCGTGAAAATGGGGCGCGTAAACTATTTGAGCATTACATCACCTGGCATGACCTAGAACCATGACTTTACCTGCAATGAGGCTTTGACGTTCTGAAAACATGCCAAAATGACTAAGAAAAGAGCTACGAAAATGCGGCCGCCTACGTTTGTTCATTTTCCAGGAACACTATAGCACTTTAGGAGTATGATGAATGTCCATCTCCTCAGTCCAGTAACGGTTAAAAAGCCGCACCCATTTATATTACATGGCAGTAACAACGTAACTTGAGTAGGCTTTATCATAATGACAGTGAGCCGCAAATACCCAGGACATACATTGCGTGTTCGGATGGGCTGTTTGGCTGTATGCGCTGTGTTGAGAAGAAGCTTCTCAATCGCGACAAGGCATTCGAACCCGTGGTGCGGCACAAGGCGCAGGAAACACTTACATAGCGAGGATTATTTGCGAGGACGCCCCTTACGAAAAGCATGATATCTCATTTCATTTCTGGTCAGTTGTTGCAGTGCGGGTTGTTTGATCTCGTTTCCACTGAGCAAAAAATTGATGGCGTGGGCTCTGCACGTGAGGCTTTCGCCGTAAAGCTCGGCCTATGACTCAGAATTTTACCTCCGGTCCGGCTCACGAAACGCGCACTAGTTAGCGCGAGCGCTCATCCAGAAGTCCATTCAACCAACAGGTTCTGACTAAATCTGTAAAAAAAAACTTTTGGCCGCGCCAATCATACTGCATGACAAATCCGCGCAACACTTCGTTTCTAAGAAAGCAGTCCTTTAATATTGAATAAAAAACAGTACTGTGTCTTCTGATTCTCAGTCGTGATTGTGCGTGTCAGTGTTTGTCATTGGGGCTTTACGAAGCACTCAACTGTTTAGGCTATATGGCGTCGTTTGCCTTTACCCATGACAGAAAGGGCGGGCACCGAAGGCAACCGAACTCCGTGCCTTCAGTTTTCCAGACGCTAAGATTGCATACTATACTATTGGTACCCTCACCAGTCCCGTGAACCTACACGTGCTGAACCATCCCTTCTTTTCCATCAGAACAGGTAAACGGAGTTCTGAATGAGATCTCACAATGGCGTCGCAAGTTATCATTTGAACAACGCATCAGATGCGCAAGGAAGTCGCAGAAAAGCAAAATAAACGGACCGTGTCTACCTTAAATTGCCGTTCATCCAAGGTGACTCAGATAAAAGTTAGCCCGCGCTTTCCCAGCATTGGCGAGTGTATTTCGCGCACAGCCACAATTACAACGGCACTTGAAGGACCAGTCAAAGGCCAACGTGGTGAAAACAACGCTAACCATTACCGATCACACATTCGTGAGATCATGACTGCAGAAGATACCTCTCTGGGGACGAGAATGTCTTGTCAGGGGACGAGGAGTGGCTCCAGCACCGCACGCAGCACGGGCTTCACTGGATTGTTTGAGAATCATTCCGCTGGGCTTCTCGCTCGCCCGACCTGTCGCCCTGGATTTCATGCTGTTACGGCGCGCGGCGTGTCTGTCGACTGCCGCGGGTCACATGCTGCTTTTTTTTGCTGCAATGCGAGAGTGCGATTTCTGCTACGTTTGGCGCGCCGGGACGATCGAGGGGGGGGGGGGGGGCGCCCTTTGAAATACGCCAACCCAGTCAGAGGGAAACAAGCATCCATACGAATATTCAGGCATCGGACCCCGTCGGAGGGGGACGGGCATTCAGGCAGTCGCCGTGTTGGGGGACCCTATCGGTCCAACGCGCAGGCGACTGGGCGCTAGACGAGTACGCCTCTTCAACATGTAAGCCCGGTGAAGGAATTGGCGCCATCCCTTCGGCGAAAATAAATAATAATCCCGGATGTCCATGCATCATCGTGATTTCAAGGCTTTATGCGGGGAAGGCACGCCGAAACGCTATGCAAAGAGTGCCGCAAGAGCGCATTGAGGATCACTAAATGTTTCAAACATGCTTGGTGCGGGGGTTTGCAGCGGATAGGGGTACATGAAGAGGCCATTTTGGAGATAGCAGAGGGCAGTGGTGTTCTGTTGGCTTCCTAGGGTAATCACTTCGCCAATCGCATTTTCCCTGAATAAGAATATTTTACATTAATTCCAGCCCGTCCGTCAGACACCACAACACTTTTCGTCACATAGCCTGAAATAGAACCCTGATCCTTGCAATTTACTTCAGCAATGGCCAGACATGAACTGCTCCCCCAGCTCCAATTTTCGGAATGGAACCATAAGTACGTTCGTTCTGTAAGTCCGTTACAAATTCAGTTGCCTTTTGAACGGTTGGGTGCATACTTGTTACTACATTACCGCATATGTGCAAGAACTGTGGATGATACGGTCCAGGGGCGCAGAATGGTTGGCAGCGAGATTACCAACAAAGAAAGCATGCCGCATCATCTGTCAATGTTCTATTTTTCCAAAACTTGGCCGTGGGAGTGAAAATTTTCGGCTCACACCATCATCAGGTCATAAGATCAAACATCCAGACACGGTATCAACACAGCTTAAGTGCACTCCACCGCTAAACCCTAACACTGAAGAAGATCGCTCCTGGGACATAACCAGCAAAAACCAAACCGAAGCCGACGGGAGAAGGTCTAGCTCAGCCATATCGGCTGATCGGAGCTTGAGACAGAACAAGAATATAGATACAATTATGCAACTCTGTTCCTATAGCACAATACACTGTCACGTTCTCCCAAAGATCAAAACTTCGCTAGTCCACACGTCCACATTTCATGCCACGTCTTTGGCACCGTTTAAACCACTCCCATTAAGTAGGCGTGTTGCTAAAGCTACAGCAGTGCACTGACGCCAGAGAAAACAAGCTCGCTTAGAAAGGTCATTTGGAAATGTAAGCACAGCACGCGCACGCACCGCCGCACGCAGGTAGCAGCGCTGCTGGTGATCGCAACACCGGACATCTGCCCAGCCGGCTCCCGCCGCACTCTACATGAACATCATCATGCCCATGAAGCCGGCGGCGGCGGCAGACGCGGCGTGGCCGGCCGCGCCATTGCCACGCCCGATCGTCAGCTGAAAGCGAACACGATGTGACGTCAGACCACGCTGACGACATGGCCGGCTGCCGGCATGGCGCACCATCAGAAACGGCCACGCGAAGGGACATACAACCCGGCCGCGAATTCTGCTCCAGAGAAACGTCTAATCAAATGGCAAACGTCAGGTTGGAGTGAAAACCAGGTCAGGTTTGGCTGATCTTCACACGCTTAGACACATATGATTTGTGCATACATGTGAAAGGACGAGCCAGCATCATGTTGGCATCAGTTACCACGCATCCAGCGTCAATTAATTAGGCCAAAGCATGGAAGGCTTCAGCCCCTCGGCCCTCAGACAATGCCAAGTCAACTCCGTCCCATCAAAATCTCGCTGACGTGATATCCCCTCACCCATTTATCCTCGTATGACTTACTCATGGACGAAAGGCGCCTATAGACATGGGTGGGACACACAGACACCCGCTACTGAAAACCAACCATCGTCAGCTGATCTGACCGCGAACTGTATGTCACGAAGGTGGAGTTTTAACACAAAAAGAATCTACACGCAAGAGGGACTACAAACACCGGCCACGGCAACCACAATCTGAACGGAAATCTGCCCGCGGTAAAACGTACACGAATAGCCGTTGGCCTAGGCTCCCGAAGCTGAGCTCACCGTGAACTGGTGCGTGGCGGCGCGGCCGGAAGCGTCCGTGCTCTCGCACACGAACAGGCCCGAGTCGGACTCCTCAGTCGGCTGAATCTGCGCGGAAGAACACAGTACGAGCGTGAACGTGAAGTGCTGTCCGCCTTTGGCATTCAGTCACATGTGGCTGAATGCTACCATAGCTTGGCTACCATATATTGGTACCATACCGCTACCATAGCTTGGCACGGCTCACAACGTAACAACGCGCGGTCGCCGACATCCCCACGTCAAGTTGTGAAAAGCGCGTGCAAGCATGAACATGCGCTACAGTCATCCAGGGTCTGCTGGCTTACCAGCATCTGGAGTGATGACAAAAAGAGCGGATTATGCTTAGGTCCTTGCCTGATACGAGCACGCTGTTCAGGTTCCGGCAGCGACAGCACTTTGGTGGACGCATCACACCCACGCTACTCACATTATTGGTGTCATCAGTTTGTGAGGAACAATGGCGCCGCCAAGGTGGGCCAATGGGGCTTCGGCCCACCCCTCGCCGCCGTCAGGTTTGAGCACAGGTTTTTACCACCACACTATTGAATATAATTCCGGAATCAGGATAACTATTTTGGTTTTAAATCTCATAGCCGCTACCATAGCTTGGGCAGGAGCATGTATTGCTCACCAGCGATAATTTGGAAGCAAAGCCAGTGGATAGCCGAGTGACTATCCACTGGCTTGTGCCAGCGATGTGCGCCAAATAAGAGTCGATCGGCACGGGCACAGCCTGCTTCACCTGACACTGTCATGTGTGTCACGTGTCGTGTATGTGCGTCAGCGACACCGATGCCGGCTAGCGGCGATTCACCGTCAGCACGCAGGCGGTTAGATAGAGGGCCGAGGGCCCCCCGACAGAAAACTAAAATTTAGCGCGATACGCTCTCGCCGAGCCCCGAAGCGCTCCCTTCAACGGAATGTTTCACGGTGCAAGGTATTAAAGCATGCGTCAGACATGATGACATAAGCTCAGTAATAACTATCGGTATACTTTTAAAAGCAAAAGTCTGCTCTAGACCACAAAATGCCTCTGTTGAGTAAATACACTCCTCAATATATCATTGCTTGATTACGTTATCGTATCTCCCGACACACTAATTGAGAGCCAATTAACGGACCTTGTACTTGGAAATCGTGCTCATGAACGCCAGATATGAACGGCTCGGCAAACACATTTGTCTTGGCTTTGATCCCCGTATGACTGATGTAATGGTAGGATTTCACTGTTATCATGACGTCACGGATGCCTGAGTGACCACAGAATGGCCTCGCCGAAATACTCTGCACATCTTTGCGGGCGTGTGGCTCAGAAACTAGAGGGGCTTAGTTCTTAAGAAGGACAGGGCTGTGAACTGCACCGAATGATCTTTAAGACGGCTATTGCAGTTAAAAACCCCATACAAATGTGGAACACTCTTTTCACGAGAATCTAGGCTGCGCCCGTGCTAGGCCCAGCTGACAGCAGCACAACGCCATGCCGAAGGCTGCGCCAAACTGGCAGTGACTCAGCATCCAACACATCGCAAATGCATCAACACGTCAGCTCCATTATGACATGAGATGCGGATCCGACCAATAGATAGAGGCGGCCAACAGAGAGAGGCCCGCGATCATCATGTAGCCTTCCTCCGTTCGCACCGCGGCTATCGCTGCCGGCCTAAGTGATGACGTCACGGAGGCTGACTGGTGGTAACTCACCATCATCACGTAGGCTCCACCGTTCACGTTGAGGTGGTACCGAGGCTCGTTGACTGTCAGCTGGGCACCCCGCGCCAGCTCGCGTTTTCGGCCACCCTCTGAAATCCAGCAGCAGCCGGTCACTCACGTACGAGTACAACACGGGGATCGCAGTGGCAGGTAACACACCGAGGTGGAGGCTGCATATCAAAATTCTGGGATCGGTCGTAAATTACGTCCACGCATCTTTTCACACCCTTTTCAACCCTTCCAACTTATCCCCAAATATGCACTAGGCACGCTAGGTGAAACCTGTCCTAGTTACGCAGTGTTAGGTGCACCCTTCGTTTGAGCTCTAATTGTGCTAGACACGCAATACAAAAAATGCGCATTTTTTGTCAAAAGCGAGAACCAACAGCATCCCGATTTAGGCTTGTGCTTTGTGTATACGTATTTTAGCATGGGTTGCGACAATATCTGAGCGTAACGTTACGTTGGCTGAAACCTCCCTACAATCCTTGTTCCGTTTCCGTTAGGTCCATCAAAACTCCTTCTCCATCCACGCGAGACTAGGTCACCATCCACACACACGCACACACGCGCACACGCACACGCACGACACACGCACACGCACACGCACACACACACACACACACACAAAATATATATATATATAATATATATATATATATAGATATATATTAGTAAAAATAGTTTTGCCTTACTTCAGTCGTCATGCTTTATTTGTATTCACCGTTAAAAGCTATTTTACGGAGAGCAATACAAAATTGTCATTCTTAAACCAAAACACACAACATATATACATATATATATATATATATACATATATATATATATATATATAATGTATTATATGCACACACCCACACCACACACACACACACCACACACACACACACACCATATATATAATATATGTATATATATATATATATATATATATATATATATATACATATATATAGTAAAAATAGTTTTGCCTTACTTGTCGCAGGTCGCATATTGATCAATTTCTCACTTATGTTAGCATCCAACGTTCTAACATAAAGTTTGCGAAGGAGTAGGATGACATTGGCCTTTACGTTTCCTTGATGTGCGATTTCGACAGTTCAATACACATTTTAAACCTCCGTTAATAGAAAGTCGACGTTCACTGGCCTTGGTATGAACTTTTTCTCATTCATTACCGACGTTTTTGTGAAAATGGCCATTTCCAGAGCTTTTTGCTTCAGCTCCAACTATGAATCCTTTTGTTCCGCACTTGAATCGGTTCAAATCATTCTTTCAGGGCAACGGTTTCCCGGATTCAATCTTTAATAATGCAATGAAGAGCTTCTTGGATGCAAAATATGTAAAAGCTACAACCGTTCATAAAGTCTTAAAACTAGGAAGTATTTGGTGCTGCCCTCTTTTGGAAAACGGTCGATACAAATGAGAAAGGAGCATATTCGCCAAAAAAACCGCCACTGAATATCATGGAGTCCTGCATATCCTTGGCAAATCATAATGTGGCCTTTGCGCCTGATTTCTATATTTTCCAAGCTGTCATGTTTACGAGCAGAGAGGTCGAGTTGAATCAATTAAGTGTGATCGTTGCCATGTCTAGAGATGTCGGTTAAATATAACTGTCCTGATGATGATACGCAA
Source organism: Pollicipes pollicipes (assembly GCF_011947565.3). Classification (NCBI taxonomy): domain Eukaryota; kingdom Metazoa; phylum Arthropoda; class Thecostraca; order Pollicipedomorpha; family Pollicipedidae; genus Pollicipes; species Pollicipes pollicipes. The sequence continues at coordinate 22,305,312 of NW_023596545.1, read as the reverse complement.
TATACCGAAAAGTTGAAACGCCATCAAAGTTTGCTGCTCCGTACTACCCGAGGGTGTTTTATGCATGAGGTTATATACATATATATATATATATATATATATATATATATATATATATATACATCGGGTGACGGGCAGAGGCGCCGGCACACAGGGCGCCCTCCGCTGGAAGGTCACCTATTCGCCGATGGGGATGCACGAGCACACTCACCCTGCTTGTACCACACGACTTGTCCGGACGGCGGCACGTAGCACTGAAGGCTGACCTGGCCGCCCGGCTGCGATTGGCTGATGGACGAGGTGCTAACCCCTCCAGTGCTGCTGCTACTGCTGCTGCTGCTGGAGCTGCTGCTGCCACCCCCGCTGGACCAGCTGGAGCCCCCGACGCCGAACATTGTGTCTGTCGGCGGCACAGTACGGACGTATCACGCGGCGTGACATGGTGCCATCCACTTGGGGGATAGGGGAGTCCCACATTGCCAACTACATTCGAAAATCGACCGCACCACTACACGTGGCGCGACTTTGACATGCGGCGCATTCAAATCGACAGTTCAAAGGAAATTGCGCCGTTGCTGCGCCAGCACAAGCTGGCCGCCCTCTCCTGTGCCGCAGCCGCTGCAGCAGATCCGCCTCTCGCCGCTGAACTTATCACACCTCGGTTTGACAAAGCTGACAAAGGCTACAATGGGCAGGGCAGGTCCAGGCTCCTGCGCACACGTATCCGCCCACGTGTAATCTGAGCACAGGACACGTACTCTGACCGCTGGGCGGTACCTTTCCCGGCCGCGCGGCCGACGGGACCGGCGCGGCCTGGGGTTCCCCAGCAGGCTACCGCGGTGGCCACCTGGCAAGGCGGGCAAGCGCGACCTTGAAATCCGACCGCGTGGAACCGGCGCGGTCTGCAGAGGATGTGGTCCATTGGCCGGTCCGCACAAGCAAACCGACCGCAGGACATGCGCGGCTGAGTCACGGGGAGGGGGGGGGGGAATCCTGCCACGGACGGTGGTCACGAGTTCAAGCTCGTGGACAGGCTGGCCGCGCCGATCCTGATGGAGGGAAACACTGCATACAGCTCCTCGCCCGCCGCGTATTGTACTCGCATGGCTACACTGATATGCTAAGAGCGAATATCGTAGAAACGTTGTTGCCAGAATACCTCTAATTCGCCTCGTGTCCCGTACCCAAAACTCCCTCCCACTCGTCCATGTTGTGATGAAGCTCTCGCGGATATTCCAGAACACTCGAGCAGCGCCGCTGTCTAAGCTGCCGCGCACCGGGCGCGGCTGACAATACCTGGCAGGAAAGGCGCGCCACAAAACCATACAAACATACTATCCTCGTATTCCTGTGTCTTTTTGACGTAGGGACACTTCGGTGCTGGAATTGTCAGAATTCGCACTCCGGCAGGCATGCTCTCCGTGCACATATCGTCAGAACAAAACTTACCTTAGCGAGCGACCGTCACAGTAACACAATAACAATAACACACATCAGCATAACACAACTGACTTCAGCGCGCGTCCGTCACAATAACACATCAATAACACATAGTAACAATTACTCCCAATAACAACGCGCAGGAACAATAATCCGCAGCAACCATAACACGCAGTAACAATACACACAATAACAACACACAGTAGCCACAATTCACGGCAATTATAACACACACTAACCATAACACACAGCAGCAATCCACACATTAACCATAACACACAGTAACAATCATGCACAGTAACCATACAGTACTTACCGCACACAGACGTCGGCTACACAGCCCATCAGCTGTTTCTGCTGACCCAACACAGCTGGCACACCAAGTCCACACCGGACACACTCTGGCCCAGCTCAGTAGCACTCACCGTCCGCAGATGTTCCGGCCGCCAGCAGCAGCACCAGCACGCCGAAGCACAGCCGCCCCATTCTGCTGCGTCACAGCTTCTCGCGTCCCTCCCCTCCCGCGCAGCCGCACTGGGCGCGCTAGCGTCACCGTTGCTGCGTCACACCTGATGACGTCACAGCCACCTGCCGGCGGCCGGCCGAAGGGGTTTCCGCCAGGGCCGGGCCGCTCCGCTGAGCGGACGCGTCGGCCGGACGAAAACACGGTGCAGGCGCGGGAGGGGAGCGAGGCGTGCAAATACCACTCCGCGGAGGCGAGCGCACACGGCGGGACCAGCGCAAACACAGAGCCCGCCGCCGACTCACCGCCAGGGGCTGTCCCGCAGCACCGCAGTCCGCCGTCATTTAGGCGATTATCCACAGAGCACGACTCCCAGTCTGAAACTTACAGCTCCGGGCACGCAGCACGCAGCCCACAGCCGGGCATTCACAGGCCAGCGTCGCCATAGGGGGGCACAGCCCAGGCAGCACGTCAGTAGGCTCATGACGCAGCACCCAATCGAAATGGTCTGTGTTCATAGAGCGGTAACGCAGACCTGGCTGGTGAGATCTAAGCGCGCTTACTAATCCACGCATGCGTAAGTTTGCATGTGAGTCATGCGGGTCTCCCAGTACAGGAGAGACGTGCATAAATCGTGTCGCACGATGCATTTATGAGTAGAGGTGCAGCCAAGGGAAACTTCCCCCCCCCCCCCCCACCGCCTCGCCTTAGACACAGATTTTATTCATTTTTCGCCACAGATACTTCCGACAAAACGCTAAAAATCGGCGTTATGCGTCCGTCGCCAAGATCCGCTACCTCCTCCCCCCTAAGAAAATCCTGGCTGGTCACCTGTGTATGCGTAGCCAGCGTCCATAGTGGCCACAGCACCGACCGCGGTCGCACAACGACGACGACAGTGGCGACGTATGAGCTTTATGTTATGCTAGCCATGTACATATCGACGTGAAAACGCAATTGGCCATTTTCCGTCAGGAACAATCGAATAATGCCGGAAACCGCAAACCTACGAAAATGAAGACTGTCAATACGTACAAACACACTTGTCGCGTGGAAAAGCAAAATGACTAGTGAGATCCATCTCATGATTTGAATCTCATTATATCAACTCTGCTGACCTCCGGATGAGGTCAGTCGACTACAATCCAGAACACATCGATGATTCTCAGGATACCATACAACGCACCTAACATAAAACCGTCAATATCTGCAACTATCTTATTAAGTATTACGGTCGAATTATTCAGAGGGCACATCAAATCCCATCAAAAGAAACCATTGCATATGAATGCAACCATTCTATGGTGTCTAAGACGGAGCGACCATTCTGCCGAAGTTACTGGGTCAAGGTCAAGCTTCAACTTTAAGGTCAGATCGAAGTCTACCCAGCCAAAGGGCATTGGGAACGCTGGGATTTACTCTAAACGCATAGAAAGTAAACGCAAGCAAAAAATATTCAGTGTACTTAAGCTAACGTAAAACAGAAAGCAGTCATCCGTCTTGACCACCGCAGCGTTTTATTCTTGTTTGCGTGCGGTGAGGTTCATTTGTGCTTTACACGGGTGCCACATTAACCACCTGAAAATCAATCGAGCTGATCCTGTCATTCTAGAGTTTACACTGACAGCCGGAACGTGAAATCGCGTCAGACGCATGAAAGCTCGAAACATATTCAATGATGTACTGGAGAGAGAGAAAAAAAACTAACTATTGCTCGTTTTTGGTGGGTCTGGGAGTCACCTTACATACAAATGCATCAGATGATATTTTACCAACCACACAAACTGTTTGCTTCATTGGCGGAGGGATCAGTTTTCATTAAGGGGGCTAGTTCCACCTTAGGTTGAGAGTTATTCAAAACCGCTGTGCTTACTTCGTCTTGCCAATTCAGCGTTAGAAATACTAAACGCCGTCGACAACAAGCAATTTGCAAGAAATGGATTATATCGAATGACATTGGCATACCAGGCTAGCCCACAAGAGGGCAAAACACAAATTATTTCGCCTTATTATTCTCATGTTTTCAAGGCTAAGACGAATCACATCCCTATTTGTGAGACCACGAAAACTGTAGCAGCCCATCGGGCGGGACTTCTCGGGATTTCTCCTAATGACTTACACTGGAATCGATTAGCTGATCGATTTATGGATACCCGTCAAAATGGGGGAGGCAGTTCGGTAACCTCTCAAAGATTGAAGAATTCCCTCTCAAACATTCTGTGTTCGCTTACGCGAGTCAGTTACCAGGGCAGAATGCGCGATATTCCTTTTGGCTCCACTTGTCTCTGTACCTGTTACGTTTCGGCGCCACGCACAATATTGAAAATGCGAACAGATCATTGTAATGCTAGACACTAGAGTAGCCGTAGACAGCTGTCATCGACATATTTGGCTTCCATTCATATCGCATGTCAAACGTCCTCGATGTGGGTAACTATAGAATATTTTTCATTCAATTTAAGTGCCCCAAAGAACTTCATGTACCTCTGCTTAAGTCGTCAGGCGAGATCTCAGCCGAGAGTCCTGATTTCCAGTTGATGTGCTGACCCGCTGCTGTTTATCCTATACTTAGGGGTGCTACTTAGGTTGCCGAATGCGTTTACCCGGCCTCGGGCGGCAGTTTTGAACGGGTGGAAAGAATGAGAAATTATGTAAGAAGTTATGAGAGTATTATAATCATGTCTAATTTGACAATCTTTCGTAGACCTGGTCATTGATGGATTTACGCGACTTTTGGCAGGGAATATTTTGGATGGGCACACTAGACCGGATCGGATTTGGCGCTTGTCAAAAGAGAAGATCGAGGGATTAATTCTATTCAAAATTAATATAATGAAATGACATGTAACTGGAACCAAGAATGTCATATACCACCTGCCCAGTTTTGCCGTCCAGACCGTCAGCAGGTGCGCTCGATAATATCTTGCGTATTTAAATCTGCATACACAGAATGCGACATCAGCTTTCAAAAACTAAGTAGCGAAGTTGCCGATGTAAATAGCAGGTGTGGCGTGAGATGACATGAGAGGTGAGATATTCTCTGGATGCGTTTGCTGTGGCGATATTTGTTGGCATTGTCTATGGAGCAGGACTTGCGTGTGCCGACCGAGCCGCTGGTTTTCAGACATCAGCAGGCGTAGTACCTGCAGGAAATGGCAGGGGGGGCGGGGGGTGACGCGATAGGCGCCATGTGTGCTGAGTAAACGGCACGCATGGCCGCGGCCTACGGCTCATGCAAGTCAGTGCGGTGATGCACTGCATGGGCCAGGTGTCAGTCACCCGACCAATGCCCAGCATCCGGCCGGCACAATCGGCACATCGAGAGCAGCTCACGTGAACGGAACCGGATGCAGAATTGGCTGAGAGCCATAAAAAGGATTGCAGTGGAAATGCACGTGAGATATCACCTTATGCATGTATTGCCCCTGCAAATACACAGACATGCATGTGCACATACATACCTATGTACAGCGTATATGTATATATATATATATATATATATATATATATATATATATATATATATACCATATTTGTGTGTGTGTGTGTGTGTGTGTGTGTGTGTGTGTGTGTGTGTGTGTGTGTGTGTGTGTGTGTGTGTGTGTGTGTGTGTGTGTGTGTGTGTGTGTGTGTGTGTGTGTGTGTGTGTGTGTGTGTGTGTGTATCTTCGTATATATTCATGTATAAATACATTGCTACCTCACATGTTCGAACGGCCTGGACGGTTGCATGCCCCGCGCCAGGGATGTAGTTTCTTAGTCATTTCAGGGAAGGTTTCAGACCCCCCCCCCCTCCCCCACTTGAGCTTCACCCCACACCCCCAGCTTTGAGAAGACACTGGGTCAAATCCGGGGAGAAACCCGCTTTTGGCGCATTTCGGGGGCAGATTTCTCCCTTTTTTAGCTGTTCACCTCCCCCCACACAAACACTCATCTTGCGAATTACGGTGCGCAGTTGTGCGTATGCTAAAAAGAGGCTTCGAAATTGCGATAATGCATTCTTACCGGTGGACAGGCATCATTAAAGAACCACTTTTTCCAATGCTGGCATACGTTAACCTGAACTCAAATTTTCTGGAACGGACAAAAAGGTTCACAGATCAGACACGGATTAGAAAGTCGATTGTCACATCTGCTCTTCGTTAGCTCGTGTCCCAGGGCCCGTGTTTTCCAGCCACCACACAGCCCCGTACTGTGACTGGCATCGCGTAAGTTTGATAGCCGTCGGCCATTGCCGACTCCAAATGAGGAAAGCATGATGGGCATACACTTCCTGAGCGTGTGCCGCTGCACCTTTGGTACCTTTAGTACCTGGGCGTGTACCATCGCTCCTATAGTACCTTTGGTACCTGGGCGTGTGCCACCGCACCTTTGGTACCTTTGGTACCTGGGCGTGTACTGCCGCACCTTTAATACCTTTAGTACCTGAGCATGTACCGCCGCTCCTTTGGTACCTCTGGTACCTTGGCTGTGCCTCCGCACCTATGGTGCCTTTGGTACCTGGGCGGGTGCCGCCGCAACTTTGGTACCATTGGTACCTGGGCGTGTACTGCGGGACCTTTGATGCTTTTGTTGCCTGGGCGTGTGCCGCTGCACCTTTGGTACCATTGGTACCTGGGCGTGTGCCGCCGCACCTTTGGGACCTTTGGTACCTGGGTTTGTACCGCCGCACCGTCACACGTTTCGTACCAACGCTCGATGGGCGCGTTGCCGAACGATGATTATACGTGGTGAATAACACATGGCTGGCTCTGTATGGAGCGCCAGAGACTTGCTTCTAACTAAGTACATGTGCATTACTGTTCTGGAATAATTGTTTCGAAAACTTTTCCCTATTTGCTTTTTGCCCTGCTGATATGACGACCGGAATGACGAGTCGCGACAGTCTCGCGGACGTGGCCCTCACTAGTCGAAGGCGCCTCTTGCGTTGAGAGCTTGCCGTCCAACTTCGATGCAGCACGACTGGCCATAAAGAGAGCAATTCCATGACAGTGTTAACTGGATAGACTGTCGACAGATAGCTCTCTTCACAGTCGCAGCGTTTTAGTCTGCTGTACAGTCACCCGTCTCCGTTGGCGGCGATTGTTCCGTCTTGACCGCCTGCGGGCTTTGGAAGAGGCAGCGCGATTGTTCCGTCTTGACCGCCTGCGGGCTTTGGAAGAGGCAGCAATCCCGGGGGTAGCACCCTCCCTCGGCGATTTCAGCGGAACACTTACATACTACATGTTGGACCTTGCATGCTGCACTGACACACAAACAATGGGAAAACAGACACTCTCTTTCTGGGCTGCGCGCCAGGTACGAACGGTGGGGTAAAAGCTGAATGTTATCGGGTACCTGTTGCACCTGAACAAACCCTCGCGGGACTATAATCGCAAGCTGTGGCATACGCGACATACGCGGCATCGTACGCATTTCGTCATGCGGAGTGAAGGAGATGATCTGTTACACCGCATATTGGGTGTCGTTACGAATTTCACAAGCTGTTCAAGTCGCTACCGTGCAAGCCTGGGTGCTGCTACCCTGCTTGGTATCAGTTACTGCAACCCCGCATTCAGGTGTCGCGTCGGTGGGAGTCATCTGGCATTTGGACCGGTGACTCACCCGGGGCTTTAAGTTTCAGCTATGACGTCATGAACCAGGTCGGGGCGTGCGGCGGTGTGCAACAGCCATGGTGCTGGGCACGTCGAGAAGATGGGGTCGTATTTGCATGCGCCTCGCAGGCGAAAACGGCCGGTCCCATTTGGAGATATCCGGGTTCACGTTCGGGTTCCGGTTCGGGTTCGGGTGGGCTCTTCGTGGGCCCGGCTGTGGGGCAAAGACATAGAGCCATTGCAGTTTCGATGACTGTGTTCTGTTGAATGCACGAAGCCGTTTGCAACTTCTAGCTTTTGTGCGCATTGTGTCACAGATGTGCGCGTCGTATAGAAATGTTCGGTGAACGCAGCTCTCGGTTCTGATTCACAGTCGAAAAAACCTCCACCTAGTGCTGCCTTTCTCCCACGTGATGCGCGAGGAAGAGAGCTCGAGCTTGTCGGCAATGCAGACCTACCGAAGTACCCACAGGCCTTCGTCCCCACCTCGCGGCACCGCCACCGCTCACACGATACGGAGACCCACCAAAAATACCCTCACCACTCACCACACACCGGTGCCACTGGTGCCGGCGGCGCTGTGAGCCCGACTGGTGCGCCGGTAGCACCAGACGCGCACTTATGGCGCCGCGCCGCGCGCGCCCCGGCCGTATGCAGCGGCACGGGCCTGGGCGTGGTTCAATGGCCGTTTGTCTTCACAGCAGGACGCGGCCGGCGTATGGGGCCGCCGGTGGCAGGACGCCCCGGGGCATACCGTCCCTGCAAACCGGCAGACATGAATATAGCGAGCGGGCCGGGGGCCACGACGCGACGCGGCGCCCGCATCGGGCGGCGCGCTAATGCTGCCGCGTCAGCGTCGGCGGGGGGGGGGGGGGACACCCGCAGGTCGCAGGCACGCTCGTGACGGCTCTGTGTCGGGCGGCCTGCCAGCGCCGCCGAGGCTGACTTGCGTTGTTCCAGTTGCTGCTTCAGCGCATGCAACCGAGTGATGCGTGGGGAAGCAATGAGCGATTTGCAGGTGTTAGTACATCGGTACGCGTTAGCGTCCGTGTCTTCTGCAACCATAAGTTTAGCAGCCTAATGCACGTTGCATATTCTACTTCTCGGTTTTAAAAAAAATGGTCGGAAATAGCCGGTGACGTTCCGGCTGCAAATGTGAGCTATCCCCACAGGTTGATAAACCAATTGTATGTCTCCAAGCAGTGCGCTGTCTCGTAACAACATGTTAATTCGTCTCGCTCGCTGAACGTACCTCACCCAAGAGCCTCTGTAAATGAACATTAGTCTGTTTCCTCAATCAAGCACTTTTATTAGCATGTTTCAAGCGCGCACTTATAGCAGCACATTACACTAGGTGGCGTTCGTCTACGGCTTTCGGTCCCCTAGCACTCGGTTGATCCTAGCTCCGGTGTATTCCAGCACGGCCACCTGTTGCTAACGGTGATAATATCTGTGCACGCAGCCGCACACTCACGCTGCTCACTTCCCACCCCGCTCCCCGCTGACGGCCGGCCGGTCTGCTCCAGCACGCTCACGCCGCTCACTTCCCACCCCGCTGCCCGCAGACGGCCGGCCGGTCTGCTCCAGCACGCTCACGCCGCTCACTTCCCACCCCGCTCCCCGCAGACGGCCGGCCGGTCTGCTCCAGCACGCTCACGCCGCTCACTTCCCACCCCGCTCCCCGCAGACGGCCGGCCGGTCTGCTCCAGCACGCTCCCGCTGCTCACTTCCCACCCCGCTGCCCGCAGACGGCCGGCCGGTCTGCTCCAGCATAACCACCTGTTGCTAACGGTGATCAGGATCGGCGCGCCACCGCAAGCTCTCCCTGCATACGAAGCGCCGTCTGCACGGCCGACTTCACCCAGTGCTCTCTCTCAATTGGTTCCATTTTTAGATTGGAGTGCGTGAGGTGCATGGCGCCTGATTCGAGTTAGCGAGCTGGGACGGGTATCTCGTTAGTCTGTATGTCCCCGGGTTACCCATGTCTCTATGGTTTCTAAACAGCCAAATAAAAACAAGATGCAATCTGTCCGGAAACTGAAGGGTCAGCTAGTGCTGAAAATAGGCATATAGTGCTGTCTCATAACCCCATGGCGGCTACAAAGCAGGGGCGTCACCAGTACGTGACATCATGGACGAATCGATAATCTTTGGGGACAAACTGATACTGTGGGCGGGCCACCCCGTTAAAGCACAGAATAACGGTCGGTGTTGCCAGGAGAGTCATGCGAGGACCAAAGCCTATACGCACAGCCCCTCCGCTAGTAACGCCCCTTCTCTGAGCAGCTCCAAATTCTCCCAGAGATGTGGCAGTCAGCAAACCAGGAGGGTCGACACAGTTCAGAGGAGGCGTTCCGCCTGGCCCGGAGACTGGTCCTACCTGACCCCGTCATGATCCCAATCAGTCCCACCTAGGTCCGATGGGAGCCGCACACAGACCCCATCTGATTTGGATGCAGCTGTGGCAGGATACACGCATGGCCCACATGCGGCATCCACCTGACAGCGACAAAGGTGTCAGCTGAATCCAACTCAGTTCCCACCTGGCTCCGCTTCATGGGCCACCTGACTATGGCGCGAGCTATACACAGATCCACCTGACCCCAACGCTGTCAAATGAAATCGATCCCCGGAACAGATGATCCAGTCCTCCAAAGCCCAACATTTCGATATCTAACGTGCAACATAGAGGTATAACGTTAATTGCAACATTGCAGTTTGAGAGATTCTTGCTCCCTCTCGAACTTCAACCATCCCCGAAATACGCACTACCCAGACCCGATATATCTCAGGGACAAAGGGCCGCCTGAGTTCGACGCAGCTGAAACACAGGTCCCACTCGGCTATAACGCTGCACACGTTGACAAAAATATCATCTGGCACAGAAGCATGGTTCTCTGTCTAATGCCAGCGGCACGGCTCTCAAAATCTCATTCCAAAAGCACGGTTCGCTCAGGTCTCACCAGATTTTGACGCTTCTCCATCCCAGTCCTCAAATCTTTCCGGAGCAGCTCATTATTAGCGCTAATCCGATTCCAACGTGGCTCAGACATGCACTTCACCTCCGCCTAACACGGCTCTGGAACTTCATCTCATCTCACCCTGTTCTCACACGTCCTTGTTCACTCACCCGACACGGCTCAGTCCCAGCCCTCGCATGGCCTCTACACGACCCCGTCTATCCCTCCTACCACGCCACGACCCGGTCTCAGTCCTCACCTGACCTCCGCACGACCCATCTGTCTTTCTGACCCCGACACGAGCCAATCCCAGCCCTCCTTTGACGCCAACGTGACCCAAACCGCCGCTCTGGCCGTACCACGACTCCATCCCAGTACCCACTTGACCTCTGCGCGACCCTGACGGCCCGTCTGACCCACACGCGACATTATCTCCGCCCCCACCTGACCTCTGCACTACCCCATCGGCCCGTCTGACCCCTCACACGACCTTTCCCCGTGCTCACCTGCCTCTGCACGTCTCCGTCCGTCTGGCCGCCTGGGCCGGTCCCGCTCCTCACCCCTCTCCGGCGGCGGCGCCACCGTCCGCCGCCACCGCCGCCGCCTCTCAGGGACAATGTATGCTCTGCGGCGGCGTCCAGCGCGCACCTACCATCCATCAGCACGTCACCAGCGGCGCATTTGCATGGGTCGCCGGCGTGCGGCCGCTGGCGCCGGGCCGCCGAACCCGCGGCATTACCATAGCCGGTACAGGCGGGCGGCCGGTGGTAGCGGGCCCGCGCCGCAGCCGCGACACGTGACGTCAGGGCTGGGGGCGGGGTCGACGGGGGACGGGCGGCGGCCAGCCGGGCGGGTGACGACAGCGGGGTGAAGTGCAGGTCAGTTGCTGAGCGTCGGCGGCTGATGACGGCGATGTTGGTGATGGTGGTGGCGGTGGACCGGACGGTAGCGAGCCTGCGAGGTACCCGTCGGTGGGACAGTTCGATACTATGGGGTGGGGTCGTTGGGCTGGTAGCCATGACTACAGCCTAGTCCATAGTCATGTTTCAGTCACATTCCACAATCATAAATCACACTGACAGCCCGCTGCTAGCTAGTCACTGGTGCCGAGGCTCACTGGAGGGTCAGTTAGCGGTCCTTCTAGATTGATTGGGCGGGGCGTTAATCGTCACAAACGCTGCGGGGTTGTGAAGTGACATCAAATCAGGTCAGACGGCCACTCAGTGGAAGACTCCGAGGTCAGTTAGCAACGAATACCTGTGACTTGCGACTCGAGATGGAACGCCGTTAAGAGGCTGCAATGGGATAGCAGCTACATGGCTCGACAAATGATTTTGGGGGACTACGAGCAGGTACTTGGTGCCCATGTGGGCGCGAGACGCCTGTGATCAGGAGACCCTCGGTCGGCTGGCGACAGTCGGACACTCTCAGCTCGCGGTCGCCAAGGACGGCCGGATGCTCACACGAGCGGTTGGTACCCAATGATACATTCTGAGGCTTCCCGCATCAACTAGGGAACATGCATGTGTCTGGATCCCAAAAGTGGATCCTGGATCCCAGTTGGCTCCATATTTATGAGTTTCAGAGATCTGTTTTGGGTCTTCAGTAGCATATCTGCTGACAAATGTTACGGTCTTTGCTTCACCCAGCTTAATACCCGTTCAGCCATTCAACAGTGCGCGAGCGCACGCTTCACCTGGTCGTCTCTGGCGACCAAATGCGCGAATACCCACTTCTACAGGCTGCATGTGTGAATAAAAGTATCCGCATAAAATTATCAGCTGACTTCCAAAGAATAAAGGCTAGGTTCATCATTTGACAGCACACTCGCAAAAAGCCGAGAATGGCGCGATCGAAACCGATAAGGGTGCTGTAGTACTGGAGAGTTTTTATGTCGTTCAATTCTATCGCTAGCTAGGACACTTGAAAGCTAACCAACCAGCGAGGTTCAGCCTTAGAATGCGTATCTATTAAAGCGTATCCACGATGGCGTTTGGCGGCTTTTGGGAGAACACCGGTTGCTGAGGCCATTTCGGGCTCGAATCCTCCTCTTACTGAGCGTTATATTGCTAAAAAGGTGAGCACATGACATGCAAACCGGCAGTCCTAAGAAACTTCAGCGATTGATGAGGTTCGACATCGGGATGTTTTCCGACTATGACGTCAGTGGCCCCAGGCCGCCGAAGAATTTCTGTCTTTCGGCAGACAGCTGTCGACATCCGACCGAGACATGGGTGACAGTCAGCGTTTGGTCGCATCTGCTGCATGGCGAAAATTCTTGGGCGCTGTTTAATCGAAGTGTGCATGCGGCCGTGCTATTTGGCCAGCACAACTCATTCCCTTTTACGGACATGTCGTTTGTGCGGATTCGCAGAGTACTATCAGATGTGGAAGCGTAGCAGACTCGGCGGTCTGCTCAGCTAACTCATAGCCAGACAGTCCCACGTGACTCGGGATCCAGACATTAGAGCGTTTCTACAAACATGCCATGCTTTATTTGAATGCCACGGGTACAGAACGCATCAAGGAATAGTATCAGACACCAAACGCATCGAACTGCCATTATGACGCTGTCAAAGGGTACACACCGACATCTGAGCGTCTCATGAGCACAAAACAGGACCAGTGTTCGCCTTCAATACACTACGAATGACAGACACAACACGACAAACGCGAGCTTCGGACGGCGCCTGAGGCATAGCAAACCCAACGAGTTGCGGCAGTGACGTCCACTGACAGAAAACAAACACAAAAAATCACTCAAAAATCGCGTCACAGGGAACGGGGGTCACCGTGGCCACCATCGGCGCCACAACCCCCTCCCCCCGACGCCTGCCGACAGGGCGCGAAGCGTCCGCGTCACAGACCTCCCCGCACGATGGCTGGCGTAGAGCGGTGCTCTCCAGGGTTGCCGACTGCGCCTGACGCCCGGCCCAGCAGGGCGAGTCTGCCTCTGCGCCGGCACGCTCGCCCGACCGGCGGCGCGTCCCACTCACAGCCGGTTCTGAGCACCGTGCCCAGCTGCTCACGCTCCCCGCGTCCCCCCGCCGAGGGCCAGCGGCCTCCGGCGCGCTCGGGGTCGCTCCACCTGCGACGCGGCCGCCACAACCGAGGTCGTGCTTCCACCCGGTCCACAGGGGCGTCCACACGGACAGTCACGCGCCATCCGGCCCACAGGCGCCGTCCATCGACGCTCGCTCGCGCAGGTCCGTGGCTGAAGTCTGCGGCTGCAGCGCACGTCCACATGTCCACAGCTGACATGTCCACCCAGTCCACGGGCGCGGTCAGACGTCCTCGCGCGGCTGGTAGCTGAGCTGCATGGGCGGCTCCTTGAACCGCCACCGCGTGACGAACACGAACTTGAGCGTGTGGTCCTTGCCCAGCATCTCGTCGTTGCAGAAGATGTCGATCTGAGGATGGAGACGACGGCGTCAGCTCCTCCGACGGCCCTCCAAGAACGCAGTGGACGCGTTATATTTTTTTAGGACAGGCTTCATCGACGTAGATAAAATTATGTAGATTGATAACTAAAAAAAAAACTTACTGTTCACAACATGTATGCCTACATAACCTGAGCAGCCGTTGCTATCTGAGCAGAACCAAACGAAACGCAAAGAACGAATGCTGCAAGCACGCGAAACCAAACAAAGGCACGTCTACGGGTAATCCAGAGAGCTCGGACAAACCAGTACCCGCACGTCTGCCAATATCCATAGACGCAATACGAAGTATGCATAAAAGAACGCGCCACGAACTAAAATAGCATGTTGTGCGAACAGCGTTGCACACAGTACAGACGATTGCAAACAACGTCTTCTCCGAGTCCCAGTCATGTCATGTGCGGGGAACAGAACGAGTACAGCCAACCGGAACGGGGGTGCAATGACTGATCGCGGTCTCCAGATCTCGGGGAACACACCATGTTGACGTCGTCTAAGGAGCAGCGTACACGGCGCGTGATTTGCGCCGCATGGCTTACCCTGCTTTGCACAAGCCCCAATGTCACTTTAGCTGGGCTCGGTTACGGCTTTTTCGGCCTCCAAAGACCAATGCGGCCTGACAACACCCGACTGAGAGGACGGTGGTCAGGCGCGGGGCACTACAGCGGCCACCCCAGCCTATATCCGCTGCAGAGCGCAAATCACCCGGCAATGCCACGCTTCCGCTCTCCGTTCTGCCACACCGTCAGGTGCAATATATTGTGGCCGGGGACCCTGGACAGTTGGAGCAGGCGTTCGGGCGGGACTTTGGTCGGGGCGCGCGTCAGGTGGGCTCGTGGCCCATGACCACGGTATGCCTGCAGTTGTGAGGCCTTCTGCGGATATTGGATGAAACGATGAAGGATAGGGAGGTGGATGTTGTGATGGTGGCCTTAACGGTTTGTTTGGACTACAGTCCAGCTCAACACACATGCCATCTATGGAGTACAACAGGCACCTCAGTTAGCAGCAAGCCCCACTGGATGGCAGGTCTGGTGCAAGAAATGCCCGCGATGCATTCTGTATTACCTCTTTGTACTTGTCCATACTGTTGAGGATCTTCAAAGCGACAAACTTCTTGAGGTGCGTGATAGTAGCTTGAGCAGAGCAGCGGATGTGTTCACGGTTCAGCTTGCTCAGTTTGGAACTTGAACATGCTAGAGAAATGTTGACCTGTCCAGGGGAACACAGGGTGAGTACGCTGGCCGTGGGAGGACACCTTACTTCGCTCATGATATGCAACTATAAACAGGCGAAATACAAATGGGCAGAACTGACTTAGCACCGTCATCGACCACAAGAAACGACGTTGATGGGATTAGGCCCAACAGAGTCAGTATCCTTTCTGTTTCCCACACCGTAAGCTGCGGCATAATGCCGGCACACAGCCGCCAAGGTGTGATTCATGACGTCCCAGCAGCAGCTTCGGTTCATCCCACAGCACCGGCGTGAGATACCATACCGCCGATGAGATACAGTCACAAGCGGCCGGGTATGTCGGTCCGTCAGCAGGCATACAGTCACACAACAGAGCGGGTATGCTGCAGCCGGCCGGCGGCGGGCGGCGCCGTCGGCGCGACACGGACCTGCTCGTCCAGCCGGTGATAGTCCTGGCCCTTGACGGCCTCCTCGGCCACACCATTGACTTCGTCCTCGGCCGCCGTCTGGTCCTTGGGGTTGGGCAGGCCACGTGTCTTGTAAAACAGCCGCTCGCGCTCCATCTCATCTGCGGCATAGACACCAGGTTAGTCCGCACAGGCCTGTGCTGATGGCTCCAGAAAGGATGCCATCCGAGACAGGTGAGGCAGACTAAGTTCCAAAAGCACTCCCTTGCAATCTGCGTGGAAAACACCGGTGCGTGAGATGACTGTGCCGCGGGACTGGGTGGCAGCACTGGATCAAAACTGTCCCCACGCACATATCCCTGCAGTTGGCTGGTGTCTGTGCAACCTAACTATTCATCATCATTTGTAAAAGGTGTCTCTTTTTTTAGAAGACATGTAGGCAGAGCTGACACAGACCTCATTCTGCCCTTGATGACTGAGCATAATGACTCTGAACTGTAGATGGCCACTTGAATGATAGTCAAAACATTTTGGGCTGGAGGTGTTAAGCCAGGTAGTGTTGTGCAATCACTATAACAAAGTTCAGCACAAAAATAATGGTGGACATTCACCTTCTTGTAAAACCAGGGCAAACATGCTTCAAAGGATCCAAGCCTACACTGCCCTGTCCCAACATGGTTCCACATTGCTGACCAGTTAGGACCCTTGCAATGTTTAGACTGAAGTATAGATGGCACAGTACCTAACATTATCTCAGTAATTACCTTCCAGTATGTTGGGGACCAGCTTGAAGACGATGTCCTGCATGGTCCTATCAAAGCTGATGTACTGCAGCGGGTGGGACTGGTGGATGATGCTGCTGCATTCTGGGCAGGTGTTCCGCTCTTCCAGGTGCTTCACTAGACAGCTCTTGCAGACTGGAGGCAACATGATTACATGCAGGAGCTTCTGAGATCAGGTGCCACTTTTGTGGAGTGTAATAACAAGCAATAATTGACAAAACAGCATTAACCATTTCTTTCATACAATAAGGATCATTTATCCCAAAGCTACAATCATAGTGCACACAATTTATACTTTGGTAAAGAGAAAGGACAAGCATATGCCTATCTGCATAAAAGGATAGGTTGCTTGATGACAACCAGCTTACATGTGTGAAGACATTCAGTAATAGTTGTGGCATCCACAAAATATCCTTTGCAAATCTTGCAGGTAATGTGTGGATTAATATCTTCTAGCTTGATTTCAACTTCCATCTCCTCTTCAGCTTGCAAGGTATGCAGTGGTCAATATGAGGTCTGGACAAAATTCTTCAAGATAGCTGAAAAAACAGTTTGAAACAATTTTAACATAATCAAACATTCTCTCCCTTGGACAAGTATGGTGACTGGTATATACACATACATATATATCAGCCACCATTCATATATCAGTGAATATAGCACAGGAAGTGTACTATGCAGATAAGGTAAAATTTTGGTGCACATGATTAAAGAGAAATCTAGCAGTGCATACAAAGGTGTACCAGAATTTAGCACCTCATTTTGCACCTTACTGTATCCAGATAGGTAGAAATGAGCTTTATGAAATCTCAGCAATAACAATTACTTAACCATCAAAAATCCAATTCTACCCACATTGGCCATGAGCTAGTCCATCTATCCATGAGTTGGCTGAAAATTTTTCAATGTTTGACTATGTTTCTGTACTTGCATCATTCTATGTTACTACAGACTGCATTTCAGGAGGAAGGAATACCAAAAAAGCCCAGAATATTAAGCATGCCCCAGCTAAGCCACAATTCCATTGTACACAAATTGTGTCAACCACAAAAAAACTGCCCATTCTGCTGGATACTTAGATGATGTTGGTTGAGCTGCATCCAAAGCATGGTTGTGCCAAATGCAGCCCCAACCACATTGCTCTGAATTTTCAACTGAAGATGGCATCAGAAATACTTTCAGGGCATGCTTGCGTGAAATCTGGCTAGCAATCGTGGCAGAATTTGATGAGATCTTGTTGGGGTACAGGTGTGGCACAAGTTCTAATTTGGGAAGTCATCAAAATTTCAAGGCAACCATCACATTAGCTTACTTAAGGCACGATAGCGTGCTTCATGATAAAATGACTTGCGAGGTCAGTGATAGTATACGTTGATACCTCATGTCAAAACAAAATTATCCATCAATCATCATTTTTAAGGGAGAACATATCGTAAATAGTCGTAAAACAGGTACACCCATACTCTTACCTTGGAATTTAAGCAATTACCACAGCAAGCACCCGAGCACCGCAGACACACAGCCGCCGCGGCCCTAGCGCCGTTGCTGCGCGTGGTCACAACATTACTACACACCAAGAACTATAAAAATGTACGGGACCACGGTAACAAGAATCCAAAGGAACATATCTCTTGCCCTTTAAAAATAGGCAGTGCGTACACACCCTCCAAAACGGTGGGCGGTTACGCACCGGGCTTATACACCGTCCAAAACAGAGGGCGGTTGCGCACCGGGCTTATACACCCTCCAAAAATATTTAAGATGCTTGTACGTGTCAAGCATACGCGGATTGGCAGCCTTGGAGGCAAGAAAGTGCAAAATGCAGAATCACGTGCGAAAAGTCGGCTCTATACGTGGTAGACATCAAATGATTACTGTGGTATTATAGCGCAGCGAATTACGGCAGTGTTTCAACATGTTCCGCTGCGCCGTTTGGAAATATAACCAACTCATATGGCCAGTGGGAGTGCCCCTTTAAAAAGCAGGACCGCCTTCACTGTGGAAAGAGGGGTCACACTCAAACGGCACGCCGCAAGCCGCAACAAAGGTCAGCATGGTTTTACCAGAGTAAAACAGATGGACCAAGCACACAATCTGCAAGCTCAGCATGAAAGTCCACCTGAGGAGTACCTCCTGAGGATCAACAAGTCTACACAGGAGACAACAGCAAATGAAAACCGTCCAATCGAGACAGCAGTACAAGTGGATGGAAAGCCGGTGCAGTGGGAAGTTGATACTGGTGCAACAGTGTCAGTGATGTGGGAACAGCTGTTCCGCAAGCTGTGGCCAAACAGGAAATTGGAGGAATCCAGACAGGGACAGAAAACCTACACAGGTGAGCCCATCTCTGTGGTAGGGGAAGTCAAGGTGATTGTTGCAAGAAAGTGACACAAGAGGCCAACTACCCCTGATTGTAGTGCGTGGATCCAGCAAGCCCCTACTGGGTAGAAATTAGCTTTCCAAGGTGAAACAACTGGCATGCAATCTTCCATGTGAAGGCCTCACTGGAGGGAACAGCACAAAAGATGCTGAAAAAGTTCCCAAATCTGACGAAGCCTGAGTTGGCAAAAGCCAACACTGAAGCCCACCTGGAGATAAATCCGAACGTGAAACCGGTGTTCTGCAAACCGCGACCGGTGCCCCTGGCTCCCCGACCAATGGTGGAAGAAGAGCTGGATCGCCAAATCGAAGCCGGAATCCTGAAGCCCTGCAAGTCAGCACAGTGGGATGCACCCCTGGTGACAGTGTTGAAGACGCATGGCAAAGTGAGAGTCTGCGGCAGCTACAACCTAACCGTAAAGAGAGCCAGTCACTTGGAGCAATATCCGCTGCCCAAAGTGGAGGAGCTTCTCTCCCAACTTGATGGAGGTCAAAAGTTCACAATAACCGATCTGGAACAGGCGTACTTGCAGATTCCGTTGTCAGAGTCAAGCCAAGACTACACAGTGGTCAACACGCAGAAAGGTCTTTTTAAAGGGAACAGGCTGGTGTAGGGAGTAAGCAGTGATCCTGCTGTCTTCCAGCGCCACATCGAAACCCTGCTAGCTGACATCCCAAACACCACGGTGTTTCTTGATGACATTTGTGTCACAGGTCCGGACGCCGCCGCACGTCTCGCTAACCAGGGGGAAGCATGAGACGACTGGATCAGGAAAACCTGAGAATCAACCCAAAAAAGTGACGGTGGTTCCTGCCTGACCTCTCCTACCTCGGGCTGCGGATCGACAAGGAAGGTCTGCACCCGACAGAACAGAAGGTGGCATCTGTGGGAGACGCCCCAGATCCTGAAGACGTCAGACAACTGAGGACGTATTTCGGCATGCTGAACCACTACAGCCGCTTCTGCCCGAAGCTGAGTGCCGTTGCCGCACCGTTGTATGCACTCCTGAGGAAGGACGTGGAGTGGCGACGGGGCACAGAGCAGCGGGACGCCTTCAGGGCAGCGAAGGTTCTCTCAGAGGCTCCCTGTCTCGCACACTCCGACGGTAATGCACCAGTCATCGTGTCAGCAGATGCCAGCTCCTATGGCCTAGGAGCTGTGTTGTCTCAGATGACACCAGAAGGAGAACGCCCAATCGCCTTCGCCTCCCACACTCTGAACCAAGCTGAAAAACTCCAGTCAGATCGACAGTGAAAGTCTGGCTCTGGTCTTCGCCGTCAAGCGATTCCACAGCTTCGTGTATGGAAGACCCTCCATCGCTCAGAACCGACCATAAGCCGCTCCTGGGGCTCCTCGAGAAAACCAAGAACCTGCCAGAAGCCGTCCCACCGCGCATGGTGAAGTGGAAGGTCACGCTGGACACCTACCAGTACCAGTACCAGCTGGAACGCATCCCCGGCAATGCAGAACAGCATGCAGCAGCACACGCCCTCAGCCGCCTGCCAACCTCTGAAACGGTGGCAGAGGCTGCAGTAGCTCCGCTCTTGGAAGTCGTCCACATGCTTGAAGCTGTTGAAGTACTGGTTACTGTGGTCGCTGCTCGAGAATAGACCAGAAGAGATGCCGCTCTCTCTGAAATTCTGCACTACACCCGTACGGATGGCCCAAGTCGTCAGAGGTGTCGCCAGCTCTCCTGCCGTACCAGTGCCGAAATGCCGAACTGAGTATCCAGGGCGGTTGCTTGCTCTGGGGATGCCGAGTGGTAATGCCACCACGGTGCCGCCAAACGGCACTCAAGCTCCTTCATGAAGGGCATCCATCCATTTTCTCTATGAAACATCGTGCGCGCAGTCAGATCTGGTGGCCTGGGATGGACTCAGACATTGCCGAGCTCACCAAAGTCTGTGATACATGCCAGCTACACCAGAAAGCAGAGCCTGAAGTGCCCTCTCAGCCATGGAGGTGCCCAGACGCTCCGTGGGACAGAGTACATGTTGACTACGCTGGCCTTGTGGAAGGCAAGATGCTCCTGATCGTGGTGGATGCTTATAGCAAATGGCCAGACGTCTGGATAACCAACGACGTCAGCACAAGAATGACCGTAGACCACCTACGGATTACCTTCGTCACGCATGGGATCACCACAGTGATCGTGAGTGACAACGGTGGCTGCTCCACCAGTAAAGAATTTGGCGACTTCACAAGCGCCAACGGCATCCGCCATGTCTTCACCCCTCCGCGTCACTCTGCGTCTAATGGTCAAGCGGAAAACATGGTGAAGCTCGTGAAACCGGAATCAAGAAGCAACGCCCCGCTCCGCTGCTCATGAAGCTCCAGAGGTGGTTGTTCCAGTACAGGAATACGCCACATACAGCAAGGGGGAAAGCCCCAGCAGAGATGCTGTTCAAACGCGCTCCAAGAACGCACCTGACGCAGGTCCACCCGCCGGAGGAGAGGCAGTACCGCAGCAGCACGGCGAGCGGTTTTGTAAACGGATCGTTCCGTACGGGAGACCCAGTCTTCGTCACAGAAGCGACCGGTTCGGCTTATAAGTGGCTCCCAGGAACCGTGCTAGATGTCTGCGGACCATCTTGCCAGGTTCTGTTGCAAGATGGCCGTCGGTTCCGTCGTCACTTCGATCAAATCTGTCCCCGTTGTACGTCTGGAGAGGATGGACTGCTCGAAACAGAGAAACGCTTCCCACCTGGTAGCCTAACCTCACAGCCGTTCATGGCTGCGCCCAGGAACGTGACAGCACCACAGCCGACTGACAGCAAACCAGCGACGTGTGCTCCGTCCGCGGAAGCTGTCAACCGGCCAGCGACGTCCGCTTCATCCGCGAAAGCTGACACTAGCCTCACGCAGTCCAGTGGCGCGCGGACGACGGAAACAGCCGATCTGGTTCCGCCGCCTGCTCGTCGGGTACGCAACCAGCGCCCGCCAGTGTGCCTGGACTTATAGTATGTACCGTTAAGCTAGTTTTTGTCAAGAAGGGAGGACTTGTGGTATTGTAGCGCAGCGAATTACGGCTGTGTTTCAACATGTTCCGCTGCGCCGTTTGGAAATATAACCAACTCACGAGTGGATTGCGACGCGCCAAGCCACGTGTATCGCATTGTGCCTGAAAGCCTGCGCAGCCAATAAACTCCCATCGTTCTGCACTGAGCGTGTATGCAACAATGAAACACCTGAGTGTGCCCAAGCAGGCCATTAGATGGGCCCCCGATAAGAGTGTTGGGCCCTAATCAAGTGAAAGAGAATTGGAAACGCCCTAGACCAATGTAAAGGACCCATGGGCATATCGCAAGTGTGTCGGCAGGTTAACCGATACCCACGTAAAGGGCCACTGAGCAACCAAGAATACCCCAGCAGGTTAAGGTATGGGACTCTGGCTACCGCTCACAGGGCCTTTCTGGCGAATGGACGTAATCCGTGGAGGGGCCTGTGATTGACAAGAGTTCCACGGCACGCTAACAGGAAGGGCCCCAACAACAGCGCAGGGCCCTCTGAGCAAATGCAAAGAAATGAAGGGCAACGTGGAATGCTCCTAAACGACCGAAATGAACCTGCAAGGGACATATATGCCCCCCCCCCCCCCCGGAAACAGCATGGGGCCGTAGACGGTATAATGGGGCTTAAAATTTCCAGTTCACAACTTTTCTAATCATTGAATAATTTTTGGGACTTCTCATAGGCCATTCACTTTCCCTTACAACTTCTTGGTGGCCTGAAAGTCCAGAGATACCCAGTTTTGCTGCATTTTGTGTTAAAAAACTGCACCTGTTCGGCCGACTATCGGCCCCCCGGAGCCAATGGGCCCCTTCGAGGCCCAAGGAGGGGCGGTGGCCCCCCTCTCTAGATCCTCCCCTGCTTGTTGCCGTAAGATTTGGGGGATACTTTTGTTATTTTCCACTTTTTGGCCTCTCCCTGAACTCAGTTTGCCCTTGATGTCGGACTGTTATGGGGAGAAAGTGATTGATCCTAAGCATGAAGTGTCATTCAGGTGACCACGACGAAATTTCAAATGGGAGCACTGTAAATCCGATATGGGACCAGGAGGACTAGCTTAAGGTCATTGAGGGGGCGCGGGTCGGACCCTCAAATACCAACTAGAGGGCCCGTTGCACCGATTGGGCCCCGGCCTGGGCCTGGGAGCCCACTTTTCAAGCAGGGACAAGGTCAGGACCCGTTATTTACATTGGTCAGTGCACCCCGAGCCAATGAGGGGCCCCTGTGTCGCCCAGGGGCACACAGCACCTAACCGGAGGTCCGGTGTTGACAGGGGTCCCCGAGTTGGTCAGGGAGTGTACGACGGTGCCTGAAGATGGACCGATGTGCCCTTCAAGACTGACGATAAACGGGCCGATGGGAAGGCTGAATGGCCGTAAGGGTCGAAAGGCTGCAGGTCATCCTGGCCCGTATGGCTGTGATCCCAAAGGTCAGTCAATATGCCTTTTTCGCCGATTGTGAATCACTGGGACAGTGCGGGCACCTATTTCGGCCGGAGACCACTACACCGAATAATTGACTCCTTATCGTTCTGAGCCCTGGGGCCCCATTTCTCTAGCAGGAACGAGACCGAGGCCCGCGATTTGCGTAGGTCGGAATCTCTACAACAACGAACGGTCTTTTGACGGCCAGGCCTCCAGAGTGTACAACAGGGGGTCCTGTGACGGAAGGAGTCCCGAGTCGGCCAGAGGTGACCCGGGGCCCTTGCGGGGCCCTTCACCCCATTTTAGCCGAGGGTCCGTTGGTCAAACATGGGTCTCTGTGCCAGTTATTGGATCACCTGCGTTTATCAGAGTTCTTGTTGCCCCAATGAGGGCTCTTGCGCCTATTCCGGGTCAAATGTCCCGGCCAGAAGCCGCCAAAGGGCCTTCCGCGGCAGGGAGGGCACCAATGTATGACGTACAGCTGTGAGGGCCTCCGGACGAACCTATCAGGCGAACCCGCCTCCATGTCGCCAGAATGGCAGCTGGCAGACACCTCGGGCAGGGACGGAATGATCTTTAAGCAATTGCCCAGAGCGGTCTTGTGCATCTAACTTTTCACTAATGTTTACACATTACATTACACACGATGTTTACACGTTACACATTTTCAATTAATGTTTGCACAAGTTGTTCGCCCCATTTAGATTTACGGTCAATCTTTACGGGACCCTCAATACCTCTGTGAGGTGCGGACTCCCTCTCCCTGGAGTGATGGAGTCCTCTTTATATTTAGTCCTCCCTCTGGCATTAGAAAGTACGCTGCTGTCCGGTATGAAGAGCCCAAATTCGAATTCACTCCGCTCAGAATTGAAGCAAGCTGGCATCATCTCGCCGCACCGATAGACCATGGAGCCACCCACTTAGCATCAGCCATCGTCGAAATTCGAACCCGGGCTTACCGCGTGCGAGACCAGCGTACTAACTATCCATCCACTTGGAATGCGGGCCCCGCGGGCGAAAATTTGTTATCAGAATAGGACTTGTTCAGAGTGAGTT
Organism: Pollicipes pollicipes; assembly: GCF_011947565.3. Lineage (NCBI taxonomy): Eukaryota > Metazoa > Arthropoda > Thecostraca > Pollicipedomorpha > Pollicipedidae > Pollicipes > Pollicipes pollicipes. The sequence continues at coordinate 22,281,161 of NW_023596545.1, read as the reverse complement.
AATAGATTTCGTGATCGTTTGATGCCTATCACGCATAGAGCCGACTTTTCGCACGGGATTCTGCATATTTGCACTTGCTTCCCTCTAAGACTGGCAATCCGCGTATGCTTGACACGCACAACCATCTGAAAGATTTTTGGAGGGTGTATAACCTCGGTGCGTAACCGCTCGCCGTTTTGGAGGGTGTATACGCGCAGCCTTAAAAATAAACACTGAAAAACCGAGTAGGATGACAGGCAGGTATTTTCGAATTCACTTCTGCTATTGGTTCGAGAAAGGCACGCTGCCGAAACATCAACCTAACTTTATCTCGATTCTCCTGTTTTTTTTTTCTCCGAGGGATAAGGCTAATATTACTGTCTTATCTATGTGACTAATGTTCCTCGCTAATGCACTGAACAACTAGGTTCGGTTATGTTAGGTTAGGCTAATAAAGGTAAGGTTCTGAACTATTCTGATCTGTCTATTTCGAAAACTTGCCCACATGCGATAAGAAACGTATTTTGTTGCGTTATGATTGTTATCGTGACGGCGTACATTTTCTATACTTCTTGACTTGCAGCAATGTTGTGACCATGCGCGGATAACGTGGCAATAGCACTGAGAGGCCGAGATCGCCGAGTGTTTGTGGCGCTCGGGGGCTCGCACTCGTAAGTATTAAAATTCGAAGGTTAGAGCATGAATTTACCTGTTTTATAATTATTTACGGTACGTTCCGCTTTCAGCACAATAAATGATGTACAATGCTCTTTTCTAACATTAGGTACTGTTGTATACCTATATTGTAGACTTGTTATGCGGACCTGAACATTACCAACTTCACCAAAATCCCCACTTTTGTGCCGCACTTTTTACTGGGTGAGCCACGCAAAAAAGGCGGAAGCTAAAGCGGAAGGTCTTTCCAAAATTATTACGGAGCAAGTTGCAGTGTCCATCATAGATTATTTCACGAGCTTCGTGCGGCCTGGCCACCACTCAAGGCCGCAGACACGAAATGGAACCATGCTAGCAGATACGATGAACAATACGACGTTGGACAATTGCTCCCGTGCTGGTGGGGGGACGCATCTTAATTCGTGGCACGGTTGGTGGGTATTGGGGTGTTGCGGGGCAGCGTTACGATCAAAGCATCTTGTCCTTTTTGGAGGAGCTGAGTCTTAAATTCTCTGTTTCTGGGTGTCACGTGACTTCGGTGAGGTTCAGAATGCCGAGGGGGTAAGATATGCGCTGCCTGGATCGAATGTTGGATCTGGCGTGGTGAGCAAGTGTGAGGTGCCACTTAAGGGTTAAAGCCTCCCTAGCAGCTTTTACCTGCATGTGTAGCCATTCAAGTAGTTACAAAGGCACATGTCTAATAAAAGTGTGCCGCAAAACTACCAAATATGCCAGTGACTTTTACAAAGCTGTTCAGGAGATTGAATGGGTTTACATGTTGAATGTCCTCAGTAATTTAAACTGTAAATGCCGCTTGATTGGGCCTTATACCCCAGAAATGCTCATGACTCTGACTGGTGTGTTTTATGTCAAGACATTATTGGTCTCATGTTTTGTTTGTTCTTGACTCTCCACTTAAATTAATTCTTGTAGAACCAATTTCATCTGACATTTATCTCCAGTAAAATTATTATTGTGCTGGTTGACCTAATTTTTTGGTGATATATAACCTGTTATGAATACTGTGCATCTCAAGCCATGCTAACCCTAGCACATGCAGTAAGGTTTTGGAGGAGATGATGAATGCATCGGGCTGATAAACTTATGTTAAATTAGCTTAATTGTTCTGTTGGCTCCATACAGGCAAAATGAGTCTTGGTATATCTGCAGTCAGCTGATTGGCCTGGGTCAGGAAAGAAATGATATATCTTGCCTTCCTAAAACAGAATGCAGTTTTATGCAACCAGCTGCAGAACAGTCAAAACATTATGAGGGCTCCTCTGCTGCTCATGGAATGAGCAATTATAGTTTGTATTAGTATCAGGGCAGTGCCACTTGCCTTCTTGGAAGTTGTATGTCTGTCAAAAAAGAGTATGCAATTGAGGCTTTTGTTCAATAATTAAGTAAGAACCATGTGACTTCTTCATCAGTTTACATTCACATTACTTATTACTTAATGGTATGGTACCTTATGGTATAGTAGCATATTTTAGTGATATGACAGAAAAAACATCCCTTTGCATGCATAATACTACTATTAAGCTATGTGTATTAACATGTAAGAGATGGGCATTATTGCATCAGCTAATTCTGCAGTAATGTACGCAGATGCATCACCATGCATATTGGAAAGCTATTTTGTGAGGATGAAAGCATTTAAAAAAGATGGCTGTTGTTATTGAACTTCTGTGACCTGACCGAATGTTTATTGGGCTTTACACACATACATATGATCTTTGTGTAAATTTAGTACCTTGTAATACCTGTGGACTTCATATACAATGTTTCCTTGGAGATGATTCTAGTGTCTACTTTCATGTTTCCATGGATTTATCTGCTTATTTCGTGGGCTTATAGTATGATTTCCGTGGGTTGATCGATCCGTGATGTTTTAGGCCATCATGGCAGAGAACAAGATGGAAATAGCTCCGCTGAAGAGCATGGATGACTTCATCTGTAACTCAGCACGATTTCAAATCCCGAACTTCAAGGATCCAGACAAGTGGACAAACCGTGTCATCCATAACCTACTGTACTATCAAACAAACTACTTTCTTCTGGCTATCATCATATTCCTCGTTGTTGGGTGAGTCGTAAAGTAGTTCGGATTATTGTCAACTCGTATTTGCTCCATGAAATCGTAAAGCGATGTTGTGGCAGTATTTGGGTGTCAGTTGGCAAATCGTTGTGGGGTTAGCTCACAGTCAGAACACACTTTCGGAGTCGGGACACTTTTTCCGTCACAAAAATCACTGGCGTCCGTTTCTACCGGATATGGTGTTGCCAATGACGTCAGTGTGATAAACCATGGTCGACAAATAACCCCAGACTTCAGCAGCGCCACTAAAACCACCCATGCTCCCTCCTTTTTGTGATTCTCCTGTTCTTCTCCCATCTCTCGTTCTCTGGTCTCCTATCCTACACATTTGTCCTATCTCATATCTGCTATCCCGTGCACATCTTCTATAGCCTGTTGTTTTCTGTGCGGCTGTACTGCACCAGCGCTGATGACCGGCTGCTCCCAGTCCGGGCGTGTTGTGCCTGCCGAGAGCTGTTCTCTGTGATTGGCCGTCTGTTGATGCGTGCGTGCGTGCGTGCGTGCGTGCGTGCGTGCGTGCGCACGTGCGTACGTGCTTGTGTGTGTGTGTCGGTGAGGAGCTGGGAGCCGTACGCCTCAGCCCCTGGGCTAGGCCGTGGTGGACACACTGCCGATGACGGGTGCATGGGTCATGTGTTGCCATCCCATATCAAGGTCATCGGCAGTAAGGTCAGCTGTCACTGTTACCGGTAATGCGAGGGGAGGGGTCGGCAGCAGGACATTACACAAGCGCTCGCCGATTTTAACACGCGCCCGGGTGGCCGGCTGGATACCCTTCGCTCGGTTGGGGGGGGGGGGGGCAATTTGACCCTCCTAAGGTCACGAGAACTTTGAGAGCTAGAGACGCCAAATTCGCAGGGTATGTTGACCTGTACGTGAAATCACTGGTCAAAATTTGGGGTTCCCAGATCATGAACTCGTGGTCAAATAAAGTCAAACAATGTCATATTCCAGGTTGGTCTCTTAAGTGCCCGCAGAAACTAGATAGCTGTTTCTAAGCAAAAGGTTGCATGCTCATTTGAGGTCAGTGGCCTTGTTTGACCTTTCGAAGGTTATGGTGACCAAAATCATACAAGACTGCTCGGAGTTTTCCATTTGAATAAGCGACAAAGATTACGCTAAGCAGTATGCTCCCAAAAACGAAATTTTGGCCGAGGCCATTTTAGGTAAATGACCTATTCTGATCTCTAAGAAGTCCATGGAAGATGTAGAATGCGGTTCCTGCTATCAACAAATTCGAAATGAGCACCAGAAACTATCCCATACAGCAAGCCCTGGAGTAATAAAACAGGTTGGTTTTGACCTTGGTCTGACGTTCATACCTGACCTTAGGTCAATGCAATTTGCTCATTGAGTTGTTGTGTTGTCTAAGAAAGCATTTCAGAGATGAATGGCTTCGTCTAACACTCCGTTGTTGCATTAGATTGAACGATTCCCTACAAATTGGCTTCGTTGAAACCATGGCCTGACTTTGACCTTCCGTACGTCAGCGACGTGAGAAGGTACATGTATTTTTTTCATGAAGCGATCTGCTATTCAATTGTCTACAGCTACGCAAAATTTGGCGCGGCTACGCCGCGCTGTTCGGAAACCATTCTGGAAAAACCTTTGGGAAAGGGGTGTCGATTTGACCCCTTACCCACCCTAGCGCGTGTTAACGGTCAATGTCCAATGTCCAGTTCTGCACATGGCGTTGCGAAGTCGGACTGTACCTGTCAGCGACAGTCCAATGCTGGGTTTTCCCACCAGGCTTTCAGGCGTGCCGCTGCGGGTGCAACGGTCCAGATTAGCATAGATAGTGTCTGTATCCAGCAATGCTCTTTGCGCCGACGATATTTTGCGCCGTTTATGCCTGAATAATGTATTGAATAGGTGTTATGAGGAATAACAGCTACCAGCTACCAGCTATCTGGGCGTGGAATTTGTGGTTGACTGCTCTTCGTTTTTGCTTTGCTAATTTTCATTTCTTCGTGCATTGCGAAGACCACCGAAAGGTCAAAGTTATGTGTTGGTTAACTTTCGGCGTACGTATCCACTTGGTGAGGGCATGCATAATGCCGAGCGCTGGCAAGCCTTTGAGATGCGAGAAACAGGCTTGGATATATCGATAATTCATGGGTGACTGGTCGGATTTAAAACTCGCCGAGGTGGACCGTATATTACAGTCGGAGTCGAGCGTGGTCTCGCCAGCGTGGCACGAACATTGCCGCGTTGACCTGTAGTGGCACGACACTAAACATGACAGGGAGTCTTGGGCGGGGGGGGGGGGTACTTGACTCGCAGCTTGATTTCGTTCGAGGGAGGGGACCTCGTATTTTTGTACGTTCGCCAGCCTCCTGACCAGAAAGGAAAACTTCGACGAAGGTTCCACGAACTTGATGGTGTAATCAATGGGACAGAACTCGTGTGCGGCTGTGCAGGTCTACTGGAAACAGCAGCAGGAACAGTGCCTTTGCCGTCCTGCATGCTATTTGGCAGCACATAACCGTCGACTGGGATGCGGATCTGGTAACAAAGCTGCCGCGAGCCCCTGACTGGGGCGTGGAGTTGGTAACAAAGCTGCCGGTTATAGTGTGTACCGGCGGCGGCTACCCTCAATACATTCGACGGTTCACGAGACGGTCCGCTCCGACGCCATCGCAGACTCCGCCGCAGGTGGGCATCGTATCAGATCGCATCCCGGCTGTAGAAAGGATCTTCATTGTAGTGAGAGAAGGGTCAAGCTCCATGCCCGGGCACTGTTGGAGGGGCACTGTTCAGCGTAAGGTGCGAGCCGTGTGCCCCCGAATGGAGCAGTGGATGCTGCTGTCCCCGATTCCCGGCGAGGACGACTTTCCATTTTCAACGGAATAGAAATACTTATAATATCTACGGGAAAATAATTTACTCTAACCGTGTACCATGCGTATCTTGGTGAGCGTTGTCTGTACACCTTTTTAAACGCTTTCCTGCACCAAACATACCTTTTTCGTGGCAACGTTTCCTTTTGCTCCACTTCAACCAAGCTTTGGAGCTAGTAGTCTGTAGCCGAATCTTGTAGCCTGGTGAATGAACGGGTGTAAAATAAGAATCACTTACAAATGGATCAATCTCATCAAGGGGACTTACAACGTGTCATGATACTTCAGTCATCAAAAAACAGCTGTGACTTTCCAACAGGTGGCACGTAGACGACGCTGTGGAACCCTGATGCGCTGGCAAAATCCGGATTTTCTTAAGGCAATATTTGGGCGTGACAATATCCACCTACAAACAATATTTGGGCGGGGGATGAGACGGGATGAAGGCAACCCCCTGCCACTAAATCAAAATGGGCCTTGCATATTCAGGGGGCCCACCGGCAGGGTCGGACACTCCAGTGTAAGCTAGAGTGCCCTTTGTGCCGATCGGGGGTATCCTTGAGTCCATCAGGTCCTATATGTCTGTGAGACATGATACCACCATGATACCATGTCGGTAAGACAGTACCGCACCGGCGGCAGTGTTCAATTATGCCGGAAGACGACTCCGACTGCGGAGGAATTTACGTCTCTCGTTTTGGACGCGGCGAAAGAGTGCATTCCGCGCACCTCTAGATGCCCCCGTCGCATCCCTGCACCTTGTTGGAACGAAGAGTGTCGCGACGCTATTCGCGCACGTCGGAGAGCTTTTAGGTCTTTTGACCGGCACAGCAGTGCATTAAACCTCATGGCTTTCAGGCAAGCACACGAGGCCGCACTGTACTATATGAGAGGCGAAACGTGAATCATGGCGCATCTACGTCAACTCGCTGATTCGCCACACGCTGACGTCACATATATGGGGCCGCATTAAACGAATCGCTGGGTTGCACCCACCAGTTTCACTTCCCGTACTGCGGGTGGAAAGTCAAGACATCGTTCGCCCGAGTAATGTTGCGGAAGCCATTGGGAATGCTTTGTCAGACTTTTGCCGAAATGGCACCTGCGATCCATGGTTTTTGCGACACGGCGCGATGTGAAACTTCGCAAGTTAATTTTTATACGGGTGACATACTGACGCACAACAAGCATTTCACTAGATGGGATTTCAAGCGCCCATTCGCTCACTGCGAAGTGTCGCGGAGCGGCCCGACCTCATCCACAATGACATGGTACGGATTTTCCTCCCCGTATACTACGAGCGCTGCTGGCACTTTCCAGTTGGAAATATGGAAGTCAGGTAGCTTCCCCCCGACATGGCGAGAGGCCACAGTGATGCCTTTTTAAAGCCCGGGAAAAGTGGGACAAACGCTCTCGACTGTTGTCCGATCTTCGCTTTGAAAGCTCATGACAGGGTTGGTGAACGTGCAGCTTTCATGGACTTGAAAACTTTTTTACCAATGCTCAGCGTGGATTCCGTAAGAACAGGAGCAGGACTGACCACATCCTAACTCTTGATACCGCATTGCGGGCCGGCTATATTAGCAAACGTCATACCGGTGCCATCTTTTTGGACATGAAAAAAGCTTATGATACCACGTGGAGACATGAAATTTTGATTAAGTTTTTTTCGGTCGTGTCATCCGGGGTCACATGAACAAATTTTACGAAAGGTTTCGAGTGACATTTTTTTTCGAGTGCGTGTTGGTTTTTACCACTGCTGCTGGTACCGCAGGAAAATGGTGTGCCTCAGGGCAGCGTATTAAGTGGCATTCTCTTCGCATTGATGATGAACGATATAGAGGACACACTTGCACATGGGATTCAGCCGTTCTGTGTACGTAGACGACTGCGCTATTTGGTGGAGCTCATCGACCACTCGCATGATGGAGCGACAGCTGCAGCTGGCTGTCATACGTCTGGGGAAGTGGAGTGTGCTCAAGGGGTTCCGGCTTTCCACATCAAAGACGACTGTAGTTTATTTCTGTCGTCGCCGCCGTGACTGCCCTGAAGTGGGAATCAGGCTGCGTGGGCAACGCATCGCCTTCGAAAATACCGTGAAATTTCTCGGTATACGATTTGACCGACGCCTGACATACGGGGAGGACATAAGAAATATCCGCGACAAATGTTTAAAATCCCTTAACATCCCAAGATGCGTTGGACATACATCATACCGTGCTGATAGGCGGACGCTTTTTCTCCCGTACCGTTCCCTCATTCGTTCAAAACTTGACTACGGTTGTTTTATCTATTACGGTACATCAGACCTAATCAAACGCATTTTGAGCGCCGTGCACCAGGCCGCACTACGCATCGCCACAGGGGTATTCCGAACATCGCCTATGGATAGTTTTGTGGTGAAGGCTCACGAGCCCCCACTAGCATTGCGAAGACAGATTCTGGGACTTCGCTACACGTGCAAGCTGGCGCAGTTCCCAGATCATCCAACGTGCAAAGCAGTGTTTTTGCATAGATAACGAAGGTTTAGCTTATTTCTGCTTCAACCGTCACCACAAACTTCTCTCTTTTGTACACGAATATGAGAATTTCTAGAAGCGAGCGGCTTAAACCTACTTGTCATCAGACCTTAACTCATGAAGACTGCTCCGTGGGAGACGTAGCATCGCCAAGAGTGGATGTTTCGCTATTAAACATGCAAAAGCAACGCGTTCTTATGACGGAACGTAAAGACGTAGCGTTATAGCACATGGCCTCCTTCGACGGATACGTGATAACTTATACGGATGGTTCGAAGACGGGTGCAGGCGTAGAGTGCGCTTTTGTGTGTAGACCCACAATACGGTCATTCACACTGCATGTACACGCGTCGGTCTTCACTTCCGAGCTTATAAGCCTCCTGGCTGTTGGTGGCTTCTCCTCGTCGAATCCACTGGTCCAGGGCATTCAATCGCGTCTCAGCTCACTGGATCGAACAGGAAAAACGTTCGCACTGTGGTGGATCCCAAGTCACGTGGGTATCTGCGGAAATGATCTTGCTGACGCGGCAGCAAAACGCGCTACGACAGAGACACGCATTCCTATAACACCACTACCAGCTCAAGACATGTACCCCGCAATGTCATCGCTTATGCAGAGACGATGGTAGTTCCACTGGAACTCGCTGAGAGCCAACAGGCCGAAGTTAGTGAAACCCCGTATCGGACTATGGCAGTCGTGTTTTCGCAACAATAGGAGGGAGGTAGTTGCCCTTTGTCGGTTACGCATAGGCCACACATATGCTACGCACCGTCACCTTTATTGGCTGACGACAGGCCACGCCGTAGTCGATGCTCTGATCCGCTGACCGCGCGTCACGCGCTCGCTGCTTGCCGTCACCTTGCTGCAACGAGAGTGCGTTTTTTCGTACGCAATGTCCAGAGTCGTACGCTATGTCACTTTTTAGGGGATTGTCCGCATGATGTCGAGTTTGGTAAAGTGTTACAGTTTCTTCGCACTGTAGATTTCCTAGTAATCTTTTCATCATGATACGAGGCCTGATCATCAAGGGTTGTAGGGTGACCTGATTGGTACACTTGTTTGATTTGCGGCTCTGCATAAAATGATGTTATGGGCGCTGTGCGACCTACAGCAGTCGATGCGCCCCAAAACCCAAAATAATGATAATCATCATTACCATCTTGCACCAACTGAGGACTCCTGAGACAGTGCGTGCGTCTATGTCGGCCAGAAACCACCAGCACCGAATAGTTGTCTCTGTGACGATCTGATCCCACAATTTGCACTGCTCTGGATCCCTGAAACAATTATCGGGGCCCCTGTGTCAGACAGGGGCCCGTGGTGCTTAGCAAGTGGTCATGCGTCGGCATGTGGCCCCGAGTGCGTCATGGGCTTTGTTTGAGCAGACCCGAAGAGGAACCGAAGGGCTCCTCGCTAAAATATGAAACATTGAAGCCATATTTTCCAGAGAATGTTCATTCTTTTCAGGAGCAACAAATGAAACAAATGGTATCACAAAGTTGTGGGCCTGCGCGCTTGCGATATCAGGAATAAGAACAGCGATGGCTGGGGCTGCTATTTCCGTAAAATTGAACGGCGTCGGCTTCTGTAAGTAACACCAGGCGGCGGGCGCAGCGCGCGCGAGAACGACCATCGTTAAATAATGCTTCCAAAATTCAAAATAAATCGGTACTGTTTATAGATTAGGCTTGGGCATATATTTTTCTTAATTTTGTGGTTGTTCTGTTGACGAAATAACAAAATATGTAAATTGTTCCTTTAATTTTGCAGGTCCAATACCAAATTTTCGTCAACCCGTTTGGTACCACTTACTGGTTAGCTACGGGGGAAATCCCGTGCACCCTATGGAGACTGCAACACCGGGCGTCGAGGTTTCGGTTATTGAGATTTGTGATCGTTCATGTCGTTTTTGTACATTACATGGTTTTTTTTGCTTATTGATCTGACTGAATATTTAGCATTTCCAGACGAACATGGGTTGGCCATGTGAATACAAGTTTTGGCCCATTCGATCCACGATCTACGGTCATAGGGTCCTCCATATCTCTGTAGAATCTAAATTGGAGTTCTGGCGAAGCTTCTGAGTTTTATCCGTTTAGAAAGGGCTCAGTCAGCCGTTATAAGATAAAGAGCGCCTGCGGTCTATTTCATGCAGGCGTTTAACGCCTGATTTCTTCCTTTTATTGTGTCCAAAATTCAAATAGAATTGATACCGCGATAGGTCCTGGCCTGTTCCCGGAAAAAATAATAAAACAGAAAATTGTGCCCCCAATTAACGTGTGGGAAATCCGCGCCCCTCCACCATCCCCTTTCCAACTCCAACTCCACCACTCCACTCCACCTCCACCGCCCCTCCACCATCCCCCTCCAACATCCCCTTTCACCATCAGGGGACCCTTAACCCCTGTACTCCCCCATTCTTGCCAAGGTCCGGGCTGCGTCCCTGCGTGGCATTATAACAAATATTGCTGCCGTATTTGGTTACAGACCTAAGCGGGACACGCAATGTCGCCGACGTTTATCCACTGTTGTGGGACCACTGTTTTGAGAACAAACGATGTTTATCAAGGACTGATTACAAGGGCCATTTTTGGAAAGTTCGATCACGTTTCGGAGGCAAAAATGACTGTTAATGTTTTCAAAACTTTGCGTACCAATAATGCTCCATGTTCTGATCTCACAAATATGTTTTACATGTTGGGTCAGAAATTGTACCGTTGAACACCGCAAGTAATGTCACACTCCTTTGCCGCACATGGGTATGTGTGACTTGCTTTTTGTGATGTTTGCAAGTACTCGCGTGTCAGTACGACATGCCAACAATAGCCTTGTCTTCGTTTGGATTCCCTAATTTAACAAGCAGAAGTTGCTGCCGTCTGACGGCGTTGGCGATGCTGCCCTCTTGCAGAGTGCTACATCCCCTGCAGTTCTGCTGTGGCATGCTAGCCATCTGCGTGATGTTCGTCATCTTTTACCACATCACCAACCGCAAGGCGATGGCGACCCGATTCAAGCGAGATCACCCACTACTGAGCCTGCTGCTTTTCCTGGCTGGCGGCAGCTTCATCGTCTACATGCTCGGCTCGGTGATGGTGTTCCTGTTCGGCATCTGCCTGCCCACGCTGGGTGAGCGCCTGCGCTGAACCCAAACTATGCCCGGGATCGCTACCAGCCGCCTCACAGTGAGCTGGCGTCGCGTGGAGGCGAACAGCCCCGGCCGAGTCCCCGTTATGAATAGAGAAAAGCGTGCTTATGGCGCGGGGAAGGGGAGGAGGCTGAGCGGCTGCGAAGAATGCTGAGTTGTCTCATTTCCTCCCGGCCTTTTCTGGCGAGCCGAGCCGACGTGGCTGGTGTAGTCATCGTCAGCGTGGAGGCGGGGTAGGCGGCTCGCTCCTCCAGGTGGCGCAGGGCGGCATACAGAGAGGCACGACCGATGTTGACTAGAACAAAGGTGGTTGTTGTAATACTGAGAGTAGCAAGAAAGAGACCGCCCGGATCACACGTTAAGCGGCGCATTCACAACGGTCAATTGCTGCAATTGATGGATTTGGCATGGGCTTCAGTGATGTGTCAGTTATAAAAAGGTGCCACTTTGAGTTCTTATGCCAGCACGTATTACAGAAATGTTGTAAAACTAGGTAGTAGTTTTGCTACGTTAGCAACAACTTTGCAAAGAGTACACAAAGTGCAACTCAATTTTCCTGTGTAGGTCTGGTTGTTGCCGATATGAACTCACTGTGCAGATCAATAAGGGGATTGTTTTCTTTCCCAGTGATGTTGGTTCACGCTTCAATGCGCCTGCGCAACATCAAGAACAAACTGACGAACAAGATGGACGCGCTCGTGCTGAAGAGGACGCCGATGGGCTTCTTTCTGGAGCAGCTGGGCGTGGAGAGCGACAAGTTGGTGCTGTGAGCGGCCGCCGGTGTGCCCGTCCTGCCGGCTGACGCGGCGGGCGGTGACCGGGGTCGCCTTCCGGTTTCGTCCGTTGTGACTGCGAGCGGTGCGGGACTGGCTCTCGGGGCGGGGTTCGGCCAGGCCGAGGCGAGCCGGACCGTCCTTGCCCCCTCCTGCCTCTGTCGCCACTCGGTGCCGAGCCATCCGTGTGTTGCGGCGGCTGCGTCCGCACCTGCACCGCTTTCGTTTGACGGCAGCTTCTCACTCTGGAGGATGGCGGCCTGCGGCTGCTCGGCTCACGTTCAGGCAACGGCTTGCGGCGTCAGCTTCTCTCGCAATGTTGCTCTTGCGGACCATTCCGGGGGCCTCCGTGGCACCTGCTGTGATACGGTGAACGTTTAGGGCCCGGCTAGGCCGATGGCGGGTCGTCTGTTTTTGTACCCGTGAGCCACTGGTGACGGATAACGGGTGTATGACGGAGCTGTGATGGATCTGATGGTGGTTCCCAGGGTGCCTCAAAGGTAGCAGCAACGGAGGGTCAGAAGCTCCTTCACGTGGTTGGAGGGGGAGGGGGGGGGGGACGAAGTAGCACCATACTTGCTGCGAGCCTAGTGCTCGTATGTCGGTGTATGAAAGCAAACGCCTTTAAAAACCTCGAAGACCCCCCTCCCCAATTGCGACGTATGGCAGAGCCCCTGATCGTGAAGACTGGAGCCGAAGTAAGCTGTCGGACGTGCTGGTTCGTTTCTGGACGTTGAGCCAGTCAACACTGTAATAACGAAGCAGTGATTCGCCGTTACTCACGGTGGCGCTTGTTGGACGTCAGCTCAGCTCTCCTTCGCAGTGTTGATAGATGCTAGTACGCTAGTCCACTGTTGTGTCGTGACGGTTGAGGCCAGTTCGGCTGTTCCCCGCGGTGCCAGCAGGCGCCGGTTCGTCTGGCCGCTGTGGCGCCGGCAGACGCCAGTGCGGCTGTTCCCCGTGTCGCCAAGCAGACGCCAGTGCGGCTGTTCCCCATGGCGCCAGCAGACGCCGGCGCGACTGGCCGCTGTAGTACCAGCATACGCTGGTTCGGCTGTTCCGCGTGGCGCCAGCAGACGCCGGTTCGTCTGTTCCCCGTGGCGCCAGCAGACGCCAGTGCGGCTGGCCGCTGTGGTTCCAGCATACACTGGTTCGGCTGTTCCGCGTGGCGCCAGCAGACGCCAGTGCGGCTGGCCGCTGTAACGTTTCCCTGACGCCGCCTGTTGCCCATATCGTCGCCTTTGCGCCTGGAGCCGGTGACCCGTGTGTGATGCGATCAGGCCAGAAGCCCGGCCACGGCGTCGCCGCCTGCTGACGAGAGCCTTCTGCTGTCAGCTGAGCCGGAGAAGCGGCCAGCTCGCGCTCGCTGCCCTGATCCAGGCCGCCTGGCCATGTGTGGCCGATGAGTGATCGGCGCTGCCAGTATCTAGTCAGGTGTTGGCTGCTATCCTGCTCTGCTTGGGGCACCCTCTCCCGTGTATTTGGGGTGATAACACGCGTCCTCCATACGTCCTAATACATGCTTGGGAGACATGCTGTGTCATATGCACGCAGGGCAAGAGTGGAAGGAGCCTGACTCAGTCGCCACTTTGACGGCCCTCAGAGCACGCATGGAACACTTGTAAGGGGTCAGTGACGCCATGGCCGCTAAGCAGTCAATGGTACGCTACAGTACGGTACACCACCACCGGGCAGTACGCTACAGTGTGTTGCGGCACCGCCATGACGGTAGACTACGGCACGGTACGCCGCCATTCTGACCGTACGCTACAGTACAGTGCGCCACCACTCCGTACTATTCTTTTACAGATCTCAATGAATTGCGAGCTTCTAAAACAAGATCAAAGCGAAAGTAAGATCATAGCAAGACAAGACAAGAAAGCCAGGCGCGTTGAAAGCCATAGTTCACATAGCAGTTGCATTTGAGTTCTCGTAACATTTTCCAGTTGTTTGGCATCGCTATATGGTCAGGTTTGGCTCGTGTATGTCCTGCCGTTTTCCAGATGCTGACCGGACCGCTGTTCCTGTGGCGTGCTGGCAGCTTGTGTTGCATAACATTCGACTGTTAACAAATACCGGAAGCCAGAAAAAAAAGACCGGAGGCCACTAGAACCACTGATACTTGCAGGATTACGTGTCCAGAAATACCGAAAAGCATGAAAACAAAATTGCTTGAGTTCATTGGTGTAACGTTTCAATCAATCTGACATAGAGCATTGGAGAAAGCAGGCAAAGCTTTTTAAAAGCTACGACCCCCTGGCTGCATCCATTTGGCCTTCAAGTACTGGTGCCTGCAAACGATACAAGTCACGCATAGACGCATTGTAATAGCATCCTTGTGTGTAAGAACATCATAGGGCAGCTGAGAGCTGGCGGCATTTTCAAGCTGTCATCACAGCCAATCAAGCAATTGTGATTATGGCACGATGTGAGTTGTAATGATATTGCTGCAACTCTCAGAGTTGTTGGGAGTTTTAGAAGCCTCTAATACGTCACAACGCGGTTCCGCACCGGTCTCACCTCCTGATTTCACGCGGTCACCTCATCTCAAGACGCCACGCATAGTATTCCAAGAATTGTGCAACATGCATAGTGAATTTAACGGGAAGGTCTTGACGAAAAAATACACAACGGACAGAGTTATTGAGTGCTCATAAGACCATAGATAGGCGAAACTCGCCAATACAGATTTAAGAAAGCTTGGGACCAACTGTTGATGCGACGATACTGGTGTTTCCCACAACACTCGATAGGTGGCGGTGGCGACTAGCCGGCAGCGGCACCACCGGTCGGCGGCTCCTCCATTGCCCCCCCCAGATCAGCGCACTCCCCCGCACGAGAACGGCCGTCCGCAGTCGGCGCGCCGCCGTCAAGGACCGTCGCCAGGGAGCTTGCACTTTGAAAAGCAAGGTAGCTACAACACCTATCAGAGTTGTGTTGGTGTATTTCCTGACAAGGTACGCACTCTTGGATTCTGTACCGGACACAACATCCAAGAACATTGACATACATAACGCGTCTTAAAATACAGTCTGAACGTTAATATTTGTATGATTGTTGACTGATGCAGTAAGCAAGTTGGGATCGGTCGGCATGATTTATCAGTGGAGCTAACATCTCTGGAGATGGAACCTGAACATACTGCCACGAGCAAATATTACGAACTTCTCCCAAACATTTTTTGCCTGTAACGGTATACACAGGATTATCTAGTTACAAACACACATGTACAGCCATGCGACACACAGTCACTGTATGTGCAACAGCTGGAAACATGCCAATCAGACCACTGCTGGATGACTTCGTCCGTGTCCAGTACGCTCTCAGGTCTTCTTTCAGGCAGAGTCGAGGAGGAAGGGCGGGGTGCCACCAGCACATGACACCCACCGTGTCGCCACTCCGAACAGTGACCCGGGAAATGCAACGCATCTAGCCTGACACTGAAGCGCGTGGGCTTGTTGTACGACTCCCTGCTCGCGGCCATGCGTCGGCGCCGTGGAGCCGCTCAGACGGCTCTGCCGAAGGGCGCCTGGTCGATGGCGAACCTCAGCCTGCGGCGGCCGGCGCCGAACCGACCAGCTCCGAAGCGGCGGCCCAGTCCGGCTACGCACTGCTTCCGCTTGATGTTGGCCTCGATAGCCACGTCCACCATGTCGTTGCCGAGGAAGAAGTCGGTGGCCACGACGCTGGCGCTGTGCCACCATTCGTCGCGGAACCACTTGGTGACCTCGGGGTTGACCTTCTCCGCCAGGTCCCGCAGGCCGCGGTTGGGGATCAGGATGTCCCAGGGGGACGGCGTCAGCTCGGCCATGGCGGCCCACTGCGGCCCTCCGGCGCGCTCCACCATCTGCTGCCGCAAGTAGCCGTACAGCTCCGACACCGACCGCTTGTTGCCCCAGGCCTGCCGCCAGAGGACAGGTCAGGTCAGGTCAGGCCATGATCGCTCGTCCCGAATCTGCCAGGGCTGGGGCACAACTGTATGTTTCCAGGCCCGTAACTAGGTGTTGAAAATATAAACTTATATTGGGTCTTATGAATCTTTTGGTTCTGTTCGGTTTAGGCATTTAATTTCGGTCGAAATGATCATTGAACGCCTAAAGTCTCGATGGGTGAATGTGGCATGGGATCTCCAGATCCGCCACAGTAATTTTCAATGGATTTATGATGGTTTTAATATTTTTCCACCGGAACAAATTCATTTACGGCTGCTTTATCGCACCAGCTCGTCCCAGCGTTCTCCATTCGTGCCTGGCACACACACGTCTACGGTCCGCTGGTCCTTTGTGCGTTGTGCGCGACCGGTAACTGCAAGCACACATACTGCGAGCATACCTGCATAAGTGTGTGAGAATGCAGAAGACTAAAGCCTGACGTTGAGGTAAAGCAAAACAAACCGAACAAACTGGGCAAGGAACGGACCTCCAACGCGTTACGCTTTTATGGGAACTTTGGTCTTGATGCGCTAGAATTGTTTGCCAGATCCAAGCCTGGCATACTTGCTATTTATCTTTATTTTAAGCGGCACCAGGACACTACAAACTGTTGCGCTTTGAAACAGTCTGGAAGATAAGCTTAAGACACCAGAAAAGTGGGACCTGGCGCCATTAGCAAATTGGCCTGCCGCTCAGGGATAGACGTTCAGACAGGCATCAAATTCCCAAGTCCCAAATTTACTTGGAAAGTATTGGAGGTACCTCAGCCAAATACTCGTCGCGAGAGCCCGTACAGTTACCGACAGCACCATAACGTCCATGTTTTCCAAGCACCTGAAGCGTGCCCCCCCCCCCCCCCTCCCGTTTCCACGCCCTTGTCTGAGAACGTGAGCAGCCGTTAATTCCGTTAGGTGCAGCAGACAGCCAATCTGGGCAGCCGATTGCCGACATGGCGCCATTACTCCGGCTGGAGCCTGACACTGCAGAGGGTGGGTATGTCCCCCATCCCCGAATGCCTGACCTTTGAACGTCTGACGTCGTGTTTGTAGCGTCAGACGCACCCGACGCCGGCGGGTTTAGGCCACTGCACGCGCTCCCGCCAGAATGTCACGCAATCAGTATAGCGAGTGTTCACCGCAAGCACGATGACTATAACCCTTCGCATCGGTGTATGCGGACATGTACACACATATGCGTAACTGCGTAAGGTTCATAAGAAAGCACAACCCGAAAGAAAGATTTGACATGTAGCTGTATTAAAACTACTTGTGCACGTGTGCTACCTGATTTGAGGCCACTTATATCTCTCGGCCCAACCCGTTCGATAGTTTCACACGCAAGCAAGGGGAGGTGGCGTAATGGCCGAATGGTTAGCCCGTCGGACTCCACGTGAGGCTCCGGGATGGTTAGACCGTCGGACTCCCACTTGGGGCCCCGGGATGGTTAGCCCGTCGGACTCCCACGTGAGGCTCCGGAATAGTTAGACCGTCGGACTCCCATGTGAGGCTCCAGGATGGTAAACCCGTCGGACTCCCACGTGAGACTCCGGGATGATAAACCCGTCGGACTCACACGTGAGGCTCCGGGATGGTTAGACCGTCGGACTCCCGTGTGAGGCTCCAGGATGGTAAACCCGTCGGACTCCCACGTGAGACTCCGGGATGATAAACCCGTCGGACTCACACGTGAGGCTCCGGGATGGTTAGACCGTCGGACTCCCACGTGAGGCCCCGGGATGGTTGGTCCGTCGGACTCCCACGTGAGGCTCCGGGATGGATAGCCCGTCGGACTCCCACGTGAGACTCCGGGATGGTTGGTCCGTCGGACTCCCACGTGAGGCTCCGGGATGGTTAGACCGTCGGACTCCCACGTGAGACTCCGGGATGGTTAGCCCGTCGGACTCCCACGTGAGGCTCCGGGATGGTTAGACCGTCGGACTCCCACGTGAGGCTCCGGGATGGTTAGACCGTCGGACTCCCACGTGAGGCTCCGGGATGGTTAGACCGTCGGACTCCCACGTGAGACTCCGGGATGGTTAGACCGTCGGACTCCCACGTGAGGCTCCGGGATGGTTAGACCGTCGGACTCCCACGTGAGGCTCCGGGATGGTTAGACCGTCGGACTCCCACGTGAGACTCCGGGATGGTTAGACCGTCGGACTCCCACGTGAGGCTCCGGGATGGTTAGACCGTCGGACTCCCACGTGAGACTCCGGGATGGTTAGACCGTCGGACTCCCACGTGAGACTCCGGGATGGTTAGACCGTCGGACTCCCACGTGAGGCTCCGGGATGGTTAGACCGTCGGACTCCCACGTGAGGCCCCGGGTTCCAATCCCGGTTGCGCCAAGGTCATTGAGTTCCAATATGGTCGATGCAGTCGTAGACACTTCATGAAATGTACGTGACGACGTACGTCGCGTTCCCAAAATGAAGCAACGTGGCAGTACAACGTCTGAAATGCTCTTAATTCAAATGTCAAATTTTTCAGTCATTGCTGATATCGATTTCCAATGCTCAGACAGTTATTTCATTAACGCCTGTGTCTCAAAGACAGCAAACGTGTACTGCTGATGAGCTCCACACATACAGCGCAGGGAGCAGCGATGCAGTCAGCGGGCACCATACAGCTACCAGCTGTCGGGCAGCCCACCTGCGGTATGGTCGGCCAGAGATACTCGTTCCTCCTTCGCGCCTGCCAGTCGGCGTATGACACGATCAGCCGCTTGTCGGAGGCCCACAGCTCCCCCATGGTGACGTCATACACCCGCGGCGCCATCCAACGGGAGAGCTCCATCATCAGATACTGCACAAACTGGTCGTGCACCTGGAAATAGCAAGAGTGGTGCACGAAATGTGTAGCTGAAAAAACACCGAAGCAATTAATCGTGAGGAACGTCCACAATCTTGAATCCTGGCGCGAACACCTTCATCTTTAAGCAATGACGTATATGTTGCAGTTTTCTACCCATGTCTGCATAATCGGCAAAGTGAATATCAACCATCAATTGTTCGGGATGATCTAGGCGTTCTTGAGATTTGAGGTCGCTTTCTTGTAATTAGGAGTCTAAGACGTGAAACGCACGCCATGCGTTTATAAATGTCAGGCATGGGTGGAGCTTTTTACTTGACTGGGGGTGGCCTTAGCCTCCGTCTCAGAGGAAGTCTTGACCCCTTGAATACTTGCTTAGAATCGCAAGCTATCCGCCAAAACGTCTCTGCAATAGAACAACAAAACCCTTATCTATCAGGGAAAACCCGGTTTTACACTCGACCGAGGGATGTGCCATCTGGCTGCATCAAGTCCCTTAGTAGACATGTGCTTTCTGGCTTGAGGCCACGTATATCTCCTAACCCAACTCGTTTCACAGTTTCACATGCAAGCAACGGGAGAGGCGTAATGGCCGAATTGTTGGACCGTCGGACTCCCACGTGAGGTCCCGGGTTCCAATCCCGGTCGCGCCATGGCCTTTGAGTGCTAACATGGCCATTGCACCCGTTGGCTCCTTCCACAAAGACATTTTACGAGGCTCCGCTGATGTTGTCGGGTCAGGTTGCAAAACTGGAATACAAAGTATCGCTTTAACCGCACCTCATGTTAAAGACAACTAGCTGGTCCCCAGGGGCACACCACTTACCGTGCTGCTCTCAAAGCCGACGGGGAAGCGGTGAAAGTCGAGGATTACAACTTCGCGACTGTTGTTCATGAACCATTTGACCTGGTTGATGATTAAGTTGATGGGCCTCACGGGGAAGAAGTCGTGGTAGATCCAAAACGGCTTTCTGGCAACAACGACCAACATGCGTACCAGGCGGATAACATGATATCATTTCTCTGCTATGATGCGATAATTCTCTGCTCTGTTATACTCGCACTGTTAGCAAGCAATGTTCTTTATCTAAGCAACGTGGCTATGCACATCCAAACTTGGTTCCAGCAAGTGCCATTCTCCTCCAACATACATCATTAACACCCCTCGCACTTCGGGTCATCCTACAAGAACCAACGAGACCGCCACCTACCATAATGGCATGTGGTATACCTCACGCGACCACACGACGTGTACCTCAAACCACACATCGCTTACAAAAGCCGTAGCATGCCGTCCACATCACGACACCTCAAACCGTAAGTGATGGTCGTGCACCGCACCACACCACAGGCCGTGCGTGTGACGTGCCGCTCGGAGGACTGGTGCCCGATATGAGTGACGTGCCACTCGGAGGACTGTTGTCCGGTAGCGAGTGACATACCGCTCGGCGCACTGGTGCCCGATGCGTGTGACGTGCCGCTCGGAGGACTGGTGTCCGATACGAGTGACATACCGCTCGGAGCACTGGTGCCCGATGCGTGTGACGTGCCGCTCGGAGGACTGGTGTCCGATACGAGTGACATACCGCTCGGAGGGCCGGTGCCCGATGCGAGTGACATACCGCTCGGAGCACTGGTGCCCGATGCGTGTGACGTGCCGCTCGGAGGACTGGTGTCCGATACGAGTGACATACCGCTCGGAGCACTGGTGCCCGATGCGTGTGACGTGCCGCTCGGAGGACTGGTGTCCGATACGAGTGACATACCGCTCGGAGGGCCGGTGCCCGATGCGAGTGACATACCGCTCGGAGCACTGGTGCCCGGTGCGTGTTACGTGCCGCTCGGAGGACTGGTGTCCGATACGAGTGACATACCGCTCGGAGCACTGGTGCCCGGTGCGTGTTACGTGCCGCTCGGAGGGCCGGTGCCCGATGCGAGTGACATACCGCTCGGAGCACTGGTGCCCGATGCGTGTGACGTACCGTTCGGAGGGCCGGTGCCCGATGCGCAGGTCCAGGTAGCGGTTGCCGAACATCAGCTGCGACCAGACGTCCTCATCCTGCGTGGCCACCAGCTTGAACACGATGTTGCGGGAACGCTTGTAGGTGCCGCTGTTGTGCGTGCCGGGGATCATCACCTGATCCAGCGACATGGTCGACAGCGTCTGCCTGCGCGTAACAGGCCGGCGACGCCTGCGTTATGGCGCGGCGAGGTTTTGTGCCCGGACTCCGCAAGTCTGGGTAAGTATCTCAGAACTCCCGGACACTCTCTTGTCCTTTGGCGATGTCATGGGACGGTAGTTATCTTGGCGCACTTTGGGGTTTGCGTGGTTGCCCGGACCATCCCGGGGCTCCCAGTCGTCTCAGACGACTTTCGTTGTTCGAGGGTCGGCTCCCCGCGGCCTCCAACGAATGGTGTTTTTGGATTTAGTGTGAGCCTCTTAGTTGAACGAATTTCTGGGACCAAGGCCCACCATAAGCAGTGCTTGTAGAGTGAGTCCTGACATTGCCATCGGATTGTGAAACACCAGGCCAACAGCAGAAGTTTGTGGCAGACGTTTAAGGGAGCGTAATGCTCGGCACGGTCCAGCCCACCCTCGGACGTGAGCTGACCTTTCGCGGTATGAAGTGTCATCCATGAAAGCCAGAGATAAATTAGTGAGGGAGGATCGGGCTCGATGGCAGCAAAGCCTACAATGGCATCAGTACGTGAATGGCGATGTCATGATGATATGACGCAACGGCGTATCTCGTCTGGCAGCCGATGAGTAGAGCTTTCTGTAAGATGAGCTAAGATTAGCCGACAACATCACGTCCTACGTAAGAAACACGCCGGTCACGTGTAAGAAGCAGACGACGCGGCATGCAAAGAAAAGCGAGTATATTTGAATGCGTAATTATCGACCTACGAACCGATTAGTCAGGGGGTGGGTATTATCAACGACATCACAGCAAGAACAGAGGGGTGGAAGTACAAGCCGTATGTACCCCCTCCCCCACCTACTGGATCGCGCAGCACAAAGGCGCTCAGAACCATTCAGAGGAGCTGCACTCCTGTAAAAGAAGACTTGGTGACGGAAATAGGCGCCCTCTGCTGTTGCACGGACTATTTCTCCCATAAACACGAGTGATGAGTTAATTCTGGGGTGTGTGCACCGATGATATCTGTTTCAGACAGCTCACTGAGCATGGAGCTGACAATGTTACCGATGTCGGACACGATCCTCTGTAAGCTAAAAGGATGGCGGCCCAGGATCGCAGCTTCTTGTAGTTTCAGCAACTGTTTATGCATGTATTTAAATATTGTGCTACATAAATTTGCAAGCTTTTGCTTACCAACTGTGAGACTAAACATGAACTTCCCGCAACATTGCAGTTTGACGAATATGTACTCTTTCGCATTCGATGTACACAAAAACTAAAGACTTTCAGTTGGCAAAAAGGCTGCACAACGCGGCTGGCAGCCCAGGTGAGATTACCAGCCGACGTCGCGACGCTACCATACCAGCTACTCAGACAGAGCAGAGACGGACAATCGCATCAGCAAAGGCATGCCGGCGCACCCAGTCACGCGCTCTCGTGCTCAATCCACAGATCAACACACGTTTGACATAATTTAACGCGTGATGTCAGATCGCAGCGGCCAGAGCGTGTACCAACGCGAAGCCATGCTCCAATAAGAACACCGCAAACACAAAAGCACTTTAGCACTGTTAAGAACAGTCCTAAAAGCTATGTGCATGAGCTCCCAAGGCCAGTCTGCTTCATTGGCACGTCTGTTATCCCCGAGCTCATCACGTACCGCAAACCCGCCGCACCGTACTGGTTTCACGGTGTTTTACCTCAGGTATCAAAGACAGCGACGGCCAGCAATATGTGCACGATACGGTGCAGGCAAGCGTTTGCACTATTCTGCATTGCTAATTAGTGATGCTGAATCTGCACTGCATGTTCAAAATTTGCATCTGCATTGCTAATTCGGCGGCGGGAGGAGGTCTGTCTGGCAGACGTGTCTGGCCAGGTAGTCGTGACCCTGCTCCGAGGCGGGGCTGGCTCATTACGTCCAGATTGCTGCGCCACTGCGGCGGCTGGTGCCGTGTGCTCATCATCTCTCGCGCGGCTGCACATCTCTCCAAGTGAAGGGCGGCTGTGTAGGTGCTTCTTTGTGTGCCGTACGTCCTCGAATGCTTGTTTGTCCGTAGACTCGTGTCTTATTGAACGCAAAAATAATCGGCAAACTCCTACGTTCCGCGCCAGTGCAGGCGTGCATCCAAAAGAGGGGCCCACCGTCCCGGTGCCTTCTCCTTAGGCCGACTCTTTTTGTTTCATCGTAGAGGGACGTCGACAGAGAGTAAAAAACTGGCGTGATACGTACTTACTGGGGTCCAGGCCCCTCCCTGACGAAATCCTGGCTGCACCCGGGTATAAACAATAATGTTTACCATTCAAAACAAGGCAAGAGTGCCACCTTTAGAAGCCATCAGAAAAGCCATCTACAATAAATACGAGCGGCTGGTTAGCATTTTTTATACGTACCACCAGAAAGCCCACTTAGATCCCCAAAAAAGAAGCGTAAAATAGGCCAGAGACTGCAAACTTTCAGCCATGATTGGATCCGTTTATGAGCATAGACAGAGCCGCTGTAGCACAAAGTATAAAAGCCACACATGGTCCCTTCAAAACGCTCAAAACTATTGTGTGATCGGTTCATAAGGGCTTAAAAAAAACAGTGGTTTTCCTAATTCCAGGGAACATGATGGTTTGATCCAAGGCTTACCATCCAGTGTCACGTTGTTTCTCGGGATGCTTGCAGGTGAAAGTGCCTTTTCCACCTTGAGGAAGGAACTTTGCTCGGAGATTGCAAATTGCAAACTATGACTCTATTCTTCCAGTCAATGGGCATCCACAAAACACAATCCAGCGCCAAAGTTCCACCAAATACTCAATTATGCGCACCAACAACGGACTACCCGGAAAACGCCGGCACTGGACATAGCGACGGGATCGTCAGCTTTACAGGTGCTCAGGGGCCTTGATACAGTTCGTGGGGAATGCAATGTAAGGGCAGTAGTTTTCAAAACTAGTTATGCCTTATTTTCAAGCAATGAAATGCGCATCCATGAGGAAAATTAGTTCTTTAATATTAGCGCCGATTCATGCAAGAGCGTCCATCATTATACCCAGCGAATGTTCTCGCGCCTTCGTGGCTAGCACGCATTTTGGTATCTCTTGGTGACAGGGCTGTACAAACTTGCGACCTGACCGTTAATACTTTAATCCTCACAAAAGGCGTTGCTGTGCGGTGTGACCAAAAAGACCCTAAACCAATTTTGCGTATGATGCTGCGTCTTGACACCCATGGTGCCACATGGGAAAACCGTCCTTCAGCACAGGTGTATGAATAAATAGACAAATACTGTATACATACACACGTATATATTCATATCGAGAGAGAGAGAGAGAGAGAGAGAGAGAGAGAGAGAGAGAGAGAGAGAGAGAGAGAGAGAGAGAGAGAGAGAGAGAGAGAGAGAGAGAGAGAGAGAGAGAGAGAGAGAGAGAGAGAGAGAGAGAGAGAGAGAGAGAGAGAGAGAGAGAGAGAGAGAGAGAGAGAGAGAGAGAGAGAGAGAGAGAGAGAGAGAGAGAGAGAGAGAGAGAGAGAGAGAGAGAGAGAGAGAGAGAGAGAGAGAGAGAGAGAGAGAGAGAGAGAGAGAGAGAGAGAGAGAGAGAGAGAGAGAGAGAGAGAGAGAGAGAGAGAGAGAGAGAGAGAGAGAAGAGAGAGAGAGAGAGAGAGAGAGAGAGAGAGAGAGAGAGAGAGAGAGAGAGAGAGAGAGAGAGATATAGAGAGAGAGAGAGAGAGAGGAGAGAGAGGAAGAGAGAGAGAGAGAGAGAGAGAGAGAGAGAGAGAGAGAGAAGAGAGAGAGAGAGAGAGAGAGAGAGAGAGAGTAGAGAGATAGAGATAGAGAGAGAGAGAGATTGTGTATAATATGTATATATTATATATATATATATATATATATATAATATAGTATATATATATATATATATATATAATATATAATATATATATTACTTT